>NC_137899.1:36679479-37279479 GCF_963455335.1 Martes martes
TGGGCCGAGGACATGAACAGACATTTCTGCAAAGAAGACATCCAGATGGCCAACAGACACATGAAAAAGTGCTCCGCATAACTTGGCATCAGGGAAATACAAATCAAAACCACAGTGAGATACCTATACCTTACACCAGTCAGAATGGCTAAAATTAACAAGTCAGGAAATGACAGGTGCGGCGAGGATGCGGAGAAAGGGGAACCCTCCTATGCTGTTGGTGGGAATGCAAGCTGGTGCAACCACTCTGGAAAACAGCATGGAGGTTCCTCAAAAAGTTGAAAATAGAGCTACCATACAACCCAGCAATTGCAGTACTGGGCATTTACCCTAAAGATACAAACATAGTGATCCAAAGGGGCACATGCACCCGAATATTTATAGCAGTAATGTCTACAATAGCCAAACTATGGAAAGAACCTAGATGTCCATCAACAGATGAATGGATAAAGAAGAGGTGGTATATATATACAATGAAATACTATGCAGCCATCAAAAGAAATGAAATCTTGCCATTTGCAATGACGTGGATGGAACTAGAGGGTATTATGCTTACTAAAATAAGTCAATTGGAGAAAGACAACTATCATATGATCTCCCTGATATGAGGAAGTGGAGATGCAACGTGGGGGGGGGGTTGGGAGGTAGGAAAATAATAAATGCAACAAGATGGGATCGGGAGGGAGGCAAACCATAAGAGACTCTTAATCTCACAAAACGAACTGAGGGTGGCCGGGGGGAGGGGGGTTGGGAGAGGGTGATGGGGTTATGGACATTGGGGAGGGTATGTGCTATGGTGAGTGCTGTGAAGTGTGTAAGCCTGGCGATTCACAGACCTGTACCCCTGGGGATAAAAATACATTATATGTTTATAAAAAAATTAAAAATTAAAAAATATATATAGACCTGAAATAGTTGTTTTTGTTGCCAGTTTCACCTTGTTTAGGACACAGATCTATAAGAGTGTTATTCTTAGGTATTTCTTCTATCTTTATTTGTGTTCTTTAAAAATTTAAATACTTAATTGAACTCTGTGTAGCTCATGGGTTTCTCTGCTTTCCCCTTTTGCTTTATTGATACTAGTTGTAGTTTTGAAATGATGATACCTGTTTTTGTGTATCTTTTCTTTTTCTCTCTCTCATACCCCCCTTCCCCAGTCCTTCCTTTCTTTTTGTAATTTAGGATCATGAAATAAAGCTAAGATTATGGAGCAGTGGGTTAAACTTCATTTTGTCACCTATGAAGATAGGGCAAATATTAGAGTTAATTTCACACAGCTGTGAAGAATCTATGAGAATGAATGCATTTGGAGTGTTTCAAACATCTCAAATATAGTATATGTTAAATGAGTGTTGGCTAATTACTTTGTTCTTTGTTTCTTATAAGAACTCTAGAAAAGTTTTGAAATGAGATGACTTCTCCCATTTTACAGATGGAGAAACTGAGGCCCATAGAGTCTGAGTAACTTGTTCACAGTCACATAGCTCAGTGGCAGAGCCAGGACCCAGACCTAGTCAGCGTAACTGTACAGATGAGTTTTTAATTTTTATCTCCTTTTATTTTTTTACTTAGTCATTTCATTTTGAAAAATCCTAAAATCTGTGCTTACTCTCCTCTCTTATTAATGATTAACTCTAGGGAACATGGCCAGTTTCTCCCATGATTCTTGTATCTTCCCTCTGTGCCTCCGCTATCATTTCTTGTTAGTCATGTATCCCCCACATTCTCTACTGTAGGCAACTCCACAGTGACAGCATAGCTCCCCCCCGCCCCCCCCATACTTCACCCTGCTCATCTGTGGCTTTCCGTGTAGAAGGGACTGCATGAAATAGAACATGCACTGCTCCCTTTTTCCTTCCTTTAGATACACTTATTTCAGACAAGGTTTTCCATTTCATTGCCTCCTTCTCTGTATGGACGTTGGCCCCAGATTCGGTGGCACCCATGCCTCTCACTACTTTTTGTTTAGCTCCTGTGGCTCACAGAACTCCTGATCTGCTAGCACGTTTACAATTCTTTTGTCCTCTCATGAATAGTGGAGGAACTAATATTATAGTAAGAGCAGTACCTTAAACAAAATCATTCTTTCAAATAGGTTTTTGAGTAAATCAGAAACTCAGCACCCTTGAGCCACCCCCCCCCACCCCCCAAGTCTATTCCCAGCACTGGCTGTGAATGCAGTTAAACACTCAAAATTGAATTAAGAGGATAAAATGATTCTACCTGTTGTGTCCTTTGAGTCTTCCCAAATTTCCTGGCCCATTTTTCTTTGTTCTTTTTGTCACTTGTGTCTAAGCAGCTACATTTACATTATTTGTATGTATTTATTCACATCAACTTTTAGATGACTTGATTAAGTTTTAAATCACTTTTATGAGAGCTGGTGTGACCTGAGCTAATTTACCATTGACCCATGTGTTACTAAAAGGGCTTCTTTAATTAACAGGTGCTGAAGAGAATATCTGTATTGAAGGTTATTTTGTCTTAGGTTAGGTGAGGTGAAGCTTCATCCCAAATGTGCAATTTTTGAAGCTGACATGACCAGATCTCTACCTAGAGACCGTGCTAGTAGCCACTTAGTGATCGGTTTGCAAAGTTATATTTCCCTTTCTACTTTTCAAAAACTTCCCCTTGTGTTACATATATTTATATGACATATTAATATGTTTATATTCATAAAATATACAAATATACATATATTCATGTAGGTATATAAATGAAAAAGAAAATGCAGGTAGCAGAGATTGTCTTTGAAAGTTGGAGAGAGCAGAGTTGACAGGTTGAATGGTGGGCTGTATATTTATCCTCCTGAGTAGCAACATGGTGGCCCGAAACCTTGGGTGTCTCTGCTTCTCATCTGTCACATTCTTATTCTGCTTCAGAGTTGGAGTCATTCTGTCTATCTGAAATGAGTATATCTCCCTGTTTTCCCAAATATCTCTTATAATTCAGTCATACTTTCCCTGTAGTCATTCAAAATGAGTGAGTTTTTGTGGATTAAGGATTGGATGTGTCTCTGACATGTGATTAATCATGCTTTCTCACTTTCTGAAATTCATAAGCTAAGTCCGGTTGAATAAGTAGTGACCTGGATTTTAAGATCACAGTAAAAAGAAGAAAATAAGGGATGTGTTTTCTTTAAATATTTGTGTATTTAAAAACCAAGAAAAAAATAAAAACAAAGAAGAAGGTGATTCTATGTTTTTTTTTTTTTTAAAGATTTTTTTTTTTATTTACTTGACAGAAAGATAGAGAGCACAACCAGGGGGAGCAGCAGGCAGAGGAGGAGGGAGAAGCAGGCTCCCTGTGCCTGACACTGGGCTTGATCCCAGGACCCTGGGACCATGACCTGAGCTGAAGGCAGATGCTTAACAGACTGAGCCACCCAGTCGCCCCTATGTATTATAACCAGATGAAGATGTTTATCTACCATGAACACAAGGCGTTAATTTTGTAGTGTTTATTTTTAAGAGTAAGTTTTATATTGCTACTATATATGTAGCTATAGGTACTATATATATATATATATATATCGCTGTATGTATTGTTATATATACATGCATAGACACAAGTATGTATGTGTGTGTGTATAACTATATTCCATCTTTAAACAAGGAACATGTATAAAATAAATCTTAGAAAAAAGAGGAAAATGGTCAATAATTACAAAGTGACTAAATATTTTATTTGCAGGTATTTGACATAGAAAGATTTAGATACATGTGTTCAGTTTACCTAATTTACAGATACATTACTTTTTTTTCTTTTTACTTAGTATAAAATAGCATATTTTATTATCTAAAGTTTTATTTATTTTCTGGGCCAGGATTTGTATAAAAGATGCTGTCATGGGAGAGAATTCCTCAACTGGGTGACTACTAATGATTTCCCATCTGCTGCAGTTGGAAGAAATGTCATGACATTTGTATCCATTCCTCATTTTAGGCGAAAACTGAGTAAATGTCTAATTACTTTTCAGTGTATGTTGCCCCTGAAGTCAGAGACTTTATCCTCCAACATTCGTTTTGAACTTAAATGAAAAGCACATCAAAAAGCTTTCTGTTAATGGCTGAGAAGATTAACACACACAAAGGAGAGACATTTAGGAAAGCTGACTTTTGTGATTTCTCAGTTGTAGAAATTATTCTGTCAGTGAGAGCTGATGGATCTGCCCTGTCTGTAGCTGTTGGCTAGTTTAGCCCTTGCTTGAAGTGGTTGACTTCGTTCATTCATGCGTGCAGTGCTTATTGAGGCCAGACTCCACCAAAGCCATTTAGTACAAGGCAAAGCCATGGAACGTGATTTCTCCTCAAAGTGGCTAAATTATGTTGTCTCACTGAACAGAAACTAGATTTCTTATTGGAAGCTAGATTTGGTGGCTGAGACTTGACATCACTGAATAGCCTTTTGTTTAAGACCTTGTCAGTTTTCCTAAACCTGGCAAAATGATTCCTGTTTAGAAAAGGGATGCTAATGTCCTGTTTGATGGTGATAAAGTCACATGCAATCGCTTGGAAAGCCCTGCAAGTAGCATCGGTGGACTTAACAAATTGTGTTTTTGGCTTTCTACAATGAAGACTTGCTACCAAATATTTTATAGTATGTATACTATACATACAGTATAAATCCTGTTATACAGTCCAGTTCAAATCCTGGAAATTTGCTAATTTTTAGTGTGTTTTAATGTTAATTTATATTTATAAATATATTAATTTTATAGTCTGTTTTAATCCATATTTATATCATGAAGTACATTTAGTAGTCTTGCAGGCTCAGTTAACTTACTTTTATTGGTTAGGAATGTATATTTAACTTCTTCAGATGAACACTGTCGATAGGTTAGCTTCTACTTCATTCAGAGCTCTACCCTAAAATAAGCGTTAGCAGGTAATAAAAATATTGACGTCCAGCAAGATCAAAGGTCTGGTTACTTTACTGGATCAATCCTATGGTCAGTTAGAGGCATCCTGATCCCTCTTGAGTCCACTGTTTATGTTCTACCAGTTCCCTGGTTTTTACTTTCTGTACTTTAAGTGTGTCTCCCCACTTCCTTCTGTGTCTTTGTGTAAGTGGCTTACTTCTCCTTTTCACATGTCCATGGCCTATCCCATCCTTAAGGTCCAACTAAGTCACACTCATATTGTGAGACTTTCCTGGCTTTTCACAAGACACTGTCCTTGATTACACTTCAGTTATGCTCTTCTAAGTCCTCTTTCTGACTACGCCTTGACTTTACCTGCCGCAATCCAACCCCCAACTAAGCAACCCCCTTGCCAGACCATCCTAGCCTAGTTTCAGCAAGATTCCTGCCATTTAGAGAAAATCTCCCCACTCTTGCTATCTAGTTGCTCTGGCCTGCCCTTAGCAAGGATCCTCTTAGATCAGGTTAGCAGGAATTCCCCCTACCCTTGATGTCACTTCTTAGTAATTTTCCATCCATCCATGAATGAACCATGGGCTCTAAATCCCCACTTGTTCTTGTATTTGTACTTGAGCCCTGTCTCTGTCTCCCCTATTAGAATAGTCTTGAATAAAGCTTTACTATTTAAACAGATGTCAGAATAATTTATTCTTTTTTTTTTTATGATTCAGTTACTGCCTTGCTTTCTGCATCCTTTCCTTGCTCATATGTATGTAACTTATATTCACATGTATGTCACATACTCTTACACATCCATGTATTCTTTAGCACTTATCTCAGTGCTACTCAGCTAATAAACATTAACTATGTAATGATTGGGGAAAGTGTTTAGGGATGCTGTGTCCACACTCCTTAAGTGTGTTGAGGAGACTTTGACAGATGGCCCTTGGGAGTAGAGATTTGTAGTCAGGACATAGGAAGTTCTTTCTTCCCAAATGCACATTCGATTGCCATGGGTCTTACTTCTTCCAAATCTAAGGTCATGTATCTAGGTTTATCGAATAAAATCTTCTAGCATATCTATCCTGGAGGTGATTGGTTGCTTTCCATCACTGGGTATGGAGTGGTTCCATGACACTAAATTCCAGCCAGGCCAACTCAAGGTACTTGAGTGGCCCCATCTAGGTCCTGCCCCTATGTGGCTGTCAGGCCTGTACTTGCTTCCTCTGTTAAGTCTCTCTTGTTTGACTAATGGGGTTGCTTTCACCCATAAACCAAAATGAAAGTCATGAAAATTTATGAAAGAAAGAAGTACTGGAGCCACTTTCCTTGAAAGTATGAGCTCGGTTAAACTCGAGGCTTCCTGGATTTTATAACAGCTCATCTAGTAAAAAGATATATTATTAAACCACAACAAAAAAGTAAATGACCAAATATGAAAGTGGTATACTATTTTTTAAAAAATCTACACACAGAAAAAAAGGTCTAGAAGTTACACACATATTGAAAAATTTACCTCTGATTAATGGGATTATTGTTGATACAATTTCTTTTCTGTATTTGCCAATCATTTTGCCATAAATGTGTTACTTTTACAATTAAGGTAAGACTTACTAATGCCATTCTAAAATATACTGATCTACGTTAAGGTTTGTAAAAAATTATTAGAAAGCACAAAGAATAATGACATTGCTTTGACAGTAAATAATTTGATCACAAGTGTCTGAAAAAATATATATTGATGTAAGCAGAGCACCTTTGTTGAATGTAGGAGTAGCGTGAGAACGTGGCTCACATACATTTCTTCTGTGGTTCACACTGTAATTATTGCCAGCCCACAGAGAATTTGAGTATGGGTTCTGAAGTCCAACCTCCTGAAAATTCTGAAACTGTCTCTTTTGGTTATATGATTTGGCACCATGCCTCAGTTTCTCTATAAATTGGAGATGAGAGGAGTATTGATCACACAAATTTGTTATAGGGATTAAATGAGACATTGTAAATAAAGTTCGAGGCCCAAGGCCTGTCATGCTCTAGGTGCTTTAACAATAGTGATATTCAGTGCAAGTGCTGTTTTTGACTTAAAGACAGCTACCACCTATTTTGATTTAAACCTACTGTCTGTATATAAAACCATTTGATTCCAAATCAGGTTTATTTGTACTCTGGCTCATTGCTAGGTTTTGGAGGTAATATTAAGCATAGATCTCATTATATCAACTCTACATAATTTTTATAAAGTCCTTATCTAATCAGCTCGTGAGTAGAACATGAATTAATACAAAGCCTGAGCTTCACCATGTGTAGGTGGATTGTTTTCAACTCTGTTTAATTGAATCATTTTTTACTTTGATACCCCGCTTGCCTTTATAGCAGTCCATTGTAGTACCACTTTTATTTTTAGGAGAGTAATAGTCTTTTCTATTTAGTAATTCATGATGCCTAAGCATTGTTCTCCAGTCCTTTTTGTCATAAAAGACTTCATTCAGACTAGATAAATTTGGCTTTGCTTGATATTGTTTTAAAATTTCATTTCAAAGATATTTAACAGTGACACATTTTCTATAATTATGACAGTAATCCAATTTAATGAAGAAAATAAAATCACTCATAATCCTCTTGACTTGATAGAAGTCTTAGTCCCTTTAACCAGGCTACTGTGTATTTATAATTATCTTTGTTGGTTCTCCATGGGCCCTTGCTACCAACCCCCCCCCCCCCATAACCAGGTTGCTATCCTGGTTATAACATAAACTGGATGGGGGTGTGTGTGTGTGTGTGTGTGCACACTCTTGTGTGTGTGTCTGTCTGTCTTTATTAGAAGAGGTAGAAAATAGTCTGAACTCTGAATACCCCTGCCTTAATGGCTCTCCAGGGCTGCTTTAATTATTTTATCCTGCTGTTCCAAATTTCACTTAATGTTGTATGGCTACGTTTGAATGCAAAATGCAAGATCTCTGTGGTTAACACTACTTGGCAATGAGTATTTGGGGATTCCTTACAGCCTTGTGGTGAGTCAGTGATGTGCTTTTTGGTGCATCTCATTTAACTTTTGGGGGGACGCTTTTATCCTGCAAGCCAAGGCCTGCCTTCTCTCTTACGATGCCGAATGTATGTGCCTTGACTGGAGAACGGGGACCATTTCTAACTCTGTTAGAGAAATGGGAACATCATGCTTTCAACATACCTTTCACTGAGAAGCTTGAAATGTTCTAAGGTGGCACATCAGGACTTTATCCTCTTCTTTAATCCCAGCTCATTTAATGGCTCACTCTGCTTTTGATGCCGTAGACTTTTTTGTAAAAAAAAGTTATGAATGAGTGGATTTGATTTTTATATTTAGACATGGCATGAGATATAGTATGTAAGCATTAGCTAGAAAATAATAAGTAATCCAAGAGAAGGAAAAATGATATTATCATCAGAAAGTAGATCCATTTCATTTCTGCTTTTTTGAAGCATTTTCTATGGGAAAAAAGCTTCTGAAGATAAAATCTATTTGAAGTGGCAACTTGACCTCAGAAAGAGAAAATTTGATTTCTCTAGAAATGTAAAATGCTGCCTTTTCAAAGACTACAGTAATATGCTTCCCCAGACAAGTGTACTTGAAAGTAGGACTAGGGAAAAATCCAACTTCTTTTTTTCTTAACCTTCATAGCATCCCTTCGTTTGTAGGTTTCAGTGCGTATGAGCACATTTGGGTGTTGTATGTTTAGGGACATAAATTGTATGTTATAGAGAAAAATTTGTAGAAATACTTAACACTGTGAATTTTACTATGTATGAGAAATCAATTTCTAAAAATTCAAAATAAAATACATTTTACTTATTTTTTAATGAAACCCTCCCATCTCATTAAATAAACATGCCCCTCTCTAGTAATTTCAGGAATATTTGTAACCAACTACCTTTATATCTGTAGATGTCCTGGGCATCTTTTCCGTGCTCTGTGTTTCTTTGGTTTTTGTTTTTGTTTTTGTTTTTTTTCTTTGGATGTTGAACAATTCTTCCATTACTTGTCTTTGATTCCTTTGCCTTAATTTTTTGTTTGTTTGTTTGTTTTAAAGCAACTTACCTTTGTTCATCTTGGATTTTGGTTGCTTGTTACTGTGTTATTTCTTTTCTGGATGGTTATCTCCTCAAAGGCTTTATGTATGTGACTTTTGCTCTATCCAAAAATGGCTCCTTGTATCTGGAGGTATTCCGGAAGAATGCCAAGAAGTGTCCAGTCCATTGCCCTAAAATTCCTGAAGATTAGTATATCAAAACTGATGGTAAAAGTCTCTCAAAATCAAACCAACACAGACCAGATAACCACAGTACAGTGTAGCTCATTGAGGAAAGGAGAGGAAGCATCAGAAACCCAGGATAGGCTAAGGTTTGCAGTAGAACAAAAGATGCCACTGGGGTAGGAAAGTGATAGAGAGTGAATGCAATTACTCCCCTCTCTTTTGCTTACATCACTGCTACTAAGGTAAGTGAGTTTCTGGAACCAAAACACAGAACAAATACAAGAATGAATCAAATTATCAAATGTTTTGGGAAGTTTGAGGGTACTATGGTTCTCTAAGGAGTTCTGATTTAAGACTTAATATGATTGTGTCACTGAATTTTAAAGAAATTAGAGTTGAGATTGTCCCATCACTGTCAATCATCCTCGAGGAACGATGAAAAACTGACGAGGCACTAGCAGCCTTGAGAGGTCCGCTTAGACACGGAAGATAGATTCTGTGAACCAGATTGAGGGGAAATGGTATGACCGACCTTCTCTCTGCATGTCCTCCTCATTCCCTCTCTGCAGCAGAACATTTTAGGACAGAGTGTCACGCAGATGATTTCTGAGTAGTTAGAAAACAAAATGGCGATCATAAATATTATGTCATCCCTAAATAACCGTAATCCCTTTTTCTGATCAGTTTGTTAAGCTAGCGGGCCAGTAGAACCCTATTTTTTAAATTTGTTTTTCAAATGTGGGTAATGGTTCCTGTTTGTGTTCTAATAGGTAAGAGAGTGATGGGCAGTTGAGTGCTATGCTGTTGCTGGTGGTGGGTTTACAACAGGCTGTTGAAGGATCCTTAGGAGTTGTAGGGTTTATCGTACCTCCTTACGTGGTAAGAGGTTGGCTCATTTATTCACCACGGAGGCCTAATTAGGTGCCAGGTGCAGATTTTCTAGTATAGCCCAGTGGTGGATGGATGTAGATGGTCAGTGTCGTGGCCTAGGAAGGAGGGGCCACAGAAACAAAGGACTGGAATGGAGAGGTTGAAAGTGAAAAAGAGGAATGAGGAGAGAGATAAAGAAAGGACAGTTGATGAAGGCAGGTTCCCAGAAAGGTGAATGACATCGGTGTCAAGAGTGTGGTGTCAAACGGCACTGTCTTGGACCTCATCCTGTTCAATGTTTTCATTCCTACCTCAGATTAGGACACAGAGAAGGATGGGTGGTCAATGCCCATCAAAAACAGGATTGGAATTTGGAGCATACACAAGAGGCATGAGCAGCTGGCTGCTGCTGACAAATTGGAATTTTATTAGGGATAAGTCATAGTCCTGAAATTGTTTAAAAAATGAATTATTAGCAAGTTAGAAATGGTGTGATTGTGGGGCCCTGGCGAAAACTTGGGGGTTTTAATTTTTGGTCAGATTAGTTTGAGTTTATAATATTTTGTGACTATCACAGTTTAAAACATGCTTAGGCCAAAGAAGTACAAGTTCAGTTTTTGGAACGCGGCAGGCTCGTATCCCAGTCCACTCAATGCTTATCAGACCACATCTGGTAGTGTGCCCACCCTGGCAACCACATTTCAAAAGGGACTAATCAGCTGAGATGTCTCAAAAGCTTGCAGGTAAGACTGAAGGCTAGTCAACCATTTCTGAGTATTTTTGGATGCTTATTGTAGAAAAGGAGACTTGGACGTGTTCCAGACCAGACAAAGGAAGAAAGGCTATGAGAAGTTGATGTAAGAACCTGAAGGCTTAACAGAGTGCTTTTCAACACCCCCAGGGTGTTTTAAAGTATACAAATGATTAGGACCCCACCCACCGCCAATTAAATTAGGGGTGGGGTCAGGCCATGATATGTCTGAAGGCTGCCCAGTTGATTCTAGTATGTAGCCGGCACCTTCATCTTCCACACAGCTGTAGGTGGCCCCAGCTGCCTCCATGCCTTGCCTAATGCTCAGGGGCAGCCAGGACAGCAGCCCGTCATGAAGTCAGAATGGACTCTCCTCTGCTCACCTCACTGTTTACCATGGGCACTACCCAAGGGCTAAACTCCCAGATCATCTGCTGTCTCTCTGACCTCACCCTCCTGTTTCTCACTATATCTTTTACACTGTCCCTTTCCCCTGTCTTCCAGGATCTCCCTGTGTCTTCTAGATCTAAACATATTCTCTACCTCTTTCCGAATTTTTTCTTAACTTCTGCTTTAACAGAAAACTGGCTCTCTCCTGAGATTATTACTTCTCTTAAAGTCCTCCAAATGACTCACAAATTTTTATGTCTAGCCTAGATTTTTGTACTGAGATCCAGATACCCAAACGCTCATGCTTACTATGTGTCTCCACTGGGGATGCTCCCAGACTAAGATCCTCCGAAACAGGACTCTGGTCCTCTGTCTGAATCTCCCCCTCTTTTTTTTTTTTTTTTAAAGATTTCATTTATTTATTTGACAGAGAGAGATCACAAGTAGGCAGAGAGGCAGGCAGAGAGAGTGAGAGGGAAGCAGGCTCCCCGCCGAGCAGAGAGCCCGATGCGGAACTTGATCCCAGGACTTTGAGATCATGACCCGAGCTGAAGGCAGCGGCTTAAACCACTGAGCCACCCAGGCGCTCCTGAATCTCCTCTTCTTTACTGTCCCTCACTTCAGTAAGTGGTACCTGCATCCACCCAACACTGAGGTCAGAACATTCGGAATCATCTTTTACAACATTCCCTATGCCCAATCCAGTTTATCCTTATAGGTTGTTGTTTCAGTCTTCTGAATGTCCTTTCCCTTTTCCCATTGCTGTTACCAAACACTGTTCTTTTGGGGCCACCATCTTTCCCCAGGACCACTGCAACAGCTTCCTGCCTTCCCTTCCTGGTGTGCTCCTTCATGCCATTCTATACCATAGGGAGTGAGCTGCAGACACATAATTTAATCATAACATTTCCTTTATTTAGATCCCCCAGTGGTTTTCTCCTCTCCCCTGCCCTGCTCTCCTCTCCTCTCTTCTCTCCTCCCTTCTCCTCTCCTCTCCTCTTAATTTTCTGTGGCTCTTAAGGACCTCCGTGATCTGGTTCTTCCATTCCTCTTTTCAGGGACCTCCCAAACTCCATCCCCGCCACCACCAACAGTAAAAAACTCCAGTCACTCTTTCCTTCTTATATTTTTGTTTAACACATTGTGTTCTCTGCCTCTGAGATTTTGTATGGTTGTTCCATCTACCTGGTTGTTTCAACTATCTTTTAGTCTATGGGTTCCTTGATTTTTTTCCTTGAAACTTATTTGTTGAAGAGACAGGTTCAGTTTTCCTATAGAATTTCCTATATTCTAGATTTTCTGACTGTATCCCAGTGGTATCATTTAACTTGTTACCTTATCTCCTTAAAATAAGTAGTTGGATTGAGACTTGGTTAGTTTTGGGTTAGTATTGTTCCGTGGGAAGAGATCTCTGCTTACATCAGGAGGTACATACTATCTGATAGCCTTTTTTTGTGATTTTAGCAATGATTAATAATCCATTAAGTGATTATGGTTAAGAATGGTGTTATTCAGATTGTCTTTCCTTCTTCATTTGTCATGTGCAGTACATCTATAATGAGAAACTTCCATATATCAACTATTTCGTTAGAGTGAAGTGTAAGGACCTATTTTATGTTTATATTTTGTCAAGAGGCTTTCATTGAGGTTAAACAAAACCTTGTTGTTTAGCCCTTGAACTGTCCTTGCTCCCCTTCCATTCTTTAGGAATGAATCTAGCTCAGACAGTGGCCCCAGGCCTGTTTTTCTCTCTTTCTTAAACAGGCTCAGGCATCAGGTCTTTTCTCTTTTACATACCTCCTACTTTTTACAAACAGTTGCTTTTTTCATTTCCATCACTCTTAATTACACTGAACAGAATTTTGCATTCTTAGAAATACCTTAACCTCTACTGAAGATTGAATATAAGCCAATTGTGAGCTGTTACAACAGAATTCTTTAGATGGCAAAATTATCAATCAGTTAAGCACAAAACATGTTTACCAACAGATTTCAAAAGCACGAACCTAGTTCCAGCAATCAGCGCTCTAGCATTTTATCCCATTTGATTTAAAGTTTCAGGTTACCAAAGACTTTGAAAACTACCTTAAGAATTACCCACTAAAACTTTGAGACAGACAATTAACCATCAGTTTAGTTATTTCTTTGCTAACAGATTTTAACACAGGTTTTAACAAATAACATGAGCTAATTTGACTTTAAGTAAAAACTCTGAAGTCTCCCATTTACTACTGATAACTCAAAAGACATGTTTATCCTAATTAACCCAACAAACTTAGTTCAAATACTGATTTACGTTCCACCTGGGCCCACTCCACTTTGAATGTTTACCTGAGACCCGGGTGGGAAGACCGGGAATGGGGGGTGTTAGGTCCAGGGGGTGCTCTTCTTGTTTCCCGACAGTGAAGAACAGAACAAAATGCCACCAGAAGGCAGAGAAAGGAAAGTGTTCCCAGTTCTAGGGCTCATCAGCTCCAAGAGAGGAGCAGGCGCCATGCTTTCCCGCCAGCAAGGGGAGGGTCTAGGCAGTCCACGTCGGGCCAGAGAAGGCAAGGAATGTCCCGGAAACAAAGTTGTTTCGGCAGCTGCTTGGGAATATTCCTTAAAGTCTCTGTCTTGAGTTAGACTAACCCCAGTTGGCTCCAGTTATAGCCATTAAGAGTCAGAGTTCCCTTACTCTCTGTTTGCCCCATTCCTTCAAACACAACAAACAGCACAGCAGACAACAAAAAGACAAGACAAAGACAACCACAGGCCCAGTTGTTCTCACCCAGATCTTGCTGCTGGTGGGAATTTTCTCTGTCCCCTGCGAACAGAATGAACAACAGAACAGACGACAAAAAGACAAAACAAAGACAACCGTAGGCCCAGTTGTTCAGAACCTGAGGAGATCTCCTAGGGGGACTCGAACCCCCTTGACCACCTAGGGGGACTCGAACCCCCTGACTGCATAGGTGATTGCCTAGGGGGACTCGAACCCCCTGACTGTCTAGGGGGACTCGAACCCCCTGGCAATCTACCAATGGAGGGAAGGGGCGTCCGCGCATCCTCTCCAGCCCTGGGGAGCATGGCCGCGTCTGGCTTCACCCCGGTGGGCTATACCTGGAGCTCCACCCAGACAGACCAACCGATCTCACAGAGCACCTGGAGATCGGCGGATGCCACAGAGTAAAATCTGTGAGATTTTACCTCGAGGCTTTTCCCAGAAATTCTGAAGCTGGCTCAGTTCTCGTCGTTTAATCCCGGACAGAGCCCCCATATGTTATGCCCCAATAACGGGTCCGTGATTAAAGGAGCGAGACTGATACAAAGCGAAGGTCAAGCAAAGCTTTATTTTGCGCCAAGCATCAAGAATCTAACCGAACGTTCGGGGCCACACCTCTTACAAGAGAGGGCGACCCTTCTCTGTTTCACAGTCTAGCTTTTAAGGGTAAAGGCCATGCGGTTGGGCCTGGCCACGCACAGGTAACCAATGAGATTGTAACACAGGAAACTCCAGTGATGCTAGGTGACCAATTGAATTACAATTTACCCTAGTAGACATTTGAATCAGCCTATTACATCTTGATTAGGATTGGCGCCAAAAGGGTTCCCAAAGGGCAGGGGCCCATACTCCTTGGTAGCTAGGGAGACAGTATGCAACCCCCTACTGATCGGATGTCTCCACCTGGCCTGACCCACCTTTGTATCTGGGCATTGTTACCTGTAGCTGGTTCCCGGGACCCGCCTTTAAGTGAATCCCCTGGGGGAAGAGGAGCAAGGACAGTTCAAGGGCTAAACAACAAGGTTTTGTTTAACCTCAATGAAAGCCTCTTGACAAAATATAAACATAAAATAGGTCCTTACAGAAGGACCGTGTATATGAAAGTATATGAAGAGGAAAGGTAAATGCTTGATATAGTCTCTTTAATGGTTTTGATATTAATGATATCATTTTGTAGTACCCTCCAAATGTGACTCCTGAGTTGGTTATTTTACTGTTGTTGCATTATAACCTTATTGAATTAAACGTGTTTGATAGCTTTCAGTCACAGATATTAGTTTAGTGATGCTTAAGTTGTTCCATCTTGGACAAGTGAGAACTATTTGTTTCTCTTTGACACTTTATGTCTGTCTCCTTGGTGAGACCTAAATGCAAGTATCATGTCTCTGTTGTTTGCCCTTTATCCCAGGCACAGAATCACTGTCTCTCAATTTGTAGATTTAGGGGCAGGATATTAAAACTTAATTATGGGACAAACTATCTTACAAAAGAGCATTTAGTTTAGTCTTTGTGGATTCAGAACTTGAATCAGAGAGTGGAAGTTATAGGAAGCAAATTTTGGCTCAATGTAAGAACCAAAAAATTGGGGGTAATTTAGGGAGGTTGAGTTCCATCAAGTCTTTTGAGGGGCTGCTTTGTTCCAGGGAGTGAGAGGACAAGGATAAACAATCAAATCAGTGAGGATCTTTTTGCTTGGGAGCTTGAATGATCATTGAGGTCACTTCTGCTTGCAAGGTAATGACTCTCAAATCCTTTGTTGACCGATTTTATTTTTGTAAAGGTGCAGAGTTGGCTGGTTTAAAATTGTTGAAATGTAA
This sequence comes from Martes martes, assembly GCF_963455335.1. Lineage (NCBI taxonomy): Eukaryota > Metazoa > Chordata > Mammalia > Carnivora > Mustelidae > Martes > Martes martes. The sequence goes on from NC_137899.1 coordinate 36,695,165, forward strand.
TTATTGTTTTCTCCCATGAACAATAATATGTCACTCTAAATTTGGTTCAAAGTGTCATGAGTTTGTACATTTGATGAAACATTGGCAGTGATGAATCATGCTTTATTAGCAATCATTTCTTTTATAAAAGGTTATAATTGTCCATTGAACAGACTTCTCATTGCATTAAATTTCTCAGACTTTTTGCACTGTTAGTCACATTCTAATAAATAGCCATTATACTATTCTCTTTTTAATCTTCGGATTTTATTAGTTGACTTCTCTCTGTATTGATAAAGATTAGCATGAAGTGTGATTACTGGCAACTTACTTTGAAATTCTAATTTATTTTTCCAGAATAAAATATAGTAAATAGCACTTTTAGGATATTGCAGAATTGCAGAGATTTAGTAATATTGAGATGAGTTCTCATTTACACCTGAATAAAAACTGAATTTAGATGGAGATAACAGGACCAAGTGTAAGTTTTAAATTTTTGAGGTATGTATGTTATACAGTAAGTCAGCATTTTAACTAGTGTCCCTATTAATAAAAGAAACACTGTTAATAGTACCTTTAAAATATTTTTAATGACTTTGCTGAAAATTTGAATTCAGCCCAATATTTTGTCCTTGATACACTCTAGTTTGCCGTTGTGGCTTCCTCAGTTTTATCTACATTTCCTTCTGTTGCTTCTAGACAAATACAGTAAGGAAACTAGCATTGTATCTGTCTGCGCTTGGTATTATTTTCTAGCAGTTTCTCTTGAGACAAAATCATAATAGAAGATAGGCAGAATATATTAAATTTTCCAGAGTATATTACATTTCTTTTAGGTATATTGCCTTAATTTCCTTTGTATCCACTAGACATAATTTCTTCAAGGTGTTAGCACATGGACACTATTTTCAAAGATGACCTAGATAATATTTGTAATTTTGTTTTATTGTACCAAATTATCCTATGAATTTGAAGTAAGTAATGGAATAGAGAACCTTTGGGCTTTCCTTTGAGAATTTTTGCTCATAAGGAAATTCTTTCTATGCATCATCTTCTGAACCTGTAAGTTTTATCCTAAATGGGGTATTTTCCTTTATAGGTTTCACAAATGTTGGATGAACAAATACATGAAGAAATGAGCAGGCTGTGTTCCTTATTCAAAACACCTACATCTTCTTATTTTACTCTTGCAAGAGAACTTTATTATTTACAAGCTTAGGGCATACAGAACTGTGGACAGAGTTTTTGAAGTGCGTGGAGATTTGGATTTGTGATTAGAGCTAAACTGGATCCACTTGAACATGGCTGCCAGGACACCCAGTGTCCCCATGTCTCTGTATGTGGTTGGCTCTGTACTTGGGCATTCCCCTGGCTCTTCCTCATCCTGCCTTTGACAGCGCTTCCTGTGTGACCCTGGACTAAAGGATGACTCAGTCATCCCTGGGCCAGAAGTCAACTGGGCCGAGTGAGTTGTTGGAAGAATTAGAGAATAGTAAATAATCTCTGAAATTAAAACAGCTCCTTAAATAGCTTAGGACAACTGGGTAAAACCTGGCAATACCTCCGATAGAATGTTCTGCGGTATTATTGACACAATTAAAAGTTGTTTTCTTTTTTTTACTGTGTTAATCACCTGAATTAATGTCTTGGCTGCCAATCAAGCCTTGATTGCCTTCTGTTCATTAGCTTTTGATTTAACTAATGAGACTTTTTAAAGAGGAATCTTCAGTGTTTTCCTGTAAACAGCTCTAATTTATTGATCAATTAGAATTTTGTAATTATTCTAAAGAACTTAAATCAATGTTTGAAGTATATGTTTTGGATCTTTAATAAAATAGTTTAAACTACACAAGGTAGTTATTAGATATAAACAGCTTTTCTGTTACTCTGTGTTATTTTTATATAATAACAGATATCTTCTTTTGATGTCTTTAAAAAGTGACATTTTGTTAGAGTTAGTACCTTGGAATTTCAAGTATTTCAGTCTTTGCTAAAGTTTATAGAAACATATGCATCAAAGGTAGAACATTAGAAAGTTGGTAGTGTTATTTTCCCCAAAGGTATTTTTCCCAAAAGTAGAGTGAGTGAATTAACATTTTTCCTAAGGCTTTAGAACTGAAGGGTTCAGTAGTTGGTGAGTATCTAGACATGTAGAGAAAAACTAATTAGGAAAAGAGAAAGTCATAAGGACTCTAAGGTTAAAGAGCAATTCGATAATTAATATGATTCTTAATGGAAGACAACTAAAGTAGTTGAAGAAGAGGAAGATACTGATTCGTGGTCTAGACACAGATAACTAAAGGATAATGGGGTTTTGAAACATGGCTGTTGGGTGCAAAAGGGTTAATTAACAGAGCATTCTACAGACTCTAAAACTTTAAGGAAATGAAAACTTGCCATATCCATGTGTGTCAGAATCAAAGAGGCTACACATTTAATTTGGAAAAGGACAATAAATACTTAAACCAAACATGGAAGAAGATACTGAAAACTTCATTAAAATTTGAGATTTCTGAAACTTTTGAAAGCAACAATTACTATACTTTATTCTTTTTTTTTTTTTTAAAGATTTTATTTATTAATTAGAGAGAGAGAGAGTGCGCGCATGCGTGTGTAAGAGAGAGAGCTCTAGCGGGGGAGCAGCAGGCTGAAGGAGAGGGAGAAGCTGGCTCTCCGCTGGGCAGAGAGCCTGATACGGGGCTCCATCCCAGGGCCCCAGGACTGTGACCTGAGCTGAAGGCAGATGGTTACTGACTGAGCCACCTAGACGCCCCTATACTTTTTTCTTGAGTTATCTTTCAGGTACAAGAGAGGAATTATCAGTATATTAATGTTATTAATATTTATTCAATAAAAGTTTTTGAGAGCCTACTCTGTGCCAAGCAGTTTTAGGCACTGGGCATATAGCAGTTAACAAAACAGAAAGAGTTCCTTCACTTCTGGAGCTAATAGTCTAGCATAAATTTTAAGGAAATTTTTAGTGTTATGTGATATAATACATAAAACTCAGTGTTTTTAAGATGGGATCGGGAGGGAGACAAACCATAAGTGACTCTTAATCTCACAAAACAAACTGAGGGTTGCTGGGGGGAGGGGGGTCGGGAGAGGGTGGTGGGGAAATGGACATTGGGGAGGGTATGTGCTATGGTGAGTGCTGTGAAGTGTGTAAACCTGGCGATTCACAGACCTGTGCCCCTGGGGATAAAAATACATTATATGTTTGTAAAAAAATAAAAATAAATTTAATTAAAAAAATCAGTGTTTTTAGCTGTTGTGATTATCATAACTATAAGAAATTAATGCTTAGAGTTTCAACTCATAGAGAATGATGCTTTAGAATCAGAATTCCATTAATCTGGATTTTGTACTTTTTATGCAATTACCATAATAAATATGTTAAAGGAATTTTTCACCACAAAAATAATGCACATTAGTGTATGAAATTACTTAAAGGTGTTCTACCTCTTGTTGCATTTAAAGAGTAAGTATTGGTTCATTTGAAGGTTTCTCTCCTTTTAGTGTATTAGAGGGGAATGAATTATGCTTCACGGTTTGAGAGTGTTTTAAGTATATGACCTTTAAAAACATGAATTCCCCGAATTCTAGAATTCAGTTCATGGTGCATATAAGTTAATGATCTCAAGGGAAGTAGAAAAGCTTTGTGGGAAGAAGGTTGTGTGTACTTTTTTATGGGTGAGGGGGAAATAGCTGTAAATGTGGGGAAAGATCCAAGCAGTTCCTGGAATCAGTTACTGCCTCCTCTGGGGAGCCAGTGATGAGCTCAACTGGGCTGAGAAAAATCTGTGCACATGTCAGCACTGACTACATCCCAGCCTCAAGCCCCGCCAGAGGCCCCCCATAGACATAAAGGACAATGTGAGAGCACAAGGTACAGTCTCCAGTTGAACTCCATGTACCTATCAATTTTTTGCCTGCACCTGGGTACCTAGAGCACAGTCAGGAGTGGAAAAATCAAGGTAATGTACTGAGGGGAGAAGGGATACAGGGCAGAAAAGCAGTTGGCCTGTCATCCCAGCTGAAAGACAAGGAAAAACAGCTCCTAACCTTGAGAAGATGGCAGGTTGTGGAGCTTTTTAATCAGATGGCCTTAGCCCATTAGGGTAACCAACAAAGTCTTTCAACAGTTCATGCAATGAGGAATGCCACTAGGATGGTTGGGCTGTGCTGAATTCCTTGGACTTTCAGGTTTTGTGTCTGTGGCAGTTTTTGAGCAAAACCAGACCAATTGGATGCCGTTCTTAAAAAAGAGACATTCTCATTCTTTACTTCAGACTCAGGTGCTGGATTCTTTGGACCACATGAATTCTTGTTTGCTGGTTCCATAAGCTCTGAAGATTTGTGGTTGCAATTTAAATTGCAATGAGAAGGGCGCCTGGGTGGCTCCTTCGCTGAGCATCTGCCTTCGGCTAGGGCCCTGACCCCAGGGTCCTGGAATTGAGCCCCGTGTCAGGCTCCCTGCTTGGTGGGAAGCCTGCTTCTCCCTCTCCCACTCCCCCTGCTTGTATTCCTGCTCTCGCAGTCTCTCTCTGTGTCAAATAAATAAGATCTTTAAAAAAAAATTGCAGTGAGAAACCATTTTTATCTATCAGATTGGCAGAGTCAGTGGTTGATAACATAGCGTAGGTGAAGGAGCTTACAGGAGCTCGTACATTCGCTGTATAGGAAGTATAAGTTGGTACAACCTCCACGTAGGGTAATTTCCCACTATTCATCAGAATTAGAATTTAGATATGCACATACGTTTTGATCTGGCAATACCACTTTTAGGAATTTATCTTAACAGATTTTTTTTTTAAACGAATGTAGTTACATGCCCACAAATATTTATTGCCATCACTGTTGTAGTAGCAAAAAATTGGGAATGTGCACAATGTCCATCAGTAGAAGACTGGGATTAAATGAAGTATACTATACTTATACGAAGGAGTACCCTATGGTCTTTCAAAAGTAATAGAAAGTTTTCTCTATGAATTTATGAGGAAGTCACCAAATTTATTAAGGTAAAAACGATATACTGTACTCTCTAGCATACTACTGTGTGTGTGTATGGTTAAGTGTATATGAACAATGGTAACCAGTGGCCTCACAGGACGGGAGCTGGGCGCTGAAGGGTTGAACTTACTGTTCATCAAATGCCTTCTTGTACCTTTTACATTTGCAATGTGTGCTTGTTTTATCTATTCTTATTAACAAAGGATGCTGCTAGGCCTAGTAAAGGTAAAGGAGAGCATTTGCCTAGAAGACCAATGTAGATTGTCATGTATTTGTTAACAGAATTGACTAGATAAAAAAGTTATCTGCCGAGTGCAATCTGACTTTTAATTAGAGCCAATACACATTTAGAATGCATCTGGAAGAACCATCTGCTTGGCTAGGTTTTGTGTAATCTTATAATAGTAAAACATAACTTTTATTTTGATGGTATACTGTATGTATCATAAGACACATTCAAACCAAATGTAATTTTAGGAGGCTCTAGTAAAAAAAGAGAAATAATGAGAAAGGGAGGAATGGGTAATAGAGAGAGAAAGAGGAGGAAAGAATGGAATGAGTATAGACGTCTGAGAGTCAAGCTTCTGAACTTGAGGGTTGAATGACCTTGGCTTAAGACTGAAGATGAAGACATTATAACCAAGGAAGCGAAGGAGCTCTTGGAAAAACTAAGGGAGAGAGTTATTTTGACTTCTTGATTTCTAATTAATCAGAATAATTGATCAAGTGTGGTGATTTTGTTAAGCACTAGTTTCATTCTGGAAGGAACATAGAGTGAATCATAGAAAACTTTGGTTAAATCTTAGACGAGGCGAGTGTGAATATTTTAAATGGGACTATTTAAAATGTGAATATTTATGATGATGATATAAAATTCCCTACCTTACTGAAATTAATCTTGTTTTGGCAGCATAATTGAGTCACTGACATTTTCAGTGCAAAAATGCATAAAATATAAATCGTAAGGAAATTAGCGCCATAACGGGAACATATTTTCACGGATTCACTTCTCATCTTTCCTTTTGTTTCTGCCAGAGTGAATGGGAAGTTGGTAGCCCTGAAGGTGATCAGGCTGCAAGAAGAAGAAGGTACACCTTTTACAGCTATCAGGGAAGGTAGGCATTTTCTCATTATCTTTGCTTTTGTGTTTGCTTGATGTCTGTAGCTGTTTAAATATTACTCACCTCTGCATATGCAGAGTTTGTAAATTATATGGTTATATCTCATTGGAAAGTGTAAACGGAAATTTAAAAATCAGCATCTCTTGCAATCATATCAAGTCATGTTAAATAAAATAAGACAATCCTGCTGTATACTCAGGTGTGTGTGGGGGGGAAACCTGCTGTGTATTGATGGTGAGACTAAAGCTGACTGAGGAATTTTATATTCCTGATTTTGTTTGTAGGGTTTCTAAGGTACACATTAATTAAACATTACTTTATATTCATGACTTTTAAGAAAAGTCCTTATAAATAGTGGTCTCATCCTATCTTATTAGTCATTTGTAATTCTTCTTTCTTGATTTCTTTGGTCCTGTCCTTTACCATTTTTTCTATTGGTTATTCTTATTGATTTAGAGATACTCTTTATATATTAGCATCATTTATCCTATAATATTTTCTTTCATTCTGTCATTTTTCTAAAAATTTCTTTTACAACATGGTTTGTTACATATATGTTTTTAATTTTTATATAATAAAATTGCTTTATATTTTGCTTTATTTCTGCATAGCTTCTCTACTCCCAAGAGAATAAAATATCTTTTTATTAGTGGAAATTTTCAGTTCAGTTTTAGAACTTTTATTTATTTATTTTTATTTTTAAAAATTTTTTAAAAATTTTATGTATTTATTTGAAAGACAGAGATCACAGGTAGGCAGAGAGGCAGGCAGAGGAAGAGGAAGGGAAGCAGACTCCCTGCTGAGCAGAGAGGCTGATGAGGGTCTTGATCCCAGGACCCTGGGATCATGACCTGAGCCGAAGACAGAGGCTTTAACCCATGAGCCACCCAGGCGCCCCAGTTTTAGAACTTTTTTTAATAGCTTTCCCTCCACTACGTTTTTTTAAAAGATTTTATTTATGTATTTGACAGAGAGAAAGAGATCACAAGTAGGCAGAGAGGCAGGCAGAGAGAGAGGGGGAAGCAGGCTCCCCGATGAGCAGAGAGCTCGATGCGGGGCTCGATCACAGGACCATGAGATCATGACCTAAGCTGAAGGCAGAGGCTTAACCCACTGAGGCACCCAGGTGCCCTTCCACTACATTAAAAAAAAAAAAATTTAAGTGCCGATGTAGTTAACATAGTGTTATGTTAGTTTCAAGTGTACAATATAGTGATTCAACACTTCTATACATTACTCAGTGCTCATCATGATAAATGTATTCTTAATCCCCTTTACCTATTTCACCTGTCCCCCTACCCACCTCCCTCCCCTCTGTTTGTTCTCTGTAGGTAAGAATCTGTTTTTTGGCTTGTTCTGCTTTTTGCTTGTTTTTTGTTTTTTCCTTAAATTCCAGATACGGATGAAATCATATGGTATTTGTCTTTTTCTGACTAACTTATTTCACTTAGCATTATACTCCCTTCACTACATTTTAAAAAGTACAAATTATCTTGACATAAGGCTTCAGTTTATTTTTTGCATTGAGGGAACTATAGCTGGTCCACAACAAAATAACTGTGAGTGATTTACTGCAAGAATATAATTAAGGTATTGGGGAATTAAATGTAGTCTGTCACTGGTCTGATTTGTTTCTCACAACTATCATTACAATTTACATTTGTTTCTGAGAGGCTTCCTTTCTGTTTTCACTTTCTCACCTCTCATTCGGCTGTTCATACCGCTTTCGTTTGTTTTACTTCATTCCTCCTTAGCTGAAAATGTTCTTGTAAAGGCATCTTTACAAATGTTGTTATACAAAGAGGGTGCTCAGTCTGATGGGATTGGAAACCACTGGCTGAGATGGAGCAGTGGTTCCCATCCAGCTCTGGAGGGAGGCAAGGTGAAGCGCTCTTGAATTTGATTTTGGTAGACCCTGAGTGCCGGGGAGTAGGCAAGGGGCAAAGACATGCTGGGCCAACAGAGAAGCAAGAGGACATGAAACTGGGCAGCAGGCATGCTCCCTAATGTGTGGGGTATACACCACAGTTTCCCAGCCTGCCCTTGCTGTTCGTGCCAGCCTTGGTTCAAGGTTCAGATAAAGTTTATAATGTCATTAGAGGATCCATTGGTACAGTTGGACTCATCAGTGGAAAGTTCAAGGGGACAAACAAGTAGGGTCAAATTGAAGTTGTTATCGATCTGTTCATACTGGGTATGAGGCAAAGCTGTTGGGCACAAGGTAAGCCTAGAGAGAAGCTTGGGAATGGGCCCTGAGAGGCAGTTTTGTCATAGAATGCAGGCCTCTATGGCTGGGACTTCGTTCCCTGGGTTTGGGAGCCCCTGAAGCCTTTTGAGCTGAGTGTATTAGGAAGATAAATCTGGTGTTAGAGTATGATACAGATTAGATGAGGAGGAATCTGGAGCTGATAAATCGGTCATTCAAAGTCGTGCAGATTTGAAATTAGGAGGACCTGCATTTATTGGAAAGCGTGACAAAAAATGATTTGTAGGGAAAGAAATGCTAGAGCAGGGGAAATGGACATTGGGGAGGGTATGGGCTATGATGAGTGCTGTGAAATGTGTAAACCAGACGATTCACTGACCTGTACCCCTGGGGATAAAAATACATTATATGTTTATTAAAATAAAAAAATTAAAAAAAAAAAAAAAAAAAAAAAAAAAGAAATGCTAGAGCATGGTGGATTACTGGTTATAGATTTTTTGAGAGGGAAGCATAAGTGGTTTCGAGTTTGAATGAGTAAAAAAATGGTGCCAGAAAGAGAAATAATTTCTGTTGTTTTTAACACTTTGTGGTTCACAAGGGCAGTTATCTACTGTAATCTTCACATGAGCCCTTCAAAGGGCTTTTGTATAGAGTTTGTACTATTTATAGAATCTGTGTTAGGAGTATGGAACTGAGGCTTAGAGAGGTTAGATGACTTGTCCAAGGCATCGGATCTTGTACCCAGACTTTCTTAGGTTCCAAAATGGTGTCATGCTAATGCTGTGGAGTAGTGAATATGGGTTTTGGACTTTCTGAGTTTGTGATACATCTATACGAAAATGTCTTCTTGGCGATGTGGGAGTGGAGCTTACTAGAGTTCAGCATAAACAGTATATATTTAGCATGGTCCTTAACAAGCTGAATATGTGTAAGACTTTTGTGGGAGAGGACTTTAAGCAAAAACAGGGAGTTAAATTGGATTAAATGTATAGATTGCTTCAGGTAGAATAGACATTTTCACAATATTGTTCTTCCAATCCATGAGCATGGAACATTTTTCCATTTCTTTGTGTCTTCCTCAGTTTCTTTTATGAGTACTTTATAGTTTTCTGAGTGTAGATTCTTTGCCTCTTTGGTTAGGTTTATTCCTGGGTATCTTATGGTTTTGGGTGCAGTTGTAAATGGGACTGACTCCTCAATTTCTCTTTCTTCTGTCTTGTTGTTAGTGTAAAGAAATGCGACTGATTTCTGTGCATTGACTTTATATCCTGACACTTTACTGAATTCCTGTACAAGTTCTAGCAGTTTTGGAGTGGAGCCTTTTGGGTTTTCCACATACAGTATCATATCATCTGCAAAGAGTGATAGTTTGACTTCTTCTTTCCCAATTTGGATGCCTTTAATTTCTTTTTGTTGTCTGATTGCTGCGGCTAGGACTTCTAGTACTATGATGAACAGCAGTGGTGATAAAGGACATCCTTGCCGTGTTCCTGACCTTAGTGGAAAAGCTTTCCGTTTTTCTCCATTGAGAATGATATTTGCAGTGGGTTTTTCATAGATGGCTTTGATAATATTGAGGTATGTGCCCTCTATCCCTACACTTTGAAGAGTTTTAATCAGGAAGGGATGCTGCATTTTGTCAAATGCTTTTTCAGCATCTATTGAGAGTATCATATGGTTCTTATTCTTTCTTTTATTAATGTATTGTATCACATTGATGGATTTGTGGATGTTGAACCAACCTTGCAGTCCTGGAATAAATCCCACTTGGTCATGGTGAATAATCCTTTTAATGTACTGTTGGATCCTATTGGCCAGTATTTTGGTGAGAATTTTCGCATCAGTGTTCATCAAGGATATTGGTCTGTAATTCTCTTTTTTGGTGGGATCCTTGTCTGGTTTTGGGATCAAGGTGATGCTGGCCTCATAAAATGAGTTTGGAAGTTTTCCTTCCATTTCTATTTTCTGGAACAGTTTCAGGAGAACAAGAATTAATTCTTCTTTAAATGTTTGGTAGAATTCCCCTGGGAAGCCGTCTGGCCCTGGACTTCTGTTTGTTTGGAGATTTTTGATGACTGTTTCAATTTCCTTACTGGTTATGGATCTGTTCAGGTTTTCTATTTCTTCCTGGTTCAGTTGTGGTAGTTTATATGTCTCTAGAAATGTGTCCATTTCTTCCAGATTGTCAAATTTGTTGGCGTAGAGTTGTTCACAGTATGTTCTTATAATTGTTTGTATTTCTTTGATGTTGGTTGTGATCTCTCCTCTTTCATTCATGATTTTATTTATTTGGGTCCTTTCTCTTTTCTTTTGGATAAGTCTGGCCAGGGTTTTATCCATCTTATTAATTCCTTCAAAGAACCAGCTCCTAGTTTCATTGATTTGTTCTATTGTTTTTGTTTGTTTGTTTCTATTTCATTGATTTCTGCTCTGATCTTTATGATTTCTCTTCTGCTGGGTTTAGGCTTTCTTTGTTGTTCTTTCTCCAGCTCCTTTAGGTGTAGGGTTAGGTTATGTATTTGAGACCTTTCTTGTTTCTTTTTTTTTTTTTTTTTTTTTAAAGATTTTATTTATTTATTTGACAGACAGAGACCGCAAGTAGGCAGAGAGGCAGGCAGAGAGAGAGGAGGAAGCAGGCTCCCCGCTGAGCAGAGAGCCTGATGTGGGGCTCGATCCCAGAACTCTGGGATCATGACCCGAGCCGGAGGCAGAGGCTTTAACCCACTGAGCCACCCAGGTGCCCCTGAGACCTTTCTTGTTTCTTGAGAAAGGCTTGTACTGCTATATATTTTCCTCTCAGGACTGCCTTTGTTGTGTCCCACAGATTTTGAACCGTTGTGTTTTCATTATCATTTGTTTCCATGAATTTTTTCAATTCTTCTTTAATCTCCTGGTTGACCCACTCATTTTTTAGAAGGATGCTGTTTAGTCTCCATGTATTTGCGTTCTTTCCAAATTTCCTCTTGTGATTGAGTTCTAGCTTCAGAGCATTGTGGTCTGAAAATATGCAGGGAATGATCCCAATCTTTTGATACCGGTTGAGACCTGATTTATGACCCAGGATGTGGTCTATTCTGGAGAATGTTCCATGTGCACTAGAGAAGAATGTATATTCTGTTGCTTTGGGATGGAATGTTCTGAATATATCTGTGATGTCCATCTGGTCCAGTGTGTCATTTAAGGCCTTTATTTCCTTGTTGATCTTTTGCTTAGAGTGTTAAAGTCCCCTACTATTATTGTATTACTGTTGATGTATTTCTTTAATTTAGTTATTAATTGGTTTATATAGTTGGCTGCTCCCATGTTAGGGGCATAGATATTTAAGATTGTTAGGTCTTCTTGTTGGACAGACCCTTTGAGTATGATATAGTGTCCTTCCTCATCTCTTATTATAGTCTTTGGCTTAAAATCCGATTGATCTGATATAAGGATTGCCACCCCAGCTTTCTTCTGATGTCCATTATCATGGTACATTGTTTTCCACTCCCTCACTTTAAATCCGGAGGTGTCTTTGGGTCTAAAATGAGTTTCTTGTAGGCAGCATATTTATGGGTTCAGGGAGTTAAATTGGAAGGGAATGTAGTGAGATGGAAAGCCCCATGGATATTAGAGTCTAGAGATCTGGATTTGATCCTGACTCTATTTTCCATCACCTTGCAGACAACATGAGGCAAGTCACCTATATTATTATGCTAGGGCCCCTGAAAGAAAGTACCACAGGCTGAATGGCTTAAATAACAGAAATGTATCATGTCATAGTTCTGGAGGGGGAGAAGTCTGAGGTCAGGGTGTCGGGGTCCTGCTTCAGAGGGCCATGAAGGAAAGATCTGTTTTAAGCCTTTCTCCTTGGCTTGTGGATGGCCATCTTCTCCCTTTGTGTTCCCATCATCTTCCCTCTGTACCTGCGTCCACTTTCCTTTTCTTGTAAGGACACCAGTCATATTGGATTAGAGCCCACTCTCATGATCTCAGTTTAACCTAATTACCTCTGAAACCCCTCTTTCTTCAAGTATAGTTACATGCTGACGTCCTGGGGTTAGGACTTCAACATGTAAATTTTGGAGGACACGCTTCAGTCTATAACACCACCTCATGGCTCTGGGCCTCCGTAACCCTGGTTGTGGAACCCGGGAGCTGGTTTGTGCCATCTCTCAGGAACCATCTCCCTCCATGTTACAGTTTTGATTACCCACGGGGTCTTCAAACTCAGAGATTTGACTACCCTGGAGATCAGGGAATGCTGCAAGAATTCTTGAGGACTGGATTAACAGATTACAAAATGACATTGTATTTTACGTTCAATGAAGTATTTTGAGGTTTCCTAATAAAATCTGACTTCTTGGTGATTTTTAAATGGACTTAAATGACGTGATAGTAAGAAGAGGAATTAAACTTTGGGTCAGTTTTGGTAATTTACTCCTCTCTTGCCTTCTTATTCCTGCCTCTCAGTCTTATTGTTCTCATTTTTCTGCTCTGTATGTGTGGAAGCAAAAGCTAGCACCATTGCTTCCTTTTGCTATTAATAATAATTCATGTAAAATAACTCCTCTGTGTATCTGGTGCTAGAGTTTGAAATACTTAGGATTGGGGTGGGTGATGTTTGGGATATGCTCATTTTTGCATTTTTACATTTTTCCATCTTTACATTGATGAAGATATAACATGGCTTGCTCAATTGAGATGAAGAACTTTAATTTGAGTTTGCCTCTTTTCTGCTATTTTGGTCAATTTCCTTATTCACAAAATGTCAACAGCAGGAAGATTTTAAAGGAGGAAAGCAGAAAGTAGTTTTCAAGTGGCAGCTTGCCACTTAGAAGCTTACCTGGGAATTTAGATTTTAACACATAATTTTCACCTAAAGTAGAAATACTTGTCAGCAACTCTAATCTTACCTGGATTTATGTCCAGAGATAGCCTTTGAATTTTATCTCAGAGCTGGAGTGCTTAACTGGCTTAATTCAGGTTCAGGTGCTTTGAGACTCATTCTGTTTTTGATGGCAGCTTAGAGATATTAAGCAGCAGTGCTGTGGGCCAGCTTTTCTATTTTTTTATTCTCATATGATATCTTCATGGATTTTGATTGTAAGGGTAGAGTCAGAAGATACTGGGATGGTTTGAAAATGAATAGATAAAGTTTCTTAGGATAGCCATCTTTTTTTTTTATGATTTTATTTATTTGTTTGTTTGTCGGGTTCCTGGGTTGCTCAGTCATTAAGTGTCTGCCTTCTGCTCAGGTCGTGATCCCAGGGTTCTGAGATCCAGACCCATGTCAGGCTCCCTGCTCATTGGGAAGCCTGCCTTTCCTTTTCCCACTCCCCTGGCTGCGTTCCCTCTCACCATCTCTCTCTCTGTCAAATAAATAAATTTAAAAAATATATATTTACTTGTTAAATAGAGAGAGTGAACACAAGTAGGGGGAGGAGCAAGGGAGAAGGACAAGCAGACTCTGCACTGAATACCAAACCTGACATGGCGCTGGATCTCACGATCCTGAGATCATGACCTGAACCAAAATCAAGAGTAGGACACTCAACTGACTGAGTCACCCAGATGTCCCGGCTATCCTTCCGTGTAATCAACTTCAAGATGTCTATATTCTTGCTCTGTGATACTATATTGTAGGTGTTCAACAGTTGTTTTGTTGTGTTTTTTTTTTTTTTCACTAAGATTTGCCCAGTGAAAGAATAGAAGGGAACCAATTATCATCTTTTGTGAATTTTTGAATACCTAATAGTTTTCTTAGGCAAGAGTTATGTTAAGAGAAATCTAGATACTCTAATAGAGAACAATTTTTTTTTTTAAGATTTTATTTATTTGTCAAAGAGAGAGAGAGCACAAGCAAGGGGAACTGCAGGTGGAGGGAGAAGCAGACTCCCTGCTGAGCAAGGAGCCCGATGCGAGACTCAGTCCCAGGAACCCAGGATCATTACCTCAGCCAAAGGCAGACCCTTAACTGACTGAACCACCCTGGCACCCCTCACCCACATGCAGATCTTTACTGAATCTCCCTATTTTCAGTTCAGGTTATGCAGCTAGTTTAGAGGGACTAAAAGATATTGAAGTACATAGGGCATAAAATGATGAAGCTCTATAAAGAAACCTTGGCAATGGGGGAAGGGGAGATGAATGTATTTGGGAAGGATTTAAGAGGGATATCTGGTAGGGCTTGGCGTTTGACTACACATGGAGCTTGATAGAAATGAGATATTAAGAATATTCCAGGATTTTGACATTCATGAATAAATAGTGAAGCCAATAATAAGAAAGGCACTATGGCGTAGGGGCGGTTATAGGAAGAGAAAGATAAGAATTTCAGTCCTGATCATGTTACGTTTGAGATCTGGCCTTCATGTGGCAGTTGTTTATATGGTGGTGCAATTCAGAAAACACATCATTTGTACCTAAGTTGGGGACCTTACCCCACACTTCCAAGTACATAATCTCATTTAGTCATTCTTTCAACATCGTGGGAAAGGTTGATATTATCTTCATTTTAGTAATTAAGAAACTGAGATCTAAAGAGATTTTTGTCCAAAGTCGTATAAGTAAATGGCAGATTTGGGTCTTCTACCCAGTATCCAGGCCAGTGCCTGATGCCTGATGCCTGATGGTCACTCAGTGTGTGCTGAGTGAGTGAATGACAGAATGAATGAATAAACTCCAAATCCTTTAGTGTTATTCTACTATATTACATCACTGTTGAGACAGAAACCTCTATGAACAAAACTGTATATGGATTCTTTTCAGGCTGCTAAGCGGAGAAGTACAGTTGGGAAAGCACCCTAGAGCAAGTTGGAAAATGTTGAGTCCTGGTGAAGGCTATGCCCCTAGCTACATGAGCATAAATGAGTCACCTAACATATTTAGTCTTTAGTTTCTTCATCTTTGTAATGAAGGGGTTTGGACTGTATGATCTTATAGCTTTATGATTAAAATAATAGTACCAGCATGAATCATAACCTGGGTAAAAGATCCTTAATTGTATCATCAGTATGCTTCATACACACATGCTATAATGTGATGCACATTTATTGTTTTTAAAATATTTCTTTTAAACCATCTAATAATAATCCTTTATGTCTGTCACTGAAAAAATTAACATGAATTGCTTCAGAGCATTTGACATTTGACAGACAAGTTTTTCTTTAAATGGAAGATAAAAATCTACGAGTCTAGACTTCGATTTTAAGTAAGCTTATGTTAATTGCCAAAATTGTTATTCCTTGTAAGTATGAATAATTTGATGGGTGTCTGCCAGTTGATATCAACAAAAAATTTGCAAGCTGTTAGATCATGTGACTTTAAAAACTGAAAATCATATGTTTTCCTTTGCATGTCTTTAATTTTAAAGGATGAAGATTTTAATGAAGTAACTTATTTTTTGTCCCCTTTAAGTTTGTAAAAAAATTTTATATTACATTTTCTATTTTTTTTTTTAAAGATTTTATTTATTTGTCAGAGAGAGAGAGAGAGTACACACAAGCTGGCAGAGAGGCAGGCAGAGAGAGGAGGAAGCAGGCTCCCTGCTGAGCAAGGAGCCCAATGCGGGACTCAATCCCAGGACCCCAGGATCATGACCTGAGCCGAAGGCAGCGGCTTAACCAACTGAGCCACCCAGGCGTCCCTACATTTTCTGTTTTATTTGGAAATAGAGATTTCCAATTATATTTGGAAATATAAATATAAATATTTTATTGGAAATGTAAATTGAGCTGTGATACATTTATGTTTTAAATGTTTTTAGGATTATACAACTAGTTCTAATCTGAGGTGTTTATAATTGGCTAAAAATCTCTAAGGACGTTTTCCAGTATCTACTATGCTTACCTTTTAAAAATGCTACCTCATTTAATTCTCCCAATATTTCTGTGTTATGTGTAGGTATAAATATCTCTGTATTGTGAGGTGGTAATGGAGGCCTGGAGATAACAAGTTGTCTTATATCACACAATTTACTAGTAAACAGTTAAGTGTGGATTTTAACTGGAGTCTTTGAACTAAAATGTTTGTTTCAAGGATGGTACTTTCTTTTCTTCAGAATTTCTAATCTAAAAAAGTTACAGGAGTCCATAATCTACATATAAACTGCTTATCTTGATATTATTATCATTGCTGCTACAGGTTGCTGTATAAAATTTCAGTCCATTGGCGCCTCTGTTACTTCTCAGTATTTGAGGTTGTATTGTTGGTCTGTGTGTGATCTATTGACAGAAATAGTCAAAGGATGACCAACTATGTACAGTAATTAATTCATGACCAGTGTCTTGACCACTGACAGAATTTAGTGTCATTTATCTTCAAGCTCTAGATTAAGGTGAATTCTTTAATGTAAAGGAATAGTCAAGGACAATAGTAAACAAAGAGACTCTAATATTCATTAAAAAATAAAAATGTCATGTATATTGGAAAGGAAGTTGACAGTCTTAGAGGAGACAGAGAGAGGGGCAAAAATATATTTGAAAGAATAAGTGCTAAAAACTTACTTTAATTGTTGAAAAATGGAATTGATCTATTAATTCAAGAAGATAAATGACCCCCCTCTTAGGAGAAACGTAAAGAAACTAAAACTTGCCCCTGTCATACTCTTAAGTTTGTCTCTGAAAGACAGAGACAAAGAGAAAATCTTGAAGGCAATAGGTGTAAAGCAACTTGTTACATTTAGGGGGGGTGGGGAAAGTATGTTTAAGATCTAACCTGTTATCTAAACCAGAGGAGGAAGCAAGAGTCAGTTGACATACTCAAATGCTTAAAAATACAACAAAACAAAACTAAACAACCTGTAAACCAAAAATTCCACAAGTAACAAAAAATATCCTTCAAAAATGAAAGTTAAAGACTTCCTCAGATCAGCCACAAATTAGGAGAAAATATTCTCAAATAATATATCTGATAAACAATTTATGTCCAAAATATCTAAATTATATTAGAAAGGTCCAAAAGTCAACAATTAGAAGACCTGCTCCAAATTTGTAAATGGGGAAACAATTTGAGTATATATTTCACCAAAGAGGACATAGCAGTAGCTAATAAGCCCATGAAGTGAAGCTCAAAGTTGTTAGTCATGAACTAAATGAAAATTAACACCATAGTGAGATGTGACTGTATACCCAATACAATGACTATAATCAAAAAGACCAACAATACCAAGACAATACCTTGACAAAGGATGTAGAGTAACTGGAACCCTCGTACTTTGCTGGTGGGAATATCAAATTGGACAGCCACTTTGGAAAACATTTGAATAGTTGTTAAATGTTGAATATGAAATTAGCATATAACCCAGTATTTCCACTCTTAGGTATCATATCATCTCCCCAGGAGAAAGGAAAACATACTTCTGCAAAAAGACATGTACATGAATATTTGTAACATTACCATGCTGAATAGGCAAAATCAGGAAACAATCTAAATGTCTTTCAACTGTTGAATTGATAAACAAAATGTTGCATATCCATATCATAAAAAGAAGCTAACTACTGATAACGTGCTTCAGCATGTTTGGACCTTGAAAAGACTATGCTTGATTATATAAGCCTGGTCATATATACATAAAATTTCTGGTAGGAGCCAATCTATGAAGACTGAAAGCAGAGACCCGTGGTTGCCTGGGGCTGGAGCTGGGAGCGGGGATTGGCTGTAAACTGTCACCCACTCTGGTGACATGAAATTGTTCCTGTGCTAGTTTGTTTTTATGATTTGACAAATTTGAGTTATAATGGCTGTAGAAGTCTGTAGATTTATTCAAAGTCATTAAATTTTATACTTACAGTGGGTATATTTTATGGTTTATAAATTATACCTCAAATAAATTTTCTCCTAATTTTATTAAAATACATTTATAGGCTTAGCTAAAAATATACGCTTAGCTAAAAATGTGTTAACACTGGTGATCATTAAATCTTAATTAATAATAAGTTAATTATTACATTGCAAAACTTAGAAAATCTCTCTTTTTTCCAGTTTCTCTAAACTTGTATTATTTTCACTTTGTTGACTATAAAAACTGACACTTCCCATTCTCAAAGATCTCAAAATTTGTTAGTGGAGAAAGATAAACATGTTGACAGTTGAATTTGTAGGACTACAATTACAGAAGTCTGTTGGGGGGCAGAGTGAGTGGGAACCTGCTGGTAAGTCAAAGAGTCTTGAAACTAATGGGAGATGTGGAGACACCTGAGCAGTGTCGGCAGGTCACATGTCACATCAGAACTTGGGAAAAAAAGCATCAATCCAGTTCCTTGTCAGAAGCTGTCTCCTAGTTCCAGTGTTGACTTCAGCAATATTATAGTCCTCATCATTCCAGAAAGGCAGAGAACAAGGAGCAGCAGCAGGGTGCCAAGTTGACCTGCCCTAACCACTTGTAAGAAGGAAAAGAGAAACCCTACGAGGTTGCAGTGAAGAACCTTTTGAAGCTGCCTGTCATTGCTGTCAGGTTTTGACAAACAACTTTAATCACAACATACTGTTTGTTCAGTGAGATAAAATAACCCAGGATGAGCAAAGTATCGCTGTGTAATTTACGCAGAGAAGATGCTGATTGAAAATGACAGCTGGCGGGTTGAACTTTCATGACTCCATAGTGAAGAAGAGGCCACAGAGGCTCTGTCTTGGAGGAAGGAATGTCCTTTGCCTTTTCTCAAGCCTGAGTTCTCCCAGCCTGTCTGCAACTCTGCTTTGACCATATTTTTTTTTAAGATTAGAAAATTTTTTTGTGTGTCGGGGGAGAGCAGCGGGAGAGGAAGAGAAAAACCAAAGCAGTGTCCGCGCTGAGCTGGACGCAGGGGTCAGTCTCACAACCCTGAGATCAGGGCCCGAGCCAAAACCAAGAGTCTGGCGCTCAGCCAACTGCCCCACCAACCAGGTGGCCTACGCTTTGACCATCTTTCAAGACCTTGTTAAAGTGCTCTCTCTTTCTGAGAACTTTGCTGGCTTTTGCAGAAATAATCTCTTTTTGTGCTGCTTTGGCTTGCTTGTTTTGTTGTTGTTTTCGCTTATACCCTTACCTCTTAGCGTTTATTTATAGCACTTACATTATACTACATGATATGGTCCTATCATAATGACATATGGTCATTATGTATAATAATTATTATTATTAATTATTAATTATCACAAGGTATAATGACATGGTCAGTTGTTTTTGATTGTAAACTATGTATATATATGTACATATATATGTATATATATGTGTGTGTGTGTATACACACACACACACACACACACACACACACACACCCCACACACACACATATATATGACCTTTAAATCCTGCGGGTTGTGATGTGAAACAGGCAGTGGCTAGTCATATCCTAGATCTTTCCTGTTAGTCACCAAAATGGAATTAACCTAGACTCCAGTTAGCATTTTAATGAATTTAAGCAGTAATGAAAAGTGACATGGTAGTTTTTGAATTAAAAGGAAAAGAGAGCTCTGGTGTGGTGATGGAAGAGATGGGATTTGGGCTGAGCTTAAAGACAGTGTGTAATTTGTTGAGGCTGCGATAACAAAATACCAGAGACTGGGTAGCTCGTGGACAGCAGACATTTATTGTTCATAGTTCTGGAGGCTGGAAGTCCCATATCAGGGTGCTGGGGTGGTTGGGGTACCCTGGTCTCCAGCTTATCCTTTTTTTCTCACATGGCAGAAGAGAGTTATGTGGGGTTCTTTTCTTAAAAAGAACATTGTGTACCTTCCAAAGGCCCCACCTCCTAATACAATCACCTTTGAGGGTAGGATTACAACATACGAATTTTGAAGGGAGAGCACAAACAATCAGACCATAGCAGGTAGGTAGGATTCGTATACAGAGAAATGAACAGAGAAAGGCCTGCCTGCCAGGGTAGCTGGCTCAGGTAGGAAATAGCACTTCCTCCCCCTCTCAGCCCCACCACCAGTCTGACTGGCTTAGATGAGTTCAGATCTCTTGACAGTGGGGTGGGTGGGTTGGTTGCCCCTAAATGCTTTCTGATGAAAACTCTAGCCATTTTTTTGTTTGCTGTTATTCTACTAAAATGGCAACCTGGGTGTATGTTCTCTGCAAAGTCTTAGTTTCTAGGGTGTCTATTTTTTAATTGTTTTTTGTTACTGTCACATGTGTTACAATAAGCACGAGTTCTTATGTTGATGCCGAGTCATTAATATCTGGGATAGCTGGTGAGCAAAAATCCTGGGGACCCAGGATCTGTAAGGGAATATCATGAAGTCTGGGAAAGTGGAGATAGAACAAGACACTGAAAAGGAAGACTGTGTCTAGTTGAGGGAATTAGTAAGGAGCCAAGAACAATTTGAGTGTCTTAAGCAAGGGTGAATTTGAGGAGGAGAGAACCATTTATATAGAAACAGGAAGCAGGAAGTGGCAACTCCTTTAGGGTCACAGCTTCTGAATAGATGGTGTTTACATATGAGGTTGAGGTGTTAGCCGTTTATCGGAGTAAAAATCCCTGAATGGTAGGATTGTTGAGCTGAGAAGAACAGAAGAACGTTGGTCATTCTGTAATCTGGTTCCTTCATTTCACAAAACAGAGTCCCAGAGAGTTCAGTAGATTGTTGGAACTACCAAGATCAGGAGAGTTGATCTGGCGTTGAGAGTCATGTGAATCATTAACGGTGGAGAAAGGTGGTTAGAGATCTGGCAGTGAATTACATCTTTAAAATGCAGTTCACACCACAGATTATATCTGATCTTGGTGGAACGTGCCAAAAAGTGACGTCATGTAGGTTTCTCTGTATTTCTCATTTTCTTCTGTCATTTTGGGATGTGGTGGAATTCTTCAAAGACCATCAAATAATTCGTGTTTTAATTTTTTAAAAAGCAAATTAATACCATGTGTGGAGAAAACATACCATATAGTTTATTGTGGGAAAAGTTTAGTAGTAGAAAGCTACAGGAAATTTTAGTGGAGGACATTTATATTTTTTGGACACGTGCCATCTTCAGTCAAGTCCCTGAATATACTCATAAGAATTGAATTGATAATAGCACTTTTTAAAAGCCCTAGCAATTTGAACAGGACCCAAGAAAAAGAATTAAGGGAAATAATAAGCAAGATCTTGGCAGTGGTTCTGTGTTCCTGAGCTGATACTCCTTCCTTCTGTCCTAAAGTTTAGGGCTAGTATAGGCAGGAACCAGCAGCAGGGGTCAGTTTTAATGATGATAATTTGGTTTCACAGAAGTACTTATGATTATAAAATTTTTATTGATGAAGACTAGGATTAATTTTTCTGTAGGGGCTTTTTTGGGGTGGGGTCAGAGATTTGAGGCAGTTTCCATGATGAGCAGCAGATTGATTGGGTTTGTTTAAAATGATCAAGATAATATTTTGTGGAAGATCTGAATGCATTCTAGCCATTTAATAAATAGTTGTCTGTGACTTTGCTTTTAAATGCCTTTAATTATTCTATAAAGATTGTAAGTCTTGGGGGAAGCAGGTAAACATTTCCACTCTCTTGGGGACTTGGTCTGGATATGGAGTAGGTCTTTCCTTCTGTCTGTTTATGTTGATATTTGGGATGTTGTAAATGGTTAATGGTGGTAAAGGAAACCAGTAACTCCTACCACCTACCCATTCTAACCAGCAGATTGTAAACTGACTGACTGATTACCATGGATTGAAAGCCAGGTCTGTCTGATGCTACATCACAGTTTTTAAAAAATTATTATTATTATTATTATTTTACATCACAGCTTTTAATACTAGGCTGTGCTACTCCTCAAAGGCAGGATTACAGTGGATCAGATTTTACCTTTCGTGATTTGCTACTTCATTGGCGCGGAGCCCCAGACCAGAGCACCTACTCCCACTCCAGATTTCCTTTCTTAGCTCTTTCTAGCAGAATCATGAACTGCACTTAGAAAACAATTGAAACTTGCTGGCAGGGATTCACCCATAAGGAGTTAAATTTTGGCAACATAGGTTAATCAAATACTATAGACATCCGCCCTTTCATAAAGTGTTGAATAGAACAGAACTTACTGATACTTCACATGGTTGAGTAATTAGTGCAAAAGAAAATATTTTTGAAGTGTGGCTCTGTCAGGGGAGCTAAATCAAACTGAAAATAGGAAAACATGAAAGTATAGCCGCTTATTACACAGTTCTCATTTTGAACAAACGTGTATTTGGACGTTTTCAGAATAGGAGACTTCTGGTAGCTTAGCTCCAGTTGGAAAAAAAATTTTACTTCTAGGTATTTCTTATCCTTCTAGAAGGTTTTTACCTCAGTAATAGATTATTGAAAATACTGAGCCAACAAGGCTATGCTATTATAATTTCTGATTTACCTAAACCACTAAAAATAAAGTCACAAAACTATAGTAAACTTGGTTTGTTAGGAATATTTTCCCTCAACTTTAAATTTTATGCACCAGATGGGAAAACTTGCTGGTATTAAATCTGCAGTATTTAAGAGGAAGTCCTGCCATACTTCTTAAAGTGAAACCTTCATCAATCTAAAATGTTACAAGTAAAACAAAATCTTAAAACACACAAAGAGCAAATGGGCCAGTCTTTTGTGTGTATATATATTATTTGTTACCCAAACTTTTCATGTGCTGCTGTATTATTATACATATTGCTATGCTTGGAGCAAAAATATGGCCAGAGAAATATATTGGCATATTATTTCAATGATTTGATAAGCCTGGGTATTGCTTTTGGGCTTCATAAAGCATCTAGGCAAATCCTTAAGTATGGTGATATATTGCTTTCTTCTGTGCATGGAGTTGTTAGCGGAAGCTTTTATGTGTCACGTGAGGGCAGTATATGGCCTTTTGTATTTCGGAGATGAAGTATAATGCAAAAGGAAATTTGATACGACAGTCAAGAGCTGAGATTTTCAAACCTGTGCACTGTTCTTATGAGGAATGTTTATTTTTCTTTGTTTACAAGAAAGTAACTGAAGTGATTTGTTATGCATTATGTGACCCAGAGGGTATCTAGCAAGCTTTTTTTAATGTTAATATTTTCAAGATACAGTTCCTTCTGCACACATGCACATGAATATATACATTGCTATATCTCTGCAAATTAAAAGCTTATTTTAGATAACTCATGTTTAATAAGTGCAATTCATGTTTTTCATTTCCCTGATGGGTGTGTTTTTTTTTTTAATTTCATAGAAATAAACATGTAGGGAACTGTCTTTTTAATTGCTGTGGGTCCCCTGAGTTCACGTAATCACTATAAGCAATTTGTAGCCTTTAGAGAAGAGAGAGAAGACATTTCTTTAAGGTTTTATACGGTCATTTATAATGCATGTAATAATGTAGAAAACCAGCCTTTTTAGAGCTTCCAGCTTTTTGAGGAGATCTTCCCTCAGTAGAAAGAGGGGGACTTCTTGTGTTGAACATTTGCCCTTTCTAGAGAGGAATGAAACTCCTTGCTTTGCGATAATTTTGTTAAAAGAATAATTTGATCCGAATTTCCATTAAGTTTAGAAAGCAGGCGTTCTATCCAAAGATAGAAGTCAATTACTCTTTTATAGAGTTTTTCAGATTAAAAACTTGAATGTTTTCCTTTAAAGGGTATCAGTGACCTTTACTTAACAAAAACTCCTGACCTTTTCAAATTTTTGGTCATCCTGAACACCATTTTGTTATTTGATACTGTTTGCTGCTAACACCGGAGAATGTATGACCCTTGCAGTATTTAAGGAGTCATCCTGTGTTGTATTTTTATTTGCTAAATCTGACATCTTGGAGTCCCCTCTCTTCTCTCTGGAGGTCTTCTCCTTTTTCCACGTCATGTGGGCATCCTCTGTACCCATGGACCCGACTCTCCTCGCCTCCTCGTGAAAGTTCATCTACCCTTATGGTACCAGCTGTCACCTCCCTGTGCTGGTTTCCCAGCCCACATCTCCAGCTTTGATTGTTGCAGCCCCTAAATTCAAAGAGCCCGAGGTGACTCTTACATAATGTGCTACTATGGCCTCCACCTCAGTGTGACCAAGGCGAACTGTTTGGAATGCCACGGACCAGTGATCCCGCTGCATTCGGAGTCAGCGCTGTTTCCACTGGCGGAAAGAAATCTGCCGGGTGGTGTTATGTCAGACTCCCCTCTCTCCATAAATAATCTGTACAGTTGTCACCAAAGTGGCCACAATTTCCATCCTCTTCGTTGCTCTTTTTACCCATATGTAAAGTAGTGAAGGTCCTAAAATAATTTCCTTTCTGGGCCCCACTGATTTGCCTTCCTTTCTTTCAGTGTTTCCTACCTTCTGCTGTTGGATTAGCCCTCTTTAAGCACAGTCTAGGGTTGGGTCCCTGGAGACAGACTTGGAGGCAGAGTTTTGTGCAGGTGTATTGGGGTGCAGACTTCGGGAGGTAAACCTGCCGGGAAGTGAGGAGGACGGGGTTGGGCAGAGGGAGGTGTTGACAGCAGTGAAGTGCCTGAAGGCTCAGCTGAGCCTCCAGAGGGTTCAGAGTTGAGATGGGCCTCCAGAGTTGTTGCAAACTGAGAAAAAGGGCCAGACCCTTATACACCCCTCCTCGAAGGTCCCCCCGTGGCGGGGCCTGATGTGCTCCACTTCAGAGGCCCTCTCATTTCATCTGCGCTGTGGCTGTCCTTTGGTCTGCAGCCACCATATTAATCTCTTCCTTTCTGCCTTCTCAAATGCCTACCTCTGAGCCAGTCACCCTCTGAGAGGAGGGATAGGCTGTTTCTACAGCTAAGGACTCTTCCCAGCAAAGGACACAGCTGTGGAGCAGCAGCCGAGGGACAGGTGAGCTGGTGCTAAGAGGGCTGTGAGCTCCTCCGGATCCACTGGGATCCATTCAGCTTTTCATTTTCCTGTAGGAACCTCAGGTGCTTCTCCACCTGCTGCTTCTTCAAGGTAAATGACCTGCCTGACTTCCAGGGCCCTCCCTTATCCATGACCTGGCCCTACCCTACCTGCTATTGGACTGTTTCTTGCCTCTTGCCTCCCTCCCCTCCAGTTGAGGAAGGCTTATCCTCTGTGTAGTCTGCTGCGTAGCCTCCTGATAGTCCTGCCCACCCAGTGCCTACTCCGCATCGTCCTTCAAGCCTTTGTTTCTGGGGACCTCCCCCTGCAATATCCCTCCCCTCTCAGTCTTCTGTTCTGCTTTGAAACCCAGTTTCTGCGTCCTGCTTATAGTTAGTACTCTACAGTTCTGCCTCGTTGTATACTTCATCGTATTTCTTCATTAGTTTTCTGTGTGTGCTACTCTTATCTTTAACATTAATTATTTTGGAAGGGGAGACTTACATTTAATTTCTTTGGTATTTTTGGTAGAATCTAGCAGACTGCTAGCCTCATATTATAGGCTCATTGAATGGCTGTTTTAGTTCCCAGTTGTTTTTGAAAGTGGCACAGACAAAAACAAAAACCAACCAAACAAAACACCTGATAGTGTGATGAGATAAGCTGGAGGGAATTTTCTGGAAAGATTGTGTTTGAGTTCAAGGGGTGACATTTTCTGAGTTTCAGAGTTACACGTTTCTGTGAGTTTGTGTGGCTCCTGCGTGGGTGACTAGAAGTAAAATTATGAGTTAATAGTAGTGTCCTTATCCTCTTGTCCCAGTTCACTCTCTCACACTGTTTTTGGGCCAGTGTAACCTGGTGTTCCTTCCCTGTAATTCTAGTCTCCCTTGAGGAATTTTCTTCCTGTCCTGATATCCAAGTACGATGTTCCCCTCCACACCTTCCTCCCTCAGCTGCCCAGTAAACCTCTTTCTTTACCCACAGAGCAGCCTCCCCTGGGGAGCACCATGAACATCCTTCTGGTCAGCTCTCCCCTTCGAAACTTAGGTGTATCAGTGAACAAGCCACGTTTACATGCAACAAAGCATAATATTGGCTGAAAAGAGGTAGACACAAAAGAACATGCGATAATTGTCGCAAAAATGGGCAAAACTAATCTATGATGTCATGGTCAGGAGAATGCTAACTCTTGGGAGCAATCATATTTAGAAGAGCACACAAGGGGGTTTCTGGAATGGTAGGAATTCTTTATTTCTTAATCCAGTGCTGATTGCATGGATGTGAACTTTTTACTGTGAGCAGTACTTATTTATATGTATCTTATATTCTGATAGAAAGTTTTAAAAAATTAATTCTCTGTTTGGCAAGCCAATAACTGTGTAAGTTCTTCTGTGGACAGGGGCTTTGTTGCTTTTCCTGGAAGTACTGATGTGGAGATGATAGAGGGGAGTCATGAACTTGGCCCTCTTTGTTCACCATCCTTGTCATGGTGGCTCTGGGGGAAGAGTATGAATTTGTTGAACCCGTCTTTCTGCTACCCAACATTATTATAAATTAAAAATAAAAAAGCCTCATGTTCAAAGTCTTGAATTTTTCTTTCAATAGAGCCTAGTTATCAGATTGTTTTTCTTTGTCTTATTAATTCCTCCGATCCCAAAGGAAAAGTCTTTACTTTTGTTTTATCTTCAGGAAGAGTTAGAGAACAGTTGATCACAAGTTTCCTTAGGTGTTCTAGGTAGAACAGTAATCTTTTGAAAAAATATCTCCCATTGAACTCTTCAGAATATCTGGGAAGGGAAGGTTGAAGTAGAGGAAAGTATTATTAGTTGTTTTCTTTGGCTATATCATTCAACTTGGATGCACTTTTTCACAGTACCGAGGCTTCCAATAACAGAGAGAAGAGACCTTGTTGGACTTTTTACTTTTCCCTGGGTGGTGTAAGTTAATATAACAAATTGGAAGGACAAAAAAAGAAGTGCAGGTAGCAAGCTGTAGAGAGAAAGAGAATATTTGGATCAGCCAAACCTGGTCTCTAGTCTGGATTCTGGCACTCAGTAAGTATGGGAATTGGGGCAGATTGTTTAGCTTTCTCTAAAAGGGTGGTAACTATGCTGTCTTCATTTGCAAGATTCTTGTGAGGATTAGACATAATGATTGTAAAGCTCCAGATCTAGTAAGTGCTCAATTAAAGGCTGTGATGACATGGGACTGGAACAGAGAGGACACACATTTCCAAATTGTTATTTTGAATACACAATATTTCAATAAAGGTATCACATACCAAGCACTTCCCATATGTTGGAAAATAAAAATAAATAGAAGGAAGCAGTCCTTCCTCTTCAAACAATAACACAAAATTTCATGAAAGAACTAAACACTTTGTTTTTTAAAGATTTTTATTTATTTATTTCACAGAGAGAGATCACAAGTAGGCAGAGCAGCAGGAAGAGAGAGAGGAGGAAGCAGGCTCCCTGCTGAGGAGAGAGCCCAATGGGGGGCTGGATCCCAGGACCCTGGGATCATGACCTGAGCCGAAAGCAGAGGCTTAACCCACTGAGCCACCCAGGTGCCCCAGAACTAAACACTTTTAAGGCCGTACATGAGCAAGTATGGCAAAGTTTTCATAAATACATGGAAGGTCCAAAGTAAATGAAGATTCTTGTGAGATGGGGTTTGTCAGGGAACACTTATGTTCACAGAGGAAGGTGTGCCTAGAGCAGAGTTATGGAAAATTAATCATAATGATGACAGACAACACTGATTCTCCATTGAGCTTGGCACTGAACTTCCTGCTTTATATGTATTATCTCATCTAATCCACACAGCCACCCTGTGAGGGATAGCTGCTGGCATTATTTCCATTTGATAGGTGAGAAAAACCAAAGCTTCCAGGAAGGGACGCAGCCTACCCACCACCACACAGTTAATGGAGGGGTGGGGCTGGTGTCTAAAACCCTCGCAGCCATCTCTGTCATCCTAAGAGTGAACATAGTATTCGCATGGGATAGTACCTAAATAGTTTTGGAAACAGTTGCTCTCCGGGGACCTGTGAGTCTGTTGGGGAATCAATAATTCTACCTTTGTTCTCTTAAATCCCAACAGAACAATAACTAATGAAAGGTAACATGGTGTAGTGGAAAGAATGTGGATGTGGAGTGGGATGACCTGGTTTTAAGACCTTGCCACTGTCAGCTGCTGTGTGGCTCTGGATGTTACTCAACAAAGCTGATCATTCATTTCTTACAGTATCCTTATTATTTTATTTTTATTTTTAAAAGATTTTATTTGTATGACAGAGAGACAGAAACAGCATGAAAAGGAACATAAGCAGGGGGAGTGGGAGAGAGAGAAACAAGCTTCCTGCTGAGCAGGGAGCCCAGTGCGGGGCTCAGTGCAGGGCTCAGGGATCATGACCTGAGCTGAAGGCAGATGCTTAACGACTGAGCCACCCAGGCGCCTCATCAAAAATGAGGGGCAAGAAATAATGTATTTTGTCGTTTTGCTCGATGGGCTATTGTAACCATCTCCAGGGTTGATGAAATTGTCGAGTCTACAAAGTAAGTTATTTTTGTTAATATTGTAAGTAATAGACTTGATGGTGATGATAATAATGATAATGGTGAATACGATATAATAACAACAACAAGAATATTTAAAATGGTAGTAAAAGTAGTCCGTGATTGCATTGTGTCAGATGGCCACAAGGATGGAACTGCTCTTGTTGGCAATATTTCAAATATTTGCTGATTAAGTTGTTTTGGTAGATTTTCAGTATATGCCCTTCTTGGCTCAAACAAGCAATTAAATACTCCTCAGGAAATCATGAAAGGTTACCTTTAGTTGTACAGCCTATGCTGTTGGAATTTTGGCTTCAATTCAGGACTCATGGCCAAATTAACATCTGAATCACTGGAAGTCTATTCATAAAGAATGGTATTATGTACATAACTAAAGTTTATATACTCAGCTAAAGTGACTTGAGTTTCACAATGTAGCCAGGAGATAGAGACTGTACTCCTGTACTTTGTGCTCCAGTTCACGGAGTGAAATGTGGCCAGCTGTGGGTCTGTGATTGTGTTTCTATGTAAGGGAGCCTCTGACTTGGGCCAGAGCTTGTTAATTTAATGGAGGATGGGCCCCTAGAGCCCTCCAGGGAGAGTTTCATATGAATGAGAAATAATGGCAATAGTTGTAGTCCTTTGCAAATCTAAGTAAAATGCCTTATGAAAACCACTAAAACCATAGTATAATTATTTCTGAAAATTAAATTCAGTTACTCTTGGAGGGACTTCTTTAGAGCTAGAAAATATTTATTTTATGCTTATAGTAGTTGCCTTTGCCTTTCTTGCTGTGGTATAAGTAATAGAGACTTGTATACACAAACTCCTATCTTGGAAGTGGTTATTTTTAGATCAGATTTTTTTTTTACTGACTTTTTTTTTTTTAAGGGACAGCTTGATGCGCAAATTATAACAAATGTAGTTCTTAGTAACAGAATTTTTCAGATGGTGTGAACTTTTAATATTAGGGACTCAGTAAATAGGAATATTTTTAATAAGCTGTTTTGCTAATAGGACTAATTCTGTTTGACAGAATTTCTGTATCATAGATTTATCATTGTTTAAAAATGTTAGTACTCATATTTTGGAAAGGAGCCTTTGAGGGTGTAGATTAACATAAAAATCACACAGAATGTGGTAGTTATGCTTCTGGTAGTCAAAACTCCTAGCAGTTTTGTTTTTTTAATCAAAGACTTGATTAGTCATTTGGATAGAAATTTCAAGAAATTGCCTTTGCAATTATAGCTATCTTAGAAGAATTCTTTCCAGAAAAGTTGAACAAGGATGCCGATTAATTCCAGCTGTTGGAGTGTATTGTATGTAAATGTCTGAGTTCAACCTCCAGTAATTTAGAGGGAGGCTCTTAAATGCTATAATTTAACAACCAAAAAGCTTTGTAGGCTATTAGTCCACTCATTTGACTGAGTTTTTGAATGAAGCATTGATATCTGCCTTTCCTTTTTCATAAGCTACGTATTGGCACTTTTGGCTATCTCTGTGGAGATGCCTGTTCTAGTAGGAAGGCAAGGTTGGGTAAGATTAAAAAAAAAAAAAAAGGCTTAATTTCTAATTTCAAAATTACATATTATTTTTAAAATTTCTTTTTCTCCAAATTGGAATATTCGGTTGAATATATGTGGGGGTTTTTTTGTTTTGTTTTTGTTTTTGGGTTTTTTTTTAGCTTAATACACTTTTTTTTTTTTTTTTTAAGAATAGTTTTAGGTCTACAGAACAATTGAACAGAAAAAACAGTGTTCCTGTAAAGCCTTTCTCCCAGCACCAAATTTGTTACAATTGATGAATGAATATTGATATGTTAGTATTACTGAAAGTCCATACTGTAGCTTACTTTAGGGTTCATTCTGTGCTGTACAGCTTTATGGGTTTTGCCAACTACCTAAGGACATGTACCCATCAGTCTCATAGATACAGTCTGTGAGTCTCATAGATAATGAATGATTTTACTGCCCCAAAGATCCCCTGCTCTTCCTCTGTTCATCCCCCAGCCCCTTCACTCCCTGTCCCAACCCTTGGCAGCGACTGCTCTTTCACCGTCTCTATAGTTTTGCCTTTTCAAGAAGGTTGAACAGGTGGAACCCGGGAGCATGCAGCCTTTTCAGAGTGGCGTCTTTCACTTACTAATACGCATTTAAGGTCCATCTAGGTCTCAGGTTTTTGATAGCTCATTTTATTTTAGCACTCTATAATCTTCTGTTGTATGCATATCACATGGTTTAGTTATCCATTCATCTATACTGAAGTGGCTTCCAAAAACTTTAGACAACTATAAATAAAGCTACTCTAAACATTCTTGTGCAGGGTTCTGTGAAGACACAAGTTTTCAACTCCCTTGGGTCCTTAAGTTCTTTTTGCCAAGGGAGCGAGTAGACCCTGAGTATATAGATGAGGATCAAGATACACTCACCATTTCTATGGCGGTAAGAAGTGGGACGTTGGTAGGGGACATTGACTCTTGACAGTTTACAGTATGGTTATTGGGGAGGAATAATTTTATTCTATCCCTCAAGATTCTTTTGATTGGTATAAGAATTAAATTGACATGAGATAGATTAGCGGAGAAAATAAAATTTGACTGCATATATATGGGGCCTCCCTAAGAGGATGAAGCCCACAGGCAAGCAGACAGTTGAGGCTCACATGCTCTCCATAGTTGAGGAAAAGGGGGTAGGAGTCTGGGACTTCTACGGGAAGGAAAACAATTTACAGGTAGATGGAAAAGAGTAAATGTTTGGTAAACAGATGTCTGCTGGGCCATACAGAAACAATAGAACACAGAGAAGAATTATTAACAAACAAACTGGTAAATTCCTCCCTGTCCTACTGAGTTCATGTTGTAGCGTGGTTATCTGTGTTGATAGTTCCCTTCCTGGAGCAGGTCCTCTGTCTAAATTCTTTTAGGCAGGTGGCAGAAGGTCAAAGATTGTTTATGAGCCTTTTGTTTCTTAAAAATAATCAGCCTAGAATAATCCACATGCCAAAGAGACATATTTTGGGTTGGCAGATTTTTCTTTCCTACAGTGTCCAGCAAAAGTTCACAAATGCCAACCTGTCTCCTGCCGGTGGCTAAGTGGACCATAGGAAGAAGCTGGAAGGACATTTTCCTGCTTGATTACAGTTCAAAACACTTGACAGGAGGAGTACCAATAAACAGCCCTAATTGGTCCCATTTACAGGTCTAATTAATTAGAGTTCCATAAATACTTTTAAACTTCATTTATAAATCTACTCTATTTAGTTCTTTTTAGACATTCAAATGCCTTGATCTAACAACCAGAATTTCTCCAAGTACTTCAGTTATTTCTGTAAACCTAATAAAACCACATTTATACATACAATTCATCTTAAGAATTCTGACGCTGCTGAGAATATAGTAAAACTCTTTACCTTTCAATTTAAAATCATAAATTTGAAATAAATTAAATTTAAATTACAAGTGTAGTCTGTTAACATGTCAGACTATCTTAAACATAATAAATGTTTTTTCAACGAAATACTGAACTTTGTCCAAGTGATTACACATTGATTCCCAAAGTTAACATCAGAGGTTTTAATAGAGTGGATTTATTTGATCATTATGTCTCTGTTTGAAATTAAACATTCCCAGAGTTCTTATCACATAGAGTAATTTAGAATTATCATCCCAGGAAGAGCAGGCTTGTTACAGAAAGTCAATACCTTAGCAGTCAGAGATCTGAGACCTGGTGGAGGGCTGCCGTGTGGCCGCTGGGGGCAGTCTCAGCCACCGGAGGACCTGTTGCTCCATTTTACATAGTCCATATCACAGCTGGAGGATTCCAGGTCGCTACTCTTAAGTAATTCTTGTATCTCATTTGTTTCTACAATCCTTGGATCCTTAGATTGCAGAATCAAATGAAGGCCCTCCTTCAGCTAATCTCTTCACCTTCTCATGGAATTCTGTATTCTTTTCCTCGTTCCTGTCTTGTTAGTTCAGAACTCTTAAAGCTGTTTTAATCTAATTCTACTTGAATTCCCCTGTCTCTCACCCCTTCATCTGCATCTAGCCACAACACTTGCTCATGACAGTTATGCAGACCGAGTGTCCAGCTGTCTCTGATAGAGATGCTCATCTGTTTGTGGAATGATGCCCTGAGAGAACAGTGGCCATGAATCGTACTTATAAGGAGAGGTCAAGAAGGAATTAGTGTCCTGTTAGAATTCAGCTAGTTGAAGTTTCATGTGACATTTACATCGTATATAAATATTGTCCTGTAAGTGGCAGAGTGAGTTTCAAATACAGAGTTTTATTTGCTCTGCTTTTTTAAATAAAAGACCCAATATTAAGTACGGTTTTAAGGTTAGATTATCAGGATTGACTTGTGTCTTTCTCTCAGCACCCCCACATCTAGTTCATCAATAAATTCTTTTGGCTTCACCTGTAGAAAAGATCCAGAATGTAACCAATTTCTCACCACAGTCTTGGCTGCCATTATCTCCAGCTTGGGATTTACTGTTAAATAAATAGCCTCTTAATTTTCTTTTCTTCCACAGTGACACCCCTCTCCCCCATTTACAGTTTGTCTTCTATATAGCATTTGGCATGATCTTTTTAATACATAAATTAGTTATTCTACCACTATCAACCTTCCAGTGGCTTTAATGATAATAGACTGAAGTCAAGATTTATTAGCAGTATGTTCTAGATGCTGGCTTCTTTCCAACTTCATGTCTGCCTGTGTCCTTAACTAGACTGGCCTCCTTATTGTTCCTTGACCACATAGCATACATGAATTTCCACCTTAGGATCTTTGGACTTACTGTGCCTCTTGCTCCGGCTCTGTGCCCTTAAATATTAGCATGCCCTTCATATTTAAGGTCACTTCCTCAGAAACAGAGAGAGTACATCTGATCACCCTTTCAAATTTAAACTCCCTTTCTGTCACTCCCTCCCACCAAGGACACACACACTCTAACCTAGTCCCCAGCTCTGTGTGGTCTTTTACTGATTAATTTGTATTCATAGTCCTTAACCAATAGCTGGCATTGTCCTATATATTTCTTTGTTTATTGTTACAAGTTCTTTACTATGTCCCTAGCACCTACCAAATAATTCCTGGCACTTACACTTACAATACAGCATGCTTGCTGAATGAATGAATGAATGAATGTCTTCCTCATTAGGATGAAAGCCCAGTGAAAACAGGGCTTTGCTTGCCTGGTTTATAGTTGCATCTCCAGTGCATCCCTTTTGGCCCCATAGGAAGCACTCAAGAAATATTTATTGAATGAAAAATGGCCTGATTTAGATTTAAGTCTCTGTGAGGCATGTTAGTTCTTGGTTTTAGAGTCCCTTGACCTTGTCTTATTTACAGTAACCCACCTCCCTGCTTGCACCACTCTTCAGCAATGAAGTGGCCAAGGGGAATCTTCTGGAAGTTAGACATAACAGAGTCTGATTTAAACACTGTCATTGGGCCTTTGACAGATTGATTTAGTTTTCCTCATGTCCTGCATGTGTTACGTAAAACCAGAAGTAAAATTAGTGGTATAAGCACGAAGCTGAGAATAAAGTAAAATACTTGAAATTATTTGCAGACTTGGGGTTGCTAAAGTAACTTGTCATCTTTAGCATGGAATTTATAGTAGACATTGCCATTTAAAGTTTTTTTTAAAAGCCACTTTATGCACAGAGTGATTTATAGTAAAATATCCAGAATTTAAAAGAAGATAAGAGTGTTTAAAAAAGTACCTGAAAATCCCTTAAATCAGGGAATTTGAATTTTTAATGTATCATCCAAGATGAAAAAAAAAGAATATGTTGCTAAATATTGAAGTATCATTGAGGATAAAGTAAGCCCTTATGTTTGAGCAGCACCATACAGCATACAAAATACTTCCCCTACTTCATCTTAAGCAGTTATGGGTGGGAGATTAGGTTTAATAAAAATACTTCATCTTCAGAACATAGGAGCTTATATAAAAGGCTTTGAAGAAGTTCATACCTGAGAAAGGTTCTCAGGGTTGTGGGTTACTGTTCCTAGGGTGAGTCGGTGGAGATGAGAAAGGTCACATGGGATAGGACTTGGGAATGTTCCTAGAGGTCTCGCTGGTGCCTACGTGGTTCTCACAAGTGTAACCATCTGCTTCCCATACCTCCAGCCCTTGCCTCATCAGCCACCATGGCTGCGCTTAGCTCTTGACTCTGCCCTTGTCTTTTCTGCAGAGGTGTAGCAGAGTGGTAGGACTGTGGGATTCAGAATCACCACGCCTGGGCATAACTTCTGATTTGCCAGTTGCTGTTTTATGGACTAATTTTATTTCAGATCTCATTCGTTTTGTAAGCATGTTCCATGCTTCCGAGTGTTAGTCGATGGATATTGGAAACCACATTTCTAACATTTGTGAAACCATGAGTCAGACAGTGACTGTGATATGAATGCTGTGTAAGGGCTCTGGGGCTGTGGTCTCAAACATTGTGGGTACCAGATCCCTTGGGTAGCACTGTGGAAGCATGATTCCACACAGTTAACCGGGCACCCCAGCGACGCTGAATCAAAATCTTTGAGGCTTACGTACAGGGATCTTATTTTTCAGTTTTGATATTTGCAACCACTGTTCTGAGATCCTAAAAAGAATTAGAGGGTGTAGTTTCTGCCTTTAAGATGCGTGTGTCTAGTTAGAATATGAAAATGAACATGAATGGCACAATGAGACAATGTGATGGAGTTGAATCTTTGTGTATTTGGTTGATGTGAATAGAGAGGAGTCTGGAGAGGATACCATGGGGTTGAGTGTCCTTAATTTATGCCTGGGTTAGAGAATTTGGATACAAAAGTATCAGTAAGGTGGCATCAAGATAGCAAGATGTATTTTAGTTGATCATTCATTAGAATGGCTTCAAAGCATTTATGATGCTAAGTAGCCTTTTATGTGCTTTTACCTCCCCACCTCCCAAAGCTGGTAAGATTTTTGAAGAAGGACATAAAACAGATCTAGCCATGTTGGTTAAATTTGCTTTTGTTCTGTAAATAAACAAAAACCTCCCACCTTTTGGAAGTGTGAGTTACATCTCCTCTCGAATTCCTTTAAGAATGTGAACTTTGGATATTGCGTAATTGCTCTCTTCATCTTAACAACAATTTAAAACGATTTAGACCGACTTCCCCAATTTCTTCATGGGAAACTGTACAGGCAATTGACAGAAAGAACCCTTGGCAAGTGATGAAATCATTATGAGCTCTTGATCGTTGTCCTCTTGTAGTCTTGTGGTCAAAAAGATGAGTGGCTTTCTGAAGCTTTATTTTAAGGGTTTGGGTTTTGTTTTTTTGGTTTTTGATTTAAGATCTTATTTATTTGAGAGAGAGCGGGTGAGCACAAGCCAGGGTTGGGGTGGGGTGGAGCAGAGGCAGAGGGAGAAGCAGTCTCTCTGCTGAGAAAGGAGCCCATCTCCGGGCTGGATCCCAGGACCTTGAGATCATGACCTGAGCTTAACTAACTGAGCCATCTAGGCACCCCAGTAAGGGCTTTTATACGTAAATGATCTGAAAATAAGCTGGAATCAACTCGAGGAAACTATCTTATATCTCTTATTTAACATATATAATTATTATATCTTCCTGGAAATTATTTTGAAAAAGATATTAATCAACAATGCTAATAGGTGCTCTTTGAGATCAAAGCTATGATTATCACGTGGATTTGGTTTGTGGAGGCAGTGGAAATATGTCTGACTTGGAGATTGACTTGTTCGAAGCCGAGTAAAAAGCAAGTGAGGCTGGAGGCTGAAGTGGAAAGACTAAGGTGGAGGAGTGGTTAGGTTAAGTAGGACCTTGTGTGTAAAAAGTTGTGATTTTATTATGAGAGCAGTGGGAGGCCATTGGTTAATAGAGAAGAAACTAAAGGGTTTGTTTGCTTATTTGCAAAAGAACAGTATGACCTGGTTTAAGTTAAAGGATTCCTTTTGCATTTTTATTTTTAGTAGACCAGAAAGAAAGATGTTGGTAGTTTAAGGTGATAGTAGGGAGACAAGGAAAAGAGAATAGAGTCTGAATATATTTTTGGTGGTACCACTAATGTGCCTCACTTCTGGATTGATCCAGCAGATAAGAATAAAATAG
Organism: Martes martes; assembly: GCF_963455335.1. NCBI lineage: Eukaryota > Metazoa > Chordata > Mammalia > Carnivora > Mustelidae > Martes > Martes martes. Next base: position 36,731,859 of record NC_137899.1, read on the forward strand.
GAATCAAGACCAACTCCCAAGTTTTGTTTGTATAGCAATTCCTAGAATGTGGTACACTGTGGGAATAATGGGTTTGGGGGCAGATCTGAGGGAATCCCAGGATTTGTCAGTTTTCCAAGTTGAGATGTCTAGTTGCAGCTGGATGTATTCGGCTGTTGATATTCAAGGAGACACATAGGCTAGAGGGAAAAATTGGAATAGATGGTCTTTAAAACCACAGAAATAGATGAGATCATTCAGGGAGTGACTGTAACCAGAAAAGAGGGCCCAGGACCGAGCCCAGTGTTTAGACATCAGTCCTAGGTGGAAGAGGGAGAGAAGCCGGAGGAGGAGGAGGAGGCAGCAAAGTCGACTGAAAAGAGTGTTAGGTTAACAGAGAGATAAACAAAAGACATGGAAGGAGAGAGCAGTCAAGTTTGTCAGATGTTTTTAAAGAGTTGGGAAATGACCAGAAATAATCAAAGAAATGGAAGCCAAATTAGAATAGGTTGTGGAGCAAGCAAGAGATGGTCAGAGGAATCAGCAAGGATTAGCATCTCTCTGAAGAGTAACTGAGAAATGCTTGTTGGAGGTTGTTAAGAGTGGCAGGTGGGGATGGAGAATTCGAAGCCAAGGAAGAACATATAGGCTATGTGTGCAGGCAGTGGTTTGGTACATAGAGAGTCAATATAAGTTGTGAGCGAGAACAGATCATTGCTGGAAGTCAAAGGAGAGATGATGGAGTCTGCCCTTGACAAAAGCAGTGGAATGCAGAGACCATGACTATAGAGGTACCTGCTGTATGAGAGACTGTGTACTAGACAATGATAATGAAAGTCAAAGCTTGTTGTTAACAGTCAAGTGCTGTATTAATGTACGGTGATGCTATTATTTTACAAGTACTTCCACTATTACTGCTTGCTATCCTTACCTCTTCCTGCCTCTTTCTCACCTCCTAGGTCACATACAGTAATACAGTATTAGTACAGGACTCTGTGTGTGTGTGTGTGTGTGTGTGTGTGTGTAGCATTTCTCCAACCATGAACAGCAAGTAGAAAACTCACCTCTTTTAGATTACAGACTTTTGAAATCTGAGGTAAGCAATCAACCATCTCTCATCAGGAAAATACAAAATGATAAAACAACAACAACAACATACATTCCAGGGTTTTCTGGAATGCCTAGTGTTTTCCTATGGTCCCCAGATTAAGACTCAGTTCTCTAGTTTAACAAGACAACTGAGCCATTTTCCCTCCATTCTGTGGAGTATGTAGAGTAATGATTATTCTTGGGCACTGTGATGAAGTGTAAGGTTTATTTATTTATTTATTTTATTTACTTTTTAAGATTTTGTTTATTTATTTGACAGAGAGGGTCAGCAAGAGAGGGAACACAAGCAGGGGGGCGGGTGGGGGAGGGAGAAGCAGGCCTCCTGCCAAGCAGGGGGCCTGACATGGGGCTCAATCCCAGGACCCTGGGATCATGACCTGAGCCTAAGGCAGACAGTTAACTGAGCCACTCAGGTGCCCCAAGTGTAAGGTTTATGTGAGAGGAAGTTTCTGTGCCATGGAGGTTTGTTTTTAGATATGGTACCCTTCTGCAAAAATATTTTTAAAGTAATATTTCCAAATGAAACAAAATTCTCAAATGCAGAATGATAACCTTAGTATGTTAGAACATGATACCAGAGTCATCACAGCTTACACAGAGGGAATTAGATGTGAACCGACTGCCATGCCGCCATGAAGGCATCTGTCTTTTTTGTTGCCCTCTGGTTTTGTACCCAAAGGCTGGATATGTCATCTCTAGACAGGAGGAAGGCATGTTGGACCCAAAAGAGAGTGACCAGAATATCATAGGTGGATTTAGAAGCCTCAAGAGCCTGTCTTTCTTTGAATTTTGCTACTGTATTCTGCCTTTTGGCTTCTGCTTGCCCTAGTTAGGGCAAGTGGACAGACAGATTTGCACAGGTATATAGACACTACACATCTCTGACCCAAGAGTACCTGGGTTTTATAAAAAGAACCCTTATATTTACAGATTCTCAAAACACTGATGTCAAAAGGCATATTGAGCATCTTTTAGTATTTCACACCTGGGGTAGGTTGCTTATCAGAAGTGTGGTAGGTGAGGGAAAGTATGCCGGTTCTTTCCATAATGCAGATTATGAGAAATCCACTATTCCCAATTCTCTTGATCATAGCATATATGCTGATAGCCAAGTAAGAAGTTTTGTAGAAAGTTTGGGTGAAAAAATGTTGAGCTTTGATTTCATTTATTCATTCATTCAAGAGTTGAGGGAGTGAATCAAGTCTCAAAGATTAATTGCATTACTCAAGGAAGCATAGCTTTTAGTGTAGAATGAAGACTGTGGCTTGGTCTCCAGAGTTCTAACTCTGTAATTTTCTGGCTCTGCTTATGCCCTTGCATCCGTACAAAGAAGGTCATTAGCCATAATGAACATTCTTGCTGGTCCAGTGTGTTGTAATTCATAAAAAGATACCTTTCTAGTAGCAAAGGTTGTATGTAGGGGAGCCCATTTGCTTATGTCCTCCCACCCCATCTGTTCTTTTCCCTGCAAGAGACTTTAATGGTCTCTACTTTGCTGTGATGTGCTTTTCAAGATACAGAAAAGAGTGGTGGATATATGCCTCAGGAGTCTTAACAAAGGCCTTGCAGAAACCACGTATCACATATAAGAAACAAATACTTGTATTTTCTGGTCATTTTTCAGACTACTTCCAATAGTATCACAAACCCTGGGCTTATCTTCACTCATCTAGGATAAATCACTGTTCTTAGTAAAACATAATTACAGATAATAGAGTTTTATGCATAGTTTTCATTGAGAAAGTGGAATGTATTATTGAATGCCTGTGAATAGTGAATTTTATTCTTTTTGAAATCGTTTCTTAGCATGATAATGATTCTTCATCCTTCCTCTCTGTACTGACACACAGGTTGTCTTGCTGGGACATTCAGTTCAGTGAAACCGAAATTTATGGTATGCCTGCTGGAGAGATCTGGAGTGATATAAAAAGAATGAAGGGTGATAGTTAAGCTGACTGTCGTCTAAACTTAGGAATAGAATGGATGAGAGAGGCTGGAAATAACTTGCTTTAGAGGATGGGCTATGTCTGTTTTCCTTCTGAGAGGGACTTGACTGTCTTATTACCTTGTCACTGTCACCAGAAGCTGTCAGCCTTTCAAGCCAAGATGTTCTTTTCTCCAGTCTTCTCTGGCCTAGCAACTTCCTATCTTCCTTTCAAAGCCTCCTTGTGTTTAAAATGACTGAAAAAGATAGTGAGTACAGACGTTCGTTCCCATTGTGGAGACTGGCAGAATGATTTTTCAAGAACCATGGGATGACTGGAGCTCAAGTCTTACTTGTCACTTGAACCATAAAGCTAGGAAAATTCATGATGCTTAAAAATAAAAATATAAGAAGGATTTTCGTTTTCTTGAAAGCATTATAGTGATCTGCCAAAAATATCCAACAGAACGACCAAAACAGGACATTCTCCTAAAATTAATTGTAAAATGCCTTTTGATATTTTGAGACTTAGGGAGGCAGGAATAACAGGTCTCTTCACTGTGGCCTCTCCTGTCCCCCATTAATACCCCCTCCTTTTCCTGGGGCAGAGCAGGGATAGTGGGTGGGAAGTTGGAAAGGTAAGTGAAATTTGTAGCCTGAGTTCAATGTAGAGCAATGCAGAAGCTCTCAAGAGTTGGATGAATTCATATAGCGTCAGATCACTCATCACATGGATTCTCATCTACTGAAGAGCTATAGCTGGACTCCACTGAGAGGTTTAATCAATACTGCATTTGTAGAAGTTCTGAGGGATTTTCCTTTACTTTTTTTTTCCTTGACTTTTTCATTGACACTGTGTCTGTTTGAATGAAAATGCAAGTGAATAAAAAGAAGATATAAGAGTACACACACACACAACTGCATTCACATATGGTGGCATAGGTATAGAAAAAAAAGGAAGAAAGGCAACAAGTTGTGGTTCTCTACCACCTGGGATTATAATAGATCTTTTTGCTTTTTACCTTTTGAAATTTTTTTAAAAGATTTTATTTATTTATTTGACAGAGAGAGAGATCACAAGTAGGCAGAGAGGCAGGCAGAGCTTCCCCGCTGAGCAGAGAGCCTGACCCGGCGCTTGATCCCAAGACCCTGAGATCATGACCTGAGCCGAAGGCAGAGGCTTAACCCACTGAGCCATCCAGGCGTCCCACCTTTTGAAATTGTTAAAAAAAAATATTTTTTGGCAATGAATATATTTTGCTTTCATAAGCACAGTAGAACACGTTATTCCTATTTAAAAAATAAGTCATGGAACTTTTAGAGTAGTGAAAGTATTCTGTGTGATAATAGTGGGCATATTTGTCAGAACTCATAAACGTACAGCACAAAGCATGAATGTGCTCTGTGGACTTTAATATCATGATTAATATTACTTTATCAGTTGCTAACAAACGTAGCATACTAACGATGTGAGGTGTTAATAGGAGAAACTGTGGGAAGTCAGGAGAAGGAGTATATGGGAACCCTTTGGACTCTGCTCAGTTTTTCTATAAACCTAAAACTGCTTTAAAAAATAAGGTCAATGATTTAATAAAAAAAGTGATACATTATGTTAGATTTTTAAAATCTAATTTACTTTTATTACATTATTTTGTGTGTGTGTGTTCCAAAATTCATTGTTTATGCACCTCACCCAGTGCTCCATGCAATGTGTGCCCTCTTTGATACTCACCACCAGGCTCACCCATCCCCCCACTCCCCTCCCCTCTAAACCCTCAGTTTGTTTCTCAGAGTCCACAGTCTCTTGTGGTTCATCTCCCCCTCCGATTTCCCCCAACTCACTTCTCTCCATCTCCCAATGTCTTCCATGTTATTATGCTCCACAAGTAAGTGAAACCTATGATAATTGACTCTCTCTGCTTGACTTATTTCACTCAGCATAATCTCCTCCAGTCCCGTCCATGTTGATACAAAAGTTGGGTATTCATCCTTTCTGATGGAGGCATAATACTCCATTGTATATATGGATCATATCTTCTTTATCCATTCGTCCATTGAAGAGCATCTTGGCTCTTTCCACAGTCTTTGGTGACTGTGGGCCATTGCTGCTATGAACATTGAGGTACAGATGGCCCTTCTTTTCACTACATCACTGTCCTTGGAATAAATACCCAGTTGAGCAATTGCAGGGTCATAGGGTAGCTCTATTTTTAATTTCTTAAGGAATCTCCATACTGTTTCCCACAGTGGCTGCACCAACTTGCATTCCCACCAACAATGTAGAGGGTTCCCCTTTCTCCACATCCTCTCCTATACTTGTTTACTGTCTTGTTAATTTTGGCCATTCTAACTGGTGTAAGGTGGTATCTCAATGTGGTTTTGATTTGATTCTCCCTGATGGCTAATGATGATAAACATTTTTTCATGTGTCTGTTAGCCATTTGTATGTCTTCTTTGGAAAAGTGTCTGTTCATGCCTTCTGCCCATTTTTTGATGTGATTTTAAAAAAAGATTTATTTGTTTATTTTCGAGAGAGAGCGTGCATGTGTGGGGGCAGAGGGGCAGAGAGAAAGTTTTTGTGGGAATACCAAACAGCCTTATTGCTGATTTTGCTTTTATTGAAAAGATTTGCAAAGTGATTATGATTTTCCCACTTGGTTTTATTGGGACCAAGTTATTATTATTGTATTGTAAGGAGTGTTCTGCTATTAACTGTTGAGTTTGCTTGTTTTAAGTAGATGGGGGAAATTGTAATAGCTGCTTAAATACACATCTTCTTCACTAAGAATGACATCTACTGATTTTTGATTAGAGGTTATATGAATTTATATAAACCAAAAATTGGCATCAAATAATTACATTTCTCTTTCAGCTCTAATATGTTGGCCTATTAGTCATTAGTCTCAGTCCTTTTCTTCTTCAAAAAGTGCATACTGGGGCACCTGGGTGGCTCAGTGGGTTAAGTCTCTGCCTTCAGCTCAGGTCATGATCTCAGGGTCCCGGGATTGAGCCCCGCATCGGGCTCTCTGCTCAGTGGGGAGCCTGCTTCCCCCCCCACCCCTCTGCCTGCTGCTCTGCCTGCTTCTGATCTCTCTGTCAAATAAATAAGATCTTCAAAAAAAAAAGTGCATACTTACAGTTTAATGTTAGTTACATATATTTATCACACACAAAGAGATGTGAATTTCAATTTTTAAAGTAGTGATTTGGGGTGCCTGGGTAGCTTAGTCAGTTAAGTGTCTCTTGATTTCGGCTCAGTTCATGATCTCCAACTTGTGAGATGGAGGCCTGTATCAAGCTCCAGGCTGGGTGTGGAGCCTGCTTAAGATTCTCTCTCTCCGGAGGAGTCAAGATGGCGGAGAAGTAGCAGGCTGAGACGACATCGGGTAGCAGGAGATCAGCTAGACAGCTTATCTAACCATTGTGAACACCTACAAATCCAACGAGAAATCGAAGAGAAGAAGAGCAACAATCTAGAAACACAAAATCGATCACTTTCTGAAAGGTAGGACCTGCGGAGAAGTGAATCCAAAGCGATGGGAAGATAGACCACGGGGGGAGGGGCCGGCTCCTGGCAAGCGGCGGAGCAACGGAGCACAAAATCGGGACTTTTAAAAGTTGGCTCCACTGGGAGACATCGCTCCAGAGGCTAAACCGAGGGGGAACCCAGGCGGGGTCAGCATAACCCCAGGTCCCGCGGGGTCAGAGAAGAACTGGGGGTGTCTGAGTGCCGCAGAGCTCGCAGGTATTAGAGCGAGGAAGCCGGCTACAGTGACAAAGCCGAGGAGTGAGCTCTAAGCCCGGGGTTACCTTGTGCCAGTCGCAGGCTGGGTGGGCTCGGAGCGCGGCTGGAGGCTGCGGAGACGGAAGCGACCCGGCGCTTTTCGCCAGCTCCAGCAATTAGGGAAAAGTCCTCAAGGTGCGACTGCAGGCCAGGGAGGCGGGGTGGTTGGGCGCTTTGCTCTGAGAGCGCACTGAGGAGCGGAATCCCAAGCTCTCGGCTCCTCCGGGCCGAGAGATTAGGAGGCCACCATCTTCATTCCCATCCTCCGGAACTCTATGGAAAGCGCTCAGGGAACAAAAGCTCCCGAAAGCAAACCCGAGCGGATTACTTAGCCCGGCCCCTGGCAAGGGAGGTGCAATTCCGCCTGCGGCAAAGACACTTGAGAATCACTACAACAGGCCCCTCCCCCAGAAGATCAACAAGAAACCCATCCAAAACCAACTTCAGTCACCAAGAACAGGGGAATTCCACAGCAGGAGAAAGCAAATCCTACCTGGACAAAATGACAAGGCGGAAAAACTCACCTCAAGAAAAAGAACAAGAGGCTGTACCGAAGGCTGGAGACCTAATCAATACGGACATTGGTAACATGACAGATCTAGAGTTCAGAATGACAATTCTCAAGGTTCTAGCCGGGCTCGAAAAAGGCATAGAAGATATTAGAGAAACCCTCTCCGGAGAGATAAAAGCCCTTTCTGGAGAAATAAAAGAACTAAAATCTAACCAAGTTGAAATAAAAAAAGCTATTAATGAGGTGCAATCAAAAATGGAAGCTCTCACTGCTAGGATAAATGAGGCAGAAGAAAAAATTAGTGATATAGAAGACCAAATGACAGAGAATAAAGAAGCTGAGCAAAAGAGAGACAAACACTGGACCACGAGGAGAGAATTTGAGAGATAAGCGACACCTTAAGATGACACAACATTAGAATAATTGGGATTCCAGAAGAAGAAGAAAGAGAGAGGGGAGCAGAAGGTATATTGGAGACAATTATTGGAGAGAATTTCCCTAATATGGCAAAGGGAACAGACATCAAAATCCAGGAGATGCTAAGAACGCCCCTCAAAATCAATAAAAATAGGTCCACACCTCGTCACCTGATAGTAAAATTTACAAGTCTTAGCGACAAAGAGAAAATCCTGAAAGCAGCCCGGGAAAAGAAGTCTGTAACTTACAAGGGTAAAAACATTAGATTGGCAGCGGACCTATCCATAGAGACCTGGCAGGCCAGAAAGAACTGGCAAGATATATTCAGAGCACTAAACGAGAAAAACATGCAGCCAAGAATACTATATCCGGCTAGGCTATCATTGAAAATAGAAGGAGAGATAAAGAGCTTCCAGGACAAACAAAAACTGAAAGAGTTTGCAAACACCAAACCAGCTCTACAGGAAATATTGAAAGGGGTCCTCTAAGCAAAGAGACCCTAAAAGTAGTAGATCAGAAAGAAACAGAGACAATATACAGTAACAGTCACCTTACAGGCAATAAAATGGCAATAAATTCATATCTCTCAATAGTTACCCTGAATGTTAATGGGCTAAATGCCCCAATCAAAAGACACAGGGTATCAGAATGGATAAAAAAACAAAACCCATCCATATGCTGCCTACAAGAAACTCATTTTAGACCTGAAGACACCTCCAGATTTAAAGTGAGGGAGTGGAAAACAATGTACCATGCTAATGGACATCAGAAGAAAGCTGGGGTGGCAATCCTTATATCAGATCAATTAGATTTTAAGCCAAAGACTATAATAAGAGATGAGGAAGGACACTATATCATACTCAAAGGGTCTGTCCAACAAGAAGACCTAACAATCTTAAATATCTATGCTACGAACATGGGAGCAGCCCAACTATATAAACCAATTAATAACTAAATCAAAGAAATACATCGACAGTAATACAATAATAGCAGGGGACTTGAACACTCCCCTCACTGAAATGGACAGATCATCTAAGCAAAAGATCGATAAGGAAATAAAGGCCTTAAATGACACACTGGACCAGATGGACATCACAGATATATTCAGAACATTCCATCCCAAAGCAACTGAATATACATTCTTCTCTAGTGCACATGGAACATTCTCCAGAATAGACCACATCCTGGGTCATAAATCAGGTCTCAACCAGTATCAAAAGATTGAGATCATTCCCTGCGTATTTTCAGACCACAGTGCTCTGAAGCTAGAACTCAATCACAAGAGGAAATTTGGAAAGAACGCAAATACATGGAGACTAAACAGCATCCTTCTAAAAAATGAATGGGTCAACCAGGAAATTAAAGAAGAATTGAAAAAATTCATGGAAACAAATGATAATGAAAACACAACTGTTCAAAATCAGTGGGACACAACAAAGGCAGTCCTGAGAGGAAAATATATAGCGGTGCAAGCCTTTCTTAAGAAACAAGAAAGGTCTCAAATACACAACCTAACCCTACACCTAAAGGAGCTGGAGAAAGAACAACAAAGAAAGCCTAAACCCAGCAGGAGAAGAGAAATCATAAAGATCAGAGCAGAAATCAATGAAATAGAAACTAAAAAAAAAACAATAGAACAAATCAACGAAACTAGGAGCTGGTTCTTTGAAAGAATTAATAAGATTGATAAGCCCCTGGCCAGATTGATCCAAAAGAAAAGAGAAAGGACGCAAATAAATAAAATCATGAATGAAAGAGGAGAGATCACAACCAACACCAAAGAAATACAAACAATTATAAGAACATACTACGAGCAACTCTACACCAACAAATTTGACAATCTGGAAGAAATGGATCCATTTCTAGAGACGTATAAACTACCACAACTGAACCAGGAAGAAATAGATAACCTGAACAGACCCATAACCAGTAAGGAGATTGAAACAGTCATCAAAAATCTCCAAACAAACAAAAGTCCAGGGCCAGACGGCTTCCCAGGGGAATTCTACCAAACATTTAAAGAATTAATTCCTATTCTCATGAAACTGTTCCAAAAAATAGAAATGGAAGGAAAACTTCCAAACTCATTCTATGAGGCCAGCATCACCTTGATCCCAAAACCAGACAAGGATCCCACCAAAAAAGAGAATTACAGACCAATATCTTTGATGAACACAGATGCGAAAATTCTCACCAAAATACTGGCCAATAGGATCCAACAGTACATTAAAAGGATTATTCACCACGACCAAGTGGGATTTATTCCAGGGCTGCAAGGTTGGTTCAACATCCGCAAATCCATCAATGTGATACAATACATTAATAAAAGAAAGAATAAGACCCATATGATACTCTCAATAGATGCTGAAAAAGCATTTGACAAAGTGCAGCATCCCTTCCTGATTAAAACTCTTCAAAGTGTAGGGATAGAAGGCACATACCTCAATATTATCAAAGCCATCTATGAAAAACCCACCGCAAATATCATTCTCAATGGAGAAAAACGGAAAGCTTTTCCAGTAAGGTCAGGAACACGGCAGGGATGTCCGTTATCACCACTGCTGTTCAACATAGTACTAGAAGTCCTAGCCTCAGCAATCAGAAAACAAAAAGAAATTAAAGGCATCCAAATTGGCAAAGAAGAAGTCAAACTATCACTCTTTGCAGATGATATGATACTATATGTGGAAAACCCAAAAGGCTCCACTCCAAAACTGCTAGAATTTATACAGGAATTCAGTAAAGTGTCAGGATATAAAGGCAATGCACAGAAATCAGTCGCATTTCTTTACACTAACAACAAGACAGAAGAAAGAGAAATTGAGGAGTCAGTCCCATTTAAAATCGCACCCAAAACCATAAGATACCTAGGAATAAATCTAACCAAAGAGGCAAAGAATCTACACTCAGAAAACTATAAAGTACTCATGAAAGAAACTGAGGAAGACACAAAGAAATGGAAAAATGTTCCATGCTCATGGATTGGAAGAACAAATATTGTGAAAATGTCTATTCTACCTAAAGCAATCTACACATTTAATGCAATCCCTATCAAAATCCCATCCATTTTTTTTAAAGAAATAGAACAAATAATCCTAAAATTTATATGGAACCAGAAAAGACCTCGAATAGCCAAAGGAATATTGAAAAAGAAAGCCAAAGTCGGTGGCATCACAATTCCAGACTTCAAGCTCTATTACAAAGCTGTCATCATCAAGACAGTATGGTACTGGCACAAAAACAGACATATAGACCAGTGGAACAGAATAGAGAGCCCAGAAATAGACCCTCAACTCTATGGTCAACTAATCTTCGACAAAGCAGGAAAGAATGTCCAATAGAAAAAAGACAGCCTCTTCAACAAATGGTGCTGGGAAAATTGGACAGCCACATGCAGAAAAATGAAATTGGACTATTTCCTTACACCACACACGAAAATAGACTCAAAATGGATGAAGGACCTCAATGTGAGAAAGGAATCTATCAAAATCCTTGAGGAGAACGCAGGCAGCAACCTCTTTGACCTCAACCGCAGCAACTTCTTCCTTAGGAACATCGCCAAAGGCAACAGAAGCAAGGGCAAAAATGAACTATTGGGATTTCATCAAGATCAAAAGCTTTTGCACAGCAAAGGAAACAGTTAACAAAACCAAAAGACAACTGACAGAATGGGAGAAGATATTTGCAAACAACATATCAGATAAAGGCCTAGTATCCAAAATCTATAAAGAGCTTATCAAATTCAATACCCAAAGAACAAATAATCCAGTCAAGAAATGGGCAGAGGACATGAACAGACATTTCTGCAAAGAAGACATCCAGATGGCCAACAGACACATGAAAAAATGCTCCACATCACTCGGCATCAGGGAAATACAAATCAAAACCACAATGAGATACCACCTCACACCAGTCAGAATGGCTAAAATTAACAAGTCAAGAAATGACAGATGCTGGCGAGGATGCGGAGAGAGGGGAACCCTCCTACACTGCTGGTGGGAATGCAAACTGGTGCAACCACTCTGGAAAACAGTGTGGAGGTTCCTCAACAAACTGAAAATAGAGCTGCCCTATGACCCAGCGATTGCACTACTGGGTATATATCCTAAAGATGCAAACATGGTACTCCGAAGGGGCACGTGCACCCAAATGTTTATAGCAGCAATGTCCACAATAGCCAAACTGTGGAAAGCGCCTAGATGTCCATCAACAGATGAATGGATAAAGAAGAAGTGGTATATATACACAATGGAATACTATGCAGCCATCAAAAGACATGAAATCTTGCCATTTGCGATGACGTGGATGGAACTAGAGGGTATCATGCTTAGCGAAATAAGTCAGTCGGAGAAAGACAACTATCATATGATCTCTTTGATATGAGGAAGTGGAGATGCAAGGCGGGGGGGGTTGGGGGGAGGTAGGAAAAGAAAAAATGAAAAGATGGGATTGGGAGGGAGACAAACCATAAAAGACTCAATCTCAAAAAACAGACTGAGGTTTGCTGGGGGGAGGTTGACGGGAGAGGGTGGTGGGGAAATGGACATTGGGGAGGGTATGTGCTATGATGAGTGCTGTGAAATGTGTAAACCTGGCGATTCACAGTCCTGTACCCCTGGGGATAAAAATACATTATATGTTTATTAAAATAAAAAAATTTAAAAAAAAAAGATTCTCTCTCTCCTCTCCCTCTGCCTGTTCCTCTATTTCCCTCATAAATAAATAGATAGAGATAGAGATAAATGTAATGATTCATCTTGGTATTTTAGATTAATTTTGCAGCTTTATCCAAAAATGACTAATGACTGGATTATTTTTTGCATGAAAGTTAATTGATGATGATCTTCTTAAGCCTCTCTATCTTAGTAGATAGAATTAACTCTCTCTATCTTAGTAGGTTGACCTCATACATATGAGGAATATTTCTACAGCTCTGAATTTTAAACATGATGTTTGTTAGGAAATATCACATATCTAGTCACATTCCTGAATGAAAAACACCTTGGATATAAAATCTACCTGTGGCTCTGGTCTCAGTGCCAAGATGGCAGCAGGGGATCCTTTTGGCTGTAGACCTTCCTGGTGAGGCTGCCTGAAGCAGAGGTGCAGCTCCCTGGAAATGAAGAGAGTTCTCCTGTTCCAGAGAGTGCCAGGAGCAGTCTCTCAGGAACTTTCTGCTTCAGAAGCCAATGTCTACCTCCTGGCTGGAGTGGGGAGAATCCTTGTAAGAGCCCTGTAGAGGGGCATCCAGTAGCCTGAAACCAGTCTGGATAGAGTAAGATCCTTATTTGAATCCCTTGTGTAATCCATTTTTTCTTCAAAATCCAGTGGTTATTCAAAGCTAGCAGGAAATATATGTCCATTTTCGAATGTACAACGCATAGGCAAGCAGAGATTGTTTCTGCTAGCTCTCTTTCCAGGTGTCATTCATTTGCACTTCTTCCCAACAAACCTTCTCATAATACTTGTTATAGTAGATGATACTATTTATATGACAAATGACAGGCACCACTCAATGTTAACCTGGTATTAGACGTGTATGTTTTCATTACCTCAGGTAATAAAGTTTTCAACTGTGTTATGTGTGGGATAGCGTTGTTTTTACTGAACTGTATCCTATCACTCATGTATTTATGTGACATCTTGAAAACTTTTACTAAGGAAAATGTAAACATCTTCCATCCTATTTTCACAGAGCTACCAAATTATGATTGTGGTTTTATAGTTCAAAATGTAATGGATTAAAAAAAAAATTCCGTTGCTCCTTGGAGTGCCCTTAGCAACAGGTGTATAACAGAGCAACAACGCAATAATAACAGGATCTACAAGTTCAGCAAGAAAGATTTTGAAAAATTTAAAAAACATTTTAATCCCTAACTGCATAGACAGTTAATAGTGGGGCCCTGAGAGAATCATCCTGTGGAAGTGTAGTCAGGATTGGGAGTGAGGAGGGAGGAGTTCAAAATCTGCTTTCAATAAATGCTGATCTTGCCCAAGGGGGTTAACTTCCCAACATCTCAAACTTTAATCTATAGAATGAGGGATTTGGTCTAGATGTCCCGAAAACTCTCTCTCAGCTAGCATTGTTTTCATCTAAAAAGGTGGTGAAAGAGCGGTGGGATTAGGAGTTAGGGTTAGGAAATGGAGCTTTTAAATTTCTGTGCTGGGTTTTAGTCTCTCCTTGAAAACGAAGTATGAAGTAGGGGCACCTGGGTGGCTCAGTTGGTTAAGCATCTGCCTTCAGCTCAGGTTATGATCTCTGGGTCCAGGGATCAAGGCTCCCTCAATGGGAAGTCTGCTTCTCCCTCACTCTGTGCCCCCTCCCCCTCGCTTGTGCACACTCTGTCTTTCATTCTGTCTCTCAAATAAATAAATCTTTAAAAAAATGAAAGATGAAACTAAATTATCTTCTCAGAACTTCTAGATAGAAAATTCTCTATATTCTGGCATACATTCATAGTCTGTTTGCACAGTTTTTCCCAAAAAAGGTGGTAGGAATGATTAGGAATAGGTAGGAATGTTTATGTGATCTCAACCCCCTCTAAAGTCCACAATTGATAGATAAGAAAGTATCAATGCCATTTATACATCAGGATTTTTCTCCTGCAACGCACAGACCACTTTCTCCCAAATGGTTTAAGTGAAAAGGAAAAATATATTATCTCACACAATTAGATGTCCAGAGAAAATGTTGGGCTCCAGATGCTCTGTGGTACTCCATGATCCCCCATTTCTATGCAGCTACTTTCTTAGTGTTGGCTTTGCTCTAAAATGGTAAATCCCGTCAGTTCCAACATGGCAGCCTATGGCTAACTGCTTCCTTGTTTGTGTCCAGCAAGGATAGAGAGGAACCTCCAGCATGGAGTCCCTTATTATTATTATTTTTTTTACTATTTATCATACTCCAACAACTACATATTTTATACCTCCTTGCTCTGTACCCCCCATCCTTTCTTTCTTTCCTTTCTTTCTTGTTTTGTTTTGGTTGTCTCTCCTCACAAGAGTAGAAGCATGATAAGAGGAGAATTTTTGCTCATTTATGTCTTTTGTTCACTGTTGTTTCCAGCACGGTGCCTCTGATGTAGTAGTCCCTCAGTAAACATTTATTGAATGAATGAACGTTTTTGGTGTTTTATAAGCAAGTGTTGCATTACGTATTTCTCTGAGCTTTAAAGTGACATCTTCTGTATTTTAGAAGGTATCAAAATGACAGAAATTACATAAATCTGGCTAAAACATTTTTGTTTTCACCCCATTTGTTTTTAAGGCTTTGTTTTACTCTTCATCTTTTAAAATCACTAAATGGAAACATGATTTTCTAGGAGAAATTTCCATCAGAAAATTGAGTAATTTCCTTATTTGAATCCCCTTTGTAATCCATTTTTTTCTTCGAGATGAAATGCCAGTTTCTTTAAATCTAGTGGTAAATAAAATTTCCCATTTCAAATGTACAATGTGTAGGCAAGGGGAGATTGTTTCTGCTAGCTTCCTTTTCTGGTGTCATTCATTTGAATAATACATTCTCAACAAATCTCCTCATAAGACTTGTTACAGTAAATGATATTATTTATATGACAAGTAACAGGCAGTACTTTAGCAGTACTTGCTAACCTTTTATTATACACATACGTTTTCATTTCAGTTATTATAATACTTATATGAGTTTTTCTGAACAAAATAAAGTGAGAATTGTTTTTCCCCCTCAGTGACACTATTATGTCACTGACCTAGAGTGGCATTTAGTGATCTTGTGTCTACCCATTACCAGCGGTTCTGTCAAGTTGTCACTAAAATAGTATATTCAGGTAATTAGTCTTATATGAAAGGACTCCCTCCTTTTGGACAGCAGTCTGTTCTATTCCTGCCTGATGAACCTTCTAGGAATTCAGGTCCTGTTCAGCCCTCCCCTCTTTTTTGTATAAAATAGTAATTAAACTCCAAAAGAACCTGAGCTGTGGGGACCCAACCTTTGTATCAAACTTTGTCCCATTACTTCCCTTGAGACATTGTGTTTTTTTAGCCAAAATAAGCTACATACTGTTTGTTCATCCAGGACTCTTGTTTTTTTCCCCCACACTCAAGTTTCTTGAGCTTTGAATGTTCTATCTCCTTATAGCAAATCCATAGTTTTTTCTAGAGCAATTTATATGGCACCTCTATTATAAGACTCCACACTTTCTCCAGTTAGGAGTTACTTTGTTTTCTTCTTTATTTCCTTAGTATTTTGGTTATTCAGCTGTTCCTCTCCATGGCACTTACATAGATCTGTGATAGTAAAGTTATTTGTTTGGACTTTCTCACTGACTTGAGTGTAGAAGTTTTGCTTAACATGAGGATCTAGATAAGATTCTTCTTTGAGACTCCACAGTCTGTGCTATTGCTGAGCATTCTCTGTATGACCTCCAGGACTGTTTACAGAAGTAGCTCATCTGCACATTTCCATCAAACTGAGCAGTACCCCAGGTGCTAAAATGGGTCAAAGAAATACATGTGTTTGTTGAAGTACCAGGAAAAGAGGGAAAAAATACAAACACATCAGTTGCCCAGTCCACCATGCCAGGATAGGGTTAACTATAGTCAGGGCAGAGGATAGGAATGGCCAGCCATGGGTGTGATCATTCATTACCGGTCATGGGTCAGTCGCTTGCCTTGGTTTTATGAAGTGATTCATTGGAAGAGAAATAAGCATCATCTAAATAGCCAAAATGAGGGGCGCCTGGGTGGCTCAGTTGTTGAGCATTTGCCTTTGGCTTGGGTCATGATCCCAGGGTCCTGGGATGGAGCCCCGCATTGGGCTCCCCGCTCAGTGGAAAGCCTGCTTCTCCCTCTTCCACTCCTTCTGCTAGTGTTTCCTTTCTCACTGTGTCTCTCTATATCAAATAAATAAATAAAATCTTAAAAAAAAAAAAAAAAGCCAAAATGGTACCCCACAATCTTACATCAGGGTTCAGCCTCTCTATAGACTACTGCCCTGTCATTTCCCTTTACCCTTGTCAGAGAGCAGTTCACTTTCTGGTGGTCCATTTCCCCAGAGCTGTTATATATGAATGAGGGGAGGGCAAGCAGAACTTCATTTCTCATTACCTTCTTTCCTTCCAAGACTCCAGCCGAAGATTCAGGGGAGGGGAGGGTGTGGCGAGGAAACTTACTTATTTTTGGTCCCATTGCTTTATCTTACTTGGGGAAGCAAGGCTGGTGATTGTACTCATCAGAACATTTCTCTCAGCAGTTCATACCAAGCAATTTGGAGTTGTTCTTGGATGCTTGTCTACTCCATAGCTAACCTAAGCATAGTATGATTTTAGCTCATATTTCTGGAGGAGGAAAATCTTCAAAGTCTTTCAGCACTTGCAGTACCTTTCCACATCTTCCAAGGTTAGACAATTGCAAACAGATCATAGGTGTATAATAAATGTTAGTTGAATGAATGAATAATTATTTGGTTAAATAGGTACCTGTAGAGAACAAAAGAATTTTGAAAATTTTTTCATTAATTTTTTATCAGCTACATTTATAATATTAAATAATAGATGATCGATGTAAAAAAAAATTAAACTCTCTTATAGTGAGTATAAGAAAAAAAGTAAACTACCACTCCATCCACACTTTATTTCCTGAGCCCAGTATCATTCAGCACAGGCTGTCTGTTCAAAGTGTCTAGAGTATTACCATCCCCTCTTACTTCCCTTTTAACTACATACTGCTTTCAACTTGATGTCCCCCTTTCCCCCTTCCCACCCCAACTTATATCTTAAACATGTTTTGTTGTTAATACTCATAGACATATTGCTTTCGTTTTAATAGGTAAACATTTTTTGTTATATTAATGTGCCATATTTTAAAAAAAGATTATTTATTTATTTATTTGACAGCCAGAGATCCCAAGTAGGCGGAGAGGCAGGCAGTGGGGGGGGGGGGAGCAGGCTTCCTGTTGATCAGAGAGCCTGATGCGGGGCTTGATCCCAAGACCTCGAGATCTTGACCTGAGCCGAAGGCAGAGGATTAACCTACTGAGACACCCAGGCACCTCAATGTGCCATATTTTATTTAACCAGAACATAGTTAATTTAGGACAGTTAAGAATATTTCAGATTTTTCACTGTTTACTAAAAACATAAAGAGAACATTGTTATTAATGTATCTTTGCTTATTTCTACATCTATGTCTATTAATTTCCAGGAGAGATGCTGATTTAATACTTGCCCTATGGGAAGTATTTTAATTTTTAAGATTTATTTATTTATTTGAGAGAGAGAGCGAGCAAGTGCATGCTCATGAGCAGGAGGGGCAGAGGCACAGGGAGAGAGCATCCCAAGCAGAATTCGTGCTGAGCGTAGAGCCTAACATGTGCCTTGATCCCAGCACCCTGAGATCACGACCTAAGCTGAAACCCAGAGTCTGACGCTCAACCGACTCTGCCACCAAGGCCCCCGGGGAAGTATTTTAATTTTTAATAGATGTTGACCAATCTCCTCTTGTACCTCAGTAACATCTGGCCTCAAATAGTGTATGAGTGTATTTATTACTTAAATCCTTGCCAGTGTTCAATATTATTTGGATTAATTTGCTCTGAGTTTCATGTTTGGATTTCCTCCCAGATGATTGCTCTCCTCCCCCTTCAGTCCTGTGTTGGTGTGTTGGGGGATGGGGTCTGTCAGACCATCATGCCTGTAGGTCTCTCAGACTTTAAACCCTGCAGTTTTCTAGGCAGAAGCCTGGCAAAGTGGTTTGGAAATCAGAGACCTGGCTCTTGACGCAGCTTGGCCCTCAGCTAGCTGTTGCTACCTTGAATTGGTCCATTTTGTTTCTTTATTTCTCATTTTGCTAGGATGTAATTATCAGATGTTTAATGCCTATGTGACATTTTTCCTAGATCTCTGAGAATGAATTGGAGAAAAAGAGGGCAAGAAAGGAGAAGTGATGTACCAAATTGTATGACTTTTGACAATCTCTCTGGGGCCTCGATGTTCTTATCTAAGAAAGTGCATCGGTTGGACTGAATGTCCTCCAAGTCCTGTTTAATGAGTTAATATTTTTTTTTTTAATTTTTATTTATTTATTTGACAGACAGATCACAAGTAGGCAGAGAGGCAAGCAGAGAGAGAAGGGAGGAAGCAGGCTCCCTGCTGAGCAGAGAGCCCGATGCGGGGCTCGATCCCAGGACGCTGGGATCATGACCTGAGCCGAAGGCAGCGGCTTTAACCCACTGAGCCACCCAGGCGCCCCCCTCCAAGTCCTGTTTAGATCTGTCAGTCAGTGAATCTGTATTCAAAATGATGTGGGGGGAAAAAAAAAGTCCTATGCCAAAAGTTCTAAGGTATTCCTGTTCCACCCAGTGGGCTTCGGTGGGGCTTAGAGATGCACAATTTGAAATGGTTATAATTTCATTTCTGTCTGTTCTTCTTTGGTAGGCATTGTGATCTTGCTGTAGGAACAGTTTCCTCATTCTCTTTCTAGTCCCCTTTCTTACTGTGTCGTCTGTGGAACTCATAAAACCCACTTTGAATTGGCCGTTTCCAGTTTCCTCGTAAGTGTTACTTTAACTTATGCAGTTAAGGTGATGGAGTTTTATACATGACACACAAATGTTGATTCAGAGATCACGAACTTAAATATCCATCCAGTATCAGGCTGTAGAGTCTCCGCCGCTCTTGGAGGACAAGGAGGGTGGGGAGGGAAACGTAGCGGTGTTGTCTTAGATGGAGGGCAGTTGTGTAGCTCTGGGCATACAACTTGTATCCACATTTGGTTTTTCTAGAAAAGCCAATGTGTAATGCATTTTATGTGAGATCCTCCAGTTTTTAAATACTTAACAAATTCCAGAAACGTTGCAGAAGCCAAACAAACCAAGCCTGTAGGTTGGATTTCACTCTGCCGTAAACCTACCTGAAGTTTAGAACCTTTTCTTTTTTTCATTGATGTTGCCTTATTGTTTATGAGCTTCTCTCCTTCTGGGTAGAATGTTAGGATGTAATATCAGTTTCTAACATGAGCTTCTTGGAATAGAATTTCAAATAAATCTTTTACCATCTCTTCCATAATCTGAAACATGAGTGGAAATAAAATAATGACTTCTTAGTTATAGCGGTAGTATATAGCATTTCATCTACTTATGAAAGGGAAACTCCTAATGACATCCTATCTGTAGGATACTTCTTTGCTTCTTTTTAAAATTCAGTGAAATCTATAGCCTCAGTGTGTTTGCCAGTTATTACACAATAAGAATGCATTTATTTCGATCAACATATCCGGCTGAACTAAACACATTATAAGAAGATAACCAGCCAACAGCAGAGTGCCGTATTAGGAACTGTGCCACTGATGGCAAGTTATGGAAGATCATTTAAGGATTTTTTCTTTTTTTTTTAAATATTTTATTAATTTATTTGACAGAGAGAGTGAGATCACAAGTAGGCAGAGAGGCAGGCAGAAAGAGAGGGAGAATCAGGCTTCCTGCTGAGCAGAGAGCCTCATGCGGGGCTCGATCCCAGGACCCTGAGATCATGACCTGAGCCGAAGGCAGAGGCTTAACCCCCTGAGCCACCCAGGCGCCCCGGATTTTATTTTTCATGTTTATGCATGCATTATTTAATCTGCACTTAACAGGCAGCTTCTCTAAACTCAGCCCTGAATTGCGTGCTATGAGCACAGCTGGAGTAAGAGCAAATAATGAGTGATGGGGTATACAGACAGGTGGAAATAGGGAATCAGGTAATTTTAACACCGGGATGAGACACCTCACAGTGGGGACGGACTCATCAAAAATGCCCTAACCTGAGCCCCGGCAGTCTGCAGAGACTTCCGAAGGAAATGATAGCCAACTTAAGATCTGAATAGCTGATACAAAGGAGGGGCTCTGAGGCTGTGGGAGCCGGAAGGGCAGAGGGAGGAGGATCCGGGCAACAGAGCTGTGCAGCCATATTGGCTGGAGTTCAGAGCATGGGGGAGAGTCGGGAAAGCTCCCTCAAGACCCCTTTTTGTGCGGGTCTCGTGAGTCCTGTTAAGCAGCCCTTGAAACTTGCAAAGAAGAGAAGAGCCTTGATCAGACAGACAATTTTTATTTATTATTATTTTTTAAAGGTTTTATTCATTTATTTGACAGAGAGAGAGACAGCAAGAGGGAACACAAGCAGGGGGAGTGGAAGAGGGAGAAGCAGGTTTCCCTCTGGGTAGGAAGCCCAATGTGGGGCTCCATCCCAGGACCCTGGGATCATGACCTGAGCCAAAGGCAGATGCTCAGCGACTGAGCCACCCAGGCACCCCAGATGGACAATTTTAAAAGCCAATTTGAGGGATGCCTGGGTGGCTCACTTGGTTGAGCATCTGCCTTTGGCTCAGGTCATGGTCCCAGAAGCCTGGGATTGAGTCCACATCAGGCTCCTAGCTCGGCAGGGAGCCTGTTTCTTCCTCTACCTGCCATTCTCCCCTACTTCTGTTCTCTCTCTCTCTGACTAATAAATAAATTAAAAAAAAAAATAAAAGCCAATCTGAATCACAATTTTCCCTTTAGTTCTCTCCTTTTCTAAAATTTTTAAAAAGATTTTATTTATTTATTTGGCAGAGAGAGAGAGAGAGAAAGATCACAAGTAGGCAGGCAGAGGAGAGGGGAAGCAGGCTCCCCACTGAGCAGAGAGCCCGAAGCAGGGACTCTATCCCAGGATCCTGAGATCAGGACCTGAGCCGAAGGTAGAGGCTTAACCCACTGAGCCACCCAGGTGCCGCCCTTTAGCTCTCTTCTTATTACTGTCTTTTTAGACCTCTCTCGTGTAGGTGTGTGACTGCACAGGTGCCTCCGATGGCCTCTGGCCTTCTTAGCTTCACGGTTTTTACCTGGGTAGCTATGAAGATAAATAGAAACCAATGACCACAGCAAAGCACTAGGAAAGAAGACTAGAAAACCAAGACTGTGAGAGAAGCAGATAATCCTGATTTTGATCCCAGAGATAGATTTGCACTGTATTGCAGAGGCTGGGGGCCAGGAGCTGAGACTTAGGGCCAGACTTCTGTGTATTTTGGTTTCTTTAGTTTTCAAATGAAGAGTTGTATTATACACGGTAGAAAGTGACACTCAAAAACTCTTTTCTCGTGTGCATGATGGGTCAGTCACCCTGTGTGTGTGTCAAATCACAGATGTATTTAATGCACTAAGATTTGACATGTATGTGTATGTATTTGTGTATGTATAATGTTTATGAAGCAAGAAGAAGTTTTGTTTTGTTTGTTTTAAGGAAGTTTTATTAGAAAGGGCAATGTCGATCGGTAGGAGTTGGAACACATTTGCGAATCCAGTGGTGACGCTTATGACAGCTCATGCTTCCCATGTTCTCAGGAGCTGCTTCTTACGTTTCTTACATGGAGGCACGTCGTATGAGCAGAAACTATTGTCAGTGCCAGGCTTAAGCGTCCCTTGGAGAGACACTAAGAAAGGCCCCTCTGCAGTCACGGCATTTGAAGCTCCAGTGTCAGGAGTCAGTTTCCTGGCTGGGTGAATGTATCGTCAGATTCCTCTTGGGGGGAGACGAAGGTGCAAAACTTGAGACCATAGTCGAGAAACCCCTTTTTCTCCCCTTTGTCATTTTCTCCAATGGCAGTTTGTTTTTTAACTACCACGACAATCGGAAGCCACCATGTTAATTTAGAAACGTAAAACATGTAATATACACCTTACCTGTAACTTTACCCCCACAGTTATCACAGCAGAGAAATGTTTTATCATCCGCAAGTGTATCATACCTTGTATGAAATCTAACACTTCTAAGATGTTGCCAGTTTTGGACAACTAGATAGTGACTTTAAAGAAGATAACATGAGACTCTGTTAAGATTTTTAAAAGCCGTTCTTATCATTCTTGTACTGAAGCGGCTTCTCTAGTGTAGGGATTTAGGCCGTCCTCACGTTCAGGGAAGGCGGGGTGGGAGGAGCTGCTCCCCAAATTCATTAACATTTTACTCATGTAACTTGGCATCATTTTATTTTTTATCATCATATATTTCTGAATACTGAACACTTGAGAGATCGTTCTATCCTTTGTAGGCATATTTGTTTTCCTGTCTTGCTCTTTGTGTATTTCCAAATACAGAAAAAATCTCCTTCACAGGCTGCCGTAGCTTGAAGAAGAGACAAGAAATGAGAGCTCTCAGAGACTGGAGCTTGCCAGTCCTGCCGCCATATGATTCAGAAGGCAGTCCCCGGCCGAACCCTTTATTACCTTTCTGACGTTAAATAACATGTCCATGCCCTGAACACTGATGTGGGGCTAGAATGGTGGGCACTGTGTCATTTAGTTGTTGAGCATCACTGAGCCCGGAGAGGAAGGAGGGCCTGGGGGGAGGGGAGCAAATTGGGAGGCAGGGTATTAGTGACCTTACCATCAGCGACAGAGGTCCCTCAGCTGGGCCGAGATGAGCTCGGGTCCCCACCAGGGCCACCACTGACTGGGGGCGGTAGGAAGGATTTCATGGCCTTCTCCAGGCCAGGGGACAGTTTTGTTGTGGGAAGGTGGAAGGTCATTGCCCGCCTGTAGGGTATCTGGTGCTGGGGGCCTGTGCACTTTCCACTGAATTAAGTTGTAATTTGAAACTTTTATAGCTTTGACTGTGTTATTAAGTCACATGAACTAGTGGTATGTTTGAAATTTCAATTCAGGGAATATTCAAGCATAAGAATTAACCCCATCCAAAATCCATCTTCATTTTTTATAGTCTTTCCCTTCTTCCTTCTGTGTTCATGATCTGTTTATGGTATCTCAAGACCTGCTGATTGTATTTGTTTATCAAAGCACTGGTTCTGATGAAGGGCTTATTGCCGGCATTTTACATAAAACCTTATTCCTTCACAGATCTCAAAAATTGTGGCACTGAAAAGCACATATATAATGATGACCTTACCAACATTTAATTTATATGAAAAAGCTTTATAACTTTTTTTTTAAACTGAACAGGAAAAGCACACATTTTTCAAAATACCATCAAAATTTCCGAATAAAGATTTCTCTTTTCCTTCTAGCCCAACACTTTTTATCTTTCAGTGGCATCTATCTCAGCAGGTGTGTATGTGTGTGTGGGTGTGTGCGTGCACGTGTGTAAGAGAGACAGGCGGGTGGGAGAGAGAGAGGGTAATAGATACCAGGTAAACCAACTGATTGATTGTCTTGCTGTTTCTTTTGATTTGCTTGTGGAATGGTGAATAGATTGCAGTGTAACTAAGTGCATAAACACATGCGTACACACACATGCAGCCCACAAACGTGCTACCCGTTTCTCCCTATCAAAACCATAACACAATGATTTTTAAGCTTGAGAGTGCATAAGCATTGAATAGAAGGCTTGGTCAAAATATTGAATGCCAGCTTCATAGGGACAGTGTTTCTCCTGTCTGTGTTTCTCCTGTTGCCTAGTGATTAGCACATGGTAGATATTAAATAAATATTTTGTGCATGATTCTTAGGTCCCATCCCCGCAATTTTGGATCTGGTGGCTTGGGATAGAGTCCAATGAATTTGCATTGACAGCGGTTGGTATGGAGTGGATCATTGAAGGACCATGCTTTGAGAAACACCTCCTGGTGGGCCTGTGCCAGTGGCGGTGGTGACTTGACCAGTCTGATTCCTGACAAAGGGCAGTAGAGTTTCCCGTGTCTGGAATTAAGCTGCAAAATTACCCGGCTTTGTGGAGGAATCTGACTGCACTCCACCACTGGAATGGTATCTTGCAACGTCGGGTATCTTATGTGCAAGCTCCTAGGTACTGGGACTTGAAGCCATGGCAAAGAAAATATTTTATGACTTTATACTTCTGTTTATTTTTGTGAAATACGATAATAGCTATTCACATATTTTCATGTAAGGATTGGGATTGAGTTACATCTCGTTGAACAGTGATTGCTATTATGGTTCCAATGTTTATTCTTCTTAACCAGAAGACATGAGGGGCTTGGTGCCAAACCACACATCTTTTTTAATTGCAGACTTTGTAGTATTCTTACTGACTATACATGTAACCCACAAGTAATGAAGTATAAAGTAGTTCAAATACAGCAAACCACCTAACAGCTTTTAAACTTAGTTACTATAGTGCCTAGTTACTATAGGCAGACAAAAAACAGCTCTTCTGTTACCAAGGCTCCCAGAAACCCTCAGCTCCTGCTTTGAAGACAAAAGTACCTGGAGCGTAAGTACCACTATTCCCAACCCTGTCACTTAGCCAGATTTGTTTCTGCAGAAGTTACTAGCAAGATGTTTACATTAGAGAAAACCACCTGTCTGCTTTCCCATACATACATGCCTGGATCTTTCTAGTGGCAAATGGGAACAGGATCAGCTACTGCATGGAAAAGCAGCTGCTGGGTCATTTACAAGTTCATCTGGGGGTAATTGGAGGCAATCAAACTCGGAATCTTTTTCGGTGAGTACATTAATCTTAATGCAGGAAAGTAACTATTTAGACAAGGAACAGTTTCAACATTTTGGATTAACGCCTGATATGGGAGCAAATTACAGGCTGATACGGGGCCTGCAGTATTCCAAGGTAGGAAAAGAGCCTACAAGCTCTTTATAAAATACAAGCATTTGCACCAGTGCCCTGGCAAGGAGGGATTAGTAATGAGGCAGGATTAGTAGTGAAGGATCACATTGCAGTTACAATGAGTCATTATTGTAGATGTGTTAATTGTGTAGTTAAACATCTGTATGCCTTTTAGTGCTATTTCAGTTCGCTTTAGCCAACCCACTTGTAACAAAGAACTTTTCAAGACCTTGTTTATAGTCTAAAAGGAATGTATCTGTATTGTCAACAATTCAAATGATACAGAAAGGTACATGTAGAAAATTAAAATTAAATTGTTTCCAGATTCCTCCCCTCAGCTGTAACCTAGTTTGATAAGCAGATTCCTCCTTTTTTTTTTTTTACCCCGTGTGCACCCTTTGGTGGCAGATTAATCAGTTTGAACGTTAACAGTGGTAAAAGTAACGACGCCTTTGTGATAAAGTTAAAATTGCTTTGAGCCAGGTAAACTCTATTAGGTGGAACCATGTGAAATTGCTGTGTTAGTAGGTCAAAAATGTCAAATATTGACAGTTTTATGTGGTTCAGCTATACTATGAGAGGTATTTGTTCTTTGAAGTGATTCCTGGTGGTCCTGGGAGACCGCAGTGTGGAGGTGTCCCCCCGCAGACTGCCCTTTGCCAGTAGTGAGGTGGGGGATAAACAGGTATCCACTGCAAGGGGGAGTGGTCGGGTCTGTAATTTTTAGTACCACATCTCATTCAGGGTTGCGATGTTGGGGATATTCGGAGTGGAGCAAAGCAGGAAGAATATGCAGTGGGATTGAATTTCTGTCTATCCCTGAATAGAAGAAATTAGCTCCAGAGCAAGTAAAAACAGTAGACTTTTTTTTTTTTTTTTTAATGGCGGCTAGAAAGCGATTTACATGATATTTATAAAGTGATCCTAACATGCTGTATTATCTTTCCATGTTTGGATGATACCTGGTGGTCAAGAAACATGTCTCCAAATCCTATAATGTGATTTTAGCTTAATTAAGTTTATATGATACCACATTTTGACTTTGTGTTTTGGGTGATTCATGACCTCTTTTTCCCGTAACACAGAGATGACTCTCTGTATGTGTGTGCATACAACGTATAAAAAGCAAAACATGGAGTCAAAGATATGGTTCCATTTTTTAACCTCTTTCTTGCACTTTTTCATTTGTTAGTTTATGGGTGTGTGCGTGTGTTTGTGTTTATTTATCATATTAGATATCATTAAGGGAAGGGTTTGGAGCTAAGTAAAACCACAGCCTTTCTCCTGTTGTGTAGCTGAACTAGGCAGCATACCTTGCAGAACCTGTGTACAGGTTAACCTAGGAGCTGTGTAGCGGTTCATTTCTCTGTCTAGACCACCTAGTCTTCACAGACACAGTTAAACGAGTGATCTCTTATTTTCTCTGCATGCATTTTTTGGAGAGGGGATTATTGGTTTTGTTTTGTTTTGTTTTGTTTTGTGTTTTGTTTTGTTTTGCTCTTTACCCTTCAGATTTTCCCATTCAGAATACTTGAGCTATGAAAATATTCAGAATGTACTAGCAAGTAACTTCTCATTGAAAGTAAGTATTTTCATTATTTCTAGTATAAAGTGAATTTTAGCAGCCTTAGAGCTAGTTAGCTGTGCACTTAAAGAAAAAGTTTATGTCTATTGTAAGTTGTAGCTTGAGGTAAGGTTAGCTCCTTGGGTTTAAGGGGTAGTCGTGTTTGTCTTCTAGAAACATGAAGTAGCAGCCCCTCCAAGTGTACCCCTCTGGAAAAGAAAACATTTTTAAAAAAGAGAGAGAGGAAAATATGAATGTGCTACTTCTTTCCAGAGGCTAAAGGGGGAATGAGCAAGGATAGCTTGTGTGTATTTGTGGTGTGTCCTTTCCTAGTATGATATCATATAATGACTTAGAAAGCTGATAAATTAAATAAGGTTTTGTCCTTTCTTTCTCTATTAACATTGCTTGTAAGTGATAAAATGAACATACTCCAGGGTTGCCTGAGTGGTTGTCAGCTAAGCCTCTGACTTCAGCTCAGGTCATGATCTCAGGGTCATTAGATCTAGGCCTGTATTGGGCCCCATGCTCAGCGTGGGTGTTTGCTTGAGAATTCTCTCCTTCTCCCTCTCCTTGTGCTTCTCCCCAGGCTTGTGCATACTCTCTGTCTCTTTTTTTCTTAAATAAATAACTAAAATCTTTAAAAGAAAATGAACATACTCTGAACTCTTCTATTAGCTCAGAATTTATTTAATCATGGTGAAATTGGAACTTAGGCAAAATTTATCCCTTCCAAGTCAGAATGGAAATTGAAGATGTTTATTCTCAAAGTGGGAGGTGGAAGTTTCAATATGGCCGATAAGCAGATATCTGAAGCCTGCTACCAAATGAAGGGAGGCTCCATGTGTCCTTCTGGGACTTTGTCAGAGGCACACTTATCTTCCTGTTTTTGTATTGTTTCAACATCACAGTCTCGGAACTGTTGTTAGAATTTTACCCTCAACCGTAAAATTACAAGTCTTTTACATCACATACAGTTGAACTTTTTCAAACCTCAGTGGTGAAATGAATTTAAAATGTTGCCATATGTTTACTTAAAATTTGTGGAGAAACCAAGTGAGAAACCAAGCATGCTGGAGTTACCAGCGCTAATGTTACAGGATTTGTTTGTCAGTAAACGATGAGAAAATAACATGTGTTACATCCGTGATATTATTAGGATTACATGGAGTATTATTTTGACAGTGTTTGTCTTGGAAAGAGAGACATATTGGCTTTAGAACTTGTAGGTGCTAATCACTGGTCTGACTTGGCAGCCCAGGAGACTCACTTGCCTTGGTAACAGCAGGAATTACAGTTTCTGGCAACCTGCTGGGAGGGTCTGTCACCTTCACAGGATGTTGATAGAGATCCTGGATGGTTTTCTAACCTTCCATGCCTTTCCTCTGTCATCAGCTGTGCAATTAGTGGCTCTGTCCTTTTTCAAATGCAAATTAATGATGTTAAGCTCCAAAGAAAGAGGGTTTGCTTTCCAATACAGATATTGGTACCTCTTTAACTGATAGTGTACTTTAAGTATATATACATGAATTTAGAAGTCTGAAATCTGTAATAATTGAGACTTACAAGAAAGAAGTTTGGAGACTTTGAGTCTTCATGTCGAGATGGCCAAAAATATATAAAGAAATGACATGACTTTTTTTCTATAGTATTTGTCACTGTCAGGAACAAACCGTTTTTTTCCCAAGATGAATGATGGCAGAAATTCAATTTTCCTGAAATTGTAGGAAAAATGCCATGGGAAATGATGAGTGTGAAGACATTACTTTGAGAAATGAGCAACAATTTAGGTGTAAGTGGTGAGAAAAAAGCCTGTAATGGGACAGAGGTTGGGGGGGGGGCAGTTAAAAAAAAATCCGAAGGCAAAGGATCCTCAGGGCCTGGGATTCTTAATTTAGTGGGAGCTTCAGTACCTTTTCGGGGTTGTTGCTGATAAGGATGGATCCTTGCTGAATTTAACAGGCTAAGGGGGTAACTTGAAAAATGAAATGGGACAAGATTACAAATCCTGTTGTATAATATATTTCCAAAACTTGCCTCACTAAACCAGGTTGCTTTCATATAACCCAGGGATCTTTTAGGCCCTTGTTTCATTTCACCTGTCTTCGTCCTGTCCCTGGTGGGTGTGAAGTCCCATACCTGGTCATCGTTTTCAGATACCCTGTTGTGGTTTGAAATAATCGATCTCTGAGGATGAATCTGCCTTGGGAGTCTAGTGCAGGCCAACTGTCCTTGTTAAAATGAGCAAAGGTTGGTCCCCAGGTTAATATCTGAAAGCTAGCTGTTTCATGAAGTTTTAATTGTTGAACGCCGATGGGCCAGTTGAATAATTAAAAGAAGGAAGATTATAAATTGTTGGAATTAATACTATGAAACTTTATCATAAGTCTGTATGATGGTTGTGCCTTCACAGTTCGTGTGCTGTGATTTTATTGTTGTAATTGTTTTCCCATGTGTGCTAATTTACAAAGCTCAGATAAAATAAACTTGTAGATGTTTTTGCTGTAAGGTTTTTAGTGTATACAACTAACTTGCCCATGGCAGGTCTGTGTGAGATGGAAGAGAAAGCCTCATTATGTAGCCTGGACTTGTCTGGCTTTGGACTATACACGGTTTCTACTGATTGAGTTTCAGAGGGAACATACTTCTTGTTGTCTTCCAGTGTTGGAACCAGCCACATGAATTAATTTTCCTTCTGAACGGCCTTCTTTGGACTTACAGAAGTTTGTCTTGGGATTAAGGAATACAGTATATGGTCCTGAAACAGTTTTGCTTGTAGAAGTCTACAGAAATTCATAGCAATAACAATAGCTCTAATAAAACAACTGCTCACATTCATTGAGCTCGTACTAGAACTTATCAATCCATATGCTTTCTCCTTGCCTTTCTGGTGAATGACCAGTGCAGCCCCTCTTGCATGGTGATTACATATCTAAAATATGCTACATGATGTATATAATATCATTTTATTTGAGTAAAGTGTAAATAATCTAGATTTGCTTTTTTATGTATGTTAAAACATGGGTATATCTCTTTATTTTTTTAATAGAGTTTATTTTTTAATGTAGTTTTAGGCTCACAGCAAAATTGAGTGGCAGGTTCTCATATACTCCCTGCATACCACCACCTACCTCCTCCCTGCCCTTAAGCCTCCCCTACTATCAACATCTCTCACCACTGTGGTACATTCCTTACAATTGATTAACCTACACTGACACATCACTGTCACCTGAAGTCACCCATTAAGATTCATGGTTGGTGCTATAAATCTTTTTCTAAAGATGTGGTTTTGCGGTATTATTGGGTATCAAGAGTTTGTCCAGGGCCAGTAACTAGGTTCTTAATAAATAACTTGATGAATATATGAATGATTATAAGTTCTTGACAAAACACATGCAAAACATCTTTCTTTTTTCTCTTCAGGTTGTATACCAAAAACCAAAATTGAAGGTTAATTAAAATAAATAATGCTAGAGGAAGCTCCTGTTCTTTGAATATTCTACTTGAATGGTTATCAATGTAGGGGGAAATAATGGAATTGAAGAGCTTTGGACAGGTTTAAGAGACTGTGAAAAGGATAGAGGGGTATGGAGGACTTAGAAGAGGCAGACAGAATCACTCCGGAAAGGGAAAACTGGGACTCCATGAGGTTCACAGTATTGACTACAGAAAAGATAAAAAGTGAATAGGATTGGAAAGTGCTGGCTGGGGGAGAGATTCAGATATATAGCTATATAGTGAAGGGATGATACCCCTTGAAGATGGCAGTGAAAGTGAAAAAGGAAAGAATAGGGGAAAAAATAAGGATCCTGTAGAAATGAAAAAGAAACAGAACACCCGAGACTCTCTCCCTTTCTCCCACCAGCACCATCCATAATACCTACATAGAGGAGAGAAGAACTGATGTAAGAGAGAGCTCTCAAACTAAGAATGCAGTCCCTTGAATGAATGAAAATAGAACAAGCACATCTATATAAAACTGCTGTAAAAATTCAGAAAATATTAAATGCATTTCAGCTGATAAAAATGCTTTTCAAAAAACAACTATAAAATTAAAGAAAATTGTACACAACAAACTGTAATCTAAATTAGATTTTCTTATTCAGGGTATATGAAACCTAAAAAGCCCACCTTGAAGTGGTAATGCAAAAGCTAAGAAGAAAAATGCACAAAATTAAAAATGAAATCGGTTAACTGAACTCCGGGGAAAAATAGAAGAAAAGACAAAATCAAATCAGAAATGAAGACTAAGTTACAAGATGCCCAAGGGAAAATAGATTGAAATGTTAGCTGACCCAGTATATTCATATTTACATTAGATGTAAATGGTCTAAATATCAGTTAAATGTCAGAGGTTGACAGAATGGATTTAAAAAGCACATGACCCAATGATAGGCTGCTTATAAGAAACTTACATATTCAAATCTAATGACATTTGCAGGCTAAAAGAAGATGTAAAAAGATACATCATTAAAAATAAGCTGGAGTGGTTATGTTAATATCCCATAAAACAGGCTTCAGAGCAAAGAAAATTATCAAAGACAGAGAGACATATATATTGATACAGGAGCCAGTTCACAAAGAAACCATAGGAATCCTAAAGGTATAGACAGTAAACACCACCCACAAAGCAAAAGACACAAAGCAAAAGCTGGCAGAATTAAAATGAAGTTGACAGATCCCCAGTTACAGTTGGGAATGTCAACAACCCTCTCTTAGTCACTGATTGAACCATTATTCAGAAAGTCAGCAAGTATAGAGAGGAACTCAGCAACATTGTCAACCAGCAGAATCTTAACTGGCATTTATAGAACTCTCCACCCAAATTCACCAGAATATATTTTCCGTAAGTATGGCATGCATACCATGATAAACCACATCCTGGGTAATGAAACAAACCTTCACAAATTTAAAACAATTGAAAGCATACTGGGTATGTCCTCTGACCATAATGGAATCTAACTTAAGGTTAACAGCAGATAACACGTGAAATAGTTGGGGGGGGGAGCACTTCATCTAAATGAAAACCCTGTTCCACTACCCTTGATTCTGAATAGGTATTAGCTTGGAAAATGGAAAAATAGATATCTTTTCTGACAAAGATAATGAAACATATCAGTTGATTATTACCCATCGTCTCTTTGTCTCCTTTGTTTTACAGCTTCTCTGTTAAAAGGACTAAAACATGCTAACATAGTGCTGCTTCATGACATCATCCACACCAAGGAGACGCTGACACTTGTGTTTGAATATGTGGTGAGTAAAGTAAGAATTCAGATTTTATAAACATAAAATTCTTGTAGTATTATGATAGAGTTTCTTATTTAAGTTGCTGTACTGAAGTATATTATCTAGTAAGTTTGTATAATTTTGAAAAATTCAGAAAAATGTTAAACTGAATTTTCATCAGATGTATTATCTTTTAATAACCTATTTGTTACCGGGTATGCTGTAATTTTTAGGTTTATCAAATAGGATTAAACATGACAGTGATCACTGCATCAAAGGAAGTTCACAGATGATAATTCCCCCCGCCCCTCCTTTGGATTTACAACTTGGTTTCTCAGAAGCATTCTTACTAAGATTTTTTTTTTCTTTTTGGGTGGGTGGAGGAAAGCCTGATACTTGCAATTTAGACTTCATAGTTTTCCCCCTCAGTTCGTGTTTCAGCTATTAATTAAAACTTCCAATTTGCATAGCACACAATGTAATGATCTTATTGTGTTGAGAGTATTACTGCTAGAAGACTTGGACTTGAACTCATAATTAATCTTTCTCCGTTTCTCCTAGAAAACCATATGGTATTTATGTAGCATCACTTCAGCATTTAACTGTGGAATCATGAAATGTAACCATGATAATTAACATCCCAATTTTCACAGATGGATCTGAGAACATGTAATTTATAAGATACAAATGACATTGGTGGAGACTTTTATTGAGAAGAGTAGCTGTTGGTATTGTGAATGTATTAGGATCCCATTTTGTAATTACCACACTACTTTTTAAAAAATTTGAAATAGGTTCCATGTTTTTTTAAAATATATAATAGAATGCATATTTGTAACATTTTTATCTTGCTAATGTCTGCCTGTGTCTGTTTATCATTTGAAAATTGTTGTCTTATGAAGAAGCCATTTATCTTCTCTATTTACATATAAATGATAGATACATTTGAATAATATGGTAATGTGGCTACAAGGACAGCTAGAGCTGAGCAGTTGAATATATTACATGGTACCAAGAATGGATGCAGATTCACACATCAATGCAAATATAATTTCTTTTGTTTAATCGGTGATTTTGGAGTCAATAATGTATTCAGTTGACTTAGAATTGGAATTTTTGCTTCATATTTTCCAGTAGGTCTATTGCAATATTGCAATTAAATCTAGATTTTTCTTAGTATACTTGACTAATTTTTATGTTTTGTAGAAGAAAAGATTTGAAAAAAAGATTTAAAAAATGTACTTACTCCCTCCTCCAAAATTAAATGGTTAAGCTGAAAAGAAAAAGAGTTTGACCTCTAAAATCAGTAACGTGAATAGAGAAACTAACAGAAATAATATGAAAATATGTCCTTCAGGACTTAAAAGAAACCTATATTTGTGAGGCTAAAATCATTTGATGATTTTTATATTCTGTGGAAGCGGCCACATGAAGGAAATTCACTGTCCTGAAATATTTGCTAATTGATTAAGACTGACTTTTAAACATATCCTGTGATATTTGCTGACTGATTAAAACTGACTGTTAAACAATCACTCTTCTTTGTGTGAGTGAAATTTTTCCCTGGTTCCAAGTCTTGTGGAGCCATCCCAGGTCAATCAGCCACATAATAGTGTGGACCTCTGCAGTACTTTTCTGGCAACGTTTTATTCCCTGCTTCTCTGGGGGAGTTAAGACATAGCTTAACCTGTTCTCAGAGAATGAGACAAGCTGACATCATTCATGCTTTAGAACTGGCCTGCCTTGCCTCTCCTTGGGTCCCCCACTCTGTCTTTATTTCCTCACCTCCCCATTGTTCCTGCCTCCCTCTTTTCCGTCTAACCCTCGTCTTTTTCTAGTCTTTTCATGTTCTGTTCTTCTGATCTCTCTGGTGGTGTACTTTTTGGTGCTACAACTTATGTTTGTTTGGGTTTTGCTTAAGTGAAATGTTTGAATGGATATCTGAAATCAGAGTTGGGGTGGGGGCCATAGAAAGAGCTTATAGGAGTCTTCCCAGTTAGCGCTGGGGAGGTGTAGACTTCCTTGGCAGCATTAATGTGACTATGTGGCAATTGCCCAGTATAAAAAATACTCCCTAGAATATTTCCTAAAGTTTTTACTTTTTTTATACTGCTTTTTCATTGCTTGTTTAGACATCTACTGGTATCTCAAGAAAGATTAAGGCTCCAACATTTTTTAATGGATTAATCAGATTGCTTTCCTCACAGTATCTAGCGGAAATTACTCTGTTCTTTTCTTGTATGTTTCATAGCAATGGAAAGACAGTAATAATTTCAAAGCATGAAATGCCTTGGAAATTAGAGCAGATCTAGGGGAAGGACATAGGCTAGGAAACCAGAGGTCACTCTGGGCTTGGGATGATGAGTGATGGATGAAAAAAGGAGGTAAAGGAATATTTAAGACAAGGATGACCGCAATGCTGTGCTGAGCACTCTGCTTGGGGCTTTACATTCATTATCATTTTTGATGTTCTCAAGAGCCTCCTGGAACTATGAATATCACTTTACAAAGGAAAAGAAAACTAAGTATTAGAGAGATGAGGTGCTTTTCCAGGATCTTATAGCAAGTACGATGGACCCAGGCCCATCTTACTCTGATTTCCAATTGTAATGTTGTATCTCCGGCTTATTTTTACAACGGTACTTAGATTGAGCTTTTGGTCAGAAGAGGAAAAGGAAATTTTCTTTTTTTGCACCACCCTCCCTTTTTCTGCTATTAAGATCCTGAATGCAGTTAAATCCTGAATACAGTTAGACTGCTTTGTTGTTTAAATAAGTTTTTGGACTGGTCAAAAGCCTCATCACTTCATATTTTATTGTAATTATGAAATGTTTTTAAAGTTCCCAAAAAGTAAACTTAAAATTACAGTATTGTCCCTTATATCACTGGGATCTACTTACACACACACACACACACACACACAGGACCTTGTTATTTAGCAAGCCCTAAAATCAGTAGCAAACATTTTAATGTGCAGTTTTCTAAACTTAGTGATGACATTGCCAAAGTTTAAAATTGTTAACATCAAAATTGTTTTCTAAAAGAGGTTGATTTTATATTTCATGTAATTAATAGTACCCTTTTTTTGAGGAAGGGGAATGAGTAAGTTAACAAGTGTAAGACAGGGACGCCTGGGTAGCTCAGTTGACTAAGCATCTGTTTTCAGCCCAGGTCATGATCCCAGGATCTTGAAATTGAGTCCCACATTGTATTCCCTGCTCAGCAGGGAGTCTGTTTCTCCCTCTGCCTCTGCCCCTTGCCCTGTTCCTGCTGTCTCTCTCTCTCAAATAAAATCTTTAAAAATAAGTAAAATAAAATAAAATAAAAAGTGTAAGAAAAATCCAAACACCATGCCCATTGAAACTCTAGCTTTATGGGGAACCTGGGTGGCTCAGTGGGTTAAACCCTCTGCCTTCGGCTCAGGTCATGATCCCAGGGTCCCGGGATCAAGCCCCCGCATCGGGGCTCTCTGCTCAGTGGGGAGCCTGCTTTCTTCTCTCTCTCTCTCTCTCTGCCTGCCTCTCTGCCCACCTGTGATCTCTACCTGTCAAATAAATAAATAAAATCTTAAAAATAAATAAATAAGAAAAGAAACCCTAGATATGAAAGAAAAGTAAAATAACTTTTAAGATTCACTAGGTACTATTGGATTTTTTCTTTGGATTTTAGTTAAGTGTTCAAAGTTTGTTTTAGGATCATATGTAATTTGAGTTCCACAAAGTAAAATAGTCTTATTTATTTTATTTATTTTTTTAATTTAAATTTTGAGAGTTAATGTACAGTAACATTCTTTTTTTTTTTTTAATTTTTTATTTATTTTCAGCGTAACAGTATTCATTGTTTTTTCACCACACCCAGTGCTCCATGCAATCTGTGCCCTCCCTAATACCCACCACCTGGTTCCCCCACCCTCCCACCCCACCCCTTCAAAACCCTCAGGTTGTTTTTCAGAGTCCATAGTCTCTCATGGTTCACCTCCCCTTCCAATTTCCCTCAACTCCCTTCTCCTCTCCATCTACCCTTGTCCTCTATATTATTTGTTATGCTCCACCAATAAGTGAAACCATATGATACTTGACTTTCTCTGTTTGACTTATTTCACTCAACATAATCCCTTCCAGTCCTGTCCATGTTGCTACAAAAGTTGGGTATTCGTCCTTTCTGATGGAGGCATAATACTCCATAGTGTATATGGACCACATCTTCCTTATCCATTCATCCGTCGAAGGGCATCTTGGTTCTTTCCACAGTTTGGCGACCGTGGCCATTGCTGCTATAAACATTGGGGTACAGATGGCCCTTCTTTTCACTACATCTGTATCTTTGGGGTAAATACCCAGCAGTGCAATTGCAGGGTCATAGGGAAGATCTATTTTTAATTTCCCGAGGAATCTCCACACTGTTCTCCAAAGTGGCTGCACCAGTTTGCATTCCCACCAACAGTGTAAGAGGGTTCCCCTTTCTCCACATCCTCTCCAACACACGTTGTTTCCTGTCTTGCTAATTTTGGCCATTCTAACTGGTGTAAGGTGGTATCTCAATGTGGTTTTGATTTGAATCTCCCTGATGGCTAGTGATGATGAACATTTTTTCATGTGTCTGGTAGCCATTTGTATGTCTTCATTGGAGAAGTGTCTGTTCATATCTTCTGCCCATTTTTTGATATGATTATCTGTTTTGTGTGTGTTGAGTTTGAGGAGTTCTTTATAGATCCTGGATATCAACCTTTTATCTGTACTGTCATTTGCAAATATCTTCTCCCATTCCGTGGGTTGCCTCTTTGTTTTGATGACTGTTTCTTTTGCTGTGCAGAAGCTTTTTATCTTGATGAAGTCCCAGAAGTTCATCTTTGCCTTTATTTCCTTCGCCTTTGGAGACATATCTTGAAAGAAGTTGCTATGGCTGATATCAAAGAGGTTACTCCCTATGTTCTCCTCGAGGATTCTGATGGATTCCTGTCTCACGTTGAGGTCTTTTATCCATTTCGAGTTTATCTTTGTGTACGGTGTAAGAGAATGGTCAAGTTTCATTCTTCTACATATAGCTGTCCAGTTTTCCCAGCACCATTTATTGAAGAGACTGTCTTTTTTCCACTGGATATTTTTTCCTGTTTTGTCAAAGATTATTTGACCATAGAGTTGAGGGTCCATATCTGGGCTCTCTACTCTGTTCCACTGGTCCATGTGTCTGTTTTTATGCCAGTACCATGCTGTCTTGGTGATCACAGCTTTGTAGTAAAGCTTGAAATCAGGTAACGTGATGCCACCAGTTTTATTTTTGTTTTTCAACATTTCCTTAGCAATTCGGGGTCTCTTCTGATTCCATACAAATTTTAGTATTATTTGCTCCAGCTCTTTGAAAAATACTGGTGGAATTTTGATTGGAATGGCATTAAAAGTATAGATTGCTCTGGGCAGTATAGACATTTTAACGATGTTTATTCTTCCCATCCAAGAGCATGGAATGGTCTTCCATCTTTTTGTGTCTTCTTCAATTTCTTTTAGGAGTGTTCTGTAGTTCCTCAAGTACAGATCTTTAACCTCTTTGGTTAGGTTTATTCCGAGGTATCTTATGGTTTTTGGTGCTATAGTAAATGGAATAGATTCTCTAATTTGCCTTTCTGTATTTTCATTGTTAGTGTATAAGAAAGCCACTGATTTCTGGACATTGACTTTGTATCCTGCTACATTACTGAATTGCTGTATGAGTTCTAGTAGTTTGGAGGTGGAGTCTTTCGGGTTTTCCATATAAAGAATCATGTCATCTGTGAAGAGAGAGAGTTTGACTTCTTCCTTGCCAATTTGGATACCTTTTATTTCTCTTTGTTGTCTGATTGCTGTTGCTAGAACTTCTAATACTATGTTGAACAAGAGTGGTGAGAGTGGGCATCCTTGTCGTGTTCCTGATCTCAATGGGAAGGCTGCAAGCTTTTTCCCATTGAGGATGATATTTGCTGTGGGTTTTTCATAGATAGATTTGATGAAGTTCAGGAATGTTCCCTCTATCCCTATACTTTGAAGCGTTTTAATCAGGAACGGATGCTGGATTTTGTCAAAAGCTTTTTCTGCATCAATGGAGAGGATCATGTGGTTCTTCTCTCTTCTCTTATTGATTTGTTCTATCACATTGATTGATTTGCGAATGTTGAACCATCCTTGTAACCCAGGGATGAATCCTACCTGGTCATGGTGGATAATCTTTTTAATGTGCTGTTGGATCCTGTTTGCTAGGATCTTGTTGAGAATCTTAGCATCCATATTCATCAGTGATATCGGTCTGAAATTCTCCTTTTTGGTAGGGTCTTTGCCTGGTTTGGGGATCAGGGTGATGCTGGCTTCATAAAAAGAGTCTGGAAGTTTTCCTTCTGCTTCAATTTTTTGAAACAGCTTCAGGAGAATAGGTATTATTTCTTCTTTGAAAGTTTGATAGAATTCCCCAGGGAATCCGTCAGGTCCTGGGCTCTTGTTTTTTGGGAGGTTTTTGATCACTGCTTCAATCTCGTTACTAGATATCGGTCTATTCAGGTTGTCAATTTCTTCCTGGTTCAATTTTGGGAGTTTATAGTTTTCCAGGAATGCATCCATTTCATCTAGGTTGCTTAGCTTATTGGCATATAACTGTTGATAATAGCTTCTGATGATTGTTTCTACTTCCTTGGTGTTAGTTGTGATCTCTCCCTTTTCATTCATAATTTTATTAATTTGGGCTTTCTCTCTTTTCTTTTGGATTAGTGTGGCCAATGGTTTATCGATCTTATTGATTCTTTCAAAAAACCAGCTTCTAGTTTCGTTGATACGTTCTACTGTATCTCTGGTTTCTACCTCGTTGATCTCTGCTCTAATCTTGATTATTTCCCTTCTTACGTGTGGAGTTGGTTTGATTTGTTGTTGATTCTCCAGTTCTTTAAGGTGTAGAGACAGCTGGTGTATTCTGGATTTTTCAATTTTTTTGAGGGAGGCTTGGATGGCTATGAATTTCCCCCTTAGGACCGCCTTTGCTGTATCCCATAGGTTTTGGAGTGAAGTGTCTTCGTTCTCATTGGTTTCCATAAATTGTTTAAGTTCTTCTTTGATCTCCTGGTTGATCCAAGCATTCTTAAGCAAGGTGGTCTTTAGCTTCCAGGTATTTGAGTTCCTTCTGAACTTTTCCTTGTGATTGAGCTCCAGTTTCAAAGCATTGTGATCTGAGAATATGCAGGGAATCATCTCAGTCTTTTGGTGTCGGTTGAGCCCTGATTTGTGACCCAGTATGTGGTCTATTCTGGAGAAGGTTCCATGTGCACTTGAGAAGAATGAGTATTCTGTTGTTTTAGGGTGGAATGTTCTGTATATATCTATGAGGTCCATCTGGTCCAATGTGTCATTCAATGCTCTTATTTCTTTATTGATTTTCTGCTTCGATGATCTGTCTATTTCTGAGAGAGGCGTGTTAAGATCTCCTACTATTAATGTATTCATATCAATATGACTCTTTATCTTGATTAATAGTTTTCTTATGTAATTGGCTGCTCCCATATTGGGGGCATAGATATTTACAATTGTTAGATCATCTTGGTGGATAGTCCCTTTAAGAATGATGTAGTGTCCTTCTGTATCCCTGACTACTGTCTTTAGTTTAAAATCTAATTTATCTGATATGAGAATCGCTACCCCGGCCTTCTTTTGAGGCCCATTGGCGTGAAAGATGCTTCTCCATCCCTTCACTTTCAGTCTGGGTGTATCTTTAGGTTCAAAATGGGTCTCTTGTAGACAACATATGGATGGGTCCTGTCGTTTTATCCAATCTGCAACCCTGTGTCGTTTTATGGGTGCATTTAGGCCATTCACATTGAGAGTGATTATTGAGAGATACGTTTTTATTGACATTGTGTTATCTTTGAAGTCTTTCTTTCTGTCGATTGTCTCTATATTTCTGTTCAATGCTATTCTTAGGATTTTTCCTCTTTTATAGAACCCCCCTTAATATTTCCTGCAGTGTCGGCTTGGTGGTTGCATAGTCTTTCAAGCCTTGCCGGTCTTGGAAACTCTTTATCTCTCCATCCATTTTGAATGTCAGTCTTGCTGGATAAAGTATTCTTGGCTGCATGTTCTTCTCATTTAGTGCCCTGAATATATCTTGCCAGCCCTTTCTGGCTTGCCAGGTCTCTGTGGACAGGTCTGACGTTATTCTGATGGGCTTTCCTCTGTATGTAAGGAGGTTCTTTGTCCTAGCGGCTTTCAAGAGATTGTATCTACAATTATGATTCCTCAATTTTACTATGAGGTGCCTGGATGTTTTTTTTGAATTTATAATCTTGGGGGGGGACCTTTCTACTTCTAGTACATGAACACTTGTTCCATTCGCAAGATTGGGAAAATTTTCATGAAAAATTTGTTCCACTATATCTTCTAGACTTCTTTCTTTCTCCTCCCCTTCAGGGATTCCAATAATTCTGACGTTGGAACGTTTCATGGCATCATTTATTTCCCTGATTCTGTTTTCGTGGCTTCTAAGCTGTTTGTTCCAGGCTTCCTCCTGATCCTTTCTCTCTATTTGTTTGTCCTCCAGATCACTAATTCTATCTTCTGTCTCAGTTACCCTAGCTTTTAGAGAATTTAGATTAGATTGGAACTCATTGAGAGCGTTGTGAACCTCATCCCTGGTGGCCTTCAGCTCTGCCCTAACATTATGAACCTCCTCTCTGGTCGCTTTCAATTCTGCCCTAATCAATTCTGTTTGGTCATCCATGGCTTTCTCCAACCTAGCTATTGCCTGGATAATTGTTAGCCTGAATTCTCTTTCTGACATATTGTCTATGTTGATAGCCGTTAGCTCTGTTGCAGAAGGCCCATCCTCTGTATTTTTCTTCTGTTGGGGATTCCTCCTCCTAGTCATTTTGGTGAGAGATGACTGGACAGATGTAGCTGGATGTATTGACCGTGGTGCAGTCAAGGTGCACCCTAGAACGCTTCTGAGCACTCAGGATTCCCCACCCAAATGAGAGAAAAAAGAAAAGAAAAAGAAAAAAGAGGGAGAGAGAGAGACAGGAAAAAAAGGGAAGATAAAAGTGAAGGTTCAGCCCAAATGGGCCCCAGGGTAAGGTTTATGACGTATACAAACAAAAACAGACAAACAAAAAGACTGATAAAAGTATATGACGAGAGAAAAAATATATATATATAAGCAAAAAAAAGGAGGAGCCTCGTCAAGAAGAACCCCAAGTATAAGATTTATATACTATCCAGACAAACATAAATACACAGAGACACTGGCAGAAGAAAAAGATGGGAGCATGGTTATAGATTCTCGGTGTGGGCGAGGAAGGTTATTTTGATTCTTCCTGGATGTATCTTGATATCTTTGTTAAAGGACTCAACTTTCCTAAGAAAAAGGGGGATTAAAAATTGGTTCACCTATAGGGGTAGCATTGCTTGGAGGAAGGGGGTTACCTTGAAGTTTAACTCTATATGAATATTAGAAAATAAAAATAAAAAAGGAATAAACTGGACTAAACTAAATTAAAAATTTTTTTAAAAATTAAGAAAATAGAAAAGCAAAAGAAAAACATGTGTATGTATCAAAAAAATTCAGGTTAGAAGTTTATCATGGAATTTGATGTACTGGACATCTCACTGTGATGGTAAATAGGTTAAAAAATTATCTATATAAAAAAAGAAAAAAAAATGAACCAGAATAGTGGGAAAGAATTAAAAATAAAAGTTGTATCTATGAAGTAGTGGTGGTTGTTCTCTTGTAGTCTTTTTTTTTTTTTTTTTCCTGATTTGTTTTCTGGGGGAGGGGGCTGCCACGTGGGTTTTCAGTCAATGATGTTCCCTGAGTTAAGTCCTCCCGACCCCCTCAAGGGGGTGGGCTCTGAGAAAAACTTTTTTTTCAGGTTTTTGTTCTCTGGAGGTTTTTATGTTTTTCACTTCTTTTCTCTCGCCTTGACAGCTTTTGATGGTTTTTGGAGGTTTAGAGGAAAGAAAACTGCACCCCAACCTCCCTCTCAGAGAGAAGCCTCAGTCTGCTCCCCTGCAGGTGCTGCAGCCGCTGGGCCGCTGGCAGAGCAGGTTCTGAGTCACGGTCCCTGGGGACGCAGGATCTCCTGCTTGTACGCAAAACCAAGGCAGCTGTGGCTGTCTGGGCAGCTCCAGACCGCCAGGGAGGTTCCAAGCAGCAATCGCACACTGAGATTTTCCCGCTGGCTGGGGCTGAGAGCTCAGGGCTTGCGCGCACCTCTCCCAGGGGATGGTTTGGGGCGCGGCGCCTCCAGCTCTATCGGCTCTATCGCCGCGTGGGTCTATCACCGCGTGGGTCCCAGAACACCAGGCTGGGCGTTCGTGCACCTCTCTCAGGGGAGGTTGAGGCACGTGTGCATCTCCAGTAAGGTGCGAGTTCTGCCGTCTGGTGTGGCTCCCAGCCCCTCACGGGAGCCGGACTCCACCCGTTCTCGGGCGCACTGGCGGCTCCGGGACAAAGACCAGGTTTCTCCGCCGCACTCTCTGGCTCAGCGCCAGGGGATGCTGCCCTGGGTCTGGGGACTTAAGCCCCTATCCCTATCCGCCCCGATTCCCACAATTTCCCCGCGCGAGTCTTTGCTCTTTTGAGTGCTTTCAACAAGACTCCAAGTTAATGCTGGTCCCCAGATGCCGGGCACTCTCGTATTGGGGTATTATTTTCCAGTCGGTCGCCTCTGGTGGCTCCCTCCCCCTTTTGTTTATCTTCCGATATCAGTCCGACGTTCCCACTCCACTTTACCTGCCCACTGGCGTCTTCTGGCCCCCGTAGAGATCCAGACGTGTATAATTCTGATCTCAGGCTGATTTCATGGGTGATCGGAGTTCTTTGGTAGGTAATCAGCTCACTTTAGGGTGCAGGTTGAAAAGGCGCCTCCTCCTACTTCCCCGCCATCTTGTCTCCCCCGATGTACAGTAACATTCTTATTTATGATAATGTACCTACTGTATAAATATATTTCTGTTCTTTGCTTTAAAAGAGAATCTGAAGCCCATCTGCTTTGTGTTATTCCCATGAATTACCTTCTAGGTTACACAAAAGCCTTGGGAGCCCCAGAATAATGAAATAAGTGCTGTGGAAGAGCACTGGAAGAAATGACTTTGGAGGTCATTATTAAAACCCTTCAGTGGGTGCGCCTGGGTGGCTCAGTGGGTTAAAGCCTCTGCCTTCGGCTCGGGTCATGATCTCAGGTCCTGGGATCGAGCCCCACATCAGGCTCTCTGCTCGGCAGGGAGCCTGCTTCCTCCTCTCTCTCTGCCTGCCTCCCTGCCTGCTTGTGATCTGTCTGTCAAATAAATAAATTGAAAAAAATCTTAAAAAAAATAAAAATAAATAAAACCCTTCAGTGGATAATAGGATACTGCTAATATAGGCTGTCTCTTAAGTACTGTGGAAAGCTCCTAAAATGTCTGGAATTTAGATTCTTATACACTGTCAAAGTGTGTAGATACAACCCGCGAGCTGCAAGATTGGGGACCCACTGGAAAACATGCCGCTCAGTTTGCTCCTGTGTCTGTCATGTGGCACGAGGCTTCCAGTGCCCTTTTGAGTACTATCTTCCTGCCATTGTTGTCCAAGGTCAAGGAGCATTTTTAACCAAGGAGTGACTCAATTAGCTTGAAAGGTATATCTGGTTTCCCCATGGTTTAAGACATTGTTAGAGCTACCCTTTTTCCCACTTGGGTTCAAGTGTTGGCAGAGAAATACTGTAGAAAATAGTGAAAGTGCTAACAGTTTTGTTTTTTTTCCTACTTAAATAGAAAGTTAAGCATTTTAGTGTTTTTTCTTTTTCTTTTCTTTTTTGGCCAAAGACAAATAAGGGCCACATTAACCTACTTAACATCATGCTGAAAAACTTAAAACAGATTTCCTTAAGTGGCAATAAGAATATTAATATAGTATATGTGATTACATAAATATATATTACCATTAAAGCACATAATTATTCTGTTCTGATTTTTATTATATGAGATCATAGTATGTGTAGCAGAACTCTTTATTTCACATTTAATTATTATGTATAAGAAGAAAAAGCAAACTTATAGCTAGGCATGATATTCACTGGAGCAGTCATTTTATTCTGCTGTGGGGTAAACTAGTAAAATAGTCAAACTAATGTGCAATATTATGTTAAAAAATCTGCATTACATATGAAAAAAGCTGTGTCTCCAAAAA
Source organism: Martes martes (assembly GCF_963455335.1). NCBI lineage: Eukaryota > Metazoa > Chordata > Mammalia > Carnivora > Mustelidae > Martes > Martes martes. Next base: position 36,776,070 of record NC_137899.1, read on the forward strand.
TCATGTAAAGTGATTTATGAATTACCAAAATTCACATAAGTTCTTTTTTTTTTTTTTAAGATTTTACTTATTTATTTGAGAAGAAGAACATGAGCGGGGTGAGGGGCAAAGGAAGAAGCTGCCTCCCTGCCAAGCAGGGAACTGTATGTGGGGTTCGACCCCAGGACTTGACTTCTATGCCAAGATCCTTATTATCCTCTCTCACCCTACAGATGGCTGGTGTTAGGATGAAGACCCACCTTCCTTCCTTGACCAGAGTTTTGTATGATGGTCTGAGGTGTGTGTGATGTTCAAATATGGGACTGGCAGCTGAAAGTTATATTCTTTCTTTTCTCCCTACCACACAATTTACCTCATTATTTGGTTTCTCTGCCTCATACATTTTGATTTCTGAATCTATGAGGAATGCTTTAATTTGCATGATTTTAAGCCACATCTGTTCTCAAAAACTGTAGCTCTCCATCAGTATTCTGGTTTCCAGATTAAACCCTCCTGGGGCAATGGAACATTTTTCTGCTTCCTGTGAGATAAAATACATGTGCACATGGGCAGGCACGTACAGCTGTAAGTGGGGGCGATCAGGGGCAGCCTTGCCGAGGAGGTGAGAGGTATTTAGGTAAAAAATCTGAGGGAGGTGAAGGAGAAAACACACATATATTTGAGGCACGTAGTTCGATTCAGGATATATTTTCAAGACTGAGCTGATAGTATTTGTTGTGGGATTTGAGAGATGATGAGGAGTCACGGATGACCCCAAGGATGTGGACTTGAGTGACTATGGTGGTGGAGCTGCTGTGAGGGAGGATGGGTCAGGCTTTGGGAGGAGCAGAGTGGGGAAGATGCGAGTCAGGTTTAATTGGGTTAAAGTTGACATGCGCAGTGTATGTGCAAATGGACATGTCAGAAGGCAGTTGGATGCATGAGTCTAGAATTTAGGAAAGAGATCCAGGGTAGACATTTGGAAGTTGTCTGGGTTATAGATGTTATTTGACAAGGGGATTGTGTGGGATCACCAAGGGTGGTAGTTGTTACGTTGGTGGCCCTAAATGAACCATGACTTTGTATAATCACACCTGTGTGCAAACCTCACCCCTTTATCTAGGCTGGGCTTGTGGTTGCTCCAGCCAGTAGAGCACCATGGTGGAAGTGACACTGCCAGTTGTGGTCCTGACAGCTGCTTTTTTGCACTCTTGAGCATCCTGACCGGCTGTGTTAGAATTCTGGTTAACTTGCTGAAGAGGCCATGTATCGAGGGAGAGGCCGTAGAGGACATGGAAGAGAACGGAGGACCTGGAACACAGTATAAAGAGTGAATGAACACAGAAAATGGAAAGGAATTTTATGGCCTGACCACTGGAGCATTCTGCCATCAAGGGTCCTGGTGGTGAGAAACTATCAATGAAGGATACTGAAAAGAAAACACCAGTAAGAAAGAAGCTGTTGCACCTGAGACTGAGAGCAAGAGCCCAGCAGCTGCCTCTCCAGTGCCCGGCAGAGTGGCTGGCACATAGTAGGTGCTTAGCAAAAATGTTTTATGGGAGTGAGTGAGTGAAATTTGAAGCAAGAAGAACAAGAGATTATAATAGTGTCCCCACTAAAGGCAAATAACCGAGAGAAAGCAAAACTGCTCAGTCACGTTTCAAATTTTTTTTCTCTTTATCTATTTATCTGCATTCCATCTTTAGTTCCCATTGACAGTCTTTATATTTTTTTTTTCTCTCAGAGCAAATATTCTTCCAAGTGGCAGCTGCAGAACAGATCTTCCTGCACAGCGGTTAGGGCAGGCCTCAGACAGCGGGCCCGTCGGAAACCACCTCGCTGGGTCGGAGGACTCAAGGGGCTTCGCCACTCCAAATAAATGTACCAGTCAGAGTTCTCTCTGGCCAGCAACAGAAATTCTCTCTGGCTGAATTAAACAGACAGGTTTACTGAGAGGCTATCATGTGGCTGACAGACCTGCTGGGAAGAATTTAAAAACTGCAGGAACAGTGTAAAGCTGAATAAGCAGACCAGAGCCGAAATCATGCCACAGAACCCGCCACGAAGCTCCCCGCTGCCACCAGGAGTGTCGGCTCCAGACACTGTCCCTTTCCTCACTGTCCCAACTGCTCCGGGGACTGGAGGTTATTACCTCTGCTAATGAGGTCAAAATAGTGTCGACATTTCTCCCTGCTTCTTCGGGTTGTGTTAGCTCCTACTGTAGAGTTAGGGTTGGTCCTGTGTGCTAGGTGACACCAGGCACGTGCCCATGGTTTGACTGCGCAGACCCCCGAGAGAGCAGCCTTTTGGCTTTTGCAACAGCAGCTGGGCCTTGCCTTCCACCAAAATGCATAAAGTAGGGTATTTTCACAACGCAGGGAATATAGTCAGATTTAGAACACACTTTGCTCAGCTCCCTGCCCTTTCCAATCCCCTCTCCCCAAAAACACCTTATGAATACCCACTGGAATGAGTTCATTGTATGGTCCCAGATAAATGACATCTGAAATGTGAAAAGAATTGCCCGTGGTATATTCATAGAACTGTCATTTGTAATCTTTGAAAAATCAAGAAGGAAGGTGAGCAGAAGGAATGCTGGTTTTTAAAAAAGGTGATGGGAAACAAACCTGAATCTATAGACAGATAAACACATGATAGAATGTTAGTGAAATTCAAAACTAGATCTTTGGACATTGAAGTCTAATAATCTTCATTCCCTTTTAGTAAGTAACAGCGTTTCTTGTTTCTTGTTTCTTGATTTCAGCAAAGCTTATGACAGGGACTCTCATGACAGTTCTTAGAATAAAATTGAAATCCAGTTGTCACAAGATTATTATTCCTTCAGTTTATTGCTGGATGAACAACTTCACCCAAAGCCTATTGATTAATGAATTGACATCAGGATGGACAAAAGTTTATCAGGGTATGCTGGAGGGCATTGTCTTTCACCTTGTCCTGTTTGATACTTTTATTAATGACTTAGATGAAGACATGGCGATGATGTGCTTGGCCTATTTGTGTGTGTTATAGCTGGGAGCTGTAATTAACACTTGGGGTGCTGGAATCAAGACTAAAAAGAATCTGATGAAATGAAGAGTGGAAACTACAGGGTGAATTGCTGTGGGACAAATAAAACAATGTGGTTAAGGAAAAGAAAAAAATGCAAGCCGAAGCTCATAAGGAAAAACAGGGTGGGGAAAGTTAGCTTCATAATGAAGTCAATTTCACATAAAAAAGACTAGTAATTTCTCTGGTTCAAAGAACTGAAGCGAACAAGAGGGTGCACCTAGGATGGCAAGAGGTCTGTGAACCAGGTATAACATGGAACCAGTGACTTATTCAGGAGGATTAGACATAGTAGAGAATAGAGAAAAGGTAATGTGTGTATTCCAGACAGGACAAGAAAGCCAAGTGTGGGAGTTCTGGGGAGGCTAACTTTGGCTTAATCCTGGGAAAGATACTCAAATGTTTTGTGTTACTTATAAATTAAATACAATGTCTTGAAGTGTAATGAGCATCTTATCACGAAAGTATTCAAGTAGAACCTGGGTTGATCCACATCAGAAATACTGTAGGGAGGGTTCCTGACCTGTACTGTATGCAGGGGATTGAAATATGTAACTTAGTATGTTATTTCATGTTGTCCCCACCAAAACCACGAAGTAGGTAGAAGGTTCCTCCATTTTGCAGATGGGGAAATTCATGCCAAGATGTCAGATACTCCTTGTATGCCCTTCCCAGTGGCTGCATAGTATCATTTCCTGTGTCCAGTGTGAACCCAGGAGACTCCAACTTTACGTAGTAAAGGACAGATGAAGGTTTTGCAGCTGTTAGGTGGGCTCATTTCATTTGGCATGACTTTTAGAAGCAGAAACACAACTTGTTATGGTCATTCACTTAATGATTCATTCATTCATTCCTTTATTCATTCATTTGTTTGTTTTTCTCCTCCAACATATAGGACTGTCTTCCAGGGATTATCTTTGAGCCCTAGAGATACAAATATATGTTCTTTGCTTTTAAAGAGGTTTGAAGTCCTACAGAGGACTGTGATCTTAGGCTAGATAGTGTCCATGTGCCATTTGGGTTATAAGCTGTCACAGATCTTCCTGTGCCATGCATGGGGTTAAAACGCAATTGTGTTAAAGTGAAAACAATGAGAAAACAAGTTTGACTCCTGCAAGAATTTCTTTATGGAAGAATTTCAAGAATGTTTTTGTTTCATGTATGGAGAACTAGTTATGCAGTGTCATAGTGTGATCCTATATTCTGAAGGGGGCTGGGCTGTCATTCAGATCCGAGTACCAAACATGAACAGATGTAAGCATTGTGGATGACTGAATGTGCAGGAGCGTAAATAGAAGAATTCTGAAGCATAAGGAGAGACTAAAGAGAAGCAAGCTTGCTTTCAATCAGTGCTCTGTTATAAACTTCTCATTTTGTCTAATTGGTAGGACAAAGTCAATTAACTTCATTTCTGTCCTTTACCCTAATGGCTTCTCATCCAACAAGGAACCCCGGTCTCTTTTAGTCATTTTCCACTGTATTTGTTCACTTACTATTTTGGGTGCTGGGATTTTAGTTTATTTTTTCTGTTTCCCTCATACCTATCTTCTCTGTGCCCTAGTTTTATTTCATATAGTTGCCACCCTTATTAGGAAGTCCTAATTATAGTTCAGCATTTTAATTCGCATGATTTAGGATAGAAGTGTATCCGGTTTCCAACTGTTGCTATAGTAAACCCCTGATTATCCACAAAAACACAGTTTTGAGTCTCATCTACATTCCTGTAGATGAGGAATGTAGATGAGACTGCCTTAATGAGAACACACTCTGTCTCTATGGGCTTTTTAAATTTTTAATTGTTTTTCTTTAATTTTGAATTTCATCACTAAAGCTATAGGCATGTAATGGGGAAGCTGGAATAATGGGTGATATTTGAAGAAAGCACACTGAAGAAAAGACTTTATTGGTAGAAGCAGATCATAGGGAAGGTAAGAACAGAAATAAAAAAAGAATTCCTCTAGAAGGGAAAGGACGTACTTGCATATTCTTTGGATTTTTTCCCCCACGGGAATTATTTCCATACTTCTTAAGAAAACATTAATCTTGGGAAATCTGAGCATGTTTCATGGGACAGGTGGAGGTCATAGAGTGATGCATTGAATGTAATAAGACTGACAATGATCAGCTTGGAGAAATTAGAGAAACGTTTCAGCTTTAGGTACTAAAGTTGCTGTCTGATGAAAGTACCCAAGATCAGGAGAAGAGCATCAATAATTCCAATTACGTTTGCATTATGTTTGATTAGCCCATGAAGTAATTGAAGAAAAAAATCATTAGCAGATTTATCTCTAAGTGAGAAAGTATACATCATTATCTGTCATACAAAATGGGTTGTCTGCAACTTCTCACCAGTTTTCAGAATCACTAACTTGATAAATACATTGCAATATAATGGATTTTCTTTCCTCTTATTGTTGTTAGTGTTATTTGTTGCTGTTACTATTTCGTGCATTTTAGGAACAATTCAATTAACATCATATAATGTTTTAATCTAATACGTGTTTTGTGCTTTGGTAAAGGGATGTTAAACTGACTCCAGTTTTAAATCATTCATTCTTGTTGATATGATTGTTGTATTTATTTGAGTGATACATCATATGCATATAAAGAGTCGAGTAGTTTCATGGTTTGCTGTGAAAAACAGCAGTTTTTTTATTTTCTTGGTCTTTTAGGTGATTCTTTTGGATTTTCCTCTGAAAATCTAACAAGACTTTCTTTTATTACCACCTTTTTCCCCCTTTTGGCAGCATCCATTAACTCCTGCAGTGGAAAACATGAATTTAGTGGGGTTGTTTTTAGTTTCTCATTATTCCATTTTTAACAGGTGAACACCTCCTATCCTGTTGTCCTCCATCCTCTCTTCCTTTCACTGTAGGTGTATGTAATTTTAATTAGATCAGAAATTCATTTTTTACATTATTAGGTCATATAAATCTTGTTTATAGCTGAGGCATGTAAGTATACTGTGATCACTTTCCTCTTCAGTTCAACTTTTGGTTTCCCTGAAATTAATAATAATTTCCCGTTTTTCATTTCTACCATTGACTTAAGGCCGCCTTCTCAAACCTCCGCCTGGTGCATCTCCCTTTACTGACTTCCTGGGATGCCTTTTGCTCTCTCCTGGGGTGAAGCTTTTTCTTCCTCCATCTCACGTTATTTTATTTGGGGGGAACACAGTTTCTAATATCTTCCTGGGATTTTTTAAAAAGATTTTATTTATTTACTTGACAGCGATGACAAGTAGGCAGAGAGGCAGACAGAGAGAGAGGGGGAAGCAGGCTCCCCACCGAGCAGAGAGCCCAATGCGGGGCTCGATCCCAGGACCCTGAGATCGTGACCCAAGCTGAAGGCAGAGGCTTTAACTCTCTGAGCCACCCAGGCGCCCCTGGGTTGTTTGTTGTTGTTGTTGTTGTTATTGTTGTTTGTTTTTTGAGATATCCATTTCTGAAAATATCTTTATTCTGTGCTCATGCTTGATTGACATTTTGACTAGACACAGAATTCCTGGTTGGAAATAATTTTGTTAGAATTTCAATAGGATTATTCCACTGTTGTCTAGTTTCCATTGTCTCTGTTAAAATAGCTTTCTTTATTTCCAGTCTTCTGAAGTTTCATGATGAAGCAAAAAATGTCAGATATATTTTCATTTGTACCTTTTCAGTCTGGACACTCCTGTCTTTACATTCTTCTTCTTCTTTTTAACAGTTTCATCACAATGCAATTCCCATAACAGAATCCTACTTTCTACTTCAAGTATCTACTTCAGTTATTTTTAGTATATTCACAGAATTTTTGGAACCATCATTACTATCTAATTTTAGAAAATTAAGTTGCTCTAACCAGAGGCCCCCTACCCATTAGCAGTCACTTGGAATTCTCTACCTTTTTTCAACCCCTGGGGAATACTAATGTACTTTATGTCTCTGTGGGTTTTCCTGGACGTTCCTTATAAATGGAATCATCACTCTGTGATGATTTTTTAGTGACAGGCTTCTTTCCCCTTGCATCATGTGTTGTAGCAGTACTTTTTTTTTTTTTTTAATAATATTCCACGGTGTGGATGGATGTACCACATCAGTCATCCGATGACTCTATCTTTAAGTTTTTGAAAGACTGTCAAACTGTTTTTCAAAGTGGATGCTCTCTTTTACCATCTAACCAGCAGGATTTGGGGGTTCCGGTTTTCCACACCCTCAGCAATACTTTTTGTCTGTCTTTTTTATTACAATGTTTGATGGTTTCTTTTTGTCATTCTTTGAATTTCCCTCCCACCTAAGCATGTTGAGCATTTTTTAGTGCACATATGTCCTTCTGTTTCAAGAAATGATCTTGGGGCACCTGGGTGGCTCAGTCAGTTAAGCATCTGCCTTCGGCTCAGGTCGTAATCTCAGGGTCCTGGGATCGAGCCCCATATCGGGCTCCCTGCTCAGTGAGCAGCCTGCTTCTGCTTCTCCCTCTCCCTCTGCCTGCTGCTCCCCCTGCTTGTGTGCTCGCACTCTCTCTCTCTCTCTCTCTCTATCTCTCTCAAATAAATAAAATCTTTTAAAAAAATGATCTTAAATTTATTTTGTTATGATTTCCTTCCTTTGTTTTCTTGTTTTTCTTTGGCTCTTTTATTATTTAAATGTTGAAACTCCTGTATTGCTTTTCTAATTTTCTTTTTTTTTTTTGTTTTGAGATTTTATTTATTTATTTGATACAGAGAGAGAGACAGCAAGGAAGGGAACACAAGTAGGGGGAGTGGGAGAGGGAGAAGCAGGCTCCTGCTAAGCAAGGAGCCAGATGTGGGGCTCGATCCTAGGACTCTGGGGTCATGATGTGAGCCAAAGGCAGATGCTTGATGACTGAGCCACTCAGGCACCCCTTCTTGTCTTTTCTTTCCTATTTTTCTAATTATTTTTCCTTTAGTCCCAGCCTTAAGGGACTTAGTTGTTTCTCCTCTGATGTTGAGGGTTTTACATTTTAATATTATTTCTGAGATACCTTTTTGTTCTCAGAATATTGCATTTTATAATACCCTTATCTTGTTTCAAGGTTGCAGTATCTTTTCTTACCTCCTGAAATATTAATAATAGTCTTTTTTGAAGTTTTCCTAACAGTATTTTCTCTGTTTCTACCAAGCTGTTACTGTTTCTCTTTTAGTTTGTTCTGGTCTCTGGCTTAAAAACTAGAGGCGTTGGTTCGGTAGCTGGGGATTCTTGGCTGTGTGGTCCTTCCTAGAGATGAGAGCCTCAAAATGTGTGCAGCTGGCCCGCCATTCGTTCACTGTAGGGACTGACCAAGCCATTTTGCTGAGAAATCCTTGATACTGGTATCCGTCTTTCCCTGTAATGCCGAAAGATTCCCAGTGAAGGTTCTTCCGAACTCCTGCCTGGAGGATAAAGGCTAAGCTGCTTTGTTCTGGACACAAAGTGGGGTATAGGACCCCCTGTAAGTATCCTGTTTCAGGATGGTATCCCTGTTCCTAATTGGTTGAGCGTTCCAGTCAGATGCCCTGTTTTACCCACTCTAGGTTTGAGACTGAGGCACTTATATATGTAAGCAGAGTGGGAAAGGGGTCGATCTAAAGATTAAATAACTACTAAAAAGACTTTCAACCAACCACTCTCTCACGCTCTAGCCTGCCACATCCAGACCCGTTCATTCCCATATCCTGTGCCACCAATCCTGAGCCTCTTGGTTGTTCTGTTTTTAAATATGGCCACTTCTAGACTTTCCCCTCTGCAGGTTCATAAATAATCTCTTTGTTTGTTTGTTTGTGTTTTGCTGTGCTAAATGTGCTACCATCTGTTTTAGAGCTTCTAAAATTTGGTGTGGGATTCAAGAGGGTGCGAAATAGATGTATATGTTCAGTTTTCCATCTTTACGTTGGAATCTTATCAATTCTTATTAAGTTTAAATATGAACAAATGCTCAAGCCTGTCATTGTGTAAACCACTGTGTAATTAGATAATTTCTTTCACATTGATGGTTGTAGAGCATATAAATCTTCACTATTTATCAGTTGTCAGAGTTCATCAAATGTGACAAGGCTAGTGGGAGGGAAGATATTTATATTAATCATTATTAGATTACTGTCCCATCAGTAAAATTTTAGGCACATGGACAGTGTCTAAAGTGTGAGTGTGCCTTTTTTGAGATGTCCTGTTTTGATGGAAAATATTTTTGCTTGATACATGGTAGGTTAGTCATTATTTTGTTCATTTTTTGTTATAATTTGTTACGATGATCATGGATGTTGATACACTGTATAAGTATACATTTATACATTTGATACTATTTTAAAACCATTAAGAACATTTTTATAGTGTAAGTATTTGTATGAAAAAATAAATAATAGCGAGAAGAGTTCTGATTTTTAAATTTAATTATTAAGAACATATGCGACTCCTGGGCGTTTCAGTCAGTTAACCGTCTGGCTCTTGGTTTTGGCTCAGGTCATGATCTCAGGGTTCTGAAATCCAGCCCTGCGTCGGGCTCTACTCTGGGTGTGGAGCCTGCTTGAGATTCTCTGTCTCTCTCCCTTTCTGCCCCTCCCCACCCTTAAAAAAGTATTAAGAGTATATCAATTGCAGGGCGCTTGAGTGGCTCAGTGGGTTAAGCCTCTGCTAAGGTCATGATCTTGGGTTCCTGGATCGAGCCCCGCATTGGGCTCTCTGCTCAGTGGGGAGTCTGTTTCTCCCTCCCTCTCTGCCTGCCTCTCTGCCTACTTGTGATGTCTCTCTCTGTCAAATAAATAAAATCTTTTTAAAAAAATTATATCAATTGCTTATTTAGCCAGATTCTTTATGTTTTTTCGATTGCTGCGTATAATTAGAGATCTCCTTTTTAGAAAATGAGTATTTTCGTGGTTCTCGTTAACATCCAGCTTCAAGGGAGTAATTTGCTTTTTTTTTCTCACTGGCAGGTACAAGTCCAGTTAGAAATCCCCAAAAGATGCTCATTCAGAAACTGAGAAATTAATTTTTTGTGGCAGCTATTTGCTAAGTAAGAATTTTCCATCTTCTAGGTTTTTCCTTTTCTCTTGATTATGTGATCTGTGTTTTAAAGCTTTGGATCTCAGCTATTAGCTTCCACTTCAGCCTTCACAGGGACATTTGGAAGATTGAATTAGTTCTCTTTTTTCCTCCTTCTATTTCTTTACCCTTTTTACTTGGATGAAGAAGTTAAAAGCATCAAGGAACGATAAAATGTTGAGTAGTCTCTAGTAGAATTTAGGAAATATATTAAGGGAAGGTATGTAGTTCTAAAAATAAGATAGAAAGTCAGCAATGCTGGGGAAAAGAGGCATGGCGAGAGATGATTAGTAACAGATTATTTATTAGAAGAAAAGAAAAAACTAAGGATTGTGGGTTTTTGTTTGTTTTTTTTTTTTTTTTTGGTAATCAGATTTTCCCTGAGTAAAAATGCCATGAACTGAGTTATATCTTGTAAAGGGTGGAAAAGGGCAACATAATCATTCTTGTTTGTCCTCATGACATCTGGTAAGATGAATGTGCATCTAGTCTCTCTGAGGGCAGGGGCTGATTTCTCTTTTGGTGTATCTCATAGTAAAATTACAGTGGGAATCCTAGAAATCTTTGCCAAATTGATACAATTATTTCCATATTTCCATATTTCCATAGAGAAGATGCATCAGACGTGTGTGTGTGTGTGTGTGTGTGTGTGACACAAATGTAGTAGTATTTTTAAGGTTTTCTTTAAGACACACAGAGTGTGACAGACTCGGAGACATGGGGTCTGTAGCCTCCTTTAAAAGGAGGACTTGCTTCCTCGCTATAGGAAATAGTCACCAGAATGCGTCCCCCTGTCAGCAGCTCCAGAATCTGCAGAGACCCATCTGGAATGAGGTCATGACTTCTTCCAAGCATCCTGGATCTGGTGACTATGTGAGTTGGGTATAAAGACCTGGTTATTTCTGCCCAGGGCAGGGTGGCTCTGGTGCCAGGTTACTCAAGTCTTTATTGGCCTGAAGGCACCTTCATTTCTTTTCCTTTGTCTAATGCTGCTTCCTTATCCTTCCTTCCACCTACCTAATAAACACTTTTTACTTCTTTTACATAATAAGCATATCATACCCCCAAACTCCATCTGGAAAAACCAACATAAAGATTAATTTAAACACATAATTTAGCCCTGTAATTTAACAGGGATTTGTTCTCTTTTAGGGAATTACAATTAGAATATGGGGTTCTGACGTAAGTATCCAAGTATACTCTGGTATATACCAGAAAACCATTGGATGTTCACAGTTCAAAGGGAAAAAAACAAACAAACAAACAAACAAACAAAAAAACAACAAAAAAACAAACCAGAGTACAGCAGGAACTTCTAGAAAAATTAACTTTAGACGAGCAATAACTAAGTGAGTTCATGAAATTGCAGCGTGCCCTGGAAGTTACTAAATCCTTGACAGGAGTGCAGTGATGAGCACTGGATGGTGTATGGGAATGTTGAATTCACTATATTGTACACCTAAAACTAATATAACACTGTATGTTAACTATACTGGAATTAAGATTTTTAAAAAGTCAATGCAAATACATATACGTATATGTAACTATTTAATAGTCTTACTATATTATCAGTGGGAAAATGTGACTATTATTTACCTAATGCAGACTATTATATTCTTAATATTCAGATCCCAGTACCTGCAGGAAGATCTTACCTCCTTTCCATTTTGAACTTAGGTCTGATGATATGAATGTCTTTGGCCAATAAATTGTGTGAAAAAGTTACTTGTTATCGCAGCTTATATAACCTGGCCTGTCCTGACTGATACGTAAGTTATTCAGTATCCACCCAACGCAGAGAAAGCGGATACTACCATGTGTTATATTTTAAGACTTTTTTCATACTCAGATGCATGTTGTGTGTGTTTATGTATGTATATTTATATGTATACTATACTCATATGCTACATATGCTATTTTTTAACGTTTTCTTTTTTCTTTTTTTTTCAAGATTTTATTTATTTATTTGACACAGAGAGAGAGATCACAAGTAGGCAGAGAGGCAGGCAGAGAGGGGTGGGGAAACAGGCTCCCCGCTGAGCAGAGATCCTGATGCAGGGGCTCGATCCCGAGGACCCTGAGATCATGACCTGAGCCTAAGGCAGAGGCTCAACCCACTCAACCCACTCAACCCCACGTGCCCTTTTTTAACGTTTTTCAAAAACTCACAGAAGGTAGTGCCTCCATTGTTTTGGAATCACTAATTGTAGCTATGTAGCAGTGTTTATCCACATTTTAAAATTCATGTGCCCTTTGTTTTAATATAAAAATCTCATGCTTTTCTTTGATACCATTTTAAACCTTGGATAAATTTAGAATTCTTAATAAAACAAGTGATGATTTTAAGAGATTTTATTGAATACTTGGTTCTGGCTTTTTGACATTTAAAAACCACATGTTTTATCAGTGAGGATGTTAAATCAGCTTGCTTACCACATCCTTTTATCAAGGATCAACTCTTACCAAATCCTTTTGTCAAGGATCAAGGACAGATGAGGTCACCTTCCATGTCACCTGTTGTTTTGCTATTTTTTTTTTACAGAAAGTATTACAACTAACTTCATATATTGAGTTTGATAATTACATGCCAGGCCTACTGATTTATTTGGAAGTAAATATTCAGGTATTTTGTGCAAAAATTTTCCAGTACAATTTTCTAAATTTTTTTTGGTAACTGTTTCAAATTTGAGCACCATTATCTTCTTTCACATTTTGCTAAGACTGCCTTTCAAATGGTATTTTCAACCACAACACCAGGAAAGCCCTACCTGAATTCATCCTAGACAGACTTGGTGAGATTTTATTCTTTCTCTTGAAATTTTTTCCAGTAACCCTTTTATGGCAAACTGCACTAAGTCAAGAGAATGAAAAGATATTTTTAGCTCTGATTCACTGAATACATAGCTAGATTTTGGCATAAAAGCTTAAAACATATCATGAGGAGCAATAATGTTGGTCTTCGTTCCTTGAAGTTTTCTAGATTCATTTTCAAAACATCAACTCTATCTGCCAAATATGTCAAGCTCCTGGGAAAGCTATTATCTTGGCAAGTTTGCAAGTGTCTAGTGGTTGAGGAAAAAAAAATAACAGTTCTTTTTTAGGGTATCTTTAATTTCGTACCATGTATAGTAAGGAATTAGCACATTTTCTTTGTCCATATATTGAGCAAAGCCAGTAACAAGAAAGATGAAAAAAAAATTAGATCTTTGACAAAATTTTTTATGATGGGTAAATCAGCAATTTGACTTTCGGCTGTAGATCCTGAAAAAGCAGTACTTTAGAATTTCTACTCTACTTTAGCTTTTGGCAATGCTCAGAGTACAAGAATTCATGAATTTGGGATTCCGCACCCGCCCACCCCGGTGATCTGAGGTCTTCTTATTCTTTGCTGTTAAAAGAGCTACTTGAAACAAAACTTCTACAGTTTTCTGGATTTCTAACAATATGTTTTACTGCTAGTACTTCTGTTTCTTACATCTCAGAGCACTGTACTCTGCAGGTAAAAACTTGTATTTAAAAAAATAATGTTGGTGTGACCCTTGTCTTGACTGAGTTTGAGAAATCTAAATTACTTTGCCCCTTTATGCACTATACTGAGATAATTACAGTTATGCTTACTAATTACGTAAGGATAGAGTTGTGCCGCTGCTTCAGCTGTGCCTCAAGAGTAGCGATGTAAATTACCTTTTTCATCAGGCATTGCCATTTGGCCAGGACTTTTTCTGAAAGCTTTGTCCTTTTATACTCTATGTATTTCCACCAGCCAGGAAAACTTAAATGAGCTTTACCTTTGTAATATAAATTTATTTTTAAGATCGTTTCCCTAATTCAAGAGTTTTTTATGTGTCCCTTTTATGTGTCCCTCTTTTCTATAGCCCACAGCCCTTGCCCCATAAATACTCAGATATTTATAACCACAATTAAAAGCTCCAAACTGTTTTGTATTATAAAATCTTAATAGCATTACTTCTGATATATCCCTGTGTATTTCCTTGGGGGAGAAAACCTCCTAATATTTTTACTACTGGATCAAGTGATATGAACAAGGTTATAAATGTGTCATTTTAGGTAAGAGGAAGAAGGGTAATATTCACATTTGACTGTCATTCTTACTTCCCTCAAAGCCGTCACTGATCTCCCAAGTAGGAATAGTTTTTATTCATTTTTATACATTTTACAATACTTTACCCATTCTAACATTGTGAAAGTATATTTTGATTTTCATTTGTTACGCCAAAAAAGGTGACAATTTAACAAATTCTATTTGTTTACTCTTTTCATTGGAATATGTTTTTCCAGAGTTACTGTTTTTAAAATTGGAAAAACATGGACCTGAGGCTCATTACAGTGTAATTTAAAAAGTTTTCTGAGCTACACATGATCAGTCGCTAGGTGGGTGTTACTCTGACCCCTTAGGACAAGTATTATAAAAAGAAATCTCCTCTATTTTGCATTGCAGCTGGCTAAAGTGATTGCAGACTGGCTCCTTTGATGCTTCTACCTTCCTTTCCTTCTTTATTGCCCTCTTTTTCTCTCCTCTCTTCATTTTCATTCTGTTTCTTTTTCCCCTCATGTTGCTCTTATCCTGTAATTTCAGGATCTCTCTTTCTACCAGGGTGGCTCCAGAAGGTGTTTTCAGAGTTAAGATATTCCTGAAAACTACCTCGGTTCTTTTCTTTTCTCCTTTATCTCCTGCTTTGACTGCAAAGAAATTTATGTGGCCCACTTTGTTAACCTTTTTTCTTTCTCCAAATTTTTGAGGATTTTGGATGATCAGAGCATTCCATTCTTTATACCCATTGGCTTTTTATTTTTCCTTTTAAAAATCAAACTGGCTTCAAAATAATATGAACATCTTTTTAAAGTGGCTATTTGACTCCATTAAAATTTATTATATGGTTTAGGCTTGTGAATGGTTTCCCTGAGGGCATATAAATCATACTGGGGAGCTCTTTCCTTCGCTGTTTCAAGAGAAAACGTTTTACACGTTCTTCCGATGCAGGAATAACATATGTCTCTGTAAAACCAACCATAATGTTCTACTTCCGGAAGATCCCCCCAAGTTTCTTGAAACTTCCCAAATTTATGCTTTGAATTTTAAAAAGGAAAATAATGGATACCTCTTGGAAGTTTTATAAACTAAATAAATTGTAGAGATGGAGGTATGGATAGAGCTGTGTATTCTGTTTATGGGTAAGCCTGTAAACTATTGAAACTACTTCAGACACAAACTGTTAGAGCATGAATGTGTGTATTCATTTTATCAGAGAAGAATGGCTCACAACAGTCTTGCTGCCTGGGTAGAGCTATATAATCTGTCTACCCATACTGTCATTGCCAGAAGCCAAAGAGTAAGTTTTTTGTTTAAAGGAAAAGGTCTTTCAGGTTGCTGGTTTCACATGATGGGAATGTGGTTGGAAATGCTTCCTGTTCCAGTCACCAGCCCCAGGCTGCCCATGAGTTTTGGATTCAGAAATGACAGCTGAAACCAATTAGGCAGAATTATGGGATAACAAAGTCACATATAGGTTTATTATGACCAGAAAGGAGAAGGAGAACACATTATATGATTTTAAAAATGCCTGATTTAATTAGGAATGAGCTGCAGTGCTGTGATAGCTATGGGAGGATTTTTGTGTCATATAAAGCAGCATGTGTGTTAGCCATCCCTGTCCTCCCCAGGGAGTATATGTGGTTTACTGGGCAGAATTTCAAATATTTCTTAAGTGGCTTAAAACCAGGTAGAAATAAAATAACCCAGAAACAGGCTTTGTAATCTGTAACATAATTCTGTGCAGGAACAGTTGAATATGTGAGAGTATTCCACCTGAGAATTTATCTTTATGTGATGATGGAATAGATTGAAAGACCATATTATCGCTATTGTCATACCATGTCCCATGATGCAACTTGAGGCAAAATAACCCAGTAATAATTAGAATTTCTACTTCAGGGGGAAGAGATAGCACTTTTGTACTTGTTCATAAATGTCTTGTCTTTGCCATTAAAGATAAGGGATTTCAGTGTATTAGCATAAAGGCTAAATAAGTAACATTTGATGGAATACTGACAGTTTTATTTTTTAAACACGGTTTTAAAAACAGGCCCCTTTGGTATATAGTAGGTACACACTTCCTCAGTAAAGCATCTTAAATGGCTGTGATTTTGTTTTAAAGGTAAAGTTGATAATGCATCTTTTTATTTTTTTTCTCACTAATGAATGATGCTCCCATGTTGTAATTAACAATATTAAAATTTCATTAATTATGATTTGGGAATGAAATAGATTAGTACTATAAAGTTTAATGGAAAAAAATGCAATTTCAAAGTCAATTTAAACCTTTGGACTTCATATCAGAGCAGTTTGAAACTAACTGCTAGGTAATTTGATGTATTAATTCTTACAGCAATGTAGGCTGATTAAAACAGAGATTATAGCTAGAGGAGAATGGCATTGATTGCTGTAGAAGAAAGGAGGGCTCAACTTCTATAAGTTTTCTTCAATTGCCTCTAGCAGCAACTTTTCCCCAGTGAATTACATGACTTTAATGAGCTTCAGGTGAAATAGATTAAAAACTAAAATGATCGTGAGCTCCACCAAAGTTCACAGCTACCCTTCAAGCATGGTTTTCGGGGGCGCCTGGGTGGCTCAGTGGGTTAGGGCCTCTGCCTTCGGCTCAGGTCATGATCCCAGGGTCCTGGGATCAAGCCCCGCATCGGGCTCTCTGCTCACTGGGGAGCCTGCTTCCTCCTCTCTCTCTCTACCTGCCTCTCTGCCTACTTGTGATCTCTCTCTGTCAAATAAATAAATAATATCAAGCATGGTTTTCGTTGGAATGCCTGTGGTGTGTTCCAGACACGGGATGATGGTGATGAAGGTGACATCAGCTAGTAACGGAGTCAGCCTCACAAGTAAACATCTCCCACAATTGTTTCTTTGGTCACACAGTGACCAATTGCCATTGTGACCATTAGTTTGGGGACCGCCCACAGTACCACCAAAGAGTGGAAATAATTGCTCTTGTTCTTCGAAATTTGCAGTTTTTTAAATGTGATCTCTTGCCGGTTAGAGTACTATTTAAAGGTTCTTTATAATGAGTAAGTGACTCATTATAGAGAGAGGAGTGTCTAGAATCAAACTGGGATGAGGGCTAGGGATCTTCATAAGTAATCAACAATCAGAGAAGGGGAGGGCTCTATATTTTTATGCTTCCAATTTGCACATGTTTATCAACTAGTTGTTAACCTGTCCCATCTTTTTTAAAATCATGTCCCCACTTAATTTTTTTTGTTTTGTAAAATCAAGTTTTCATGAATTTCAAAATGAAACTATACCTGACCCTTGGTGTTTAAACATAAAGTAAGCCTATCTCTTAAGAATAAAGAGATTCAGAATTAGTCTTATTATCTTGTGGACCCTTCCTGTATTCTTGCTCTTGTGAAGTAGTGTCTTTTTAATGATACAAAACATTATACCAGGCTTGAATATACTGACTCTCCTCTCACTGTCAGAATGGAAAAGTAAATGAAACAGAAGCAAAGGCTGTGGAGGCTGAGCTTAACACAGAATGAGGATTTCTGTTGGTTGTCCCCCATGGAAAGACTTCCTTATTTTTAGCCTATGTGCTAAAAATAGGGCTATGCTATTTTCAGTGTCATATTTTGGCAGTGCTTCTGAAGAACATCAGAATTAGCTACCAAATATAGCGGGCACCATACTTAACAGCATAGGACAATGGAAACAAACCCATGCGTTTAGAAAGGGGCTTTATTTGGAACCCTGCTTGATGAGGAAAGCTCAGTCCACAGGCCAGTGGTAATGCAAATGCGTAATTTCTCAGAACTTGATGTCTCTTGAGTAGGAGGTTTGATCATTTGAAAGTCCAGCAATTGGAAAACCTCACTTCATGGAAAATATGTTGATTAAAAAAAGAAACATAGACGCATACCAAATGGCAAAGCCTACTTAACCACGGACTTAGACTTCTCTCTGCCCTGGAATCCGGGTAAAATTTCATGTCTGAGAAGTTGTCTGAGTTTGTGGTCTCCAGAGAGCCTTTTCTCCAGTGGCTTTCAGTGGAAGGATATTGCTGTTCTCTCTTGACCCAAAGTCAGTTTGAAACGAGTAAGGGATCGAGAGTGGAAACTATGAAGAGCTGAGTGTCATACTCTAGCTTGTTTCTGGTCTTTTTCTCTGGCTGACTGCTCTTTCCTGGTCTTCTTTTAAAGGTCTGTTCTCCACTCAGGCCTGTTGCAAAATGGCCATTATATGTCTTTGTAGTTTTCTTTCATGAGTTCCCTTTAAAGTTTCATGGCTGTTCATCATGCAGCTCTCAAGTCTGCATATGATTGAAATTAACAGAGACTCTACTGTGTGAAAGTGCTTACAAAGAAGAAGTCTTTCCGATTTTCTTTGGTCTTTCTATATCCTGCCCTATTTTTTTTTTTTTAATAAAAGGGAGATTTCTCTCCTGCTTTCTGAAGTAATCCGAGCTCGAAGTAATCAAATCAGTATGAGGAAACCCCAATTATAAATGTGGCAAACTCCTTTACAGAGAGCATTTACGTTCAGAGTATTAGGGGTTCGGGTATGTTCCTCAGATTCCTTCCCCTAGAAACACCTATGTTAATAACCAAATAAATACTGCCTGATGGGTAATGGACAGTGAGGAAGAAGGAAGCTCATTTTGAAAGAAATATTTGTTAGTGTGGAGATTGAGCATTTGGACCCCCTTTCTGCACTCTGTCTCCTGCTTGGTCTGTAAGTCTAGCCGTACTTGATAGCTTCATTTAAAACCATCCACTACATGGAAGATTGATGAGGTGTTCTCAGGCGTTCAGGTATAAACCTGTCAGACACAAATGCTTCTAAAGGCTTTACCCTGAGGAATAGCAGCAATGATGGAGCGAACAGAGGGAGGTGTAGGAACACGAGGGGAAGCGTAATGTAGTGAAGGAAAGAGGAGATGTCAGCCAAGAGCCAAGATAGAGTTGGCAGGGTGAGGAGAAATTGTGTTTGATCTGCAACCACCAGGCTAGTGACCTGCTCCTTTTAGTATCAAAATAAGAAATAGCCAGAGATCAAGCCAGATGGATCTGAGATGATCTGTGTCTCATCAGGGGATACTGATCTGTTGGTCATATGCCGTAGGGGCCTTCTGTTTAAACCCAGGATGACTTTAAAAAGTAGAATGAGAAAGAAGTATGTTCTAGCCTTATTATTAACTTTAGTACTGTATTTCCGGACCAGTGCAAATCATAAAGGTCGTATAATGCAATGTGTTGAACTGAGGAGAGAGATAAGAAAGAAGAGATGCCGGGCATCTGGGTGGCTCGGTCAGTTAAACGTCTGCCTTTGGCTTAGGTCATGATCCCAGGGTTCTGGGATTGAGCCCCACATTGGGCTCCCTGCTTATGGGGAAACCTACTTCTCCCTCTCCCGCTGCTGTTCCTCCTGCTTGTTCTCTCTTTCTCTCTATCAAATAAATAAATAAAATCTTAAAAAAAAAAAAAAGGCAAGAAAAGAGGTAATGAAAATTTCAGTTTAGGCACATCTAATTTAGATTCTGGCGTGATACTGTGTCTTAAAAAGAGAGAGAGGGGGGCGCTGGGTGGCTCAGTGGGTTAAGGCCTCTGCCTTCGGCTCAGGTCATGGTCCCGGGGTCCTGGGATCGAGCCCCACATCGGGCTCTCTGCTCGGCGGGGAGCCTGCTTCCCCCTCTCTCTCTGCCTGCCTCTCTGCCTACTTGTGATCTCTGTCAAATAAATAAATAAAATATTTAAAAAAGAGAGAGAGAGAGAGAGAGAGAGAGGAAGAGAGAAAATAAACCATTTTTAAAGCAGGTAGAACGGAAGTTTGCCAGGGTACAGAGAGGGACCCTGTACTATCTCTTGTCTCTTTTTTAATATGACATTCTCCAGATTCTTGTCCCTAATCGCCCAGAGCAATCTGAAGTTGATTGTGTATCTCCTAAATGTAGTCTCACTGGTTGTGTACAGAGTGCAATGGAGTGTGGATGAGAATGTATGGTTCTGCAGAAAGGAAGAACACTATATGAGGATGAAATGCTACCCGTATGAGTTCCAGTTTTCTGACTGATTATCATTCCATTTTCAATCGTAATCCTCCCAAATATTTATTCCCACTATTCCAAACTCACCACAGAAAGTCATCATTTTCATCATCGTCTCCTGTAGCATCTACCATGTGCTAGGTAGTGTTCTGAAACCATTATGATACTTACTCATTAATTTTCATAATATCAGTTGAGGTAGGTGTACTAGGAATATTCTCATTACACGCGTGAAGGTCTTGATATGCAGAAGTTATGTAACCTGCCCAAGGTTACACAGCTAGACAGCCATGTGTATATGCATGTGATGTATATGCACACATACACACATTTTGATTCCATATATCTAAGGAAATATGAACTTTAAAATTTAGAAAGTTTGGAAAATTCTATATTTAATTTCCCAAGATCTCATTTTGGAGAAGCCTCCTTCCTGCAATTCATAATGCTAATGTCATTGGTCATATACTTAGAAGGACATCATGTGTACCTTGAGAATCAGGAATATTCCCCCCCACACACTCCAGATGTGTTTCCTTCCTGATAGATTTTTTTAATCTTATTTATTTTTTCTTCCAAGTTTTTATTTAAATTTTGATTAATTAACATTTTGTGTTATATTAGTTTCAGGTGTAGGATTTAGTGATTCAACACTAAATAACATAAACACCCAGTGCTCATCACAACAGGTGTCCTCCTTAATCCTCATCACCTATTTAACCTACCCCCTGCCCACCTCCACTCCAGCAGCCCTCAGCTTGTTCCCTATAGTTACAAGTGTTGAATGGTTTGTTTGTCTCTCTCTCTCTTTTTACCCCACCCCTGTTCATCTGTTTTATTTCTTAAATTGCATCAACTGATGAATGGTTAAAGAAGTTGTGGTATACAAACAGACACACACACACAGACACACACATAATGGAATATTAGCCATAAAAAGAGTGAAATCTTGCCATTTGCAACGATATGGATGGAGCTAGAGAGTATTATGCTAAGCAAAATAAGTCAGTCAGAGAAAGACAAATGCCGTATGATTGCACTCATGTAGAATTTTTTGAAATTTTAAACAAAAAGCTTGAATACTTTTTTGGAAAAAAATTATAATTCACAAATGTATAAAATCTACAGAATGTAATCTATAGAATGTAAGCTTTATAAGAGCAGATATATATATAGATATATAAGATAATATATCTTATTTATGTAAAATTAGCATTTAATAAATCTAAGTAAGTCAAATATATAATAATGTGAAAATTTTGTACCCAACACCATTCCACTTCTTTGTTAATTTTAGAAGCTCACGTTAGTAGGTGCACTTATGTTGATTTATTTCTTTATTCCTAGCTTTAACCTTGTTTGGTACTGACGTGTTAGCCTTTTAATATAGTATTGACTTCTGATACCTACTGTCACTAGAATTTATGTACATCTTTGGTCATAAAGAGGTTGGTTTCGTTCTCATCACCTCTCCACTGTTTTTGCCTGCTTTGACATGTCAACCTTAAAGAAGCAGTGGAAAACATTTTATTTTATTTTATTATTATTATTATTATTTGCTTTGGGGTAATTTGTATCTGCTGTTTGAAGGTTTGAAAGATTTTCCATTAAACCCATCTGAACTTAGTACTTTTTTTTAGGTATAGCTCTTCAATTTCTATCTCTTGTAGAATCAAATTTAATAACTTAGGTTTCTTTAAGAGACGTAAGTTTTTATCTAGGTATCAAATGTATTATTAGCTTAAAGATGTGTATAATACTGTTTATAGTTTATAGTATTACAGGTTTATTGTATATTTTTAAATCATCATATTTTTAGTTGTGTCATTATTCTCACTCTTAACATTGATTACATCTTAACAAGACACTTCACTTAAAAAAACCCCAAATTTTCCAAGGTTTCTTTGTTTATTGGGCTTAAACATTTTTTTTTTTATTTGCGTATAGTAGGCACACAGTGTTACCTTAGTTTCAGGTGTGCGACATAGTGATTCAGCATTTCTGTATGTTATGCTGTACTCATCTCAAGTGTAGCTACCATCAGTCACTGTATGACTCTACTACATTGTCACTGGCTATATTATTGGGCTTTTCAAAGAAGTGGGTTTCTCTTTAATTAGTCAAGCCTATTGTTTTCTTGTTTTCTAATTAATTAATTTCTGCTATTAACTACATTAATCCCATCTGTTTTCTTTGGGTCTCTTTGTGTTTTGTTTCATTTTGTTTTTTGTATTCTCTAGCTTTAGTTTATTAGTTTTATTTTTTTCTGTCATTCTCATATTAAAATTAATAGATGTGTTTAAAGATCTACATTTCCCTGACAGTAAAGCTCTGGCCATTTTCCATTGCTTTAAAATTTATGTTGTATCTTACTATCGTTTTTAAACAATTTAAACATCTTTGCTGTTTTTTTTTCATTTGTTAAAGATTTTATTTATTCGACAGAGAGATACAGGGACAGAGGGAACACAAGCAGGGGGAGTGGGAGAGGAAGAAGCAGGGTTCCTGCTGAGTAGAGAGCCTGATGCGGGGCTCTATCCCAGGACCCTGGGATCATGACCTGAGCTGAAGTCAGACACTTAATGACTGAGCGACACAGGCGCCCCTGCTTTTCTTTATTTAAAAAAAACAAGAATTCCACAAAAATAGATTTCCTTTGTTCCTCCTTTTCTCATTTCTCCATTTAGCTGCTTGTCTTCCTTCATTATCTTATTCCTGTTATCTTTGAACTTAAGACCCTATTGACTAGAAGAAACATTACTTGATGTACTAGTAGAAGAGGAAAAAAACACACTCAGTTAAACTATGATTTAGTGTTTTCTTATCATTCAGAGTTTTTACTTTATACAGATTTTCATTCTGGCACTTTTTATAGAATCTTACCTGAAATTTTTAATAAATGGGTTTCCAGATAAAAATTGCATCTCATTCTTCCATCTTTTTTCCTCAGATGGTCCTTACATTGTTCTTTGATGACCCATGCCATCAGAGTAATAAAAATAAAAAGTTGGCTCAAACATAGGCAATAACAACTACATTCCAGATACTCCCCAGGAAAGAGAAAATTCATGCTGTTATTCCAATGTCAGAGTTAAAAAGAATTGTGTGTCTTAAGAGTGGATGAAACATACTACATTTTGATTTTAATTTTATTTAGTTATGGCAAGAGGATGTAATAGGACTTCTACTTGCTAACTGCTTGCTAAGGCTTTATCTGTGTCTAATACATTGTCAAGTTTTGTGAGTTTACCATTTGTGTTTAAAAAGTTTGTGTAGCAAGAGTTTAATGGGCACAAAAGTAAACATGCTATTTAATTGTATTATTCATATTCTTTATAACCTTCCCTTTTTTTTCTTTTTGCCAATTCCATTTGGTGACTTTTGAAATAAGTAAGCTAAATTCCTCAAGATTTGTGAAATTATTAGTTTCTTCTTTTATTTTTACCAATTTTTGTTATATATTGATATGCCATGTTGTTAGGTGCATTGATGTTTAATACATTTTCCTTGAATTCTGTTATGTCTAATATTTACATTGACAATGATGATTCCTTTTTTGTTCATATAACCAGTATGAATAACAAAATATAAATAACAAACATGTAGCATAAAATATTATTTGTTATTTTCATATTTATTGTTTTTCATTTTTAATTTGTGTCTTGGAAGCAGTGTGAACTGCATTTTCTTTTGTAAACTGAGATTTTACATTTTTATTAGGAATTATACCATATCATGGGTATATAATTACTGATAAAATTGGATATACTTTCTATTGTTTTATTTGTTGTGTATGAAGCTGTGAACAAATGAGGTAACAGTTGCTTCCTCTGTGGATTTTATTATATAGTGGGCAGTATCTTAATATCTCCTTTTTGTTTATCATGTTACAGGTGAAAAGTACTTTCTCTTGTACTATTTTATTTGTTCTTCAAAAATCTTTAAGTGAGGTGTTAGCCCTATTCAGAAGGACAGAAAAATTAACATGGAGTTATATGGCATATGGGGACTAAAATTCATTCCTCAATTTGGTAAATGCTGTCACTCAGAAGAAACTCCTTGGAACTCATAATTATATTTTAGGGTCATTTTTAATGAGCTATACTATATATAAAACTATTTCCACCTTTCTTTAGTTCTCTGCGTTTGTCATTTTGCCTGGACTGAGGAGGCAATAATTTCCAAATCATAGTTTCTGTCCTCATGGAGTTAGACTTTGATTTGGAAGCTCAGCACCTTGGGTGTGGTCTAAGAGAAAGGCAGTATTGTCTTGGAATGTTTCTAAGAGCATTTCTTCAGTCCGATTTTCTTTCCCTTTTCCCTTCAATTGGCTAACTTCTTTCATTCTCTACTCACGCCTGACTTTTTCCAGAGGCTTCCCCAACATCTCTACACCACAATAAGTTCCCCCCGCTAGGCCTTCAAACATTATTACCCAGTACTGCTCCTAAAATAATATACAACATGGTGTACTATAATTATTGGTATGTCTAGTTTTTTGTTATTATTATTTTTTTCTACTTGCAGTTGTTTCATTTAGTTCTGTGTCCTTAGCGACTAGTGTAGTAACTGGAACATAATAAGGGCTTAAGGAGTACATGATGAGAAATGAATGAATGAATGCTAAATTGTGGTCTGTATCCTCAGCAATAGCACCTGGCATGCAATAAAAACTCAATAAGGGAGTGTGAACTATCATCACCATGGCTATAGCAAGATTCTTGAATATAGCATAAAACTCTAAATTCTTCAGCAACAGAAGCCAATATTGGGGCATAAATACTTTTGTTTAGTGGCTTTTCCAGAATGATAAAGCATTTCATTGTTATAAATATTATTCTCTAATAAGAGAAGAAAAATTAGAAAGCAACTTACATATTTTTTGAATTTCTATATAATTCATAATATAAGTAAAATAAGCATTAAGAAGAAAATAAATAAAAAAAAAGAAGAAAATAAATACAGTTGTGGGCAAATTAAGCCTGAGATAATTAAAAGAATAACAGCATGAGATATATTTAGAGATCTTCCTTTTAAGCTCTGTATTGTGATGAGCACAGGGTGTTGTATGTAAGTGTTGAATCACTAAATTGTATACATGAAACTAATATCACACTATATGTTAACTAGCTGGAATTTAAATAAAAACCTAAAAAAATTTATATTTGGATATATTCATCCTAGTTTATAATTTTGAAAGTATTTCTATTAATTTATAAAATGTATTTTGCCAAATATATTCAGGAGTTCTGGATGCTTATTCAATTATTTTTTAATGATATAGTTATGAGAAATTTAAATAAATCCGATGATAAATTTTTCTAGAATGATATATTTGTAGTATTCTCATCTCATACAAAATAATCATAACTTACATTTGCACTTGAAAATACAAGATAATTGCAGTTTAATTGGTTTAGTGTGTATATGTATGTGTTGGTTTAATTTTTTTAAGTTATGATACATATATTCAGAGTTAAGATTTTTTTTTAATATGTATTCAATGACTAGGAAATTAAGCACTTAACAAATCATGGACGTGAATTCCTTCTGAAACACAGATATGTTTAATATAAAACAGAGCATAGTGATAAAGATAATGATTTAGTTGTGGTTAAAAATGAGAGGGTGGAGAAGCATTCAGCTACATATACTAAAAAAATCCACCCACTAGTCTTATATTTGCTTTGTTCAGAAGGCAATGGTGACTTTGAAGTAGAAAAATATTGATTCATCATGTTGTAGCCAGAGGGAGGCTAATACATTTTCCCTTTTTTCTTCTAGCACACTGATTTATGTCAGTACATGGACAAGCACCCTGGGGGGCTGCATCCAGACAATGTGAAGGTAGGAAAAAATCTTTTTAAGCTGAAGTTTAGCATTCTTCATGTGTATTTTTCTAGTCCCAAGTCTAATCTCTCTACCATAACTTAAAAAAAAAAATTGTATAAAGAGAAGTGATATTGAAGTGAACCATGGTTATTGCTTTGTTTAGTGATTGAAAACCATGTTTAAACATTAAGTATATTCACTGGAATACTGTCGTTTAGAACTTACTCTATTTTTGTTTCATGGAGAAACATTTGCTAATAATAAGTGAGATCCACTGGAATGCTATTGTGACAGTGTTTTTAAGAGAAGAGTCTCAGGTAGCTCTACCTTTGGTTTGTACTAAAGTGCCAGTAAGTTTTAATGTAAAATATTACTATCCAAATCAATGTTATGGTGAGTTCACAGTACATATTTTTTCATTTGTATGTACAAACAGATAAAAATAGTTTCTACTGCTCCCTTACATTTCTTTTACTACAAATTGGATTACTTTGTGTCAAAAGAAGTAAGTTTTTCTAAGATTTGACCCAGCAACCATCTTGGAAATTGTCTCAAAATTTCACACTTCAAACGGGCAGCTGTTTCTTAACATATGTGAGTGAGTCAGAAGATACCACAGTTATATCTGAAGGTTTAAGGATGTGCTCACATTTTATAATATAAAATATATTTTATATTTTTATAATATGTTATAAAATATAATATATAAACCATAGGTGTGTATTTGTATATTTATATATGAAATATATATAACATATAAAATATAATGTATTTTATATATAATTCAAGTGACTACATTTTGTGATCCTGAGAATCAGCTGAGTTATGTGGATGTATGTAAAGTAAACTTGGGCCCATTTCTTCCCGTTCATTATCTATCTACACCACTTTCTGCAAGAAGCACCTTCTTTCTTTTGTACTTTTCCCTGTGCTTGTAAAAGTATATATGCATATGCGGTATTTCATGTGTGTTTATTTTGCTCTAGAAAAACAATATATATTATTGTATGGCATTTTAAAAACAATATCATGGATCTCTTTTAAAATAAATACATGACTGTGTAGTTTAATTTTCCTAATAACTGCATATGAGTCTGTAGTGTGAATGAACTGTAATTTTCAACTGTTTTTATTCATGGATCTTATGTTGTATCTAGAATGTTGTTATTATAAGTGGTTCTAGAGTAAATAATAGTATAAAATCTTTACATTCTTCTTTTGTATATCAGCTTATGGATTTTCTTTATTAAGAGACATAACTTCAGTTTTAATGAATTTGACTGGAACATTTGCCCACAACATTGTAGCTTACAGAAGGACTGTTTTCCTCTACTTTCACAAGCATTGACTAAAACTAGTCATTTTAATTTTTGCCATTCTGATGAGCAGAAATGGAATATCTTTTAAGTTAGTGTTTTCTTGATTGCTAGTAATAGTATCTTTTTCACATGTTTCTTGATCTTTTGTAACTATGTTGCCTGTTATATATTGTCCATTTTTCTATTATTTATTTTCATATTTTCAATAAGTTGCAGATTTGTGGCATCAATAATGAGGATTTTCATGGTGGCCAGTTATGTTGTGTAATTTTAAAATGCATGAACTTGTAGCAGCTCAGAAAAAACATGGTGTTTAAGACAAATAATAGATTCAATATGATACTTATAGTCTATTGTTTCACATAGCTCTTTTTTGTTGTGCAATTTTTGTTTTGCTTTGTTTTATTCATAGACGGCTTTAAAATTTTTTAACTATTTTTCTTCAAAATCCGTATCCATTGACATAGGCAATTTTTTTAGTCGTCAGATTGGGGAAGAAATTTTGACAGATGGTAAGATGTGTTTTATTAATCTTGCTGTGTTTAAGTCCAGCTCCAAACATTAATACCATAATATGACCATAATTTTGTTCTTTTTTCTAAACCTTAAAACATTTCAAATTGTCTCCTTTACACATTAAATGTTCTTTTCTTAGGGTTGATTTCCATTCAAAACCAACAGTACAGTGCATCCATACTCCTGTTTCCTGCCTTAACCCTAGGGATCTGTGGAGAACCCAGCTAGTGAGACCTTCATGGGGGAGCCCAGGGGCCTGCCAGCCTCAGTGACATCAGCAGCTATCCTGAGCAAACTTTGACTTCTGACTTCCAAGTTCAGAGATAGGATTGAGATTAAAGACATGACTGAACCTTTTCCAAGGGCACCCAGGTGGTTCATTTGGTTAAGCATCCAACGCTTGACTTCAGCTCAGGTCATGATCTTAGTGTCGAGAGATTGAGCCCCAAATCAGGCTCCATGCTCAGCGCAGCCTGCTTAAGATTCTCTCCCTTCTCTTCCTCTACCCCTCCCCCTGTTTGCACACTCTTGCACTAAATAAATAGATAAATAAAATCTTAAGGGGAAAAAAGGAATCATGGCATCACTGGACTTTTATTATTCTTGCTTCATTTTCTCACCAACCTCTGTGTGTCATTAGTTGTGGGCTAGTATTGGTGGAAAATTTTGTTGGTGAAACAAAGAAAAGAGCTTTTTCCACAAAGCATCTCTGTGTTCAGCATCCTCAGGCCAGTGTCACTGATGATTTTTGTGGCCTTTTAAGTTCTGCTTCTTCCATTCTGTTTTCTTTTTCCTTTATCTTCTCATGGTGTGAGGAGACTGATTTCTGTGTTGTGGTTTCTCGGTAACTAGTCTGTACTTCCTTGAAATCATGTTTCAATAGCTTTTATCCAGGTTTTGCAGGTTTTTCTCCCATTCCATAGTCGTCCATTGTATTTCAAATACCTAGTGTTGGCTCCCTGTTCCCAGCCCTTGTGGTGCTGTGGCAGAAGATGTGGTTTAATAGTTAGTGCCTCCTAGAGTGTGGTGAGAAACTTACTAATGAATGCCTTGTTCATTCGGCATAGAAATACTGTCAAACATTAGATGCATCACCACAGTGAGTCTGGATATTAATCATATAGGGCAGGAATTATACCCACTCATAAGATGTTTGATGTGGGGCACCTGGGTGGCTCAGTGGGTTAAAAGCCTCTGCCTTTGGCTCAGGTCATGATCCCAGGGTCTTGGGATCGAGCCCCGCATTGGGCTCTCTGCTCGGCGGGGAGCCTGCTTCCCTTCCTCTCTCTCTGCCTGCCTCTCTGCCTACTTGTGATCTCTGTCAAATAAATAAATAAAAATCCGAACAACAACAAAAAAAAGATGTTTGATATGGTCACAGATTGATGTTCGACTACATTTTTGCCTTTAAATGAGTATGATATGATTTATCTCTTCTTAGCCTTTTTGAATAGCTGAAAATCAGCAAAATATATTGATATATGATATCCCTTTACCCATAGCTATTGAAATCTTGGCTTCTTGAGGATTTGCCAAACTGTACTGGACAGTCTCAGTTCTTAGAATATTTAAGGGTATAAGAAACCTCAGTAGTCATTTAAAGGTCTTCAGATTTGGCCCCATGATTGAGTCACCTGCAGATCTCTCTGTCTCTATATATTCTCTCTTCTCATCTCCCAGAATCAGAATCAGATTTCAAAATCCCTTTAAGAAGGGAATGATGGGCATTTCCTTAGATCCAGGGCTGAGAGCCCACGGTACCTCCCATGACCCACAGTGTCCCCTCACTCTCCCTGGGACCCTCCTGGCTTTACCCCTGCAGGACATGTGTGCTTGCTAGTGATCCTGGCCTGTTTCCCTCTCACAGCCTTACAGCTTGCTTTCCCCCATGGCTCCTTACTCTGCCAGAGAGGTAGGAGGTCACAGTGGGCAGGCACTGGGAGGTGGGTGCCATAGGGAAGAGCATGAGAGACAGAGTCTAGCCTGTGGTGCTTCAAGAAGCAATGTCAGACCTATTTCTGCTGTCTTTTGTGGATAATTTGACCAGTCCAAGAGAACAGACCAGAAGAATCCAGGTAACTCTACAGTGAAGATCCCCTTTGACAAATAAGTAGCTTGGAAGAACCAAAGTTGTGTGCATTAATAAGAGAAAGATAGGAAAGAAGACTTCAAAAATTTTCAGTCTTTTCCAAGAGGTATAAGAATAATAGTATATCTGTAAAACAAGAATATAGGCTATTTTGAAGAAGAGGGACTTAGTGAACAGAAAGTTGCTTTAGAAATTAAAAATATGGGGGCACCTGGGTGGCTCATTGGGTTAAAGCCTCTGCCTCCGGCTCAGGTCATGATCCCAGGGTCCTGGGATTGAGCCCCACATTGGGTTCTCTGCTCAGCAGGGAGCCTGTTTCCTCCTCCTCCTCTCTATGCCTACTTGTGATCTCTGTCTGTCAGATAAATAAATAAATAATCTTTAAAAAAATTAAAAATATGAGGACAAATAAAAATTAACAAAAAATGGTGGGTGATAAAGTTGAAGAAGTATGCCAGAAAAATAGAACATAAAGCATAAATCTAAAAAATGAAAAAGAAAGAGTCAAAAAAATTAAAAGTCCAGTCCAGGGTATCCAACATCTGAATAATTGGAGGAAATAGATAGAAGGGAATCATTAAAGTAATAATCGTTAAACTACACTATTTCCAGCTGTGAAGGATAGAATTTCAAGATGAATAGCATCCATTAAATGCCCGTAACATTTAATGAAAATAGACTGATAATAAGATTCCTTATTGCAAAATTTTAGAACACTGGTTTCAGAGAAAAGTGCTACAAAGGAAATGGCTTTATTGCAATGGACCAAGAATCACAAAAGCATTCGGTATTTCAACAGCAACACCAGAAGGGAGACAGCATTGGGGAAGTAGCTTAATGGTTCAGATTTATTTTTTTTTATTTTTATTTATTTATTTTTAATTTCTTTTCAGTGTTCCAGAATTCGTTGTTTATGCACCACACCCAATGCTCCATGAAATACGTGCCCTCCATTATACCCACCACCAGGCTCACCCAACCTCCCACTCCCTTCCTCTCCAAAACCCTCAGTTTGTTTCTCAGAGTCCACAGTCTCTCGTGCTTCGTCTCCCCCTCCAATTTCCCCCAACTCACTTTGCCTCTCCATCTCCCCGTGTCCTCCATGTTATTCCTTATGCCCCACAAATAAGCAAAACCATATGATATTGACTCTCTGCTTGACTTATTTCATTCAGCATAATCTCTTCCAGTCCCATCCATGTTGCTACAAAAGTTGGGAATTCATCCTTTCTGATGGAGGCATAATACTCCATTGTATATATGGACCATATCTTCTTTATCCATTGGTCCGTTGAAGGGCATCTTGGTTCTTTCCAGAGTTTGGCAACTGTGGCCATTGCTGCTATGAACACTGAGGTACAGATGGCCCTTCTTTTCACTACATCTATATCTTTGGGGTAAATACCCAATCATGCAATTGCAGGGTCATAGGGTAGCTCTATATTTAATTTCCTAAGGAATCTCCACACTGTTTTCCAAAGTGGCTGCAGATGGTTCAGATTTAAAACTGTTCTTTTGGGGTACCTGGCTGGGCCAGTTGGAAGAGCATGTGACTCTTGACCTCAGGATCATGAGTTCAAGCCCCATTGTGGGTGTAGAGCTTACAAAAAATAAATAAATAAAATTATTCTCTCAACCTAGTATTCTGTACAAACTATCAAGTAAACGTGAGGATAAAATAATTATTTCCAGATGTTCAAGAAGTTGAAAAATATGCCTGCCCTAGCATCTTTTCTCAGGAAGCTACTCAAGGATGTACTCCACTAGAACTCAGGGTATAAACCAAGGCAGAAAAGACAAAGAAACCAAGTAATAGAGGCTAGCACAGGAGAGCGATGCAGGGGATTTTCAGAACAATGTTGAAAAGAATCCCAGGATGACAGTTATGCATCACGTCAGGAGAGTAGCCCACTGGTCCTACTAGAGCAGGTCAGAAGTTGCCAGGAGAGATTTCCAAGAAGAGAAAATTGTTAGGTGGAGCAACTAACATGTGTGAGCAGATTTCCAAGGAGGGAAAAGAGTTTGACGTTAAATTAGCTGTAACTATAAAGAAAATTAAATGAAGGGAAACAAGCCAATAAACAAAAGAACTAGATCATCAGTAACACCAGGAAAAACAAATTATTGTGCGGGGGAAGAAGAGTATTCATAGTAAGCTTGATGGCTCAGGTATAAGTAACAATTACACAATCGTAACATAACATTAATATTGGTATAATTAAAAAAGAAAAAAACCTCTTTAAGTGAATCTGCTGTAACCAAGAAAGCTCCTTCCGGGATTAGCATCCTAGAAAGGGCTTTTTGACACTTTGTTCAAAGTTCTTTTCCCTACACCACATGATTAATACATTAAATTACCATAATTAGCTTATTATTTTACTTTATATGCACTCAGTCACATAGGTTTGTCATCATTTTCATATTGAAGATAATACTTCTACCTTCTCTGAGGGTGTGGGAAGTTAAAAAATAGAATGCAGCTTGTTAATGCCTGTGTTTGGCATCTGAATTGCAGTGCACGGCCGCAGACGGCCCTTATTACCATGTTGGTTTCCATGGGAGGCCACTCACCTAATTACACGCTGGCTTTTCTTCTTCACCTGCTTAGACACAATGCTCTCCTCCAGGGTTACATTCAGGATCTGCACTGCAGGTGAAATTATTCTCATAGACGTCTGCCTATGACACAGTGACATATGCCCCACGGGCATTTCTGTTTGATGTATTAACGTATTTTTTTTCATGTGGTGATATTTATTGTCACTTAAATCTATGAATGCAAAATGAAGAGCATAAGGATAATATTTACTAAGTTAACAGCTGTTCATAATGCTGAGCTAGATGTTCATTAAAAAAAAAACAAAAAACACAACAGTTGAGTTAAAAATAAGACCTCGTAATGGTTCTCTATAAATTTAAGGAGATGTGAAAACCAGGTGAGATAAACTATTATGTTGAAAGAGCTTGTTCTTTAATAACTCCAGAGCTCTGTGTTTGCCTGAATAGCTCGTAGATCATTAAATGATTGCAGTGTCATAAATACTGAATATTCATTATGGTGAACAGAAAGAAAGTACAGTGATCAAACGCTTTTGCCCCTAAATCTGGCTATTTTGAGTTTTCGTTTAATTATCGGGCAACAAGACAATATATGTGAAACATTTACCTTGGATTTTAAAAATGTACATATTTTTGTTTACATTTCATATATCCTTGTTTATGGTAATAATCTGGGGTGTCATGTATCTAAGAACTGAGATTGTTCTTTATGTGAATCAGATAAAATTTCAAGAATTACAAAGATGACACATCATTGAAAAATGAAGGGGAAAAAAAGAACAACTGGAATGGTGCCTAACTCGTGATTTCCTAACAAAGCATGGGGTATTCTACAGTAATTTCATACTAATCCCCAGCAAAACATCTGTTAAAGTTTTATCTCGCTTGATGTATATTCCTAGTAACTACTGGAATAAACTCATAACAAAAATTGTCAATGTTAACTAAATGTCTAGAATCACTGTGCTGTTCTACCCACAAAATGTGTCTGCTCTCCATATGACATTGTAAAATAAATATTCACTATTAACTAATGGTTTGTTTCTTAGCATAATATCAATTTTAGACAAATGGGTAATTTTAGCAGTTAATTACTTAGAGGGCAATTTAAAATCTCAATCAAAAGCCTGAGGACATTGTCCTTGTTATAAATATTTATGATGATTAAAGGTATAGCAACCAATTGCTAGAACATAATTGGTATGTCAGAAACTGGTTAGAATTTTGGGGGGAGGGTAGTTTATTTTTTCCCCCTTTAAGCCATTCACTCTGAATTTTATTAGATTTTGGCTACCATAGTTGAGTTGAATGCAGGACTGGTATTCTTTATAACTCTCAGTGATTTACAGATTGATCATTGTGGTAAAGAAAATGACTGTAACAGTCTAAATTTTGTCCTTCTTTCAGTGTTTTATGTGTTCTTTAAAAATTAATAATCATGAGAGACTGAAAATTAAAGTTCATGAAAAAAAAGATTAATTGCTGTTGTCTCCAGCTGATACCTAGAAACGTAGATGCATGAATCTTAATATCATGACAATATTGGATCTTTGCGTTTTTCTGTAACGTACTGTCATTTCCAAGTTATCCTCATGGCTTTTCTAGAAGAGTCCTTGCAAAAATGCATTTGCACTTTTTTAATGGAATTGTTTTGGGATAACCCAAAATAACCAAAGTAATTGTGAATACTGTGGCTTATTCTCTGAAATATCTGAAATCCTACCAGCATAAAGCTGAGTTTCATTTTTTTAAATTTCAGTATCTGTATCAATTAAAAAGATATGAGGATTATTATGCTTGAAAAATCACTATTTTTCTTTCATAGTCCAGGGAACAAGCAGGTGTATAAGAGTCAGAATAATGTTATGCCAAATTAAGATTGTCTTATACAGATGGCACCAAGAATTGATTCCTAAATGAGACTTTCTAATGTTCAGATAGAAAATCAGATAACACCTGATTTTCTCCATACTCTGTATTAGAGCTCTCATTTAGCTAGTAATGATTTCCTACTATGCATTACTGTGAATTTATAGAGACCTTTCTCATTCTGTATTTTGGGAAATATGATTATTTCATGAAGCTATTAAAGAGTGCTTTAGTCTCAGCATCTGTCCAGGTTTCTTTTGAACATTTTTATCCTATTTTTATTGTAACAAAATAATCTTCCATACCTAGAAAGTGAAGGATTAACAATAAAAGAAGTGGTAAAAGAAAGTGAAACTCCATGGGTTGATTCATATTTTGCTAGACATTTAGAAGGGGTCTCAGTAGTGAATTTCTGGTGAAGATACTAAGCCACTTTCAGTTGTTCAGATCATGTCTTTTGTATCTTTGGCATCATCTGCCAATTGGTTGTAACAATCTGCATCAGACAAAGGAATCAAGGCAGCTAATTAAATGGCAGAGTCTTTCTTAGCAGTGCTTTAAAGCCCTGATTGAAAAGAAATCACCCCGAAGATTGATGAAATCGGTGACTGGAAGTACGCTCTATGTTATTTTGTAAGATGGCAGATACTTGTAAGATGAAATTACCCAGCTTGGGAGTACCCAGTGAGAGTACATCCTTCTGGGTTTTAAGCTTCCAGCCATTCCCCCTTGCCTCTCTCTCATTTAAGATGGATCCTGCACTTGACCCCTTTGTTTGCATGTTTTCTAAGACAAACATGAGGACCCAGGAGGGAAATCAGCCTAAGTAATAGAGTTATGTACACACTACCAAGGATTTTTCTTGACTTTTGGACAGGTACAGCCTTCATGTTACTAGCCCGTACATCTCATAGAATGTCATTAATGTATCCATTCCTATTAATTGAGACCTCTCTGAGAGCATATAAAGAGAGATTTGTTGATCAATATATCCAAATTCAAAGTGTTTCCTTCATTCCATTTGAAATTTTTCTGTTATAGCTTATGTGTATGAGCTTTCTCTAAGATCCTTCGACTCAAGGTTTATCACCTTAGTCAGTTTTTCAGTGTGCATCTCTCTCTCTCTCTCCTTTTTTTTTTTTTTTTTAATATTTTATTTATTTATTTGACAGAGAGACAGAGATCACAAGCAGGCAGAGAGACAGGCAGAGAGAGGGGAGAAGCAGGCTCCCCACTGAGCAGAGAGCTTGATCCCAGGACCCTGAGACCATGACCTGAGCCGAAGGCAGAGGCTTTAACCCACTGAGCCAGCCAGGCGCCCCTCTCTCTTCTTTTTAATTGTAATTTTATTTTGTTTTTATCTGGGAACCTGTACCTCTCACTCCCCTTCAGCCATTTTGTCCAGCTACCCACTCTCCTCCCCTCTGGCAACCACCAGTTTCCTATTTATGGGTCTGTTTCTTCTTTTTGTTTGTTTGCTTATTTATTTGATTCCACATATAAGTGGAATCAGATGGTATTTGCCTTTTTCTGACTGACTTATTTCACTTCACATAATACCTTCTAGGTCCCTCCGTTCTGTCACAAATGGCAAGATCTCATTTTTTATGGCTGAGTAATATTCCAGTGAGTGCATGTTTGTGTGTATGATTCATATTTTGCTGGACATTTAGTATATATACACACACACACCATCTCTTCTTTTTTTTTTTTTAATTTATTTATTTGAGAAGAGAGATCACAAGTTAGGCAGAGAGGCAGGCAGAGAGAGAGGGGTGATGCGGGACTTGATCCCAGGACCCTGAGATCATGACCTGAGCCAAAGGCAGAGGCTTAACCGACTGAGCCACTCAGGTGCCCCCCCCCCACCGTCTCTTCTTTATCCATTAATCTATCACTGGTTACATGGATTGCTTCTATATCCTGGCTATTGTAAATAATGCTGCAGTAAACATAGGGATGCATATATCTTTTTGAATTATTATTTTCATTTTCTTAGTGTAAATACCCAATAGTGGTATTATTGGATAATATGATGTTTATATTTTTGATTTTTTGAGGACTCTCCATACTGTTTTCCATAGTGGTTCCATCAATTTGCATTCCCGCCAACAGTGCACCAGGTTTCCTTTTTCTCCAGTTCTCCCCAGCATTTGTTATTTCTTGTCTTTTTGATTCTAGTCATTCTGACAGGTATGAGGTTATATCTCCTTGTGGTTTTGATTTGCATTTCTCTTATTATGAGTGATGTTGAACATCTTCTCATGTGTTTTTTGACCATCTGGGTATCTTTTGAAAAATGTCTATTCAAGTCCTCTGCCCATTTTTTAATTGGGTTGATTGGGGGTTTGTGTGTGTGTGTGTGTGTGTGGTGTATAAGTTCTGTATATATTTTATTAACTCTTAATCAGACATATCATTTGCAGATATTACTTTTCATTTCAGTAGATTGCCTTTTTGTTTTGTTGATGCTTTCCTTCACTGTGCAGAAGCTTTTTATTTTGGTGTAGTTCCAATAGTTTATTTTTGCTTTTTTTTCCCCCTCGCCTGAGGAGACATGTCTAGAAAAATGTGTCTGTAGCCAATGTCAAAGAAATTACTGCTTGTGTTCTCCTCTAGGATTTCTGTGGTTTCAGGTCTCACATTTAGGCCTTTAATCCATTTCGAGTTTATTTTTGTGTATGTTTCAAGGAAGTAGTCCAGCTTCATTCTTTTGCAAGTAACTTTCAAGTTTTTCCAGCACCATTTCTTGAAGATGCTGTCTTTTTTCCATTGGATACTCTTGCCTCTTTTGTCACAGATTAGTTGAACCTATAAGCATAGGTTCATTTCTGGGCTATCTCTCTCTCCTTTTTAGAAAGTTGTATTAGTCTTATCAATTGATATTAAGACACTTCATGTTGATTAGTGTCTAAGATGTTACTTAAAGCACTAAAACCATTTTAAACTTCATTTATTACTTATCATTGTGTGTAAAAAAGAATGACCCTTTAGTTAGGGGAGAGTAGCATACATTCACAAATGAGAAAAATTTGTATTTCATGTTATTCCTTTTAGTTCTACAAAGTGTGTATCAGTCAGGTCAGTTGTGTCATTCTGAGCTCTCTGGACAAAGAGAAACCTGATAACAACAGGTCTTAAGATTACGTTATTCGAATTCCTTGAAACAACTGTTTCAGTTTTTCTCTTGGAAAATAATGTTAGGTAACTATTAAAGCCAGTAGCTTAAGTTTGATGATTTTGTTTCTACCTAGCTAGGGAATAATTCTAATACTAATTTTAGGCTATTAACCAACTTTATTAAAGGGACATTCTTACCCTCATTCCTACCAACTTGCTTCATCATGTACACAAACCCTGATAACTTGGACACCTACTTATTGTATTAGAGCTTCTTTCAAGGAATTTGACAGAACAAAGATTTGTCTTTCAAACGCCATTTGGATCCCTGTAAGCATCCCAACTCTGGTTCCCATGGTTTCAATCTGCTTCGTAAGGCGGGTGCACCATTCTTTGTGCACCTTGCTTGATATCTACCATTTCACTGAGGCCAGAAGAGAGGGCAGAATGGGAGGCCAGCTTCCCTGAAATACTCAAAGATCACAGAAAGTGTGCAAGATCTTTCCTACAAGAGCTTGCCCAAATACCTGAAATTCTCATTTTTGGAGTTATTCCTCTCCAGAAAATTACCATCTTTAGGAATAAGGTATTAATGTGTAAATATCTCAGAGAATATAAATTAAATAATTGCTACATTATCTGGAAATGATAAAATGTTATGTATCTCAGGACCTCGAGAGAATGGAACAAAGAAGAAAAAAACTAAATGGAAGATCTCAAAAAGGATAATAAGTAGCAAGACAAATTACTCCTGGGACTCAGATTTTCCAAGAACTACACCTATCTGTAGTACATGGCAAAAAAGTATACATCTATAGACTGATGGCTGGGCATGGATATTCGTGTCTTACTCACCCCAGTAGCACACTTCACACTGTCAAGGATGTCCAAAGTGACCCGTAAATTATACCGTAATATTGAATATCTGGGGCTTTGTTTTTGGCTCCCTTACATCTCCATATGACATGCTAAGCATTCTTTTCAAAAAAATTTAATACATGAAACTGCAATGATGTTTTGTAGGACCTGTTTGGCATGAATTCTGTACATTGTATTTGCAGTTAAGCTTTGGTATTTGCATTAGGTATTTGCACATTAGAAACTCACCTAATGTAATGAGTGATGCTGAATCACACTGGGGCCTTTAAAATTTTCAGAAGACCTAATATTGTAATGATACCATTATCTGATGTATGGTGTAAAATATTTTGACATTTCTCAAATGTTTTGGGGTCTCAAAGTTTCTAATTGTTTTTTACCTCCAAAAAGTTTGATGTCCAGGTAATTTCATGTTTGCACCGCCTACGGGTTTTTAAGCAATACAGTGGTAAACATGAAACATATTATTTGAAGTATTTATGAATAATAAACTTTGGTTTATTGGCCACTGTTATTTTTCTAGCCTTAGTTTCATACCATGTATAACTACTTCAAGCAAATAGTACATGTACTTAAAAAAAAATATATCAAACAGTACACTGCAGTACGCTTAATTACTGGGTGTCAGAA
This sequence comes from Martes martes, assembly GCF_963455335.1. Taxonomy (NCBI): domain Eukaryota; kingdom Metazoa; phylum Chordata; class Mammalia; order Carnivora; family Mustelidae; genus Martes; species Martes martes. The sequence continues at coordinate 36,815,017 of NC_137899.1, forward strand.
TAAGACAAAAATGGGTTCAAATATTAGTATTTCCTCTTACTTGCTCTGTGGCCCTTTGGCTGATTCATTTAATTTCTTTGAGCCTTTGTTTCTTTATCTGTGAAATAGGAATAATAACCTCTCTCTGGCAGAGGTTTTGGGAGGATTAAATTATCTAAATGAGTGTAAAATATTTAGCACAATGTCTGTCATCATAAGCACTTAGTAAATGGCAGTATTACAGCTCTTTTATTTGTGAGTCCCTTTCATTTCTGTTATCAAAAAATTATGAAATGGTGCATTACAAGGGGAATGACTATTAAAGGTATCTAAGACTCAATCAGTCATTCTCAAGATGAGAAATTTGAGATCCAGAGATGTTAAACTTGGTTCCTAGGGAGCAGAAAAGTACATGAAATGTCTTTCTAAGAATTGGTTGTATACCATGAGGCCTAGGGTCCATTGCTAATAGCTCTAATAAGCCTCCTATAAGCCCCGAGAGACTCTAGACACTTCTTAAAGAAAGTTGACCCATGAATATCTGTAAGATGTTCCCTGTGCTTTGTTTCATATGAAGGTGAACCACATATATTAAATAACTCATGCATTTCAGACCATTCATAGAACCTAATGACTCTAACCACTGATCACACATCTATAGACTTTGAAAGGGAAGGGGATATAAATCTTGTTGTTTACTGCAAGTGCCAGTAATTCTTCCGGGTAATAAGACATATTGAGTCCAACAATGTATGCCTTTTACCCACTTAAAACATGTTTTATTAAAGGCCTTATCTTGATTTTTTTATTTACCTACTTAAAACCTAAAAAATTTCATAAGGCAATATATGAAGTATTAAAGTCTGTCCCCAAGAAGTATTTGGCATGGCACAGAGAATATAAGCATCCGGCCAGAGGTGACAAGACAACTGGGCTATAGATAGATCTGCTGCCGGCAAAAATGTCCCCGCTCATCAGATCATCGCTATTTAAGGCATTTTCCCATTGGGGTTTGTACTGCACAAAGTGAACATATTCAGACTAGAGTATAAATCCTCAGTGGTTATATTGAAGAATTTGGAGGAATCTCCTTTTAGAAAGTTGAAGAGAATATCCTGAGGTGACATATTTTTAGGAAGACCTTATGGCTACTATACTAGAAAGATGGGGAGAGAGTTTCATATCTGTTGATAATACTTAATCAACTTCAATACCTATAAAGCCATGTTATTAATTTCTGAGAGGATTTTAAATAGCAAAAACAAATTCAGCAATTATATACTCATTATGTAACATACCAATTGAGACTTTTACAAACTTGGGTTCACTTAGGAAAAGCACTTTCGCTATATTGGGTCTACATCTGTGTTCATCCATGCATTTATCAAGCGCCAACCCCTTTTAAGATGATGTCATGGGAAGTTCACACATGCTGAGTAATGAACGAATTACTTGGAATAAGTTTCTTGTGCGTCTGGGGCTTAGTTTTCTTAATTAAAAGAAAAAAATACAAGATGATTGATGGAAAGGATTGAACGATATATGTAGGAGTACTTGGAACAGCTTTTAAATTAGAGTCAACCTTCAGTTGGTATCAGTCCCCTTCTTTTCAGTTGCTGAGATTCCATCGATATGTACCAAGTCTTATTAGAAAATACCAAAGATGATTTGTACCATTTTCTGTGCCTGTGGCCCCTCTTTGGTGGTCCTTCTTGTCCTCACACTGTCCCTCTGGTTTTCAAAAAGATCAAGTGTAGGTTATTGTGTGGTGATTTATACAATCAAGTGGGGTGGCTTTCTCAAAAATGTATATGAGAAAGTTGGGTATTTGCCTGCTTATCTAACAGAGGAGATTTCCAAGACGTGAGTTCTTAAGACATTGCCACAGAATATTCCATTCTATTTAACTTAGCCTGGCCACTGCTTCCTTACAGCCTTCCCCTAGCTAGCAGTGCCTATTCTGTTAAGTACATTTCAATATTATTGCTAAAACACCAACTTTTCTAATGTTTTTAGTAAATGTTTTTAGTAAAGTATACTGTTGTCCCCCCGCCACCATTATTTTTATGATGAGTTGGTAGGTTTCTAGTTTTATACATTGTGTTTTCATTAATTTGGGTTTTTCTTAACTTATCTTGTGACCTGCTTGCTTGGTCACTTGAGTATTTTCCCTCAGGGTAGCAAGAGGTCTGTCAATATAACACATCATTTCAACTTGTGCATCTAGTGACTGTTCAGTTTGATGTCCTAGGAAAATTTTACATTGTAATGAGGGACAAGATTGCTATGATTTATCCCTTCCACGGGTGGCTCTTCATCTTATGGCGGATTCTTTTTTTTTTTTTTTTTTTAAGTTAGTGCCTTGCTCCTCTGTGCCTTCAGTATGCTCAGTTTGTGTTGCTGTCACAGTGCAGATTTCTCAAAGTGGTAGCCATCTGTTTGTGTGTCTCTCATACCCAGTGAGCTGTGAGCTCCTGGGGTCCAGGGACTCCATCTAATACCTTGCTTGTCTTTGCATCCCTCGTGCATGACAGCACCTGGCCTGGCACATAGTTGGCACTTAATAAATCCCAAATGAATTTGTTCTATGGGGATTTATTCTGACTTAACTTTGTGCGCTGCTCAAAGAGCTAAAACTTGTTTGGGGGCTCGGGCCCTGTTTGGGGCTGTATTCATTATGTCTGGGCTTCGTTTGTCAAGTACGCAATTGTAATTGGAGTGTGTAGTTGCCTTCTTCCCTGACACCAGTTTTCTTAATCTCCTTTAATATGGTATACCATTTGAATAGCTTCTCTATTAGCATGAGGATTATATATTTTCACTAATTAGTAAAGGTATTAAAAGAAGAGCCCTTTGGGACTGCCTGATTTTACCCACTTCTACCTCTAGTGTTTAGTAAATCCCATGGCATTGTTTCCTATCTGTTATTTTTGTATCTTCTTCATCCAGATGTCTCTAAATTCAGCTCAGTAATCACATTACTGGTATAGGAGTGTCAGCTGTGTGCCCGGCTTAGGAAGATGGTTAAGGCACACAGCCTGTGAGAGGCGGGGTACTAGATATGTGGTAGACAAACACAGAGGCCACCCCTGGAGCACAGCGGGAGGAGCACCTCACACACACCTGTGGAGGGAGTGAGGGCCTGGAGACTTGGTCACAGCAGGCTCTGGGGAAGAGCGGTTCTTGAGGTGAGACCTAAGAAATATCTAGGGAATCACAGGCAGTGGGGAAAGGGGGCTTTTTTGTCAGAAAAGAGGCAAGAATAAAGGTAAAGGCTTGAAGAGCCCTGTGCTCAGCACGGGGTGGGTGAGATTGCTTGAAGTCAGGGAGCGTAGGGCAACAAAGCCCAAGCACCCAGCCGGCCCCATGGCTCACTCAGCAGCCTGGAAGGCTGTGGTATTATATGCCTAGACTTGATCCTGTCAGTTGGAGGAAGCAGCTTCTGAGTCAACATTTTGTCTACTTGTGTTGACTTCTGGCCAAGATTCCTACAATGAAGTGGTCAAGACTGTGGACTTTGGAATCGAACTGCCTGGGTTCGAGTCCTAGCTCTGCCACTTAATTGCTGTACGACTTTGAGAACCTGTGCTCAGTGTCCCTTATCACGACTACAGAGATGATGATAGTAGTACCTCTGTCATTAAAATCATTACGGACTGGGGTTGTATTCTCTGATCCTTCCATAGAATGGCAGTTGGCCCTTGCCGTCTGTGAAAGTGAGACTCATGGCCACAGTTAAATAGGTGGTCATATTCCAATAAGTCTCTGCTGGGCCCAGAGGTCAGTTAGCTCCTGGCAGAAGGCTGAACTTTCTTTTTAAAATCAGTTTATTTTTTGCAATCAAGTTCATTATGTGGTCTGCTTTTGCCTGTTGTTTTTAAGCTTTTGAAAACACAAAGTAGCTTTACTGGCTCACTTTTTCCCTTCTAAACTGAAGGAAAATGGATTTTTGTAGAAATTTTAAGCTTTAGGCTTCAGGATGGAGGGGGTATTAGGAGTAAAGAATGAAGCTGGGAGCTGCTGGCTATGGTGTTAAGTCTTTTCATCTGCCACACAGGAAGGATTGAGGGGAGGAGGCTAGAGGGATGTTAGCTTCCTGAGGTTCTTGAGCCACTAATTTAATCTAGGCTAACATAGAACAGACTTTTCCTTTCTGATGCTGAGATTCTGGAAATAATGACCCCGGGCTTTCACTGCTCCGTAGGATGTCATCACTTACGAAGATTTTGAACTGAATTTATCTTTCTGTGATTTCAATGTATCCACCCTTTAAAAAGTATACCTGGCTTTTATAGCCACCCACAAGTTGGAAAGTAGTCCAGAAATGCCAGCCTCCAGGGTCCTCGAGGAGTTGCAAGTCTCTTCCATTTAAGTGTTTTGGAATCCTTATATCATCAATCGTTGGCAACTAACGCATACGAATTTCCCTGAAACTGCTTTTTTTTACTAGCTAATTACGTAGACTGGAATATCGATGGCACTTAAAACATTTGTTCTCCTTTTGTGTTTTAAAAGATTGATTTCTAGGGGCACCTGGGTGGCTCAGTAAGTTAAATGTCTCTCTTCGGCTCAGATCATGATCTCAGGGTCCTGGGATCGAGCCCCACATCAGCTCCCCTCTCAGTGGCGAGTCTGCCACTCTCTCTTCCTCTGTGATATCTCTCGCTCTCACTCTCTTTCAAAGAAATAGATAAAATCTTTTAAAAAAATAAAAGATTAATTGCTAAAAACTAGAAATTATTAGGATTATTTTGTGAAGTAAATTGTTTTAAAATATTTCCCGGGGCGCCTGGGTGGCTCAGTGGGTTAAAGCCTCTGCCCTCAGCTCAGGTCATGATCTCAGAGTCCTGGGATTGAGCCCCGCTTTGGGCTCTCTGCTCAGCAGCGAGCCTGCTTCCTCCTCTCTCTCTCTCTGTCTGCCTCTCTGCCTACTTGTGATCTCTATCTGTCAAATAAATAAATAAAATCTTTTAAAAAATAAATAAATAAAATAAAATATTTCCCTTTTCAGGGCACCTGGCTGGCTCAGTCAGTTAAGTGTCCGACTCTTTTTTTTTTTTTTTTAAGATTTATTTAACAGAGAGAGAGATCACAAGCAGGCAGAGAGGCAGGCAGAGAGAGAGGGGGAAGCAGACTCTCCGCTGAGCAGACAGCCCGACACGGGGCTCGATCCCAGGACCCTGAGACCATGACCCGAGCCGAAGGCAGAGGCTCAACCCACTGAGCCACCCAGGTGCCCCTAAGTGTCCGACTCTTGATTTCAGCTCAGGTCTCCATCTCACCATCATGAGTTCAAGCCCCTCATTGGGATCTGCACTGGGCATGGAGCCTACTTAAAAATAAATGAATAAATGGGGCGCCTGTGTGGCTCAGTGGGTTAGGCCTCTGCCTTCAGCTCAGGTCATGATCTCAGGGTCCTGGGATCGAGCCCCGCATCGGGCTCTCTGTTCAGCGGGGAGCCTGCTTCCCCCTCTCTCTCTGCCTGCCTCTCTGCCTACTTGTGATCTCTCTTTTACTCTGTCAAATAAATAAATAAAAATATTTTAAAAAAATAAATGAATAAATGAGTAAAATAAAACGTTTCCTTTTTCATAAACAGAATATTGGACACCCTCGCAAATCACATTTTGTTATTATCAAAATAGGAATATTTGATATGATCCAGTATGAAACTAAACACAGAAGGCCATCAGTCACTTCCTAAAATTATTTCTTATAAAAGTATTGCTCTTAAATTCTCGGTTTCTCTGTTTTCTGTTTCCTTTCAGATGGGTCTGCTTTGTAATCAGTGAAGGTGCATGTCTGTCTTTAGGCAACAGCCTAATCTCTATGGCCATATGTGCAAAAGCAGTATAATTACAATGTAGTATTAATTGGGCCGTGTGACTGTTTTGTTTTAATTATTGAAATCATCTTATCTTTCCATTCCTTAAAGCATGTTAATGGGTGAATCACTGGATAACATGTTTATGTCCTTTCTATGGAATTAAATATGTGCACATTTACATAAACTTGGTAAAAAATTCTGCTTCTATTGATAATGTTAGAGATAGATTTTTTTCCCCTGTGTCTCAAGCATCAATAGAAGCCTGAGGAAATCAGATATTATCAAGAATCGATTCTTTACATTTCACCCAAGTTACAGAGTACAGATTGGATTATAGATTCCTGGCTGGGGAGGGTATTACTCTGGGTTGACGTAATGAGCCGGTAGAAAATTTTCAGATTTACTTGTTAACAAACTAGGGATTTCCATACCTTTATGCATGTTCTCCTTAAATAATTTGGGTAGGAAATTTAGTGGTGGGTACCCATTTTTACCAAATACAAGTGCTTGGCAGACTGTATGTAGAAACTGGATCTTATCTGTGTTCAGATTTTAACTTTTGTCTCCCTATTTTTCAGTTGTTTTTGTTTCAGTTGCTGCGAGGGCTGTCTTACATCCACCAGCGTTATATTTTGCACAGAGACCTGAAACCACAGAACCTTCTGATCAGTGACACGGGGGAGTTAAAGCTGGCAGATTTCGGTAGGAAAGCAGTTAATTACCAGTCTATTTTGTCACACTGTGAGAATGCCAGGCAGATGGTGGCACTGCGTTTGTTTAGGTATTCTTCTTCCATCATTATAGATCATGGTAACATTTTTTGAAGTATTGAAGGAATTTTTTTTTTTTAATGATCAACATCATGCTTCGTAGCGTTATTAAAAATTCACACTGCTTGTTAGAGTCTTGAATACTCAAAAGCATAAATCAGATCTCTTGTATTTCTAAAGGAAAAGTCAGTCCAGTTTTGATCATGAAATATATTGAAAGAAATCTAAATTTTTTCACCTTTTATTATGCAAAATGTCAAACGCATTCCAAAGCAGGAGGATAGTATAAGGAACGCTTCCCTAACCCATCACCCAGTTTTCACAATTATCAATTTGTTGTCAGACTTGAAGAAACCTGAACTTAAGCCTCTGGACTTTTCCGGGGCATCACAAAATACATTCAATACCGTATATTGCCCAGCAGTTTTAATAATTTAAAAATCTAGGGCCAAGGTTAAGTTTTCCAGTAATGACTGTTTGAAGAATTCTCAATAGCTTTATAAAAGTAGACACAGATTCTGATTTAAAAATTGTGGTTTTCAGTCATTAGAAGTCATCCCTTCCTCAAAGTTTTGAGGTTGGCCTCTTCCAGCTTGGAAGCTTTCCTCCAGACTCCGTGTTGAGCCCACAAAGGGAAGCAAAATTGTATCATCCCTGCTAGCTCTCTTCCCCTCATCAAGTGTGACATTCTTGCTTCGGCCTGGCACTGTCACAGCGGAGAGGGTGCCGAGTCGATTCCCGGCGCCAGGGATGCTGATGGCAGCATGATACGTTGACATTGCATTGCCTCAATTATTTTTGAATACATATTCTGATTAGAAATTTGTTCCATTAAGAGTGGAATGGAAATATTACCCTGGGGACATAAACATGCCTGAGGTTGAGATACAGGCTTTTGCTGAAATATGATTATCTTTTCCCACCCCACCTCCCGATAAATAAAAGAGCAAGAAATGTCTATTTCCTATTCCAAGGTTAGTAGACTGTTCAGTACCTTTGGAATGAATCTACTCTGTTGGGTTTTATGTATTCTTTCCTTCTAAAATTGAAATAGAAGAAAAGTTAGCATAACGAGTGATATATTGCGAAAGTGTCATTTATTCCCATCTAGTTGGTAGAGATGATGAAACTCGTGTGTGTGTGTGTGTGTGTGTGTGTGTGTGTGTGTGTGTATGTGGTTTATTGCCACATTTTAGCATCAGAATAATACAAGGTGGCCAGACATAAGGTCTTTCTATTACAGAGTAGAAAATAATGGGAGAGTAGGTGGGTGGAAAAGAGATTTGTTGTTCCTCAAATATAGGCTTATTGGATTTGCTGTGAGCATATTTTGTAGTTTGTCAGTAAATTAATAAGGCTTCATAGTGATTTTCTTTTGGTTTTTTAATAATATACTGTAAGGTATATGTTGGAGTAAGTAATTGCGTTGAACATTTAATTCTATCAAACATGCTTTTCTTGTGTATTTATTAAATACATTTTACGAAGTTGATTTTGTTTGTATGATCAAGGGTATAATGGGATTATATGTGCTTACTAGGGATCATTTTTTAATTTTATGGCAATGTTTTTTATTATAATTGTCAGGTAAGTTTATCTTAAAAGATTCTTTTGAGTCTTTAAAGCTGACATTTTATAATACCAGATTCTGAATAAATTGAAATGCAGTTTTAAAAAACTTAGGAAGTGTTTTAGAAAATTAGAAAATTTAGAGATGCTCAGAGCAAACCTTCCCATTTTCCTTGTTTCTTTATCTGGTACCCTTCCCCTCATCCTCAATGCTTTGCTTTTCTAAAATATTTTGTTTGTAAACAATTTTCATCCAAGAATATGCCATGCACATTTTGTCATGTTGTTAAATGTGAAAAAAATCATTTCTAACAGCTTAGATTTTTCCTTTTGTAGCCCAAGCCTCTTCATTCAGTCCCTCACCAATGACCATTTTAGGGCTTGCTGCATTTCCCTCTTGGGGGCAGGCTTGCACTGAAGGGCCTTGACCAGGAAGCCTGGGTGCCGCACTTGCAGGGTCCATATTCTACAGCCCCTGATTCCTTGCACCAGCCCACTCTGCAGAAGGCTTGTGCCACGCACCTCCCCCGCTTGGCATCGCCAGCTGAGTCTCCTTGCCTGGAACACACCCTTGGTGTGCATCCTGTGCATGAAGTGTAATAAGTGAGACTCAACCACCAATTGACAATTTCCCCCCAATTAATTGTGCATTATTTTTGTCTTTTAATTTAAGACATGCAATTAACTGTGATTTACTGCACTTGGGCACGTGTTTATGTCTGAGCTGAAGGAAGCACAGTAGAAGCTGTGGAGAGAAGCTCGACAGTCAAAATGGGATGGTTCCAGGAAGCAGAACAATTAGAAATGCCAGGTCTTAATTCAGACTTTGATATATAAAGAGCTTTAGAAGCAGTTCTTTTGTCCTTTTTTTTTTTAATGTGAAAATTGATTAAAAGAGACAAATGAAATCTGAGTACAGGTGCCGTGTTGTAAATGTTACTATTTTTATTAGAAAAACTACTTGGGGAGTGGGGGGAACACAGAAATTTATTGAATTTATTCTGAGTGCCAGACACTTAGAAATTCTTGTTTCATTGTTTCTTCAATCTGATAAGGTATAGTAACCCATGTTTTTGAAAGAGCCCTGAGTTCTAGGAGGCTTGATCGCACAGGTAACTGGTCACAAAGCTGGAGTTCTTCAGTAGCTCTTACAGTGCGCTGAAATGATTGTGTTCATTTGTTTATGTTTAGTTTTTTATTCCACTACCTGATTGTGAGTTCTGTGAGGGCAAGGACTCGTCTTTCTCACTGTTGTCTGTGCTGTGTCTGAAATCATCCTTAGCACGTAGTAGGCATTCGGCAAATATTGTTTGAATGAATTAAAAAATCTATGACTAAATTGAGTAGTAGTGTAAAGACTAAGACCCACTGAGGATATTGGGTGGCTCAGTAGGTTAAGCGTCTGCCTTTGGCTCAGGTTGGGATCCATCCCCGCATCGGGTTCCCTTCTCAGCGGGGAGTCTGCTTCTCCCTCTTCTTCTGTCCCTCTCCCGGCTCATGCTCGCTTGCACTCTGTCTGTCTCTTAAATAAATAAATAAAATCTTTTTTTAAAAAAAAGACTAAGACCCACCTAAATTTACTAATTTCTGCTGATTTGCTCTGGTAAACCGGCAGTTAAACTAATTTTCTCTTCATCGGTGCTATTTTGGCTGGGCACAGTCAAAAGTTAAAAACTTGATAGTGTTGGAGCCTCAGGATTGCTTTGAAGCTTAGGCCCTACATACCTGCTTGGTATTTACTATGTTTATAACCTTGGGCTGCAGAAATACATGTCACTGAGTGAATGTAAATAAACAGAGAAGGTGTGTATGATTTGCAATTCCTACTCTGCAGGCCTTAAATGATCATCTTGCTGTACTCTTATTGAGGGCAAAATACGTTGAACATTGAATTAGGAAAGCTGGCTCTGTCTGTAACTAGCCTGTGACTTTCAGGAAGCCATTTATTCTTTCTGATCCTTAGGCTCCTCCACTGAAATAAGATGGGAGCATTGGACTGCTGTGGTTTTTCATGTTTGTATGTTTCCGAAATTATTAATTTATTTTCTAATAACCAGATATTTGCTGGTGATTAAAAATCGGTCCATTGAATCTGGAACCAGTACTCTACCATCCCTCCCTTGAATCTAATTTTTTTTATTCTGTCTTCTGGAAATTCAAACAGATGAGAGCCACAGTTTTATAATATGCTCTGAGATCACATTAAAAGAAAATTATTGAGGTATGACAAGTAAATGCATAAATAAATTCACCGAGAAATTAATGTTCATTTGCAGTATAATAGTATGAAACTTAAAGGTGTATTTCCGTGTAAATGAGATGAAAACAAAATAGATGAGTCTGTAGACTTTCCTGCAGTCCCTGCAAGACAAGGATGGTGTCATGCACATTCCCTGCTACTCTCCTATGTTTTAAAGGATCATGCCTAACTCTGTGGAAAGACAGTGGGCTGAATTTGCCCCTGAAGAAAAGAGACAGTGAGAACTCTGTAATGTAAGCATGGAAGCTTTTGGCGTGTATTTTTTTATATATATATATATATATCTATATCTATAGGTATAGATATAGATACAGATATTTTTTTTTTTTTACTTACTTTCCAATGCAGAAACCACGTTAAACAGCTCTGTGGTTTTAATCAAGGAAAATGGGATGGATCTCTTTCCCACCAGAGGTCTAAAATATTACCTTCCTAATGTTGGTAGTTTCCTCCTCCAGGCTGTTCCCTGTTCCTCATCTTGATTTAAGAGAGGAAATTATTATAAATCACATTTTAGATTAATTTGCAGGACACACCAGAGAAGGAGCTCTTCAGAGGCTGTGGCAAGTTCGGGGTTTGTTTGTAATGGGTCTCTCCGAATTCGCAGGGGGCCGGGGCCAGGGGGAACTAGTGGAAAACAGAAGGAAATCAGCTGCTTTTAGATGCACAGTGGTCTGTCAGTTTGATAAATAGAAAGTGTCTGAATAAATGCCTGTTGGTCCCCAAAGTACAGACCTTTAACTATTTTTTTATCATTAGCATATAAAATTCACCGTGGAAGCCATAGTTACAACTTCAAGGTTAGATATAACTTAGGGCGTTTGTTTGGTCTGTAGAGTTCATTTTTACTTTATGTTTCAGAATATATTTTCTATTAGCAGAATTAACTGTATTTTCCAGTGAGGTGTCATTCTGCTTTTAAGAGGTTTTCTCAGCAGTTTAAAGCATGAGCAGTTTTAATGCAATGTTCAGGCAGTTGTTTTCATGCACATATGAAAACTGAAGAATATTTTTAGAGCAACTAATGCTGCAGTAGGAACCAAAGATCTAATTTTAACCTAATTTTTCTAGCCTTCATTGAATCCTCCAAATTAAAATGTACGTATCTGAAAATCTATCAAAAAGATTATCAAGATTGCATGTTAGAAGTAATTTTGACCGACATGTGAACTAGAAAGTTATTTTAAAGATGTGGTAACCCTTTTGAAAATGAATGTTGATACTTAAAATCTCCTTCTCTCTGATCAGAACATCCTCACTTAGCTTCATTATTTAAATCTTGCTTAATATCCCACTCATCCCTTCAAAAGTTTTTCTCACATTCAAGGGGGGATGGGTGATGAGGACAATGATGGTGACATTATATTGTTCTGTTTTGTCTTACCGCAATGTGACTTCTCACAGGTATGCAAAGTTACTACATATATGAGAGATTCTGTTCTCCTTTTAAATAGACTTTGTGTTTTAGAGTGGTTTTAGGTGCACAGCAAAATTGAGCAGAAAATATACAGAATTCACATGTACTCCTTGCCCCCCCCACATGCATATAATTATCAACATTCCCACCAGAATGGCGCATTTGTGACCATTGGTGAACCTACACTGATGTGTCACTATCACCCAGAGTCTGTGGTTTAAATCAGGGTCACTCTTGGTGTGGTACATTCTATGGGTTTTGACAAATTATAATGATGTATTTGCCATTATAGTATCATACAGAAGAGTTTCACTGCCCTAAAAATCCTCTAAAAAAACCCCCATCTATATGGGTTTTTTAAAAACTGTAAATGGAAACAAGAAAGAAATATATGAATTGCAACTCATATGCATATTCTACTCTGTCTATGAGAAACCTCTCTGTTCAGTCACTGTAAAGCAGATTGAAGCAATGTGGATGGGGGTTGATTGCTAAGAATGGCAGCTTCCAACTCCATGGAAATAAGGAAATTCAAAAGAGTGTTAGTTCGTTTTTATCCATATCATGCCTGTGAGGTAATGAGACATCTTAAAATGCAGAACAGACTGCTACAAATAGGGCTGATCATCTCATTCTCCACCGTGGATGGAAACCTTCTGGGCAGAGGGATTTCAATATGCAAAACTATTATGGTTTTTTTTTTTTCTTTTTTTTTTACTATACCATATGAGGGCAGAATTGTTGGCAGTAATTCAGATAAGTGATGCAGGATCTGAGTTGAAATACACCAATGTGTTTTTAGAAAAAAATCCACATGTGAGATGGCTGCAGCACCGAGTGCTGGCAGTGATGACCAGGGTGGGGAATGGTAGGTGACGTTAGCAAGAACGGCAGTGAAACAAACCTCAGAATCACGGAACACTCACAGGCTCCTCAGGACAATAGTGCGTACACTTGAACGTGAGTTCTGTTAACCTATAGGTATATATGAAAGTTTGCTTTGAGTTTAACAATTCACGGATGTCTCTTATTCGTGGCTTTTCCTTTGTCTCCTGCTCTTTCCCTTCCAAGAAGCCACATTTTAAAATGTAGCCCAAACCAGCCTCCCCTGATACATATGTCAACAGGCCTGATTTATACTAGAATCTTGGTCATAGTGTGTCATTGTAGTCTGAAGTACGTGTTTTCTGAAATTTTTAACAGGAGCTAGAGAAACTGGCTACCGTGGAAAATCTGAGGTAGATTGTAAATTCTGAAAGGTAGATGTAGTTACAAAAGTTGTGATTTTGATGGTTTTTTCCCTTCACTTTAATACTGTCAGTTCAATATTAGTTTGCTTTTCCTCTTCTGTTTTCTAAGGTTTTTAAAATGCAATATGGGTTGGTTTATTTACTTTTGGAGTAGTACATATTTATATTAATATTAAAAATTTTCTTCTCACCTTGAGTGATTTCTTCTGTTACAGTAGATCAACATAGGAAGCTAGGACTTTTCTTTTCTCATGTTAATAAAAGACAGTACTGGAGGGATGCCTGGGTGGCTTAGTTGGTTAAGCGTCTGCCTTCAGCTCAGGTCATGATCCCAGGGTCCTGGGATCGAAAGTACAAAAAAAATTGAGAACTAATGATCTGTGTTGCTTAGAAATTTTAGGTACATGTCTGAAAAATAGTCTATTTTATCACATACTATAAAAATAAACTTGATGTGTATAATCAGGCTTATAGATCTGAAATAATACACTTTTTGCAAAAATTCAAACCTTAAAACTGGAACGTCTCTCAGTTAAATATCTGTCAAGTTATTTGACATTCTAATTTTTGATCTGGAAGGATATTGATATAAAATGCAGATTGAAGTGTTTGGTTTTTCTTTCCAGCTTTGGAGTTAGAGTTGCCAGCTGAGGAATCTATTGTGTGAAACAACAACCAGCAAATGTTAGATGTAGAAACTGTGTTTAGAACAAGCCTGGAAGTCATAGAATGGGGTCAGTGAGTTGGCCACATTGAGTGCCCCTCCCCCATGAGAATGGGACAGGAAAGATATAAAGAAAGGCATAATAAGAAAAGTCTGAGGCGGTTTCTGAAAAGGTATCTCAACCTACTTAAAATATGTTGGGAGCATCTAATCAGAATCACTAAATATTAATGTTAAAAGAATAATATAAAAAAGTATGGTGTGACAGCCTTTCACTCCAAGAGTTGGAAACAGAATGTGATGTTATTTTTGAAGCCCTCATCCAGTTGTCAGTAGAGTCTTATCATTGCGAAAGTTTTGTTATTTTTGTTTTTCAGATAAAGGCAGCAAGTCTGTGAAGGGAAAGTTGACACAAATCTGTTATATTGTGTAAGAAAACCCACTACATTTACATTTCCAGAATTTTTCATTTTAGATTTTTCTAGATTTTGAAGGAAACTCAGATTTTTTGTCCAAATCCCTCATTTTAAACATGTATACACTTTGGCCCAACAATGGAAAATAACCTTAACCTTGAGCCTGTTAGTAAGCAATGTGTTAAGTTATTAATGTTAATGTCACCAGTGTCTCTAGAGCCCTAGTGTAGTACCCAGTCAGCTATGGATAACTTATTTAACACATCCACAGGTTTATTCCCCAGACAAATGAGAGGGTAGAAGTGCTGACCAGATGTCTAGGTCAAAATAATCTCTCCCAGGGGCGCCTGGGTGGCTCAGTGGGTTAATAAGCCTCTGCCTTCGGCTCAGGTCATGATCTCAGGGTCCTGGGATCGAGCCCCACGTCGGGCTCTCTGCTCAGCGGGGAGCCTGCTTCCCCCTCTCTCTCTGCCTGCCTCTCTGCCTGCTTGTGATCTCTCTGTCAAATAAACAAATAAAATCTTTAAAAAAAAAAAATAATAATCTCTCCCAGTCTGGGAACATTTGTCAGCTGCAGTGAGATCCTTGTTGGGAAGAGGGCTGCTATCCCTCACTCCTCACAATAGAACTAGTGTGTGCATCGTGGGGAAATGGCCAAATATATAGATAGATAGATAGATAGATAGATAGATATCTATGTCTGTATATGGACCTGGATCTAGATGTAGATCTAGATCCAGATCAAGATATAGATATAAGTATAGATATATAGAACATTTCTTACAGTAGACCTGCGGGAAACCTCATTGGAAATATAAGTTGGAATGGAGCCTTGGTAATTTATGAATTAGAAGGAACCACCCTGTTTCATTGTGTTCCTGGGAGAAATGAAAGCATTGAGGAGCCCTGTGGGCAGAAGGCTGAATTGGCTTTATCAGTGTTCTGCTATGACTCAGCTGTGCTGGGCAGTAGCTGAAAAATACCCTGTTGCCTCCCGGTGGGAGAAATCTGTTCAAATCTTGCCTTTTCCACAGGTTGGGAATAAATAGTATACAACTCCAGGGCAGAAGGAGCTGTAACAGAAGAACCATGTAAAAACATTTCGATCTGAAATAGAAGACTTTTTTACATGGAAGCACATATACCCAAGTGAAAAGATAAGATCAAATAAATGTTCCAGAATGGTCAGGGTGCAGATTCTGGAGCTACATGCTGGACTTTGAACCCAGACTGTCCAGTTTACAAATCATGTGTCCTTGGGTGAATTACCAAAATTCTCCATCCCTTAACTTACCTGTTTAAAATAAGGATGCTGATAGTAATACGGGGTACCTCGCAAAATTGTTAGAAGACAAATTAACACTTAACAAATCATTTAAGGACAGTGCCTGGCTTATAGACGGTCCGTATAAATGTATGTTTACCATTAACCCTTTAGAGTTTAGGGTTGACTTGTTCAAAATGTTATTTGTTTTAAACACAGTTTTCCCCCCTAAAGTGTGTAACATAGTTTCTTGCCTTTTCAAACAAGGATATAATAAGGAATATTATTCAATAGTTTGTTCAGCAGATTTTTCCTGAGTGCCTCCCATGGACCCAGCACTGTGCTGGTGGCTGAGGGTACAGTGATAAATCACAGCAACTTGGTTCCTGAAACTTTCCTTGCAGGAAAGTCTCATGGTCGCCATTTTGAGTATCAGTTACTGTAGCCCGTGGACATGCCCCAAAGTCTTATGAACTTTTTAAAGGGATCTGATTTTTAAGTTGTTGTCTTGAGGGTGCCTGGCTGGCTCGGTGGGTTAGAGCCTCTGCCTTCGGCTCAGGTCGTGATCCCACGTTGGGCTCGAGCCTGTCCACATCGGGCTCTCTGCTCAGCAGGGAGCCTGCTTCCTCCTCTATCTCTGCCTGCTTCTCTGCCTGCTTGTGATCTCCATCTGTCAAATAAATAAATAAAATCCTTAACAACAACAACAAAAAATTGTTGTCTTGTATATTTTATGGAAATTGTCATTTGTCTATTTTAAAGTATAATTACTGGCCAAAGTGGAATGTTCAAAGTAATAATTCTCTACAAATCAGTGTTAAAAACTTTCTGTTTGTAGTTCAGATTTTAAAATATATCTATCACAGTGCCATTCAGTTTAGCTTCCCCAGTAAAGGGACTAGGATAATTTAATGAGAGGGACTAATTCTTGTGACAGTTTTTACGATAGATTTGTCCCATTCCTGTCATTCTTAGAGAATAAAATTATACTTCATGTTAGTTCTTTTATGAGGCAAACACTTCATTAATTAACCAAGAATCTGCTGATATTATACATTTTCTCCTCATAAACAACTGAGTGCTTCTGCCAAATGTTTCAGTAGGAGAGACCTGTGAGATAAGAAAATTTTGTGAACCGCAAGAAAAGTCAGCCCTAATGAAAAATATAATTATACCTTAGTACCTATGGTAATAAAGAAATGAGTAAATCCTTGAACACTATGAGAATGAACGCTACTAACGTGCAGCGTCTGTGTTTGTAGTCTCTTAAGAGTCGCTCTTACTGCAGGAATTACTTTTACATTGTCAGGTAATGCAGAAATCTAAATGAAAAATGGCATATTGATTTTTAAGGGTCTTCAGAGATTTGATGCTTTGTAAAACAGTCTATAAGAAAGCAGTGTAGGTCCATTATAACTTGTTTTCTAAGACTTGTGGCCGTTTCCTTAAAATGAGATTTGATGTCAAAGTTTATTTGAGCAGTCTGTAACATCTCAAGAGGGAAAGTACACAGTTAGAAATATGCATAAATTAAGGGACACACTTGTAGTCTTCAAGAAGAGGTATGCATAGACTGTCAAAATGGATGATTTAAGATTATGGGAGATTCCTTAGCAAATTCCTATGTCAAGCAGTTTGTAGCATGTATCCTTCATTCCAGTAAAAATATGAGTACCCTACATTTTGTCAGCATTGGCTATGAAGCAAACTTAATCACTTTCTGAATTTTAGGAATTGCTTATTTTATCATCTTTCTGAGTGAAATGTCTGTGATCTGCTCTGGATATGGGCATCTGTGCTGTGCAATGTGGAAGCACAAGATGAGGATTTTCCCTTGGACAAGATGTAGAAGTCGTTCTAGATTCTGGTGGCTGGAGGCATTTTCATTTTTGAATATTGCATTCAATCTTGGAAACATTGTAGTAGTTAAATCATCAAAACATTTTATCAGAAGCACTTGACATTAGATTGCTTTTAGGAAATGAATTGATTCAAACCTTTGTCATCTCTAATAATAATAATAATAATAGCAGCCCTTTATAGTTCATGGAGTGGTTCCATAGCTTTTATTTTGCGTTACCCTCATAAGCCTGAGAAGTAGACACTACAGGTCTCATTACCCCCTTTTTAATATGAGAACATTGATTTGTGCTTATATTAGCTCAACATGGGCATCAGATTGACTTTTTTTTAATTTTTAAATTCCGTATGCATATATTTATCTATGTAATACATATGATTTACAGGACTTAGTTAATATATAATGGCACACTGCAGAGTTCATTATTAAAGACAGTAAGAGTAAATCAACATTTTAAGTAGTCTTCTCGATGATTTGATTGTTTCTGCTCACTTCTTTCAGATATGATGAGATTATCGTTTGTCCTTTGACTGATAAAGAACTCGTATTTTTCTTTGTCCTCTTAGTTTTCTGTGATGCTTTGTGAACAGTATTTTCAGTCATTGGTTCATTTGTATGAACCACTTTTTATAATGTTTAGTTTATTTAAAAACATTTTTTTAAATATGTATTGTATCATTGGTTTCAGAGGTGGAGATCAGTGATTCATCAGTCTTATATAATACCCAGTGCTCATTACATCACATGCCTTTCTTAATACCCGTCTCCCTGTTACTCCCCCAGCCCCCCACAATCAATTCTCAGTTTGTCTCCTATGATTAAGAGTGTGTTTGGTTTGTCTCCCTTGCTGGTTTCATCTTGTTTTATTTTTTCCTCTCTTCCCCATGATCCTCTGTTTTGTTTCTTAAATGCCACATATGAGTGAGATCATATAATAATTGCCTTTCTCTGATTGACTTATTTTGCTCAGCATAATACCCCCTAGTTCCATCCACATCATTGCAAATGTCAAGATATCATATTTTTTGTTGGCTGAGTAGTATTCCATCATACACCTATACACCACATCTTCTTTGTCCATTCATTTGTCTGTGGACATCTGGGCTCTTCCCGTAGTTTGGCTACTGTGGACATTGCTGCTATAAACATTGGGGTGTAGGTGCCCATTTGTGTCACTATATTTGTTTCTTTGGGGTAAATACCCAGTAGAGTAATTGCTGGGTCGTAGGGTAGCTCTGTTTTTAACGTGTTGTTTGTTTTTTTTTTTTTAAGATTTTATTTATTGATTTGACAGAGACAGAGAGAGAGAGAGCGAGCGAGAGAGGAAATACAGGCAGGGAGAGTGGGAGAGGGAGAAACAGGCTTCCCCCCGATACAGGACTCAATCCCAGGACCCTAGGATCATGACCTGAGCCAAAGACAGGCACTTAAACGACTGAGACATCCTATTTCTAATTTCTTGGAAAACCTCCATACTGTTTTCCAGAGTGGCTGCACCAGCTAGTGTTCTCACCAAGAGGGCTCCCCTTTCTCTGCATCCTTGCCAACATCTGTTATTTCCTGACTTGTTAATTTTAGGCATCTTGACCAGTGTGAGGTGGTACCTCACTGTGGTTTTGATTTATATTTGCCTGATGCCACGGGATGTTGAACATTCTTTCATGTGTCTGTTGTTGACTGATATTTTAACATTGGCATTTCTGTTGAGACTGTAGGCTTGAAAATAATTCATCCTGAAATCATCTTGGAAGATCATATGACATCTTTTATATCTTTTAAATAACAACATGAAGACTGTTCAAGTAGTTCTGATTTTTATTATGATCGATGATCTTTTAGCTATAAAAATTATAGAAAAATGTGTTTTGCTGTCCAACACTTTATCAACAAGAATAGTTACAAACGAGCTCTTTGGTCTCCCTCCAAGAAGTACAGAAATTTGGATGCGAATTTGAAGTTGTCTTTGAGTCACTAAGTGAAGGCCAAAATAAACAGTACTTTTACCCTCCAGCTCTAAGGGGCTATCTGTAAAGTGAAAGCTCAAACATTGGAGGTAGTCAAACATTCTAGTACATGCCAACTTGCCCTTTCATTGCCATAGATAAAAATTTCTGGGAATCAGGAAGACATTAAAAAACAAAACTCAAAACGCTTTTCACATGACATGTGACACCAAAGTGCTCATTATTAGACTTTCCCACTTACCTTCTTTGTCCCAGCTGCCCCCTCCCACCTCCAGCTCATCCCCAGTCACTGTTGATCACTTCTGTGATGGGGGAAATGAAGGGAGGGAAAAGAACAAGAACTATTGTTTTGTCTTCTTCGTAGCAATAAATTGTTTTGTTGAGAAATACAAGTACATAATTTGTTTTGCCCATAAAAATATCATGCTTGGTATATCTAGAGAAATAATCACTATAGAAATGTTGGAAGTGAAACTTTTTTCCTCTTTGTATTATTTTTAGCAGGAGCCAGTCAATTCCCCCCAGTTAGGTGGATGGCTGTTGTGCCCTTTACACACTTACTCCGCCTTCTTCTTGCAGAGGCATTCAGAGCAGCTTTTTTTTTTTTTCAAGATTTTATTTATTTATTTAGAGAGAGAGAGAGAGAGAGAGAACATGAACGCAAGCATGGGGAGTGGAAGGCAGAGGGAGTAGATTCCCAGCTGAACAAGGAGCCCAAAACAGGACTCCTCCACCCCAGGACTCCAGGATCATGACCCAAGCCAAAGGCAGATGCTTAACTGGCTGAGCCACCCAGGCATCCCTCATAGTCAGCTTTTGATTGCTGTTTCTTTTGCTGCTTCTATAAATCTGAAAAGGCATTTCTAAAACTGTGGCCCATATAGTAATGAAAAATAATTTTTAAAATAAAAAAAAATTTCGGGGCACCTGGGTGGCTCAGTGGGTTAAAGCCTGTGCCTTCGGCTCAGGTCATGATCCCAGGGTTCTGGGATCGAGCCCCTCATCGGACTCTGCTGAGCGGGGAGCCTGCTTCCCTCTCATGCCTGCCTGCCTCTCTGCCTAACTTGTGATCTCTGTCAAATAAATAAATAAACTCTTAAAAAACAATAAAATAAAATAAAAAAATTTTCGTTGGTCAGATCATTTAGGGTGTCAGGGGTGTGTCTTCCCCCTCCCACACCTAGTGAATTTGTAGTACATTTTAGCTAGTGATTAAAGGCCCTTGACATCCCTGCGATTAACATAAAATCTGGTATTGCATCTCTCAGATTTATTTGATTAAAGACGCATTTTTTACTCTGGAATAGAAGTTGGGAAAATATTGGCATATTAGTTATATATTGCTGTTTAACAAATTACCACAGACGAAGCTGCTTCAAACAACACACGTTTATCATCTCCCAGGTTCTGTTGGTTAAGACTGCGGGTGTGGCTCAGTTGGGTGCCTCTGCTTCCAGGTCTCTCACCTGGCTGCCATCGAGGCGGCAACTGAATGTTCTCCTGGGAAAGAATCTGCTTCCAGCTTTCCATGGTTATTGGCAGAATTCAGTTCCTTACAGTCTGTTGGACTCAGGGGCTCGGTTCCAAGCTGGCTGTTGGCCAGAGGCCACTCTCGGTTCCTTACCACGTGGACCTCTCCAACATGGCTACTTGCCTCATCAAAATAGTCAAACCAAGAAGACAATAAAGTGAGTCTGCAGCAAGACAGAAGTTATAGCCTTTGCCAGATTCTGTTTTTTTAGAAACAAGTCACATCCTACTCAGGAGGGGATTCTGTAAAAGCGTGACGATCAGGAGGCAGGGGTGTCAGGGGAATGACCTTAGAGTATGCGAATCACTACGGTATCAAAACTACTATTCAGTTATCTCATGATAATTACACTGTGTGATACGACTTTCCATAAGAAGTAGCAGTTAACTGAGCATATAAAGCCTTATGCTAGGGTATAAAGATGTATAAAGGATATCGGTAATGATGCTGCTGGTGGTGATAAATAGTGATGAGAAGTAAGCCTTCATTGACTGCTACTTGGGTCAGATGCTGGAGTGAGCACTCTTCCTGTCGTCTCTTACCTAATCTTCACATAAGCCTCCTTTTCTAGGTAACAAAATGGAAGGTTGAAAAGTTAAGTAAGCCTGTGGGTTGTTCTCGAACAGTTCACTGAGAAATTAGACAAGTTATGCCACTCATTTTACTATTTTTCAACAGGTGACTTCTCTATACATGACGGGAGCTCAGGAAAGGGTTGGAAAGACTTAGAGGGGACTGCCCAAAGAGGCCTTTTCCAAGGATGAGTAGGATTTCATGAAGCTTCTGAGTTAGGGACAGAGACAGGGTACAGTGTAAGTAAAGGCAAGTAGATTTCCATAATGGTAATATTTATAGTACCTCTACAATAACATGCCAAAGGATAGAGCTATTGCTTTTAGCCACAGGCAAAGATATTGGCGGACATGTGGACAGCAAAGCCAGAGAGGAGACTAAATGTCAAGTAGGTAGTAGTAACAGCAGCAGATGCAACTGTTTGGTTCTATTTTTTATTATTCATTTATCCCCGGCCTCTCTCCAAAGTGGCCTTGCAGCAGCTGCTAATCTGATGGTCCACTTGCTCTCTTCTTACTTAGCCTGCGACTATTCTGGGCAGACGTGTTTCCATCTACCCCTTGCCTTCCCTCCAGTTCTGGTCTCTAAGTTCCTTTTTCAGGCAAGTGCAGCTGGGAAGGCACAGCCTGGGGGCTGCAGCGTGGGAGAGTCTCAGCACTCATTTTGCTGGCCTTCTATCAGCTGGAACCTCCTGCCAGTTGGGCAGGATCTGGGCCAGGCCTAATCCCTGCACAGAGAGGCCCCTGGGACGGAGGCAGGGCGCTGAGCCAGGTGTCTGCAGCATGCAGTTTGTCATCGAGAGCCCTGATCTGGAGAGGCCAGAGCTGTGACAGTAAGCCCTGGTCCGCTCTCCCAGTCCTCCGGGCTAGAACAGTGGCAGCAACCAAAGTTCACAGCAAGGACCAGGGCTGAGAAACTAGGGAACACTCGTCCTGTCTGGAAGCCCTTTCCTTGAGTGGAGATGGTAGCAAAAAGGCAGGCTCGTTTAATAAAAAGAACATGAGGGGAGAGTGAGAAGTCCAAACACTTGTTCTAACGTTTTTACTAACTAGCTGTTGGACTTTGGACTAGTCACTTAAATAGGCAGTTTTATTTTCTGTAAATTAAGGAAAAAAGACAGGATTTAATCATCTTTAAGCTTGAAATCCCAGATTTTAATATTTTTAAATGTCCTTTAAAAACTCTTCTCCAAAGTGAGTCTGCTCTGTTTTCTACCATATGTTTATACAGTTTGTGGCCATTTCCTTAAAAATACCTTTGCTGATTTCAAAGTCAACTTCTGCTTTGCCCATGAAAAAAATTTAAAAACCCAGCAAATACAGAATTACTATGACTGCAAGCCTTATCTGGAATGGAGATTTTATTACCTTTCTTAGTGTAATCATCCCAATTACTATAGGTATTATAGATAAAGAATGGTGAAGAATTGTAATGCTTTCAGAAAGGCTATTTTCTTTTTGCAATTTTGTACATTTCTCTGAGCTTATTGTGATAAATAAGCTCTTAATATCCTTTATCTGTTTCACCCATTCTCCCCTCACTACCTCCCCTTTGATAACCATCAGTCCTCTGTATTTAAGAGGCTGGTGGGGTTTTTTTGTTTGTTTGTTTGTCTCTTTTTTTCTTCGCTTGTTCATTTGTTTTGTTTCTGTGTATGAATGAAATCAAATGGTATTTGTCTTTCTCTGACCGACTTATTTCATTTAGCATAATGTCCTCTAAGTTCATCTATGTTGCCACAAATGGCAAGATCTCATTTTTTTTATGAATGAATAGTATTCTATTTCTTCTTTATCTATTTATCTGTCAGTGGACACTTGGGTTGCTTCCATAATTTGGCTATTAGTAAATTATGTTGTAATAAACACAGGGGTACATACAGATTTTTGAATTAGTGTTTTTAATTTTCTTTGAGTAAATACTAAGTAGTGGTATTACTGTATCATATGGTATTTCTATTTTTAATTTTTTGAGGAACCTCTGTATTGTTTTGCACAGTGGCTATACTAATTTGCATCCTTACCAACAGTGCACAAGGGTTCCCTTTTCTTCACATCCTCGCCAGCACTTGTTATTTCTTGTGTTTTTGATTCCAGCTATTCCAACTGGTATGAGATGATAACTCATTGTAGTTTTGACTTATATTTCCCTGATATTATGGATGATGTTGAGTATCTTCTCATGTGTCTGTTGGCCATCTGTATGTCTTCTTTTGAAAAATGTGTTTTCAGGTCCTCTGCTCATTTTTTTAATTGAATTCCTTCTCTTTAGAGTTGCCAGTTTGTTTGTAATTTTATTTTTTTAATTTAATTTTTTAATTTAAATTCAATTAGTCAACATATAGTAGTACCTCATTAGTTTCGGGTATAGTGTTCAACAATCCATTAGTTACATATAACACCCAGTGCTCATTACATCAAGTGCCTTCCTTAATGTGTATCACCCAATTACCTTATCCCCCCACCCACCTCCCCTCTAGCAGCCCTCAGCTTGTTTCCTATAGTAAAGAGACTCTCATGGTTTGTCTCCCTCTCTGATGACTTCCCTTTCAGTTTTCTCTCCCTTCCCCTGTGGTCCTCTGTGCTGTTTCTTATATTCTACATATAAGTGAAACCATATGATAGTTGTCTTTCTCTCATTGACTTATTTGGTCAGCATAATACCTCCATTTATATCCACATTGATGTAAATGGAAAGTATTCTTTCTTTCTGATGGCTGAGTAATATTCCTGTGTGTGTGTGTGTGTGTGTGTGTGTGTGTGTGTGTGTGTGTGTGTATACATACATATGTATATATATACACACCACATTTTCTTTATCCATTCTTCTATTGATGGATATCTGGGCTCTTTCCCCAGTTTGGCTCTTGTGGACATTGCTGCTATAAACATTGGGGTGCAGGTATCCCTTCAGATCACTACATTTGTATCCTTGGGGTAAATACCTACTAGTGCAATTGCTGGGTCATAGGGTAACTCTATTTTTAACTTCTTGAGGAACCTCCATGCTGTTATCTAGAGTGGCTGCACCAGCTTGCGTTTCCACCAACAGTGCAGGAGGGTTCCCCTTTCTCTTCATCCTCACCAGCATCTGTCGTTTCCTGTCTTGTTAATTTTAGGCATCTTGACCAGTGTGAGGTGGTATCTTACTGTGGTTTTGATTTGTATTTCCCTGATGCCAAGTGATAGGGAGCATTTTTTTGTGTGTCTGTTGACCATTTGCATGTCTTCTTTGGAGAAATGTCTGTTCATGTCCTTTGCCCATTTCTTGACCAGATTACTTGTTTTTTGGGTGTTGAGTTTGGTAAATTTTTTATATATCTTGGATACTAACCCTTTATCTGATATTTCATTTGCAAGTATCTTCTCCCATTCTATAGGTTGCATTTTATTTTTGTTGACTGTTTTCTTTGCTGTGCAGAAGCTTTTTATCTTGATGAAGTCCCAATAGTTTATTTTTGCTTTTGTTTCCCCTGCCTTTGGAGGCATGTCAAGCAAGAAGTTGCTGCAGCCAAGGTCAGAAAAGTTGCTGCTTGTGTTCTTCTCTAGGATTTTGATAGATTTCTGTATCACATTTAGGTCTTTCATCCATTTTGAGTTTTTCTTTGGGTGTAAGAAAACGGTCCAGTTTCATTCTTCTACATGTGGCTGTCCAATTTTTCCAGCACTGACAGAATAAAGTTGTCATTTTTTTAAGACAAAAAAAGGCTTTCCGGAGGGCGCCTGGGTGGCTCAGTTGGTTGGGCAACTGCCTTCAGCTTAGGTCATGATCCTGGAGTCCTGGGATCAAGTTCCGCATCAGGCGCCTAGCTCGAGGGGAGTCTGCTTCTCCCTCTGACCTTCTCCCCTCTCATTCTCTCTCTCTCTCTCTCAAATTAATAAATAAAATCTTTAAAAAAAAAAACTTAAAAAAAAGATTTACAGGAAATGATTGATAGTGTAAAGGATATCTTTTTTAAAAAGAACTGTGGGTATTTTGTTGTATTTTGACAATTAATTCCCTCAATGTATTTTTAGAAATACATACTGCATTTGTTCACAGCATTTGGTGCAGTGTTTAATGCTGTGTAATAGATTTAGAGTAATTTAGTCAACAATTTAGAAGTACTGTTTTCTACTTGTGGATTTTAATATGCAATCATAATTTCAAAGATTAATCCACACACATGCACTAAATTTTACTTAACTGCCAGATGTATATTTCAAGCAATTTCTGTTTTTGCTCCTTTAATGAAATATTTAATGAAAAAAAAAGTGAGATCAATAAAAAAAGGATAGCAAACTCAAGAGCACCTTATGATTCTAGAACTCGTATTTGGTTTGAAGATAGTTTCTCAGTTTAAAATGTCTTCAGCTACACTTAAAGATTCCAAATAAAGCTTTATTGATGAGGATAAATGCCTGAAAGAACAAGCTATTTGGACTGACAAGAGGGGAATAGTTAAAGTCTATATATCAGATTCTATAAAGGACATGTGCTTCAGATGTTAGGTTTCTGTCTTTAATTCCAAAAGGAGAAGACACTTGTCTAGTCTGGCACAAGAGGAGTTTATATTTTATTGCTGACAGCTCTGTTAAAACCATGGCAGTCTTCTGGGAACATTCTTGGTCCTCTCAGGCTTAGAATGTGTGATGTTTGCTGACAAAGGAGGATAAATTGTCACGTTGCTGATTCTGAGTTTGAACTTCTCAAAACCTACCTAACTATATTCTCACGTCCATTATTTCTGGTTATTTAGAGCAGCATGCCTTCACGTGGTTCAATTAGATGTAGAAATGAAAACTTCATTGTATGAATTGTAAAAAAAAATTTTAAATCATAGCTCCTTTGGGCAGTTTTGATTCTTCCGTCTTAGGGAAATCTACTTTAAGTACTATATTTGAAAGCACATTTCCCTTTAAGGAACTTTTTTTTTTTTTTTTAACATCAGAATTGCCTGATGACTCAAATTGCTCATGCAAGTTTAACTTGGTCTTCGTCACTAAACTGGCTATTACACGACAAGCCTGTGCTTTAGAAGACGACTTGGTGGTAGTGGTGAGAATATTTAAGTAATAGTTTATTTCAGCTTGTTCTACCCAGTCATTAGCTCATTGCTGCCAGCCATCAGTTTCCCTGCCACACCAGGAGAACCTGTCATTTACATCCGATCACTGTTTTAGGACTCACACTGTGAAGTATAAGGAAAGACGCTAGAATCTGAGGGTGGAAGTGGGAAGCGGGTGCATGACAGCACAGGGCTGGGTGAGGACTTAGTTGACCCTTTTTCTTTCTCTCTTCTAAAGACAAGTCCTTTCTTCCCCCTGTGCACACAGTAATAGGCATTTCAGAGAATAAAAGACGAGTAGAGTGAAAATTAAGTTTTCTTCTCCTCCTGTTTTGTTATTTGTTTTGCCTTTTCTCTCAACAATTTATTATAGTTGGCTCCATATTAATACATATAGATTTATTGGCCTCTTTGGCTGTATTTTGTAAGCTGTGCCATAATTTATTTAGCCACTTTCCTTCTGGAATCTGAGGTGGTTTTTAGTCTTTTGCTAGAAACAGTGTCACAGTGACTATCCCCACACAGAAGTCTTTGTGTGTATAAATACAGGGTAAACGCCTAGAATAAAAGGTGCCGTTGATCACTCTCTGAAACTTGTGAAACACACCCAGTGACTTCCAAGTTCAGCCAGTCAATTCAATGAACACATTACACATGCTAGGCCCTGTGCGGGTCCTGGGGACTTTTCAAGAATCAGACACTGCCTCTGCGTTAAATAAATTAGCTTCATTCTCCAGTGACTGTGATGCTCATAGGGAAAGTGCCAGGTGACCAGTCACAACAGGAAGGAATGCCTTCTGCTGTCAGGATTTAAGGAAGCATTTGGAGCTGGGTGGGAGTTAGAGGTGGGAAGTGGCAGTGAAGGACACGTGGGATGGTACAGGAGGGGTGTCCCAGGGTTGGCCGCACTGCCTCCCCCTCGTGGCACCCTCACCAACCCTGTGACATGCCAGGCCTGCTCCTGCCTCACTTGTGGTGCCCTCTGCCTAGACTGCTCCCCCTAGATTTCTTTATGCCTCTGTCCCTTTACAGTGGTGCCCAGAGGGCCTCGGAGCTCCTCAGCCTGGGCCCTGGTTATTGCTTGAGTGTTGAAGGTTGAGCGTTTAGGGAAGAGCAGGGCAGGGCCTCTCAGGGCACCGCTTGCTTCAGTTTAAGGTTCCCTGCTCAGAACCTAGAAGTCCCTCCTCAGAGTCAGGGGAAAGGGTCTCATCTCTGTCTGCCTAAGACTGGATTCCGTCTCCCCAAAATGAGTGTTCCCGGTGACCTACCTAGAACTCAGGCCCCAGGCCTCCAAAGAGGAAGTTTGTGAGAATCTGAGGGCCCTGGGAGATCTAATTTCAGATTTCAGGGTCCATCTTCTATCCCCTGGCCACAGGATTGGTCACTCAGGCCCACAGTCCCAAGAAATAATCATTGCCCTTAATATTTATATTACCAACAGTCCAATATCAGTATGCATGATAGGATTTAGACTTAAATGTAACCACAAGTTGGGCTTTATTGGTTTTGTCCTTTTTAGCATAAGGAAAAACTCTCACCATATCCCCTTTCTTTAGTCCTCTTGGTTCCTGAAAACTTCTAATGGAGAATGAGGGGAAGCATTGTTATGTTATCTCTGTGTTCCTTGAGGCAGCAAACATCTTCCTTAAAGAAACCACAGAACCTCAGAAGCCCATTAGCTTTGCCAAAACATGCACCCAGATTACATTAAACCCTTTGCTCTGAAACATCAAGATGCAGGTTAATTTCACAGCTTGCCCCAGAACAGTGGGTAGGGACTTGCTTTACATTTACGTAACAGAAATTAAGTTGGTTTTCTTAAAAGAAAGGAACAGTCAACCTCAAAGATAAATTCAGGTCTCTTTCTTTAATAAAACAGAACAGCAGTAAGCTTTGAAATGATGTTTTTATACTGCTGCCCATCAAGGTTTAAAAAAAAAAAAAAAACCTCTCAGGTCTGGGCATACCTCCTTCTCTGCTTAAATTAACACTCTGAGAGGTAGCTAGGGCGCTATGTAGAATCAGAGGAACCTGGTGTCTTAGTTGGGATCTAAGCTGGTTTCACACGTCTGAGTCCTCCAGTTCCTAGTCTGGATCCTAGTGAGCAGAGACAAGGCAGTTCCCTGTCCATGTGTGGTTTAGATAGACTTAGTCCTGTTTTAATTATGGTATTTTACAGAGGACTTGGTGTTATGTCAGGATGCGGAAGGGGTGGAGAGTGGTGGTAAGAAATGGGGCAGTCGTAAGACATGAATCTTGCTCATAGAGAGCTTATCATATAGATGGAGAGGTAAACACGGAAATCAAAAGTTGAATAAAATCATTTTATATACTTACTGCCAAGTGAGCTGAATGGAAAATGACATGTGATGTAAAAATATAGAGGAGAGATGGATTATTTCTTGAGGTTTTATTTATCTAAATTTTAAACATATTAGTTTGAGAAATAATGGAATGTGTTAAGAAAGTATATCCATCACGTTTATTATTATGAGCCAGTAGCTTCTATATTAATAGCTTCATATGTCTTCCTATTTGTGTCTAACATATATGTGAGCAGTATAAAAGAATTAAAGAATTTATGTGTTTGGGTTTACTTCTAAATAACAATAACAAAAAAGGATCATGAGCTTTTATGTGATTCACTTTTACTCACATTGGGTTTTTAAACATTTTGAAATCCAGGGACAGATACTCTATTGAGATCTGACAAAATGTCCCAAGATATAAAGGTATAAAATAGGTGAAAGAAGAGGTACTGTGGATCAGGTGAGTTGGCCATTCTCTCTGTTGGTCAGGGCAATACAGACATGCCACCTGCTACAGGAACACTGTCTCAGGGGCTTGGGGGTAGGTGGCTGTTCTCAACATATATGTCGGTGCAACAATAGACTCAGTGTGGGCTAGACACCATGCCAGGAGCTGGAGGTAGAAAAGCAGATGAACTGTGGCCCTCCTTTCAGGGAAGCTGCAGTCTGGTGTGGGATGGATGGCGGCTGACATGTGAGTGAATGACTTGGCAAATCCACTCAACCTCGGGGCTTCAGTCAGTCAGAGAAGAGCAAGGCTCGTAACCTGGACCAGGGAGGGGAGGGCGAGTCGGGAAAGCTGCTGGAAGACTTGGCCAGAGTATAGCTTTGAAGGACATGTAGGTATTCCAAGATCAGAGACCATGTGCAAAGAAGCTGATGTGAAAGCAGATAATTACAGGTAATTTGCCTTGAACATAAAAAGGAAGGAATGGGAAGAAACAAGGCTGGAGTAATAGCAGGGGAAGTCTTTGGATTTTGGACTTTTAGGATAAATTCCAGAGGATCCATTAAACTCTTTAGCAGAGAAGTGACCTGATCATATGGTGTTTTAGTTCATGGTGATAGCCAGTATGTTTTGAGTGTTGTATGAGCCAAGTGCACTATGAAGCATTTTCTATGCATTTCTCATTTAATTCACACAAATACCCTGAGTCAGGTGTGGTCCTTGTATCAGAGATCCTGAAGAGGAACAAAGGGCAGCTCAAATGGGGCGATAGAGGAGAGTTTGAGGTAGGGACTATTTATGAAATTGTGGGCAGGGTTGAAAATGTGAAACCCATCCAGGCTAGCAATAGTGGGGGGCTTTTATCACTACACCCATGAGGGATTAAGAGAGAGAGTGATTCTGGAATCCACTGAGCAAGGGGGGACTTAGCTACTGCCATTTACCTGTCCAGCTGGGAAGGAATCGAATGGGGAGAGGGGTGCAAAAAATACACCAGTCTCGCTGTTTTCCTTCCTTCTGATCCTCTGATCTTCGGGCAGTGTGCCTCCCAATGGTCCAGCCAAAAGTTGAGATCAAGGGGCCAGGGATTCTGTAATTACAGGCCCATTAAGGTCAGCCTCTGGAAAGCATAGAAGGGAGTGGAGGAGAAGAGTCAGGAACACATTAGAAGAGATAAATGGAGAATATCCAGCCAGGTTATTTCACAGAGGAAGCAACTAAAACTCAGCTTGCTGCAAGTCACACAGCCTGTCAGTGGTGGTCTCACCTGAACGCACAGAGGGAGCTCTTATGTACTGTATAGAAATGTCTCTTCCGCAGACTATGGAAGACGAAAAGGAAAGGTAAATATGCTGGCTGGGCGACCAGTCAGGAGCTCTTTCAAAGGCTCAAGGCCCAGAAGGGTAAGTTTGAGGAACTACAGTGGCAGTCCGTGGCAGAGAGGACAGAAAGAAGGGGCTGGATTTGATGCAGTGGAGGCAGAATGGATAGAACTGTGGACCTCAATTTCTTTCTCATAAGAAATGGTGATATCACAGAAGGTACGGACTGTCTTAGATCCTTTCCAGCACGAGAGCTCTGTGACTCATCTCTGCGGTGATTGTGGTACATATTTATTTCATGGAATCAATGTATTTTTGAAAATGTTCCCCAAATGCTCCATATGCCTTCTCTTGGAGGTTTGAAGTTTATTTACTACATTACTGACACCAAACTCCAATGACACGACAACCAAGATTGTCACCAGGTATCACAAAACATGTTTTAAAATCATCAAAATAAAGTAAACATGTTGATGTCTTTTAGTAGACATTTTCCTCTGATTATGTCTGGAATCCTGTATTGAGTACAGTGTGGAGACCCCAAGATATAACTTGACCTCTGCTCAAATAGTATGATAAGAGAAAAAACTAAAAGCACAGGAGAAAATTCAGAAAAAGAGGGCCATAATTTAAAAACCATAAGCCATAAAATTAAAAAAAATACGTATTTAGTTTGACCCAAATCTTTTTTTCCCTTGAATTGGCTCACTAATTGCCTCATTAATTTGAACTGATTTGGTTGGACATTTATTGTTGTAAACACATAAAAACCTCTCAGTTAAAAAAGTCATGTCAAGGGGCAACTGGGTGCTCAGTTAGTTAAGCTTGACTTCAGCTCAAGTCATGATCTTGGGATTGTGGGATCGAGCCCTGTGTTGGGCTCATGCTCAGCACAGAGTGTGCTTGTCTCTCTTCCTCTGCTTCCCCTCCCCCTGCCCAATAAATAAATAAATAATATATTTAAAAATAAAGTTCATGTTAGTAAAGGACACCTCAGAAAACCTTTTTTTTTATGCTTTTTTTAAAAAAAAATTTTTACTTATTATTTGTCAGAGAGCACAAGCAGGAGGAGCAGCAGGCAGAGGAAGAAGCAGGCTTCCCACTGTACAAGGAGCCCAGTGCGGGACCTGAGCCGAAGGCAACCGCTTAACCAGCTGAGCTACCCAGGCGTCCCCGGAAGAGTTTTTTCTTGTGTCATTATATGTCCTACAGATGAGCTTTGATGACACCTGAGTTTGAGATTTCTGGGGAAAAAAAGGGGGGGGGAAGCAGAGCCCTCAGCACCCTGTAATATAAATATCCCCCCTCATACTCCTTCCCTCCTTCCCTTTTCTTCCTTCCTTCATTCTTTCCTCCCCCTCCCCCCCATTTCTATCTCTCTCTCTTTCTTTCTTTCCCTCTTTCTTCCTTTCTTTCCTTTCCTCCCTCCCTCCCTCCTTCCTTCCTTCCTTCTTTCCTTCGTTTCTTTCTTTCTTTCTTTCTTTCTTTCTTTCTTTCTTTCTTTCTTTCTTTCTTTCTTTCTTTCTTTCTTGTTTAGCTATTCTCCTCTAAGTTACAAGTCTCTGGCTAACTAACTGCTTTCTGCTGCTTTCCACTTCAAAAAAAAGCAGCAGATGAGACCTCTTCTCATTCCAGCAGTTAGATCTTAAGTAAAGGTTTCTGAGCATTTCTCCAGAGTACTTCCTTACCAAATTTCTCTTTTCCTTGAGGGTCTCTTGTGTGATTGTTCTCTGAGGCTCTCTACACAACATCAGTCATGTTCTCTCATTTCCTCATATTTTTGGAACCTCTTTCCAGTAAAACCAGCATGTGTTTTTCTTTAAAAGATTTTATGTATTTATTTGGGAGAGAGAGAGAGCACGAGCAGGTGGAGGGGCAAAGGGAGAGGGAGGGAGAAGCAGACTCCCCACTGAGCACGGAGCCTGATGTGGGACGCAGTCCCAGGACCCCAGGATCATGACCTGAGCCGAAGGCAGACGCTTAACCGACTGAACCCCCAGACACCCCAAAAGCAGCTTGTGTTTTCTCCTCATTTCTCTTTCTTGTCTTCACCCTTTTGGTCTCCCTCTCCCACCAGGCTGACCTGCTCCCATTCGGGACTTGGGAGTCAGTCACTCATTCTCTGCCGCTCCATCTGCATGGAGCCCAGCAACATATTTGTTCCCAGATTCCCAGTCTTCCTGGGGATACAGTGGCCCTGCCTGTATGCATCCTGGCATAGCTACTTACTACTGTGTAACCTGGGATAAACTCATTTCCTTTCTGTTAAATTAGGATACCAATAATCATACTACTTTCTAGGTTGTTGTAATGACTAAATGATATCATGTATCTAAAAATCTAATAGATTGTAACTTCTCATTAAATTCTCATCAGGTTTACACTAGCATATTCACTGATTTTTCATATTTTAGTATTATCTATAGTAAGACCAGGTAAAAATATTGTATTACCCCTACACTCAACTTTTAAAAAAAATTTAAGTGGTTTAGAAAGGAAATGGGAATGATTTTCTCATAAACGTTCCAGAGGAACACTCTAATTTCGTATTTCCCTTAAAAACTCAAAAATTAATGAAAGCATATGTTGTCATTTCAAATGTTATATATGTATGATGTCATCTTTATAGATTGGCTTCTTATTAAGCATAAAGGATATACCTCTGGCATAAAATCATAATTATTTTTACATAATTTGACCTAATTATAGTTGTGATGATTCAACAATCTTTCTTTAACACATACCAGTGCACACTCTTAGAATATTTGGCGTGTATATATATAAATACATGTTTATAACCAAATGGTCTAAAAGTTCTGAATAATATGTCTTGATTTAAGACTGAGAGTCTTGTGATGAACTTAGTATGTTTAACCTCTAATTTTTAAAAATTGGGGAAAAGGGTCGCCTGGGTGGCTTAGTCAGTTGAGCATCCGACTCTTGATTTTGGCTCAGATCATGAGCTCAGAGTCATGAAATTAAGGCTCTGCGCTCAACGGGGAGTCTTCTTGGGACTCTCTCTCTGTCTCTGCCCCTCCGTCACTGCACTGTCTGTCTGTCTGCCTCTCTCTCAAATAAATAAATATTTTAAAAAATAAAAATTGGGGGAAAACCAGCATGAATATGCATTCATCAAAATTGCCAATTTAGTCGGATTATGAAATTCATTTTCTGTACTGTGTTGTCATTTCACATTGGAATAATAACTATGGGTCTTACTAAATGAGAAGCAGAAACTAGAAAACCAAATGTAAGCCAGCGAGCTGTGAAAATGATGTCACACTCTACTGGAAATGATTTCACATTCTCTGTGAATGCGGATGTGATATGAGGGGATCATTGAGGTGGAATTATTTACTTAAAGGCCTTTTTAAGAATTGGAGCTTACATGATCTTCACACATTTAATTTTCTTAGTATTTTCTTAGCATCACTGAGTTTTAGTACTTGGATGACTCAAAGTGTCCTTAGTCTGATCCATGGGTCAGCAAAACTTTTTCTTAAAGGGCCAGATACTAAATGGAACCTATGGGTCCCAGTCTGTGCCAACTACTCAGCTCTGCTGTTGAGCACAAAGCAGTAGATGATACGTGAATGAATGGGTGTATCTGTGTTCCAGCAAAGTTTATTTACAAAGACAGGTAGCCAGCTCACAGGCACTTGAGGAATCTGATCTCAGACCTTTTTATTTTATGCATAACATAGCAAGCAAGCTTACATGACTTAATTGAGGAGACACGTCTAACTAGTTAGTGTCAGAACCACTATCAGGCATTTAGTTTTTTCATATCACAAAACTTCCAAAATGCAGGCTAATGCTCTGGTAACAGCATATTGCTCATATGGTAGTCAGCCAAAGGCTTCTGACTGATTGATCTTACCATCATCAGATCTCTTTCATTTAAAGCAGTATTTCCTAGAATGGTATATTGTTTTTAACTTCTATACAAAATAGAAAATAAAATTTTTCCATATTTGAAATTTAAGTATTTGAATATTTTCTTTCTTTCTTTCTTTTTAAAGATTTTTAAAATTTAAATTAAATTCAATTAGCCAGCATCTTTAGTTTTTCATACAATGTTCAATGAACCATTAGTTGCGTTTAGCACCCGGTTCTTATCACGTGCCCTCCTTAATGCCCATCACCCAGTTACCCCATCCCCCCGTCCACCTCCACAACCCTCAGTTGCAGGTAGACTCAGGACTCAGGAGTCTTTTTTACTTCTTTATTTGAGAGCAAGAGAGAGGACATGAGCAGTGGGGAACAGCAGAGGCAGAGGGAGAGACTCCCCACTGAGCAGGGAGCTGGACACCTTGATCCAGGGCCCTGAGATCATGACCTGAGCCAAAGGCAGACACTTAACCAACTGAGCCATCCAGGCATCTCTGAATATTTTCTTTCTCTTTAGAATGTCTATATTAAGATATTATGATTGTTTCTGTTATTTAGAATGCAGATTAAGAAAATCTGTGCCCTTTAGGATAGATAGTAATTAGGCATAACTTATTAACTTTAAAAATTCAAAGATAAGGGGCGCCTGGGTGGCTCAGTGGGTTAAAGCCTCTGCCTTCGGCTCAGGTCATGATCTCAGGGGCCTGGGATCAAGCCCCACATCAGGCTCTCTGCTCAGCAGGGAGCCTGCTTCCCTTCCTCTCTCTCTGCCTGCCTCTGTGCCTACTTGTGATCTCTGTCTGTCAAATAAATAAATAAAATCTTTAACCAAAAAAAAAAAAAAAATTCAAAGATAAGTAAATAAAATCAGAGCAAAATAAAATACTGCCTTAATATCTTTAAATGTCTTCTGCACTAAATTTCATTTTATTAGAATTTATCTTCAAAGAATATTATTATTCAGTTGAAAGACTCTAACAGTTGCCAATCAAAACATTCTTAAGGGATTTTGGAATCCTGCAAAGACTAGCTTCTGTTAAAATAGAAATCTGGATGGAAAGGAAAACAAAGATGTTTCATCAAAGGAAAGAATTGTAATCCCAAAACTTTTTTTTCCACTTTAAGCAATACCATGTGATATTAAATATATGAAAGTACCCTCAAATATCCACATTTCCTGCTTCCTATGATGGCAGAAATGGGCAAGGGGATTGGAAAAAGTCCAGCTTTCATAGTGTTTATAGAGAAAGTTTGAGCATTGAAGTCTTTTATTATTTTTCACATTAAAGAATATTTCAACCAAATTTTAATTTTCAGTTAAATTAATTTCAACAAGTGTAGGTCATTATTGTCTAGGATGTATTTTGAAATTGATAACTTTTGCCATGAACAGACTTGAGGTTAGTGTAACAATCAAGCAAAGACATGAGGAGTACCTAAGGAGGAAGAAAAGAGGGAAATTACGAAGTAAAATCTGTTGAATTTTGTAATTTTGTAAATGGAAGGAGCCTACAATGAAATGGGCGCTCTGGTTTTGGTGAATGGATGGATGCTGATGTTTAGTGCTGAGTTCTAGAACACGGCAAGAGCAAACATTAGTTGGAGAATTAAGGGCAGGAAAAATGTTTGTGATACCCATGTAAGATGAAGTGAACTTTTTAAAAGTAGAAATCTAAAGTTTTAGGGGAAGATTGATGCTAGAGGTATTTATTTGGGATCATTAGCTTACAGAGAGTAACTAAAGCCATGGAAGTAAATAATATCACCCAAGAAACATCGTTAAGTGCAAAGGGAAGAGGTTGAAGCCAGAACTTTGAAGGACACCAGAAGAAAAAATACTTTTTGTTTTGTGTGATGGTTGTTGATGGATACATTCTAGGAGCAGCAGTAAAGAATTTTCAGACTGCTTTAGCACATCACAAGATATTAATATAAATCCTCTAAGAGGAAGGGGACTCCATTGAAAATTTATATGAAAAAGGGGCACCTGGGTGGCTCAGTGGGTAAGCCTCTGCCTTCAGCTCAGGTCCTGATCCCAGGGTCCTGGGATCGAGCCCTGCATCAGGCTCTCTGCTCAGCAGGGAGCCTGCTTCCCTCTCTCTCTCTCTCTCTGCCTGCCTCTGTGCCTACTTGTGATCTCTCTCTGTCAAATAAATAAATAAAATCTTAAAAAAAATTATATGAAAAAAGACATTTCTGAGCCATTCCCAGGACTATGGAAAATGAAAAAAACATATATATGTATATATATGTGTGTGTGTGTATATATGTATGTATGTGTATATATGCATATATATGCCTATATGTAGGCATGTATATACACATATTTATATATATATAATATGTATGCATATTATATATATTATGTGTATATATATAATATGCCTCCCTCTGCACTTACTCTATGGACTGGCTCATGGAATAGAGAAGTCTTTTCCTTTCCAGCCTAACTGCCCAATGGTAAAATATTACCCAGGTATTTCGTGTCTGTTTGGAATCAAGTTGTGAAGAAAGGAGCTGCTCTCTTAGAAATACTGATTTTGTGATTAAGAGCAAGACACTCTTTTTGTGATTGTTTAGTTTGGGGAGTGAGGTATGTTGAGAGAGACATGTGGGATTTGCTGTAATATAAAAACAAAACTACTGACAGACACACAAGAGTGGCACATCCTCTGGGAAATGGTGAAACCTATGCCTTTA
Organism: Martes martes; assembly: GCF_963455335.1. Lineage (NCBI taxonomy): Eukaryota > Metazoa > Chordata > Mammalia > Carnivora > Mustelidae > Martes > Martes martes. Next base: position 36,852,079 of record NC_137899.1, read on the forward strand.
TAGCATATTTCAGTTGATATTTGCAAGTTCATCTAGCTTTTGCCATTATTCCACTTAATTAGAAAGAAACAGTCATTGTTATCAGTTCTTTCTCAATTCCTTGGTCAAAGAATTGAGCAGAGACATGGGAGTTATCATTCTTGAACCCCTGTCCTAGGTTTAGCAATTTTCTTCATAAAATTAGAGGCTACTCAATCCCTAGCCAATCTTACCACATGCACAAGGGATGCATTGGAATTTGAAAGAGTAATGAGGTGTGCACGGAATATAAAATCTAACATGTATCTGTATACATGTTATGAGAAAGTTTCCTATTTTTGGAAACTGAAACAGTTTACTAGTGAAGTGCATTTACTCCTAGACTCATGGCGCATTTCCTGTATTGACATGCAGATGGCTGTAGGCTCTTGTGGTTGGGGTCATGTTGAGTGCCCATAGGACATCTTTATGCCTATGCCTAGTGAGGAATGGGATAGTCCCAGATCTGAAACCTATGACAGATGTGAGCTGGAGATTAGATGTTGTGAGAAATCACCTGTGGATGACATCAAAACATGGCATTAGCCACCGTTTGTTATACATATTTGTGAAAGCACTGGTTTGATATGATAACCCTAGACAAAACCAGCAGTTAAGGGGCAGATGGGGGAAGATCCCAGGAGACCAAGCCACTCCCATTAATTGTTCTATATCTGAGAAGTCAAAGGAGTAGATTTAAAAGAAGGGGAGTACCCAGCAGTGTCCATTGGAGCTTTCAGGACTGTTACGTAAGGCCTGAAGGGTGTCCGTTGGTTGATGCTAACCACCTAGTCTGTTTAGGTCAAATTTTGGAAGCATTACCACATGATTTATTTTGTGCCCCTGCCAGAGGATAAAACCAGGCTCAGGGTGGTAGCCGATGGTGGATCACCATCTTATAGAGACAATGTAAAGGGATTCTTTCATTGGGTAAGAAGCTAATTATAAAGTTTAACTCATCTGGAAGTCTAAGATTCTTCTGTGCTAGCTAGTATCAAGGTTGCCCGACTTTGAATAACTGGCAGTAGGCTTTGAACAGCAGGACTTTTTACTCTCCTTTAGGGTTTCTCATGAGTTAGAAATGGTAACATGTTAAAGTGGGATACTCTGGATTGTTCTGTAAGCCATTTTAAGTGCCCATAGGAACATGCACCCTTTCGTACGCACACACTCAGCTAAAGTGGTATTGTGCAAATAACCTGTACTCATCTGTTGAGCATTACTCTTTGCTTTTGACTTTTAATTCAAACTAAACATAATATAAGAAGTTTTGATAATAACCCATGAACTTCATCCTTTTTAAAAGGTGGTGTAGCTCTCTTCCTGTAGTGTAACCATAGCAACTGACAGGGAACAGAGAAAGAAAGCTTTCACACATGCTGTGCTAATTAATCCTGTCCTACAGTTTTTCTTCAGCTGGAGGATGCAGTTTAATATATTCTGCATGAGTAAGTGTGTTTTGATGCATGACTGTAAATACATGGCGATATCTTTACCAAAAATATTTATTAAAAATGTTGTTATATATTCCTACTTCAGGGTATACCCTTTTTTTTATTTTTTGTTTTAATAATTTGTTCCCTCCCTGAAAAATTTTGAGATCTGTATATCTTTTTAACTGAACAGACATATTTTTAAGATGAAAGCCTTTTGTTTATCACCATACAGGACACCTTCCACAAGAAAATGTCTTAATTGACTATATTAAAGTGAGGTGATAGAAGAGTTTTTCTCAAGCAATGCAGAGGAGTGTGTCTTTAAAATATAGTAAGATTCTTCAATATGACACATTAACATGCAGACCATTTTAAGAAACTTAACACCTTAAAAAGTTAGATATTGCAAGCTCATTTTCACTCTTGATTTGGGAGCTACATGACCCATGTCAATGGTGTTTGGGTAGTCCTTGACCTAAACTTGTGAGGAGGAGGAGAATAATGGAAACAAAGAACTTTGCCTTTTTATGTTTTTCATATTTAACCACTTTTACAAACTTATATTCAGAGTAAACATACTTGACCTGAAATTATATAATTATTTAGATTTATACTGTTTCTAGGTTATTTTGAGGTCTTGTTCTCTCTTTAAAACTGGAAATACCAGGGGCGCCTGGGTGGCTCAGTGGGTTAAAGCCTCTGCTTTCGGCTCCGGTCATGATCCCAGGGTCCTGGGATCGAGCCCCACATGGGGCTCTCTGCTCAGCGGGGAGCCTGCTTCCCTTCCTCTGTCTCTGCCTGCCTCTCTGCCTACTTGTGATCTCTGTCAAATAAATAAAATCTTAAAAAAAGAAAATGGAAATACCAAAAAACAAAAACAAAAAAACAACCTGGAAATACCACAGGTTTCTTTGATTAGCCTGGTCTTCTAAACTGTCAAAGAAGATCTCAGTTTTTTCATTCTCTCCTTCTTCTAGCCTAGTTTTCTGTCAAGAGGGTCTTAGAGGAACCGAGGGATCCAGCCTCAGTGTTTTTGGCATCCCATTTCACTTGACGAGAGCATATGGAACAAGTCAGAACCTATTTCAAGGACTTGTTCTTAGCTCTATGGTCTCTGTATAGAAATGTGCTCATTTGAGGAACTAAATCTTTTGATGGGATTATTAAATTCTGGAAACACTTTACCATCTAATTGTCCTCTCTCTTATGCAGTTTTACCTGAATTTAGGTAGGTTAAAACTTTGTAGAGAAAAGTAGAGGTTACTGTGGAAATCTGTTATTAAAAGTAGTTGTTCCGGGGCGCCTGGGTGGCTTGTCATTAAGCGTCTGCCTTTGGCTCAGGTCATGATCCCGGGGTCCTGGGATCAAGCCCCGTATCGGGCTCTCTGCTCAGTGGGGAGCCTGCTTCTCCCTCTCCCACTCCCCCTGCTTGTATTCCCTCTCTTGCTGTCTCTGTCAAATAAATAAATAAAATATTTTTTAAAAAATAGTTGTTCCATTCATGTGCAGAAAAGTTGGGTACCATATATATATGTATGTATGTTTGTGTATAGTCTGTATGTTTTAATATTGACTAGTTATCAACGTGAACCAATTTATAATATACCATTATATTTTTTTAAAGATTTTATTTCTTTTTTGACAAAGAGAGACACAGTGAGAGAGGGAACACAAGCAGAAGGAGTGGGAGAGGGAGAAGCAGGCCTCCCGCCAAGCAGGGAGCCCATTGTGGGGCTAGATCCCAGGACCCTGGGATCATGACCTGAGCCGAAGGCAGATGCCTAAGGACTGAGCCACCCAGGCACCCCAATATACCATTGTATTATTATAAAAACTGAATTGTAGAAAAAATTGAGTTACTATAACCATAGTTGAATTAATTAGAAATTATTCATCTTGTCAGCTGCCCTATTAATTTTAGCATTTTCATATAATACAGTAAAGGGAGTATCCAGTGTTTAATAAACACGAGAAAAATCATGTTCCTAAATAGTACATAAAAATATAAATAATCAACATTAAAATGAATGTGTTATGGTACATTTATTGTAAAAACGTTGTATGTGCTTTGAGCCTCACAGTGATAAATAATGGTTTTCACTTGTTATTAATGAACATGCCCATATAGAAAGCTATCACTACAGATTTTGTGATTTTTAAAAGGAGTTACATATTCATTGTAGAAAACTTGGGGGAAAAAAACCTTGAAAATGTATTAAGTAAAGAAAAAAAAACTGGAGGGGCATCTGGGTGGCTCAGTCAGTTACACATCCAAGTTTTGATTTTGGCTCAGATCATGATCTCAGGGTCATAGATCAAGCCCTGCATCATGCTTATGATGGGCGTGGAGCCTTCTTAAGACTCTCTCTCTCTCCCTCTTCTTCTGTACCCCTCCCCAAAACAACAGCAACAAAAGAAAAACCCAAAACTGGATAATCCCATTTTCCAGAGCTAACCACTGAAGACATTCAAATAGTTCCTGCCAGTCTTTTTTCTCTGCTAAAGTACGTACTGTTATGAGGTCAAACTGAACATAATTCTTCACTTAACATACTACTGTGACGATTTTCTCATTTTTAAAGTTCTTAGAAAACATTTAATTTATCCTATGGCATCTCATCATCTCTATGTTCCAAATTTAACTATTCCTTTATAGTTATTTATTTAGGTGGTTTTCAGATGAGTTTCCTGAACATTTTCCAGTAAGTATTTGACAGACCACTGAAAGAAAAAGTAGTTTTGGGACAGCCCTTTGAGAAAAATATCATATTCTCTTCTTTCAGATTCATAATGCATATTAGAAAAATGAAGGGCACTAAGAAGCCTCACAGTATGAAGACCTGTTTTAACTTTTTAAACCATCTTTTCCCAAAATTATTTGACATTGGAATCTTTTCTCAAAATATTTACTTAAAACCCATAGAACTAGGGTTCCATGAAACTTCCTTCGGAAAGTCCAGGAGATTTCTAAGCTTCTGAGTAATGTCTAATAGTTTATGAATTGTTTGTTTGAAACTTTTCTGGAATTTTATCAGATTTATGATGCTTGATTAGGAAATATAAGTGATTATTGGTTATTAACATTATTTGAAACAGGTAGGCAGCAATATACTTTCCCCAGCCTTTCTAGTAATCTCAGCATTGCATTTGTGATTCTGTATTACAGTGTCATGTTTGACCTTTTAAAACTGTGAGCATTCAAATTTAAATTTCCTTGTCCTATTAATGCCTATTAAACTTCTTTGTGTTTCCTTTAATCTACAGGTCTTGCAAGAGCAAAATCTGTCCCTAGCCACACATACTCCAATGAAGTAGTCACCTTGTGGTACAGACCTCCAGATGTCCTCCTGGGCTCGACAGAATATTCCACCTGCCTTGACATGTGGTGAGGAATGGAAGATTTACTCTAGCTAATTTATCCGTAATGCGCGGTCTGGGTCATGCCTAGACAAACATTCTAACAGTTTGAATGAAGATTAATGGTTCAGGAGTGTTTGCCTGTGTGTGGCAGGATTGCGGGATTTTTTAAAAAAAACATGATTGGGAATATTCCCTAATCAGGGGCTCCCTTGCACATGGTGTCTGGTAATGGTTCTTGATGGACAGGGGCAGAGATATTTTTCTGTCAGTACAGCGATTTTTCTCCCTGAGGGTCTTAATTCGTAGCTGTGTTTTGTAACAAGGAGGCATGTATCTCCAAACAGCAGCATGGATTAGAAATAGTAGGAAGCATGTTTCCAGTCAACAACAAAGCTCAGATTAAGTAGTCTGAAAATTTGGTGTAACTGTTCGTCACTAGATTTGGTATAGTACGCTCTTGAGAACTTGGTACAAATCATCCCAAATGAAACAAAACAATTACTTTTTAAAAATATCACGTAAGTTAAATTTCAATAGAGTCTCAGTTTCACATGGTGGTTTAGCAAAACTTAAAAACCTGTTTAGGAGGCCCACAGACTGACAAGATTTAATGCGTAATTATTATTTATAAGGGATAATGAGTTCCCAGAGTGCCTGGGTGGCTCAGTGGGTTAAAAGTCTGCCTTTGGCTTAGATCATGATCCCAGGGTCCTGGGATCAAGCCTTGTGTCGGGCTCCCTGCTCAGTAGGGAGTCTCCTTCTTTCTCTCCCTCTGCCCCTCCCCGCCACTTGTGCTCTCGCTCTCTCTTTCTCTCTTACTCTCTCTCTCTCTGTCAAATAAATAATTTTTTAAAATCTTAAAGTATAAAGTATAATGAGTTTCTAATCCAATGTGATCTAAATCAGATAATCAAATAAGGGAATAATCTTACTTTTAGTACTCAGGAAAGTCTTCTAGAGACTTGAAAATGTCCTCTATTAATAGAAAAATCCCCTTTCTAGACTTAGGGTTGTGTTCAAAGTAAAACAATTCACATTGCACTTGTGCTGTTTTATCATAGGAATCATCTTCCATGAATGGTTATGCCCCTGTGTATGAAATTCAGTTACATGTTCTTACAACGTTTATGACCGCTATAAAACTTCAGCGTGCATTGTTTATCTTCCTGCCATGTACATACTTCACTGTTTTTCCCTCAGTAATCTTGGCTTTTAGTAAATTAGGCTGTAATGAGGCCTGGCATCTTTCCTGATGTTTTTGATCCAAACATTTTACAGTAAGAAAACAATCAAGTTCCTTGTGATGTAGGGCACAGTGTAGATTTTCTTAATCTACATAGCCCTCCCCTCCCCTCCAGCCGAACAGGATTTCAGAATCTGTGAAGCCACTGAAAATATATGCAACATTTTATGTACACATGGATATATTTATTTTTATGGGGTGTAGATCTGTGGCTTTCAATAGAGCTATAAAAGAATCTGGGTCACTAAACAGCCTAAAATCTATGGTCATAAATTTTGTAATGCCTCATAATAAATTTAATACCAAGTTAATGCATATTCCAAAACACTGAGAATAAAGATGACCATCTATCATTAAGAAGCTGAGCCAATTCATTTTTTCATCACACTTTTTTTTTTTTTTTTTTAGGATGGTTGTTTATACAAAATTTTTTTCCCCAAGACTAAGCGGAGGCTTGGGCAAAAGAAGTATTTTGATCATTAGTCATAATGGAGGAAAAGGTTGGAAATAAGCGTCAGTTATCAGGATATCAGTTACTATCTTTCTCATTCCCTTTGTTGTTCCTGTCTTACAGTTGAGAGTCGGCTATACAAATAATCATTAGTTGATATTCTTGAGTTATGGAATGTTTTAATTTTTTGAGTATGAAAATTCTAGGTTGCCTTTCAATGAGGTCAGTTAAGGACTCTGTTAATAGAACATAGTTTGGAAATATTTGTGGCTTGGAGCCAGTTTCATCTTAGTGTTTGGCAGTCCAGTATAGTCTCTACACTCATAATCGGAAGAAGCTGTTTTTTATACACTAATGGCTAATTTTTTCCAAACCTTTGAAAGTGCTCTTTAAAGTACAAAGAACCACATGGATTATGACTTGCTGATATGTCTGTTTCTGATACATGGTATTTGATTTCTACCCACCTACCCTTTTTTTCTTTCACATGTGACTGTGCGTGCGCGCGCGCGCGCGCGTGCGCGTGTGTGTGTGTGTTCATCCTCTTGAAGAAGGCTTGGGTTCTTTCTGCCAATTTGCTTTAAACAGAGATGTAATGAAGCATAAGAAGAAGACTATTATTTAAGTGGAAGGGAGGAAAACTGATACAAAATAGAAGACCCCGAATGCCCTTTTGACTGCATGCCAAGGTCATGCATTGCCAAAACCAAATAGTAAATGTGTTGTGTTTGAGCAGTTCCCATGCTTATTGGCTTTCCATTTTCAAGCCCTAAAATCTGAGTTATGTCTGTGCTATGCCTGTCATTCTGACTGTAATTTCATTCCAAGCCATTTTCTAAAAGCCATTTTGTTATTATTCTATAAGTCCTAGAAAATGTATATATTTTTCCAGTTAGAGAGAAGTTCACAGGGCACGGATTTTTGCATAATCAATGACATCGATGCTGGGTATTCACAGAACAAGACATGGGACTGTAATTGAGTCATGGCTCAGCTGCACCAAAGAGAAGTGCAAATATGAATGCACGGACAATAGCAGGGAAGCAGGTGGAAGTGGGTTCAGGCTATTTTTACAGTTCATTTACCATCCTGGGGCAGTAGGGTAGTAACTAAAACCTAACGATCCCTACACAGTGTTACATTTCCCAGTTTTCTGTTTAAATAGCCAGAGGCAATAAAAATATTAATGAAGACACATATGCATTAACATTGGCAGCAAGTGATGGAAAATCAGAGCTCGCCGTGCGATGATTTACTGCTCTAGGTCTCCAGCACCGTGGCAGTGTGGAAACAAATGTGCAGTTCGAGAACTCAGCAGGAAACCTAGGTTTTGATACCTTTGTCTCCCTCTATGAAGGAGGATTTAAGCAGAGGAATCAAATTGGACATTGTCTCATGTATAACTTCTCTTAATTCTTGGATTTTATAACTCTTTCAAAGTCAAGGCATAGGAAATCATCTTTAAGCTTCTAAACCAAAAGGCTTGTGAGGGACTGAGCACCACATTATAAGAAGTGCCAGTGTGAAAAGCAGCTTATCTGTGTAGTTCCTCCCCTGTTGGGGAGTTATGCTCTAGCCGTCGAGGTTATTGCTGTAAATAAGCTTTAGATTTCTTTACAGAAGTTCATAAACATGTTTAGAGTGGCATTTGTTTTCTAAAGTGGAAGGTCACTTGGGATTATTTTAGGGGATTAATTTTTAACATATGGTGTTAAATAGCTAATAAATAATAGTATCTAATAATAGTAGCTAATAGTAATAGTATCTCATCAACATCACAGTGCTTCTGGGGCCATGATGTCTCGTGGCCCTACTTTGTGGCATCAGTGACAGTGTTCCCCAACACAATGTGTAAAGAATGAGAGCGCACCCATCTCTTCCTTTCATCATCTTTTTAAAAGCTAATTAACATATTAACTATGCTTGTCAAAATGTGGGGCAAATCATTTATAAATAAGCCTGTCAAATGTAATGAGATTGCATATTAAATCATCCTTTTCTCTATTACATCTCTGATTTAAGATTAAAATTAATTTATTTAACATTGTAGCAGCTGGGTGATTAGAAAAAAATTTCCATACCAGTCTTGATATATAGAAAAATGTCTGCCTCTAAATTGATTTTGCATAGATCGGAGAAGAAATTGCCTATTTATTGAGTATTATAAGGCCATTTAGCATTGATTTTTATTAAATAAGACTAATCACCATACATATTGGCAATGTATGGAGTTCTGCCATCATCCTTAATGACTACTCCTGAACCAAGGTAATTTATGAAATAAAGTAAGGACTTCCTAGGACTCAGGTTTGTTTACCAGTGTTTTAAGAGAGAGAATCATAAAGAAGTTCTACTAGAGTGCCCACCCTGAAGATAAATTTGTTCGATATGAGGTCCTGTCTTGAGTAACTGAGTGACAGAAATAATAGTAATTGAGTCTAAGAAATAGTAATCAAAATAGTAACAATAATAGATATCTTATTGGACACAAACTGTACTCTAAGTTTCTATTCTGCATTTTTGTCTTTTACATCCTAGTGCACCATGATACGGTGGAAGAAAACAAAACACAGAGAGACTAAGTAAGATCGTAAAGTTCATTTAGTTAGTAAATAGAGATAACATGCAAACTTAGGGCTAACTCACTACAAAGCCCTTTCTTTATTTACATAATCTCTTCTTAAGATGATTTCTAAGGAATTGGTTTCTGTTTTACCAGTAAAGTGATTCTGAAACACAAATATGGTAAAATTCCGTTTTTATAATTTAGGTTATGCTCTGAATCATTTTGGATCCTTTATGTGCTTCGAATAAAGTAGGTGGCTTTCACTCTCGCTCAGCTGGTTTATGGACTGCCTTTCTCCACTCATGTCAGTGTTCTGTGTCATGTGGCTTTACATGTAACTTTATTCAAGGAGGAATTTCTTTGAAATAAACTTAGAATGTGAATCACTGGATTGAATACATTTTCACGAGATCAGTATCGATGTTGGCATGTATTTTCCCAACTCACCATTACTCATTTACCACTCCTGCTAAAATGAATGAATCTACTTTAGAAAGAATGGTAGTGGGGCACCCGGGTGGCACAGTCAGTTGGGTGTCTGGCTCAGGTCAGGATCTCAGGGTCCTGAGATCGAGCCCTGCATCAGGTTCCATACTCAGTATGGAGTCTACTGAAGACTCTTTCTCCCTCTCCCTCTACCCCTCCTGACTACTCTCTCTTTTTCCTTCTCTCTCTCTAATAAATAAGTAAATCTTAAAAAACTGTATACATTTAAAAAGAATGGTAATAAGAATGAAAATTTGAGTGCAGGAGCTACATAAAGTCATCTGTCAACATTATTTACACATTTTCTTACTAATCAGTTCGTAAGACCAAAGAGGATTCAGATCAGTCACTGTGCAAAGTAACAGCTCTTTAAGAGCTGTTGAGAGTTCAAATAATACATGCTCATATAATACATGACCCAAGTGACTTACTGATGTAGCCACTGACAATGCAATAGAACATAACAAAAGAACAGGGCATAGTCAGACAGGCATCTAGGTGGTTGAAAGCTGAGCTCATGAGGCAACCGTAGTTTCTGAGCCCATTTCTACTACTGGAGTCCCTTAAATTAGGAAGACCGTGTAGTATAGCATCCATATTAGGATACTCTTGAAAGTTAATAGTTATTCTGCTAGGGCAATAGGTGAAAAATAGAGACTTAACTGTGGCATGTGGCCATCTTTCTCATAAAGCACTAGAGCAGTAATTTGCTAAATACTAGTAGTCAAAAGACCCTTAATGCGTTTGAGTGCTTAATTCAGGCCTAAGGACTGCTGGCTGCAAACTCAAGATTCCTAGCAGAAAACTTCTATTACATTTCTTAATGATGAATTAATTCCAAAAGTACAAGTCTTGAATGTTAGATTATTATGGCATTATAGAGTGGCTGCCAAAGTGTTGAATTTAGTAATGGCTTTGGTGTGCAGAGGGCTAGTTCTATTTTTCTGTCAAAAGCTTAGCATGGTTATGGTTTTTATATCCCCTCTTTGTTCATCAGTGTATGTTTGTGAGAGAAACAGTGTATGTGTGTTTTTAATGGATATGTGCGGTCACTTATAAGTGATGATTTAACTGAATAATAATATATAAAATGAGGCATTACATGTAGTCTTCATTACTAAATATTTTAAAAATAAAATTTCCCTATTTTTATCAAAGTTGACAAAGTAAATGGCTATCCACAAATGAATTTTTAGATGATTTTTGAGAAGCCAGTCACCACGACTAAGTTTCACAATGTTGAGAAAGCCCTTGGTATATTCAGCTGCCTCATTGGTTTGTGAGAATAGCTAAGAGATGGCTGAATGTGAAATTCCTTAGAAAATTTAAAACTCCACAAATGCTGAGAATAGTTTTCTTATCAGCTCTTAATGTATTAATCAGTTAACCCAATATATATTGGGTTTCTATTGAAGTATTGCATCCAAGGGTGCTATAGGATATATCAAAGAAATGGAAGATGCTACATTTGGTTTTAGGGAGATTAACATACTGTTTATATCTAGAGAATTAGAAATTTTGGCCTAGGATGTTCTCATCTTACTTTTGTGTGTGTATGTATGTGTTTAATTTGGAAATATGTAAATTAAGTCCTCCAGATTTAGAGAACATTGGATGTACACTAGCACCTTTTATGTTTTAATTTATATATTTAGTCATGTAGGAATCTGAAATCAGTTCTTTAATCACATAACTAGCAGTTGTTTGCTGTGTAAAGGAGAGGCGAAGTTGTAGTGGAAAACAAGTTGGAAGCATAAATTAGGTTCTGTCTCTGCCACTCCTTATCTAGAGGGTGATACTGGTTGACCAAATCCCTTAACTGTCCTTGTCTTCAGTTTCCAAATCAGAAAACTATTTCAGGTGTAACCAATAACTCATAGCCACATTATTATTACAACAGCAATAATAGCAAAAATAGTAATCTCCTCCCTCACCCATACTTAACCCTCTTATTCCCCAGAAGCAAATACTTCCAACTCTCTTAGTATCTCCCTCCATATGTCTTAAGAAATTGTTCATATTGCTATTTATTGATTTATTATTTTAGACATTATCTGCTAAGTAGGTGTTATGGTAGATGAGGATTTAATTTTCTCCCATTACCCTTCCCCCATTCTACCTTCACCTCATGCTCGCAGGAAAGAGTCTATATCACATTTTCACACATTCATATGTAAATATTATTCATGGTAAATTAAGTAGTAGTCATGATTGTGTATCTTTCTTCTGTAACCTTTTTGCTTTTCCTAGACTTTATGATTGTCTCTGGTTTTTATTAGTCTTTGCTCCTATTGTTCATTATTTTAGGTATAAAATATTTGTCAATTACATATGAAAAAATATTTTCCAAATGCTCAAACACATCAGCAAATCTATCAATCCCATCTAATTTTCTTGACCTCTCTCTCCCCCAACTTTTTCCTTGAAACTTTTCTCTCAGCTCTCTGATTCCTTACTTTAACAGAGATGAATATCTGTCATGTTGTGACTTCCATTTGCCCCTCTACTATTACTGTAGGTCCTAAGATGGTTTTTTTTCCTCTCCAAATCTGTGCTCTGCCCACTAGTGCCCTGCCATGTGTCCTGGCTGGCTAACCCCTATGGAAGCACATCCTCCAAGCTGCCTTGGCGGCTGGTTTCCAGCTAGGTTCAGGCAATGGTCAGGGAAGAGAAGGAGATTGAATATTCTTCCCTAATTCTTTTCTTTAGCCCACATTTCTGGAAATGACTAACTATAACTTCTGTGAGTAAACCCTTCTTCCATGGCTCTAGCTATCAATAGATTCCACTAACATTTGGCTTTTTTAATTCTAGGCCATTTTAATAATGGCTCTTAGTTCTAAGGCAGGTAAAGGGTTCTGCTGTTGCTAGACTCTTAGTGTTTTAGTATGTCTTATTGGTTCCCTTAGACCTCTGTAAGTAATCAACTTATTGAAGTCTGTTCTGATTTAGATTCATTTTCCTTCTGGACCTTTACTGGTTCCAGATTCCCTATTTCCTGGATTCCATGTCTTCCTTCTTTAATACACTCAAAAAGAATGTATTAGAGATACAATTTTCAAATTCTTAGTTTTCTCAAAATGTCTTTATTCCATTCTCACACATGATTGATAAACCTTGGCTGAGTATATAATTAGGTTTTTCTTCTCCCTCAGAATTTTGAATGCATTGCTTAATTTCTTTAGAGCTTCTGCTATTGTTACTGAGAAATCTGATTCTATTCTTATTCACAGTCTTTTGTATGCCCCCTCATACTTTTTCTCTGGAAAATATTAGACTCTTCTAGTCCTGATATTCTTAAATTTCATGATAATGTCCTTTGGTTGCTTTTTTCATTTTTTTTTTTTTTTTTACATTGGTGCTGGGTAGATTCTCTTCAGTATGAAGACATAGTTCTTAGAAAAGTTCCTGAATTTTTAAAATGATTTATTTCCTTCCATCTTCCCTGTTTTCACTTTTGGGAAAATTTGTAATAGTTTGATATTGAAGCTCCTAACTTAATCCACAGTATATTTTTTCCTGCTTTGTTGAAGATTATTTGACCATAGAGGTGAGAGTCCATATCTGGGCTCTCTACTGTGTTCCACTGTTCTGTCTGTTTTTATGCCAGTACCATGCTGTCTTGGTGGTCACAGCTTTGTAGTAAAGCTTGAAATCAGGTAACGTGATGCCGCCAGTTTTATTTTTGTTTTTCAACATTTCCGTAGCAATTCGGGGTATCTTCTCTTTCCATACAAATTTTAGGATTATTTGCTCCAGCTCTTTGAAAAATACCGGTGGAATTTTGATCGGAATGGCATTAAAAGTATAGATTGCTCTAGGCAGTACAGACATTTTAACAATGTTTATTCTTCCGATCCAAGAGCATGGAATGGTCTTCCATCTTTTTGTGTCTTCTTCAGTTTCTTTCATGAGTGTTCTGTAGTTCCTCGAGTACAGATCCTTTACCTCTTTGGTTAGGTTTATTCCCAGGTTTCTTATGATTCTTGGTGCTATAGTAAATGGAATAGATTCTCTAATTTTCCTTTCTGTATTTTCATTGTTAGTGTATAAGAAAGCCACTGATTTCTGTACGTTGACTTTGTATCTTGCCACATTACTGAATTGCTGTATGAGTTCTAGTAGTTTGGGGGTGGAGTCTTTTGGGTTTTCCATATAAAGTATCATGTCATCTGTGAAGAGAGAGAGTTTGACTTCTTCATTGCCAATTTGGATACCTTTTATTTCTCTTTGTTGTCTGATTGCTGTTGCTAGGACTTCTAATACTATGTTGAACAAGAGTGGTGAGAGTGGGCATCCTTGTCGTGTTCCTGATCTCAACGGGAAGGCTGTGAGCTTTTTCCCATTGAGGATGATATTTGCTATGGGTTTTTCATAGACAGATTTTTTGAAGTTCGGGAATGTTCCCTCTATCCCTATAGTTTGAAGTGTTTTAATCAGAAACGGATTCTGGATTTTGTCAAATGCTTTTTCTGTATCAATTGAGAGGACCGTGTGGTTCTTCTCTCTTCTCTTATTGATTTGTTCTATCACATTGATTGACTAACTTAATCCACAATTTTAAAAAACATTTTCTCTCTTATTTTACAACTTCTCATCTTTCAAACTTTCCATCTTTTCTTAAAAATTTTTAATTGCCATATATAAGTGCCCATTTCCCTTTTCTCTGGTTTCTATTGGAAGCTTTCCTTAAATATGGAGTTGGGAGGAATCCTTGGTTGTCCACTTACTTTTATAAACGAGGCACTATAAATCTGTATGTATACCTAGGGAGCACTAGTTGACTGGTCAGTTTATTATATTATATATTGTTCAGTCAAAAAAACAGACTTTTCATTGGGAGATCCACACATAGAGTCAGTGTCTGAAGACCTAGTCCTTGTTCTTCCTCAGATGCTGATTCCTGGCATCCAGCATCCTCAAGGCAGGACAGGAGAGGGGAACTGATGGTCACACAGGCCAGTAAACATATTTTCCACTTAATTTCCCTTTTCTCAGCTCTGTGCCTCCCCCAATCTCGTTAATTCTCAGTTTGAGGCCTTCTGGATTTAAGTTCTCCAGAGAATAAACACTTGGTGCCCTGCTGGTGGGTTGGGATGGAACATGGTCAGAGAACACCTGTGGGTCCTTTGCTTTGTACAGACTTCGAGGTTTCCGCTCTATTTCTGGTTGCAGAATCATCTTCACGCTTTCTAGAAACTGTATCTCCTAGTCCTGAGCTTTTTCTGAGTTGTCCTAAGTAAATAATCCGATTATAACTTGAAGTTGTGACTGTCTGTGGTCAGCCTAGATTTGCCACACCTTCATCCACATCTTCTGAAAAAAATTCTCTCTCATCCACTGGTGTTTCCTCATCTATTTATTTTATCCTTGCTTAAAATTTTATTCCTTAACTGACATTTATGTCACTTTAGGGAAGGAGGGGGCGTCTGTGCACAGTTTGCCCATGTCCTACTCTTAAGAATATAACATTCGTGGTTTAACTAGGGACAATTGACTGCTAAGACCCTTGCCCTGTAGAAATTTGTGATTTTGCTTGGACACAGACGTGAGTTGTAGGTGCTAATTGGTGGGAGCCGATCACACAGCACAGTGCGGGAGGGATTGTCTTGACCGCCAGGACTTAGTGTGACAGTGGACATTTGTCATCCTTACCACTAAACTGTTTGGCATTTTAAACTGTGACATAATGACAACTTTAGTCATGAAAACAAACTTAAAGAGAAAGCCATATGCTTTTTGAGGAGGTAGTGATGAAAGGGAATAGAATGTGAAGTGATAGTTGTTAAAAAGATAAAAATTTAAAGAATAAATGAATTTAGAGAATTGGCTGCAGAAAGCAGTCCTTTGGCTCTGTGGCCTGTGTGGATCCAGCATAAGCTTGCTATTAAAACAAGCAAAAGCAGTTAGTAAAACTCTTCCAACAAATGTTCCGGTCAGTATAAAGTTTCTAATCCAGCGAAGGTGAAAGGGTGGACTGTTAATTGATGTGTACAGGAAAGGAATGATTGAATGGAAATGCAACTGTGGAGCAACTAGGAGCTTGTATAAACATCATTGTGTGACTGTGGTTCGTAAAGGGATTTGGACGTCTGCTTCATACTGTTCATTGAACCATGGAAGTAGGGACTTCTATAGTGTTGTGACACTTGTAAATTAATTCCTCAGGACACTGCATTATCTGGAGTGTACTTTAATTAAGAACCACATTTTCATTTACTGGTAGTCTGCTGTGTGAATTAATATAACTTAAATTTACTAGGGGCTTTTTTGATTTTAGACACTGTATTATGTGACAGGAATTCAGATTTTTTTTTTTTTCAGTTTTGTTCTTTAAATGTAGCGTCCTTCGATTCTTATTGGTGAAAGGTGTCACTAGGGAATTTAAAAAAAATGATACAAAAATAGAAAAAGAATTAAAATCAAACTTAACTAAAATTT
Organism: Martes martes; assembly: GCF_963455335.1. Lineage (NCBI taxonomy): Eukaryota > Metazoa > Chordata > Mammalia > Carnivora > Mustelidae > Martes > Martes martes. The sequence goes on from NC_137899.1 coordinate 36,868,080, forward strand.
AAAAAATCAGCCTGCTAAATTCCATTAAAAAATAAATAAAACCAGGAGCACCTGGTTGGCTCAGTCTGTTAAGCATCTGCCTTCAGCTCAGGTTGCAATCCCAGGGTCTTGGGATCAGACCCTATATTGGGCTCCCTGCTCAGTGGTGGGGGGAGGGGGTGTTGCTTCTCCCTCTCCCTCTGACACTCCCCCCTGCTCGTGATCTCACAGGATCTCTCTCTCTCTCTCTCTCTAATGCATAAATTAAAAAATCTTTAAAAAACATAACAAGGGACGCCTGGGTGGCTCAGTGGGTTAAAGCCTCTGCCCTCAGCTCAGGTCATGATCTTAGGGTCCTGGGATCAAGCCCTGCATCGGGCTCTCTGCTCACCGGGAAGCCTGCTTCCTCCTCTCTTTCTCTGCCTGCCTCTCTGCCTACTTGTGATCTCTGTCTGTCAAATAAATAAAATCTTTAAAAAATAAAAAAATAAAAAACAACAAAACAATAAATAAAACTTAACCATAGTTACAACAAGCATTTAGTACTTTTTTTTCAAACAACTAATGCTTTACTGTTCCATTGAGATGTTTACAAATACCAAAAAATACCCAGGCCAGGCCCAGCAACCATGGCCCAGTTCTGGGAAGCAGGGCAAGGAGGTGGGCTTGGTGTTAGGGCGTGAATGGCTGCGGCCAGACAGCTGGCAGCCTGGTCCTCTGTTCTCCATTTCTGTTGCTCTATTAAGGCCAAAGGGCGGGGGGGCAACCTGACCTCAGGGTCCTCTCCCTCTGCTGCCTCCTCTTCTGTTCAGGTTTCCCCTAGGGGGTATCTGAGCAGCCCTCCATCCCTGAGAGCCACTCAGCCTATACAGAACCCCTCTAGCCGCCTCTCCCATCTGCTTTCCTCTTCCTCTGGTCTCTGGGTGCCCCAGCTTCATTCCTTCTGGCTCTAAGCAAGGCAGGAGTGGAGAGGAGAGGTTTGGCCTGGGGGTTTGGCAAGCTGTGCATCAGGGCCTGGAGACACAGGCAGGGGGCGGGAAGGTGGTGTTCAGTTCCTTACCCCAGCATGAGATGCCTGAGGTCCCGGGCTGGAGAATTGGCTGTATGTACCCTCAGATGGGCCCACAGCTGAAGCATGGTGTGACCAGGAACCAAGTCTCAGCAGCTCCCTCTTTTCCTATACACATGTGAACTGGTCATCGTTTGCTATGGCAATTTATATTTCTTTATATTTCCATAGAGACAGTAGATTCTAAGAATGAAATGTTTACATAATTTCTTTTTCTGTAGAGCTTGGCCAGGCCTTTGTATTCTTTCTCATTGATAATTCAGTGGCTCTTCCTTGATTGCTAGCTTGTACCATGTTTCCCTCTGAAAACAGGACATATTCAGGGCCTACTGTAAACTCTGCAAATTTAACAATTTATTACATGAACTATATACATTTTCATCTATTTGTCATTTAGTCCTAACATGTTTAATTTAGAAACGGTTTCAGAGCTTTAGCAACCCAGTGAAATTAATTCATATTTTTGTTATATTGTTATTTTATGGCTAATTTAACCCCTTCCCCTGCCCTCCACATCTGAAGGTCCTTGGTTATGTTGCCCATATTAGCTGGTTGGTGGTGGCACAGGGGACACAAAACAAAACAAACCCCCTGGAATCCTAGGGCAGCCTCCTTCCCGCAAAGATCTCCCTTGCACAGTAGGAGTATCTTTATTCATTTGTTTATTTATTCAACAAAACGGTACAGAATATCCAGGGATTCAAGCATGAAAAAGACCTGGTCCTTGATCTCAAGCAGCACCCACTGGTGCTACCAATACTTTATAGTCTGCCTAGCCAAATTCCAGGGCACATCTTCGAGAATATTCCACAAAACCCACAGACTTCACAAAAAAAATGGACAGTGTGGATTTCCGATGGAAGGCTCTTTGCCCTCAGGTCTTCCATATATTATCTAAAATACCAGATGGTTGTCAAATATTTTACTGTCACATAGCACCTGTGCAGTCATATATCTTAGGAGTACCCACGCCAACATTCTTAACCATAGTCCATCAGAGTCCAGCTCTGCCACGTGATGACTGGAACTAAACATAGTAACCAAAAACCCTTCAGACTGAAGTTCAGAATTCTCCCCACAGAATGATAGAGTAATTTACATGGAGGTTTCAGCAGCGATTTCTCTTCGTGATGTGCAAATATGGCTTGTCTAAAAAGATTTGAGTATGTCATTTGCTTTGATCTTTCAGAGAATGACTAATGAACAATTTTTTTTCCTGATTCCTCATTTCACATTATTACAGGAGGATTAATACATTTGCAGGGAGAAGTCTTATAACTTCCTTGTTCTGCATCAGCTGTCATATAAACAGAAATTAAAGATGTGCAAAGCTTATTAATTTGTTTTCTCTTGTCCTGCGTGGTCTACAGCTACTCCTTGGAGAAGTGCTTTCACTGGTAGCATTTTAAATGACTAATCAGATGGGACTTCTTTCTTCCTGTATTGTTCCGTAGTACAAGAAACACTATTTTTTTTTGCTATCTAATGGAATATTTTGAGGCTTCCACTTTTTTTCCTTACCGTCGCCCTCAGTAAGGGCCTTACCTGTTTATGTTTTTGTGTTAATTGTGACTAGTGTCTAAGATGTTCCTGGTCCGAATAGTCCCACTTATCTATATAACTGGTAGCTGTTGTTTTAACATTTTATCTCTGGGGTCTTCATTATCTGTGGGAGTTGGTTTTGAATTTTCAAACATTTTTAAACGTCCACAACAATCTTATTTGCACTGAGCAAACAATGATAGACTTCAGTTTTTGAGGATAGTTTTATTGTTTTCTCTGTCCGCACCTTAATTTTGAAGATTTGATTTTGTTTTATTTTTACCCTCATTAGCATTTGTGTCATCAGTAATGAGAACCAATTTGCCATCTCTGTTTCTTCTTTTTTTCATCTCACCAGACATCTAACTAGGGAGAGGCAGCCTGGTATCACAGAGAGATCACTGGCCCAGGATTCAGAATCACCTTTTCAGGTTCTGGGACTGAAACTAAGACATTTAAACATGTAGTACAATTTCCTTACATGCAAAAATCAAAACATTATCTTAGACACTCTTTAAAATTCCTCCAGCTCTAGATTTTAGCATTCAAGGAAATTGTACTGCCAAACCAGAGGTTTCCATAGAGACTGCTGGAACTCCTTCAGAGTAGCTTACAAATGAAGTTAGGGTTTAGATATTTTGGTGAAATTTGGTTTAGATATTTTGCTGAACTGATTTTTTTTTTGCATTTTATATGATACTCATAATAGTTCTAAATCAAGTTCTTGTCTCTACTGCAGTTTCTTATGTGCACTCCTCAGACAAGCTTATGCAATCCATTCATTCATTCATTCATTTTAAGGATATTTATTGAACACCTATTTTTTTAAAATATTTTTTTTATTTATTCGACAGAGAGACACAGTGAGGAATGGAACACAAGCAGGGAGAGTGGGACAGGGAGAAGCAGGCTACCCGCTGAGCAGGGATCCCGATGCAGGGCACAATCCCAGGACCTGAGCCAAAGGCAGACACCTAACGACTGAGCCACCCAGGTGCCCCTGAACACTTATTTTGTACCGAACTTTAGATCCAGTCCTGGAGCTTACAAAGAGAAGAAAAACCCATCCAGGCTTTCAAGGGCAGAGAGAAAGTCGGTGTGATAAGCTAAACTGCAGGTATACAGTTAGTACACCGGCAGCTCAGAGATGAAGGTCATAAACTTAACCTTGGTGGTTAGTTGACGAGAGGCGGGGAGGTCAAGGAAAATGTCATCCAGCGGTAATCACTTGGGCTGAAAGGTCAAACCCGTCTTTCAAAGTTGACAGAATTGGGTTAAAGGACACATAGGCCATGCCATGGACAAAAGTAACCTACCTTGATATTTGTGGCTAAAGTAGAAGGACGGAGTTTAAGAAGCAGTTGAGAGAAAGGAAGGAACGGGGGGAGGGGAAAAGTGGTTGGAGACCAAAATGAAGAAATACTTAGGGATAGTTGGGTTATGGCACCTTGATGATAGAATGAAAGTAATATAGGAAAGGCAAGGGCTTCAGAGGATTCCCGAGTGTCTAGCTCAGGTAACTGGACCAGAAAGCAGAAATACAGTTCTGCCATATGATTTGGCACATACACACACAAACACACACAAATATACAGGTACTAAAATATATATATAATGAAACATATATACTAAAATACATAGTTAGATATATGCATATTAAAATGTGAGCAAGAATTATTGTATGTAACATAAGGAGCATTAATGCCATTGCTGCTGTAGGGTGGGTGGGCTTCTTGATCTTCCTCCTAAATCTTATTTCAGGTGTGGATGCTGAGAAGGCGGCTTCCACTCACCCATCTGTTCCCTCCTTCTGGGTTAGCAGCAGGGCACCCTGGGCCTCGGCTTTACCGAACTACATTCATTTTCTGTCCTTCATTCTTTGCTTTTGTTTAATTTTTGTCCTGATATGTTTAATTTGTAAGTACAACTTTTTAAGTTGTTTCTCAGTTTGAAAAATGAATCTTAGCGTCCCCCTTACATAAAAGGTCTGTTGTTTTGGGTTGAATATTTTCTGAGATAAGCTTTTACACACAGTCTAAGGTTTGGTTGGGTTTTGTTTTCATTTCTTGAGAGCTAAGTACACCACAGAAGTATTTGACTAAGATATATCGTGCCTATCTATGCCTAATGAACCACTAACCCACACAGTAAATGATGAGTGACAGTTTAATCAATCCAATTCCTTCGATAGTCACCAAGGGCATGTGGAGTGTAATTTTTTAATCTTTCACTTTTCAAATACTGCAGATGCCAACATGAAAAGATCATGTCTGTTACGTGTAATAAGTTTTCTCACAAGTTAAAGAAAAATTTTTTTTTAAATTTTGATCTTTTAGAAGCTAACCTCCTAGGGAATTAAACTCTTTGGTCCATTTTACAAATATATACATTCCAACAGAGAAAAGTGAGATAAATAAACGGCCACCTTGGCACATAAGATCGTACTGGCTTTAATTGCATAATGGTGCATTTCAGTGAACCATGGCTAAATAAAATTACCTATTAGGTTAATTAATATGGAACCTTTCTGAGTTAGTATTGCATCACAGTGTGTAAAATTCAGATTGTGTTTAACATTTAATCTAATTTACTTCACCAGTCTGCTGTTTCTTTGTTGTTCCTTTGGCTGGAGCCTTAATACACATTCAGAAAATTAACCCAAGATAAACAAAACAAAACAAAACACAACAACTCCTTTCAAAACAGAATCACCTAGATTCCTTTGTATTCATGTTCCTCTGGTGTCAGGTCCTGTGACCAGCAGCATCTGCATTGCTTTTGGGAGGCTTGTTAGAAATGCAAGATCTCAGGGTGCCTGGGTGGCTCAGTTGGTTGGGTATCTGACTCTTGATTTCACCACAGGTCATGATCTCAGGGTCATGGGATCCAGCCCCGAGTCAGGCCCTGTGCTGAGTATGCAGCCTACTTGAGATTCTCTCTCTCCTCTCCTCTGCTCCTCCCCCCACTCCTCACACTCTCTCACTTTCTTTCCCTCTCTGAAAAAATAAACAATAATAAATAAAAGAAAGAAAGAAATGGAAGATCTCTGGCTTCAGCCCAGACCTAGTCAGTCAGAATTCAGTGTTCTACTAAGGTCTCCACCTGATTAGCGTACACAAAAAAGGGTGAGAAGCAAAACTTCGGGTGCTTTTTTACTGACTGACACATAGGCTTTGGGGAGATTTCTGGTGCCAGCTGAATATTGGAAGAGAAAAGCAAAAGAACTAATTTGCTCTGCGTTATGGTTCTTCTCATATGCTTTCTTCCTGCTGGAAGCCGCTTGACACTCTGTCTTCAGCCCTCTTTCCAAATGTTTTGACAATGGTGCTAGTTCCGAATGGTTCTAAATGATTCTCTGAACTTGAGTAGAGGCCTCCTAAGTGCAGTTATGGAAGTCTGCATGGAAGGGACAGGTCACCCCTCCTCGTGGTAGCGTAAGCTGGGCAGGTCACTGGCGATGTTGTGCCATGTTCCGCCCACCCAGACTCTGTCGTTAAGCTCTGCGACTAGAGAATGGAACTGTCACTCGTCTGCTTAAAGCTTTCCATCCTAAGGAATCTCAAGTCTTAGCTAATAATACATGGATGGGGTTAGAAGCTCAAATCTAGGAGAGGGTTTTTTTTTTCATTTTTTGTTTTGTTTTGTTTGTTTTTTGAGATTTTGATTGCACCCTATTTTAAAACATATAAGTCCTTCTGCGTTGTGTCCTGGGACTGCACCTAAACTGTTCCCCTGAGAATTAGGAAAGAAGGAGGACAATGTTTTATTTTTTGCTGACCAGAATAAGATTAATGCCGAGAAGAAAAATAGTAAGCTCAAGTCCTGTTTTATATTTCTTCATGTAAGATAATCATCTATTGGGCTAATTAACATCTTGTAACACTAATGTCTTCATGAGAAAATGAAGTATTCGCCACTTGAAAGGCCATATGTCAGATGCAGATAAGAGCTGAGGGGTCTATTGAATCCCTGTTTTTGTTGAAGGATATAAAGTTACCCGGTGGGATTTTAATAATCAGGTACAGTGAATCTTAACTGGTGACAATATTGACTAACCCGATTTCATTCAGGTTTGGTGGGGGTGGGGGCTGCTATCCGGCCAAAACCACTTTGACTCATTTGAGCTGTGTCTTTCAAAGTAAGAGACCGAATTCTGGTTCTGAGAACCGTGATGGTGGCTGGTCCACTTATAAGTAAATACATTACAGTTGTGGAAAGTATCATGACAAGCTGGAGTTAGGGGACCTAACCCAGTCTGAGAGATCAGGAAGCCTCCCCAGAGAAGTGCTGGTGAGCTTGCCATTCCCTGCTCTGATGGAGAAAAGCTTTTGCCCCTTCTCTGAGAATGCCATTTTTTCTCTACATTCACACTCCCTGCTAATGCCCCAAATTTAATAGTTCAGATAAACTTTTCATCTTGAATTCCTTTGCCAGAGAGTGTGCATATCAGTTTTCAAATACTTTATATCAAAATTCATCTCTAATTAACTTGCTGCCCAAGTTATTTCAGGTCGAACCTTTACTGACATCTTGCGATCTAGCCCACAGTTCTAGGTGGCTCTTGCTGCTTCCAAGGAAAGTTCATTGAAATGCACAGAGGTTCTTTTTCTCTCATATAGTGAAAACTCAGAATGGTACAGCTCCTCTGCTTAAAATGACCAATACTATATACAGTTCCAAGGAGATGCAGTCCTTCTCATTTTTTTTTAATACTAAACCTTAAATTTTACAATAGTTTTAGACTTACAGAAAAACTAAAGACAATAGAGAATTCCTGTTTCCTCCTCACTTGGCTTCCCCTGTTGTTAACCTCTTATACTGCTCTGTGTGCTATGTATGGACAGATGGTTTGTTTGTCTCAACTGAGGCCCCCACAGTGTTCCATTGCTGTGAACTAAACAACTTCTTTTTGATTTCATTAGTTTTCCTTAATTTCTTTTTAGTATTTTAGGATCCCATCCAGGATAGCATGTTACATGTAGTTGTCATGTGTTCTTAGATTCCTCTGGGTTACGATAGTTTCTCAGACTTTCTTTGTTTTTCATGACCTTGGCAGTTTTGAGAAGTACCAGTGAGGCATTTTGTAGGCGGCTGTCCCTCAGTTTGGGTTAATCTAATGTTTTAGGGAGAAAGACCACAGAGGTGAAGTGGATTTTCTTATCACATCACATCGAGGGTACATGCTAGCAGCATGACTTATTACTGGTGAGGTTAACTTTGATCATATGGCTAGGGTCTTGTTTGCCAGCTCTCTCCATTGTAAAGTTATCATCCATCTCCCATCCCTGCCTCCATACTCTGCTCTGAAACCAGGTTGCTCGGCTCAGCTCTTACTTGGTAGTAGGGGGAGAGGGAGGGAGGCTTGTATTGCTTTCGATTTGTTCAGTCACCAATATTTTTGAGCCGTTACTATGTGCTGACACTCTGTTCTGCCCTGGGAACAAGATGATGTGAACACAACTTTGTCCCTGATCTTGGTCTTCCAGGATCAGCGGAAACACACCCCCAAAAAGCAAAGACAAGTGAATATCCTCTGAATGTGAGGAAGGAAACAAACTAGGGGATGGAGGGGAAACATGGAGCCTGGGCAGTAAGAGGAAACCCACCTTACATATGGTGGCTGGGAAGGACATTTCTGAAAGGAGCTGTTTGAGCTGACTCCAGACTAACAAGAAGCACTTCCACACGCACAGAGTGAGGGAAAATGTGTTCTGGGAGGAGGAACAGCAGTTCATATGCAGATCGTGAAATGGGGAGGAGGACAGGGTGTTTCAGGAACAGATAGCAGAGCCGCATGACTGGACTGAAGAAAGCTCATGGATAGAGGTGAGATACAAAATTGGCGAGCATGTGGGGGCTTCCTGAGCACAGGTCTCCATTCTTAGTTTTAAGGTAGAAAAAAAGCTCAAGCTATAATTTTAATAAAAATCTAATTAATTTCCTCTTACCAACACAGACACACTGATGTTAGATGTGGGTAGAGGGAGGACAGATGGAAAGAAAATAACTTGTAATCATTTCCAAACACAACTTTATAGTTATATTATATTTATTTTCATTTATCAGGTAAGTTTTTCCAATATTTATAAAAATAAAAGGTAGTACTTCCACACAATAAAATTTGGCCTAAACACACACAAAAAAACTTCTGGAAAAAATTCATAAAAGTAAATTCTCCTTCCCTCCAATCCATTATTCAGATCAACTCACCAAACCCTCTCTCAAGAAGAAATCCTTATAGAAGTGGTCATATAAACACTGTTATTAAAAGTCACCCTACACATGTGCTCCCAGTTTATTTCTTAGTTAAAAATACTTTAAGATTAAAAAACATACTTAAAGATCAAAATATCCATCTTCAAGTTTTAAGAATCTACTAATTTTGGGGGAAGATGCATGGAAAGTCTTAAAGCATATCTACCATAGGAAAAGTGCTGAGGAAAAGAGTGAAAAGCCGGATCATTTTTGAGAGCCCATTTCAATTAGTGATTTATTCACAAATAATCCTATGTATTTAATATGTATTTTCTTCTATTTTTTTCTCCATAACTGATGAAGGTGATTTCTTCTATTTCCAAGTATGCTTTTATACAAGTGTAACATAGAGCAGGGTTTGGCAAACTTTGTCTATAAAGGACCAGAACATACGTATTTCAGGCTTTTCAGGACATACGGTCTCTGTAGCAGCTCTTCAGCTCTGCTGTGAGGACAAGAAAGCAGCATAGACAACATGGAAATGAATGTGCAGCTGGGCTCTAATAAAATCTTATTTATGAACACTGAAATTTGAATTTTATATGATGTTCATAAGTCATCAGATATTCATCTCTTGGTTTTTTTCAACCATTTAAAAAAGTCAAACCCAGTCTTAGCTTATAGGTTATAAAAACAGACACTGGGCAGGATTTGGTCTGCAGGTTATGGACCCCTGTGTATTATTGTGTGTGGCCCCCATGCCCCCAGTAGAGAGAAGGCTGATACTACTGCTAGTCTCATCCATTTGCTGCCATGAATGGGAAGGAAAGAGGTGGCTTTATGACCAATGGTTGGAATTGGTTCTGTCCTCGAGACTATTTTATCTCCTGGTCTGCCTGTAATTGGGGTTTTTCACCTATATGTTCACTTAGTGACCTTCATCCATCGTGAGTCCTGGGATGCAGGGAAAAAACTGAGACCTAGCCTGGGAATAAAAGGCCAAGTTCTTAGCCTAGTGTATGGACTTCTCTCTTTTTAACTCTCTCTTCCACTTTATTATAAAAGAATTTGGCTCTCCCAAGACTCCCCATGTATAGGGTCCTGTTTTCTCTGTCTGGAATGCCCCATTCCCACTCCCGTGACATCACCCCTTAAGGCACCATGTTCCACTTTCCTAGTCTCGTTAGACTTCAGGAGTCCAAGTGCTTCCAAACTCTCCACACTGGGCTGAGCATGTCCTTCTGTGTTCCTTTGATATTTATCATGGGAATTGGTAGAATGTTTTAGCATTACTGTGTTTATAGTACACAGACATACTTGAACTCCTTCTTGATAGTTTTCCCCTGACGACAGTCCTAAAAGTTTGCATGACTGTACCAATCAGAAGAGAAGCTGAAAGAAAAAAGCTTTTCTATTAGATTATCAAAAAAGAAAGTCATCATTGTGCTAGAGGAAAGACTAAGTTATCTCTGTATTCTCTTTGTAGAAAATATTCTCGAATTCTTACAGAAGAGGTAATCAAAGATTATGCAGCCAGAATTGTAGAAAGAAAAGTATTAGGTGTGTCGGTTAATAAATATGTTACATTATTTTTCTGAATTTAATATTATTTGTCCTATTTGTTACGTCTAAAAATTTGCAATTTCTTGTGATGTATTTTCTCATTCAGAGTTCACTTTTGTACTCAATTTTTTATTCATAATTTTGTATATTTTTCCAAAGATTTATTTATTTTAGAGAGAGAGTGTGCGTGCAAGTAGGGAGGAGGGGCAGGGGGAGGGGGAGACAGAGAATCTCCAGCAGACTCCCTGCTGAGCACAGAGCTGGACACGGGACTCAATCCCAGGACCCTGAGATCATGGCCTGAGCTGAAGTCAAGAGTTAGCTGCTTGACTAACTGAGCCACCCAGGTGCCCCAAATTTCTACACTTTTTCAAAATAAGAACACCCAAATTGTTTGACCTTCAACCTTAAAACATTGTCCCTCCATAATCATAATTACAAAGAATTATCAATTCCGGGGCACCTGGGTGGCTCAGCCAGGTAAGCACTTGGGATTCTCTCTCTCCCTCTCCCTCTGCCCCCTCCACCCCCGCACCTTGCTCTCTCTCTCTCTCTATAAAATAAATAAATAAACCTCTAAAAAAAAAGAATTATCAATTCTGCTTAAAATCTTATTTTGAACTGTGGTGAAGAAATCACACATCTGCAGCATAAATTAAATTTGGAAGTTTTGAGTTTAGAAGAACTGAAGGATACGTGAGCATGGGCAGGTGTTTCATACATTATCTTACGAGGTAACCAATCCTGTGTGAGCTTGAACGCACTGAATCCTGCGACAGCTCTAATTGTAAGCTTTGTGACCAGTTCTTATTCTTGAAAAATTTAGGCTCTGTGGTTGATAATTACATAATTATTCAAATTGTCAAAAGAAGCAACAAATTAAAGGAGACATTTCCTGAAATAAGGTTATATATCATAAGTATAGAACGTAAGTGATTGAATTCTCTCTCAGTGAGCCACAGGGCAGTCGACTTCATCTATCAAGAGTGAGGGAGTGCAGGGGAATAGAGGGTAATGGGGGGGAAAAAAGTAAAGTAGGCAGTAGTCCCTTGGTATTAAATTGAAGGGCTTTTATTGCTATGTGGGAATAAGGCAACTCCAGTAATAAAGTATTCTGCCAGGCTATAATATATTGATACATTTGATACTTCTACTTTTTAGTTTTCTTGTGCATTCTATCGCCTTTTATATACCAGTCTGTCCACTTTATTAGTATGCCCTCACACATCTTTGGAAAATGATGTCATCAGAAACATCTATTAGAAACGAGAGTCCATGTCCCTTAGCCGGCCGAGCAGATGAAAGCCTATGGAAAGTTTGTATCATCGTATTCTAACTGAGTGAAATTGCAGCATAGATTTATCTTTCAGTCGTTCTCAGTACCATGTCCGGAGATGATCTGGACCAAGCAAGAGAAGTGGTAACAACGTATCTGTGAGTGTGTGTAATGGTTACGTCACCCGCCAGCTTGGCTGCCAGCGTGGCCGCATACCCAGTGGGGGCAGCTGGGGCTTGTGCTAAGGGTCTCCACACTCCTAGTTGCAGCCTCTGCTGGGAAAGACAAAAGCCAAATGACACTGAGTGGAGAGTATATTCTGAATGTTGGAAGGAAGGTGTCGGTAGCTGTTGAAGATCTGAGCTATTTTATGTAAACGTAAATAAGACAATAGGGGGCACCTGGGTGGCACGGTCAGTTGAGCATCCGACTCTTGGTTTCAACTCACGTCCCAATCTCGGGTTGTGATTTCAGGTCATGAAATGGAGCTCCATGTCGGGCTACACGCTCAGCACAGAGTCTGCTTACTGATTCTCTCTCATTCTCCCTCTACCCCTCCTGCTCGTGCTCTCTCTCTCTAAAATAAATAAAAGAATTAAAAAAAAAAAAGATAGTAGAAATGTAGGTCAATAGTCTTAAAAAAGAATTATTGACTTAAGAATTTGGAAAGACACCAAATTGAAGCTTTAGTCCTAACCAGGCATCTGAAGCCCCAATATTTGTAAGAATATCATTGCATTTTTAGTGCGCCGATAAAATGATTGTCAAAGTGTATGTTGTGACTCAAATCTTAAATGAAGACAACTTGTGTTAAACCCAATCTTCCTAGAACACTGATTTTAAAATTATTTGTTATTTAAATGGAACTCTTTTATGATATTTTATATAAACATCTATTTGTTTTTAGTCATTTTGATTCGTTTACTTTTGGTATTTAGTTAGGATAGTAATTATGTGCTATAACAGAGAAGAGATTTCTGCAAATGCGTTACTTTTTTAATTCAATACATTGTTTATATACAACTGTGATAACAAGTGGGGCAGTTACAGAGATGTAGTCCCTTGTCCTTAACCTCTAAAGGATCAGAAGTAAGTTAGACACAAGGGTTTTGCTCTCCCTAAGTTGAATATGAGCACTGCAATTGAAGAAGTATGCCAGTATGTTCATGATTTCATCAGAATGCTTTCAGGAAACAAACCCATTCAAGGTAAAACCGTGTGTGTGTGTGTGTGTGTGTGTGTGTGTGTGTATCTTGGAGAATTGCTAAAAGGCAGAGAGTGCTAGCAAAAACAATGGATTATCTGAATATCCAGGCCTTAGGAAGGCAGAAACCAGGTCAATTCAGGGGACTTCATCTGCAAAAAACCCATTCTTGTTAGTCATTGATATGACTTATCCCATCGACATATGCTGGTTCTTTCCATCTCTCTCCCAAGTGATTGTTCGTTGAAGTCCCGGCAGACGTATCTGACTGACTCTCTGCCTATACTGTGGATTGGCTGTTCCCGCTGGGTTGGGTGCAGGCCGCTGTGGTCTAGGAGGCCAGGCTCCTCCTGATTGGCTGGACTGTCTTACTAGACAAGGACTTCGAGCACAGCCTGCTGAGCTAGGAGGGGAAGATGACCATAGTAGATGGCTCATATATTGAATGAGAGCTTAACAAAATAAACTCAGTAAGGGAGCTCTTCTGTCTGCTGGAATGTTCGTGGAAGGTTTTGTGGAAGAAATGACATTTAAATTAGATTATAGAAGTTGGGTCAAATTTATATATTAAGAGCAAGTAAATGAAGAAGGATGGAGTTGTAGGTCGTGAAGCAGTTTGAGTCAAGCTGTATGGAGCTGTGCTGGGGCTGTGGGCAGGTCAGTCTAGCCCAGTGATCCTCAGGTCCTCAGTGTAGCTTCCCTGAATCCCCTGTGCAGCGTGAGTCAACACTTGGGATCCAACTTAGGCTGATGGAAATAGGATCTCTGGGGTTTGTGTTCAGATTATTTGCAGTTTTTAAAAGTTCCCCTCAGATGCTTTTGATGCAAAGAGAAGTTGGAGAACCCCTGGGCAGCTTGAGAGGACAATATATTAAGAATTCGTGAAATGGGGTTGGAAAGGGACATTTGAAAAAGACTGGAGGCTTTCTGTATCATGCCAAAGAGTTTCTTGACTACTTCCTGTAAATAGGATGGAGCTGTGAGCATTATATGTTATTGGCTGCCACCGTTTTCTGAGCCCAGTGTAGCTGCATCTATTAGAGACCTTTCAGGGCACTGGACAGAGAGGGAAAGGAAAGAAGCAGCGTCTAGGTCTATGTGGCACAGCCCTTGGTACTCATTAAGAATGTCATTTATTCATTGTTTCTCTATAGGAGTAGACGTCCTAATTCCAGATTTAATTTTCCAGGATATAGTGGAGTTTTTGTACAATTCTTTCTTTTCTCTTTAGGGGAGTCGGCTGCATCTTTGTCGAAATGATCCAAGGAGTTGCTGCTTTTCCAGGAATGAAAGACATTCAGGATCAACTGGAACGAATATTTCTGGTAAGTTCTTTACAGAGTGCTTCTGAGAAAAATTGGTTTCTCATTCATCCTTTCATGACAAATTGTACAGTGCTGTTGGAAAATGATTTTAAACAAATTTATTGGTTGTCACATTTAATTCTAACATATTTTTTTGCACCTTTGAAAAAGCAGGAAATCGGTTAAGAATTGTGTTTTTAAACTACTGCACATGAATAATGTGCCAAAATGGTAGGAGATGATAGAATGTCGGTAGCAATGTAGAATAGTGGGTTAAAAATGAGGGCTCTGGCAGAAGAATTTCAAACAATTTATGTAGGTGCCCCGACCCCCTTAAGTGGGTGGAGCTTAACTCTCTGCCATCCCCACCCACTTAAATGTCGGCTTTAATTGGTAACTTTTTCCATCAAGTAGAGTTTGGAAAAAGGAGGGTAGCTTTTTTTTTTTTTTTTAAGATTTTATTTATTTATTTGACAGACAGATCACAAGTAGGCAGAGAGGCAGGCAGAGAGAGAAGGGAGGAAGCAGGCTCCCCGCTGAGCAGAGAGCCCGATGCGGGGCTCGATCCCAGGACGCTGGGATCATGACCTGAGCCGAAGGCAGTGGCTTTAACCCACTGAGCCACCCAGGCGCCCCCAAAGGAGGGTAGCTTTAAAATGGAGAACAGGCAAACCACCTCAGCCAGGTTTTAAAGGCTTGCATCATCAAAGATAAATCATGTTGGTAGCCTGTACTTTGACAAAATGTGTATAATTTACAATTGTACATTTGTTAAAATGTGTCACTGCCTCTGTGGTCTTCCTTTCAAAAACTCTAACCCTAGGCTAATCATAAAAACACATCACACAAACTTGAGGGACATTCTATACAATGCCTGATTAGTACTTCTCAAAACTGTCAGAGTAATCAAAAACAAGGATAGCCTGAGAAATTGTCATAGCCCAGAGGAGGCTAGGGAGCACAGTAATTCAACATAGTATGGTATCCTGAATGGAATCCTGGTAGAGAAAAAGGACATTAGGGAAAACCAGTGATATCTGGTAAAAGTGGGCAGGTTAATAAATACCAGTGTACAGTTAGTTGTGACAAATATACCATTTAATTTAAGATTTAAAGAGGAAATTGGTGAGGGGTATATAGGAATTCTCTGTACAGTTTTTCACAACTTTTCTACCAGTCTAAAACTATTCTAAAATTAAAAGCATTTCAACTTTTGAAAATCTGCACAAAGAGAAAGTAAAATGTGTTCTTGTACCAGACGTTCTGGATTTATCACCTGCACTGTCATCTTGAGCAAGGAATTTAGTTAATTGAGCCGTAGTTTCCTTGGGGAGAAATGAAAGCTAATAACAGCACCCATCTCATAGGTTGTTTTGATGAATAATTGACTTAATACACATAAAGTGCTTTTAGAACAATGCCTGGCACATAGTTAACATCCCACAAGTTATTATTTTTATCAAAGCATTTTATACTGAATGTTTTTGTTCAGTAGAACTTCCACATTAGCTAATATTCATATAAACCTATTTTTTAAAACATGGAATCAGAGCCAGACAAATTAAGATCTTTGGTGAGAGGATTCAAGCTGTATGCATTATAGCGGTCAATCACATTATCATACTTTTTCCTTCTTGAGTAAGACTCCCATCTGAACTCACTGGGGCAAATTTTAGTATGGACCGTAGCAAGAGATGAACTTACGTATTAGCATGTATTTTAGTTATGCAAATGAAGCATTAGCTTATAGCTTTCATATTAAATATAAGGATCCAGGAGGGTGTAGTGATATGAATTGAGACCCCCTATCACTATTGTGTTCACTACTGTGTTCATCAGCAGTAAAATGATTACAAAAGTGGGCAATGGAAACTAGGGAATCGAAGCACACATGATTCCTCCATGCTGTATCCTATATACCCCAGGTGCCCCTGTAAATCATGGCAGATGGAGAAATAGCAGAGTCCCTAATATTCTAGAAACCTTCTTCCAAGGATTGCTGTATTGATTTCTTCTCCCAGAAGCTGTCTGTATCAACTTCCCTTTTAATTTTACTTTTTTTTTTTTTTTAGATTTTATTTATTTATTTGACAGAGAGAGAGATCACAAGTAGGCAGAGAGTCAGGCAGAGAGTGGGGGGAGAAGCAGGCTCCCTGCTGAGCAGAGAGCCCGATGCGGGGCTCGATCCCAGGACCCTGAGATCATGACCTGAGCCGAAGGCAGTGGCTTAATCCACTGAGCCACCCAGGTGCCCCCATTTTACTTATTTTTTTAATACATAAAGTCCCACATTGAATGTTAAAATGTCTTATGATTATAAGAACAGTGCATCTGTATACAGAAAATTTCCAGTGTCTAAAAGCTGAAAAATCACCCTTTTGTCCTAATAAGCAGAGAAAGCCACATTTAATGTTTTTACGTATATCCTCCATTTCTATACACATTAAGAAAAATTAAATCATATTTTATATACCATTTATAACTTTCTTTTTTCACTTAACAGTATGTAATTAACACCTTTCATTGAAAAATGAATCCAGAAACTTATCATTCTTAATATCAAAGGAGTGTTTCATTGCATGGATGAGACGTTATTTGCTTAATCAGCCCATGGTAATAGCTTGTTTACAGTCTTTAACTATTATTAAGTACTGCCAGATACATCCTTTGCATACTAATCCTCTTAGTTAAAAATAATTATTAGAATTCAAAGTCCTTAATTCAATAACATTTAATTTTCATAAATTTATTGACTTCTTACACCAAGATCCCTTCATCTGTAGTCATGAAACATTTCCTTCTCCCTGTTCCTAAGAAAACCTCTTACTGACTTGATTGAGATTATACTGAGCCTATAGATTATATTAGGAAGGAAATATATAAAGTAGAGCTTTCCCATCTAAGAATAAATGATATTTCTTTATTAATATTTTATGGTCCTTTGTATAAGTATTCGGTTTCTATCATTATTTTCTCTTCCTATTTCTACCTAAGCTTTTATTTTCATTCAGTTATTTTAAATAACTTTCCAGAACTATTTTCTTAAAAATATAACAAACTTGTTTATTTTTATGTCATTGAAAAAAATAGCAAAAGAGGGAATTTTAATGGGCTGTGGTTTGCATCATAAAAATTTTTATGCTAAAACATATCTTCAAATATTTAGCCTTTTAATTTATTTGAAGCTGAACTATAATAATAATAATACCATTTAATTATATCCTGAGAATAATTTCCTAAACTTTAGTTTCAACCTAACTGTTCACTCTGCAATAATTGTTGAATAATGCTTATATAACCTTGTTAAATTACTGATTTTTATACTAAAATCACTAACTTACTATATTTGAAATCAGAAAACTTCAAAAGGGAATCATAAAGAAATATTTTCATATATATATTATTTCCAGATGAATTTAAAAGAAAAGGAAACGGTTATATAAATGAGATATATGCTATAGCAATAGAAGCAAAAAATGAGTTTCATAAAAGCATGGTTTATTACTAGAGTTAGTCAAAGATTTCATTTTTTATATTATTTTTATAATGCAGTGATTTCCAATAGGTACTGTCTTGTTGGATTGCTTCCTGTTTGCAAATTTTCCTATTATTATTATTTTTAATGGCAATGATTTCCTAACTTTATGGGTATTCAGAGACCTTTGAGCTATGACTAGGCTTTTAATAAATCAAAGAAATAAGATTGCAGATTTCCCATGGGGTATTGGTATGTGAAACTACAGTTTGCTCCTGTTAGAGCACAGAGCTCCTTAAATGCAGATAAATATCATGATTGATGGTAATAGTTTCTTCATTTACTGTAGCTTTTTTTTTTTTTAACATGTGTAATGATTCTAACAAGTAAAATGTTCTTTGGCAATTAGGAGATAAAGGTCATTGTCTATATAAAATTGCTGCTTTAGAATTAAATAGTATTATGTTGTACTCTGAAGAATGAGACATGTCCACAAAGAGAGAAATCTACAGAATTCTTAAGACCGCTAATGTTATCATCTTAAATCTTATTTTCTTTACAAAATTGTTTAAATTTGCAAAAAGCAAGTTTATATCCCATCAAATAAGCAGACTCTCTCAGGAATTGTGCGGTCACTGGAAGAAGAAATTTTACTAATCCAGAATAGTTGAATCACTGGGAAAAAATGCTTTTCCTCGGTGACCTTTTATGTCTGGTCTGAATCAGAATTACTATTAAAGTGTGATTAAATCCCCTTTCACAGGCTTCTCATATAAATTGCCAGAGACTCTCTTCTAAAGTGGCATTTGTGTATCTGGCCTCTGGTAAGGCATTGCCAAGGAGATAATCAACTTTGAGAAGTCATAAAACATGGGATTGTTTGGTTTGTTTTGTATTTTAATACAAGGATTAAGTCCATTCATTCTCCTGTGAACTGTGTATAGAAAGGTGGTTAATAACTTAGAAGATCAAAATTAATAACTTGTTACCCAAGACAACTAATATAATTAACTCCCACACACTGAGTCTTTACAACAAATACAAAAGGCAACAAAGACCAGTCAGTAAAGTCCTTATATTTTTCTTTTGAAGATTTTCTCTTTCTTTTTTTCCTTCTCTCCCTTGTTTGGTGGAAGGGAGCGGTGCATATTTTTAAGTTCATCGAACTTATTTCTGCAGCATAATAACTGTGTTGATGTATATTAGGTGAGCTGGTTCTGCTACAATCTGAGATTTTGCCACTAAATCATTTTCCTTGAAATTGTGATATTCCTAAGCAAGAAAGGAAGGAAAGTGATGGAAGTTTGACAAATTACATTCAAGACATTTTGAATTGCCAGGTGAATGGGCACCTACTTGTCTGAGCTGTAATTCTGCTGTTAGGTGAGAAGAGCGATTTATATTCATTTCTCCAGCATTACCTCTTTCTTAGTATGGCATGAGGTATGCTATTCACCTTCGTTATTTGCAAAAATAAGCAGATGTATTCATCCTGGTAAATATATATTCAGAGTGACAAAAATCAGAAGTAATAACAAAAATTTGTATTCTAATCACATTGTTCCGAATTGAAAAAGAAATCCACTTGGTGGAACCCTGGGAATATGCGTCTCTCTCACTTCACGACAGCTGCACAAATGGCAGAGAATGCTTGCACAGCTGCCTGAGACCTTTGGCAGATGCTTCTGGCTTTGTGTGGTTGGCTGGTGGCCCAATGTACAGCGGCCATGACAGAGGAGCTGGCATGAGTTAGTTGTGGGGCCATCCTTGTTCTCCCTGCCTTTGACTATTGATAACCCTGAGGATCTCACCTCTCCCTGTTTTCTAGATCTTTGGGCCTGCAATGAAATTTCACTGAGCAATTGTTTGTTATCCTGTTGTACATTACTTGATTAGTACAGTTGTTCAAATGTTCCTCTTCCTCATATATATGTCTTTCAGAATGTGTGTGTGTGTGTGTGTGTGTGTAAAGAGCCACTTGCAACTTTGAAAACTATTACTCAGCCTGGCTTTTGAGTCACATCCTTGCTTAAGCCTCTGTTTTCCAGAGGACTAATTGTAGAAATGTGGTGTTCAGATTCAGTTCAGTCCTTGTTTCCCCAACCTGCTCTGTTTCCAGGCTCTTAGCTCAAATGATAATGTTGAGGTTTCATGACTGGCTAGGATGGCTGTATGGAAAGTAAGAGAAAACCTGGTGGTCATTATCTTTAATGGCTATCACCATCCATTTAGATGTAGTAGGCACAATGTTAAGATAGAATATTGAGATCACAGATTGTTTCCCCAGTACCACTATTGGATTTGCTTGAGGTCATTTCTGGCAGACTTCTTTTCAGCACTCGCTTTGCGGCACTAGATTACAGTGGATGTAAAGGAATTGTGTGTCATGGTGTCTGCCCTGGGGAAACTGATGATGAGGTGGGCAGGCAAGACATACGGTTAAGAATAAAGTCATGAATCATTGCTGGTCAGCAGAAGGGAGACCCAGTAACAGTGGCAGATCCTGTAGTAGTTAAAATACTGAACTCAAAGAGTTAAATATTGGGTTGTAATCCTAAATTGTTGTTCTCCCCTGGATAAGTCACCTTATCTAATTGGAGCACAGTTTCGGCATCTGTAAAGGGAGGAGTTGAACCAAATGATTTCTTTTTTTTTTAAATTAACATATAATGTATTATTAGCCCCAAGAACTAAATGATTTCAATAATGTCTTGCAGCTCTAACCTTTTTTAATTCTTAAAATGCATGATATTACAGGATTATGCGTAAAGGCTGTGGGTGTTTAAAGAGAAAATTTCTAAGAAAATTTTTGTCAAGCACTGAAGAGAGTATAAGACTTGAAGTGGAATAAGGGAGATGGAGACATCAGGCGACGTTACAGAAGTGAAACGGGGACAGTAGGAGTCTGTCCTGTATGGGTGGAAGGTGAGATTGGGTGTTCAAGCCTGAACTCCGATAGACTGAGGACTTTTTTATCTTATTTTATCCATAAAGTAATAAGGAGATAATATAGTCTTTTAATGATAGTAATAATGTTAAAATGGCATTTTAGCAAAATTAATACATGATCAATATCTGATGATAAACTTAGCTGCATGAGCACTATAGAAAACCTAGCAATACACATTGGGTTGAAGGATGTTGAAAATATTAAATGGTAATTTTTTAAACGGTTTAAAAAACTGCAGAGTGGGGGTAAAGGGCAAAGAGAGGGGGAGAATCCTAAGCAGGCTCCACACTCAACTGGGAGCCTGACTGGGTGTTCCATCTCACAACCCTGAGATCATGACCTGAGCCAAAATTGAGTCGGGACACTTAAGCAATTGAGGCACCCAGGTGCCCCATTAAATAATTTTTAAAGTCAACTTTAGAAAATGTCAGGGAGATAAATTATAATACCTCCCACCCTGGAACAGATACCTCTTCTAATTTGTACACATTTCTTTCAGGCCTTATCAATAGCTACAGCTCTTTATATGATGGCCATTCTTTTTCAGAATGTTAAGTGTATGAAAAATAAGGCAGAAAAATTTAAAAGCAGTATGAAAATAAATTAAATAACCATCATTTAGAGACAACCAGTATTAAGCTTTTTCCTATTTTCTAGGTTTTCGCAGTTGGGTTAATAATAAATTTATGGGGTTTTGTATCCAGCTTCTCTTTATTTTCACATTAAATTGGGAGCAATTTCCAAGCCATTAATATGTACTTGAAAATATTATTTTAATTATACTATGATGTCTTCTAAATGTGCCCAAATGTGCTAACACATTGTCCTATCACTAGGTAATTTGCTTGCGGATTTTATGCTACACTAAGCATCACATATTTTTTATCCCATTCAGTTTTTCCTTCTGCAAGGATTATTAGGCACCTATTCTGTGCCCAGCACTGTGCCCACAGGTGATGGTAGGACACAGTCCCTGCGCCTCTCAAAAGTACTGTCAGCTGGGCTGCATTTGAATAGCTTCCAGAAAGTCACATCAGAAAGACATTGCAAAACTGTTGTGATACTAATGATATAGAAGAGAAAGGAATCAAAAATAACTTCAGAGTTTCAGCTTTGGGAAACAAAGTGATTTGTGAGATCATCGAAAATAATGGGAACATTGAAAAGAAATGCCCCTGGAGAGGAAAGAAAAGACAGCTCAAGTTACTGGACTTTATATGGCAGCAGGGGGATCCCCGCTGGGGAGGCCCACAAATCATACAGAACAGAATCAGGGGGATGATGAAGCTCAAGAGATCATTCACCCAAAGCAGACAAAGTTGGGTCCCAAACCATGGTAGTTCTTGAATAGTGAAAATGTGGAGGGGGAAGTGCAGTGGAGTGCTGTCTAAACCTTACAGACGCTCATGGTTTGTGGGGGGTGGGGTGGAGGTAGGGAGCTAGCCAGGAGAGAGTCCATGCATGACTTGAAATTCAGTATAAGGGTAAACAGGGAGAAGTGAAGGATAAGTAAGGAGGGAGAAGATATTACTCCCTCCAGGGGAGTTATAGATCAGTTCAGGTGTGTTTAGCTAGTGGGTGGGGTTAGGAGTCCTTCCTTTCTGTGTTCCCTCAGTGTGTTTCTCACTCTGCCTATACAGCACGTGGCACACTCTGTTTGCTCATAAAATGTTTTTAGACCAGAGGAGGAGAAGGATTTCCTGTCCAAGAAATGGTAGAGTCAACATAGAAAATACATCTGGGTTTAATCAGAAAGTTTAGACTGTCCATGGTTTTCAAAGGAGACTTAGGACTTACGATTCTCCTCAGTGTCTTGGGAGAAGGTGGACATAGGCTCAAGGGAGGCATACTTTCAGCCCCTCCACTCCTGGCTCTGCCTTTATTAAGATTTTGTGGATGAAATGCATCTCACTGCTGAAGGACAAGTTGAAAACCCCTGGACGAATGAAATATTAAGAGCCTCCCAGGTCAAGGTTCTAAGGGGAAGGAAAAAAAAAGACCATGTGGAAGAAAAAATGATAAAGAGATCCAGTGAAAATGGAGGTGTTAAAGAAATAACAGTTGAGTGATTCATATAGGGGACATTAGGTAGACCTTCTTAACAGTCTGTGACTTCATATAAGACTTCATAAAAGTTCTGTGCTAATTAATAAACTAATGAAATTTTGGTAGCGGTAGGGTCATTTGTCATAAGAAAAAACAAGGAGGGGTTGGGGGGAGGTAGGAAAAGAAAAAATGAAAAGATGGGATTGGGAGGGAGACAAACCATAAAAGACTCAATCTCAAGAAACAGACTGAGGGTTGCTGGGGGGAGGGGGGACGGGAGAGGGTGGTGGGGAAATGGACATTGGGGAGGGTATGTGCTATGATGAGTGCTGTGAAATGTGTAAACCTGGCGATTCACAGACCTGTACCCCTGGGGATAAAAATACATTATATGTTTATTTAAAAAAAAAAAAGTCACATTTTGCAACCTGAAGAAAAAAAAATAATATAAATATTCCATTAATTTCCTAACAATCCAATAAAGAACTATTATATCCTTTAAAAAAGAAAAAAGAAAAAACAAGGACAGTAGGATAGCCCATTATAGAATAGCTAATCCCATTAATATTTGCAAAGAAATTTCTATTTGAATATCAGCTGGTCGTTATGTGGAAATTTGAATTTGCTTACTTGGTGAAAAAAGTATTTTTTTACCTTGAGTATTCTTGCATTTACATTATAGTGTTACAAACTTTCTATGAATGGAAGATGTTAATCTTTTCATGAAATCATTCGCTTTTTCATTAAGTTTATTAATTTCATCAACAAATATTCATTGTATGGTTACCATGGGTTAAATGTTCTTCCCTATTCTGGGGAGAGGAGTGTGAAAAAACAAAGCCCCTGTTCTCTTGGAACCTGTATTCCTATGAGGGAAGATAGATAATAACCAAATAAATGTATAATGTGTCTCATAAATGTTGCATGAGAGAGGCTGCTTTACATATGGTGTTCAGGGAGGTCTCTCTCAGAAGGTGATACTTTGTGAAGGTAGTGAAGGCACGAGACATCAGGGATCGTTTAGGTGGAAGGAATAGCAATTTGTGTATCCTTAATGATAATAGTATCAAAATCAGTGTTCTCAAGCCTGAATTCGGTGAATTAAGGATCATTCTTTCTAGTACATCCACCTGATTTTTACCACTCTTGTTACTCTGACCTCCTTCATATAAAGCATTTCCTTCTGCGAGAAGTCCTCACTTGTGTGAAGGATTAACTTCCTGTACCTGCTACTATTCAGACATCAGAGCAAATCAACAAGGCGAGTTGGAAGTACGCCCGTGTGCATGTTTCAGCTTGGAATTATGCTAGAGCTAGGGATTTGACTTTCCTGATTTAGTTCATCAGAAGTACTGGTATAGATAGAAGAAAGTGGGAAATGTTTCTGTTTTGGAGAGTAGATGATGGTTTAAAGGAGCGAGAAGAGGTAGAATATCTAGAAGCTGCAGAGAGCCAGAAAGCACTTATTTTTGGAAAGTCAAAAGTTAGAGGAATTTCAAGAAGGAGAGATGTATCGACTGCATGAAATATTACAGTGAGGTCAGTAAAAGATGGTGCTGAGAAGAGGCCACTGGTTGGTAACTTCTAAGGGAATAATAGTTCTAACAGCGTTGGCTATTTGAAGTCAGATTATAGTGGGCTTGAAGAGTAAGCGAAAAATTGGAAACATTGAGTATGGACAGCTTCTTTGAGAATGGACTTGAAGGAAGGTGATTAGGTGTCACCTTAAGGGTATTTTAAAAATAAAGATTTATGAATTTTATAATATGCCATAAATAATTTTAAATAATGAAGACCAGGATGTTTGCAAGGTAGAGGACCCTAAAGATATAGGAAAGCACATTTGATGGATCAAGGTATTGGAATAGGCAAGTGCAGATGGGTGACAGGATGCCTTGGCGATGGGGATAAAAAGTTTTTCTGAAAGGTAAGACAGAAGAAAGGTGAGGAAAGGGAGGAAAATGTGAGTACATATTGTAGAGGTGTGAAAAGGAATGGAAAAGTATGACCTACGTGATTCAGAAATGGAGGGGGTGTAGCTAATGGTGACATGCAAATGGGAGGGCAGACGTGGAGGGGAATGGATGGTATCTGGAGGGCTGGTGTAATGCCAGGTGGTTTGTAACTGTCATATGACAAGAGAAGCGGCTAGTTGCTGACAGCATTTGTGAATTTATTGTCCATTTGAGACGTTATTATAGAAATAAAAATGCTACATTTCTAGTTTCTGTGATTTGTAACAGTTTACTTTCCTATTAACACAGGATTGCTTTTAGGCATATCCATCCACCTGTAAATATTTCCCAGTTGTAGGAGTCTTTACCCAAGACTTTTCTGGAGGTAATGGTTCACATCTGTGCTCTAACAGTCTTAAATGTCTGGGAAATGTTTTAACCTATTAACATATTACTGTTATACTATTCCTGACTTTATCGTCAGTACATGACTACTCACTGAGCACTGCAGTTATCTCTTGTCGTGTAACTACCTTAGAACTCTGGGTTAGGGGCACCTGGATGGCTCAGTTGATAAGGTATCCAACTCAATTTCAGCTTAGGTCATGATCTCAGGGTCATGAGATAAAGCGTTGCATCAGCCTCCATGCTGGGTGTGGAGCCTGCTAAAGGTTCTCTCCTTCTCCCTCTGCCCCTACAGCCCCCCACAAACAAACAAACAAACAAACAAAAACACACAAAAAACATACCTCTGGGTTAGATTAACAACAGTCATTTTTTAAAATTTATTGGTCTTAGTTCCAGGGTCAGGAATTGAGTAATGAGTAAGGATAGTTCTGGACTTGGTGGACTTGGGGTCTCTCATATGCTTGCAGACGGATGGTGGCTGGAGTAGGAACAGTGAGAAGCTGGTGCCATTGGAGATTGGCCAATCATCTCTCTCTTCAGAGGGTCTTGAGGTCCTGCATGGACTCTCTCCATGTGGGCTAGTTTGAGCTTCCTCATGGTATGAATTGGGTTCTAAGAGTGGGTGTCCTAAGAGAACCATATGGGAACTGCATGGTTTCTCTTTAACTTAACCTCAGGAGTCATTCAGTGGCCCTCTATCCAACAAAGCAGATACAGCCCCTGACCAGAGTCAAAGGAAGAAGATGTAGACCCCAGTTCTAGATGGGAAGAGTGTCAGGAATGCTGGGGCCATGGTTTAAAACTGCCACAGTGGTCACATAAATTTTCTGTAGGGATCACCAATTTGAGCTGATAAACAGCTTTATAGGGAAAATAATCTGGGAAATAATTTAATGAAGCTCTGAGATTTTTTTGTCATTTTTTTCCCCATGCTCCTGATGGCCATTACAGTACTGCTTCTCATGATAAATATGAAAGTGTGAATTGTCACAGAGTGTTACTTGGTAGGTCATGAGGTCCCTCATTTGCTCACCCTCCTTTTCTTCCTTTCTTGACTAACAAGTTCACAGACGTGTCAGACTGAAAAAGATGGTGAAAAAGATGCCATAGTGTGACACATCTGAGATGAAAGAGGAGGTCGTGGTGACACTTCTTAGCAGATCTTCAGAATGTTGTCCATAAAATAGATTTTCAGCACTCAAATTCTGCTGTCTTTTTTTCCATTTGCAACATGCTTCGACATATAAGTCTTTTATTCTTCAGAACATCACCTTTGTTATCCCTTGTGATTGGCAGCATCTAAGATGACTTCCAGTGGTCTCCACCTCCTGGTATTTACGCCCTTGTGCAATCCCCTCCCCTTGAGTGTCAGTTGGACCCAAAGACCTGCTTCTAATGGACTATGGCAAAAGTGATGGGATATTTGATATGGTATTACTTCTGAGGCTAAGTTTAAAAAGTTTACTAGTTCCTCTTGCTCACCCTATCTTCCTGTCTCACTGGCTGACTCTGAAAGGAGCCAGCTGCCATGTTGTAAGCTGTTCTGTGGAGGGATCCGCTAGTCAAGAAACTGATGTTTCCAGCCGGCAGCTACTTGAAGACCTAAGCCCTGGCAACAGTTCTGTGAGTGAGCTTGGAAGTGGATCCTTCCCTCGTTGAGCTTTCATGTGAGCACACAGCCATGGCTAACACTTTACTTACTACCTTGTGAGAGAGCCTGATTAGAGGCACCTAGCTAAGGTGGACCTGAATTCCTGACTAACAAAAACTGTGAGATGATAAATGTTTGTTGCTCGAAGCCCCTAAGTTTTGGAGTGACTTTTTCTATAGCAATAGATAACTACTATATCTCCTTTGATCCCATGACCAAGAAAGGGGAGATACTGTTAATCTAGTTTTACAGCTGAGGGAACTGTCTTCAGAGATTATGTGAACTTCTCTAAGAAGACATGTTTCACAAGTACCGGAAAAAAGCTGAAATTCTAAATCTGCTGAGTCTTCCACAGAAGTACTTTTTTGTTTTGTATTTGTTGTTTGGTTGTTTTGCTCTGATTCATAAGGAGCGTGCATTAGAGTGACTTGGGAATCATTTCCTGAATACTCATTCTTGGGCCTCACTGAGGGCCTTCCGAATCAGTCTCTGAGGATGGGCCTGTGTGCATTCTAACCAACAAGAAGGCCTTGGTTGACGAGTCTTCTTAGTTAAGAGCATCCACTCTAAAAGGACATGTCCTACTTTGAAACATAACGGATGTTTTAGATTTTCTGGCCTGGTTGACACCTTAAAAAACCTCATTAGTTGCAGGTACCCTATCCAGAACATAGGAATTCCTATTCAGCCAAAGTCGTGTGTTTCTTACAGGAATACTTTTGATCTGACCTTCAAGGGACCTGCTCTTGTAACAAGTATATTTGGGAGTTTCTGTGGCATCACTTTGTATTAGTAATATTAGGTGACTAGTATTAGAATGTGCACACAAGCAGACAAAGACTTGTAATCATCATATCTCAGCACTGTAACTTTTGTCTGGCCTGATCACTTGATGAATATGCTGTTTCTCTCCCTCATTTTGTAACCTACATTTTCTTAGAAGAGTAGAGGCCTTAGAAGACTTTATCCACAAATATAAATCTGTCCAGGCTGCTAATCTTTTTGTGAGGTATGAGTTCATTTAAAATCTGACCTTGTATCATCTCCTGCCCAACCCCTACAAGGAAACTTTTTTTAAAAAGCCTTCTCAAAACATTCTATCCTAAACTGATCTCATGTCACATTATTATATATCTTGATAGAAAGCAATGGCTGTTTGATTAAAATTTATCATATAAAATTATCTACCCAAGTCATTGGAGCACATCCCCTGGAGAACAGTTTTATACTAAGTCAAGTTAACGGATTATCTGAACTTGGAGCTGAGTTTGTCCTTTATCTCATTCATCTCTTTTGACAATGACAGTCATATGTTTTCCATGTATGGTAGGCTGTGACATTTTTGTATTCTTCCTAAAATCTCTTTGTCTGTGAGTTTAGTTGTCCTGGGAAAAGTGTTGAGAACTATCCATTTTAAATATACCATTCAAAGAATCTCTTTTTATTGTAGTGCCTAATATAAACTCAGTCTTTTATTCATTTTCAATAACTCTAGATATTAAAGTTGTCAGCAAACTTGAGTCTCTGGGAATATATAATATATTCTTCTCCAGAACAAGAGGAAATATCAGTCTGGCAAGAACTGGTTTAGGGACACTGCCCATGCGACAAACTTCTGTGACCTTATACCTGCCAGGAATTCCTCTTGGTCTGATATCTAAATACATCCCTTCCTTCTAAATACATGAAATGCCCCTTCTCCTCTGGTGAATTTTTCTTTGGTTTCCCAATTACACATTCTCTTTCCTTCCCTTGGACCTCTTGGTCTCTTTACCCAAACCTCTGTGCTGTCTCCTTTCAGTTTTGGTCTTGCAGCACAGTTGTTTTTGCTCTTCTCCCCCTAATACAGTTTAGGATTTGGGGGTGTGGGTGGGGAACACAGGAGTGCTTTGTGCAAATCAGGCATTAACATGCACTCTGACGGTGCAGAGGGATTGACTCAGGATGATAGAATTATCGCAGATAAATGATCACATTTCTTAAACTTCACTGTCTTCTTTTTAAAAATGCATCTTTCGGGGGAACTCAGGGGGAAGACATTAAGAGCCACTTTAAAATTTAAAGACAATTTCTCTTCTTTTGTTTGCTTGCTGAAAAATAGATGTGAGTGCATGTTTTCCTTTTGCGGTTCCTTGTTCTAATAATATGTAAATCACTCACGGCAGACAACACGTAACATTCAGATGCAGAGATCATTTTACTGAAGCTCAGTAGAACAAATTACTATCCATTTGCTCCAAGTAAAATTCAGTATTAAAGATGTTTCATGTTTGCCAAGTGAAAAGCAAATAGCTCAAAGGTATTGGTCAAACCATTTTTAGAAAATAATACTAGGTTCATATCTCAGGAACCACTTTATTCCCAATAAGATGAAATACTATTTATCTGTCACATGGACTAGTGATGTGTGCAAGTTTTGATCTGGTTATTGACACTTGGGACGTGATTCAGTTCATTCAGCCATTGTGAGTATCCATGATATACCTGACAGAGGGCTTTGGTGGATTTCCATTTTGAAGAAGTTGGGCAAAATTTTTGTTGAGTTTCCTTTTTAGTACTTAGTACTGGTTGTGTGTCACTGAGGAAATCAAGAAGCTAAAATCATAAAAGAACTAAATCTGATTGCCAGTTTCTTATTAATCTTCTTCTTTATAGTGAGAAACTGTTTTTAGACATAAATAATCACTGAATATAGTCTTGATCTCCTGATACACCGTGATGTCCAATTAGATGTGACATGGACAAGGTGTTAACTAACTTTAGTGAAATTATACCCTCTAGCAAAAGATTTTTAAACAAATATATTAGTATTTGTTCATCTTGCCATATATTAAGCTCAATTTTTGCAAACAATAAAATTGACATTCTTATAGAGGAAATCTCTGTACCTTCAGCTCAGTTTTGCTGTGAACCTGAAACTGCTCTGTAAAATAAAGTCTTGGGGGGAAAAAATGCTGTAGATGTATCAAAGCAGAATCCTGTCTGCAAAATCCATTCTCCCCTTTGAGTTAATTGTAAGATTTCCCCTTCAGGAGTTTTATCTTCTTTCTCTCAGTGAGCCACTATGTGGAAGGGAATAGACACTTGGGCAAAAATAGTATTTATCGCTTGGCAATGCAATGGTAGCAGTGCTGGATGGGGTAGGGAGGTGCAAAGACAAGGAGGTTCCAGCCACTGAAACGAAGGAGCAAATGGTATAGTAACAAGGTCAGTTAGAAGCATTAAAAATCCACCTGTTTAAAAAAAATCCACCTGTAATCAGTACTTGGGGAGGAGGGGGGAGGGATGGGGAGCATTGCGGACGATCATTTTTCTTCCTATGTATTCAAGTTGGTATGAACTGGTTAAAATGGGAGTGTTCATTGATTTGAGCAGACCTGTATCGACATGACTTCAAAAAAGATAAGAGGTGCTACATGGTATTATCCATCACACAAAGCTCAGTGACTTTAGTAGAAAATAACAAATCTTTTACCATTGAGTTCTAAGACAGATCATGGCATAGTTGTTAAAACATAAATATCCTCGGACTTAGAAATATTGAATTATTATTTACCAGGAAACTGTCCTGTCTCAGCCTCCCCTTGAGCATCATCGCTCTAACACCAATTTGAGAAAAATAATGACTGAGGCATACGACCAAGTGGTTTTATTTTCTCTACTGATATTTTTTCTTTCTTTGTCTTCTAGTTTCCAAAGTCATGATGTTATTCATGAAAATGCTATAAGAAGGAAGCAGGGTGTGCTTTTTGTTTATTTGTTTTTTGTTTTTAAGGAAGCCAACTGCCTACTAAGTCTTTACTCAGCAAGTTAGAGAGCTGAATGAAGCAGTACAGAACAACACCATTACCCCAAGAACTGAGTTTGACAAATGGCAGGAATTGAGCTCATAACTGGAATTTAATATTCGAAGCCCTCTATTAAAGTAAAAAAATCTACAGACGTGTCTTCGATAGGCTACTTCCATTTCACTGCCCAAGATCTCAGTCTTTTCTCGTGTGATCTTGCAAAAAAAGCAGTTCTGCTTTACTTCCCACTGATGTGCACATTCGTCCCAGATTGTTCCCACTGATGTCAGCCGGGCCTGACAAGCCAAGCCTTATGTTTGTAGCATTGGGGTGGGATCCAAGAAAGTATTAGAAGGACTGGGCCACTCCTGCAGGTACAGAAAAAGATGCTGAGGTCCCATTGGTAGAAGTCATTCCTTCAGGGGCTGTTGCAATGACAAAGAAGAGTAGAAGAGTGCTCTGACTTTTTTCCTCCCACATACCCCGAGCTGCCCTTTGATCAATGTTCATGCTGGAGGGCTGCTTCTGACAATATTTAGGACGTTTTAAAAAACAGAAAAAGACAAAGATAAGACTTCGTTTTGAGGCTTTTTCTCAAACAGAAAGGAAGTATCCTAAGCGAGGTCTTCACATTGAGTGACACCTTCAAAAGAGCAACTGGTAAAGGGAGGGAATGAGTCAGAGTACTTCGGTGGGCTTCAGGAAACTTGGCCAGAGCTCACCATATTAACTAAGAGGATGAAACATTTTCAAAATCAGTATACATTTCTAAGTCTTTTTATTCGTATTTGTTTGGTCTTCACTGGAATAAAGTTTATGGGAGCAAGGTAGTCAAGTGGCAGATTAAATGTTGAAATGGGAAGTAAAACCAGCCGGCAAAAAAATAGTGTTTTTTGTTTGTTGCTGGGTCTGGTTTTTAGTCCTAGAATTTCTGAAAACTCAGTATTTACTTTCATACTCTTCAGCAGCTCTCGGTTAGAATGCTTCCTTTTCTTTTGTTCCAGTTATCTATTTATGAAAAAATTTTATCCCGACGAAATAGGCTTTTAAATATTGTGAAGGAACGGTAGTTCACTGTCTAAGATGACAGATTAATTACCTTTTTTCCCCTTAAGGGAGCCAGTAAGAATTTGAAGACATATTGGTGCTGATAGCTTACCCCTAAGGTCTGCATGTTCTACCAAAATAATGAAAAAAGGAAATTCGGTCCTGCTACTGACTCTCAGGATATACAGCTTTGATAATACCAGCCTGTCGTTTCAGATGATAAGATAAAAAATTCACTCAGGAAAGAAAGAAGAAAGCAAATGAAGAGATTTTATCCACAGTGTGTTGCAGCGTTACCTGTTGGAGAAATAATGTAGTGATAATGAAAACATAACATCAAGGTACCTTCAGTGGTCATTCTGCTTTTTCTTTTTTCCTTTCTTGGGAAAGACAATACTTTTTTCAAATGTGAGTATAAAAAAGATGCTTTCTTTTTCTCCTTTAACTCTGTCCTTAACTTCTGATCAGTATTTAATTAATTCTGCTGAAGCAACCCTGGGGGAAAATTAGGATACTTTGTGGGAATTTGGGTGTTCACCTCCAAGCGATGTCTGAGGAACCACATCAGTCTACCTGAATGCTCCATCCTGCCTCCATTAAAACAACTCACACGTAAATCTTTCCTGTAACTGTAGCTGGAGAGCTTAAACCCAGTTGTCTTCAAAACTCTTACTTTTTGCTTTAACACTGGGTTTACACCTAGTATATCACTTAAGAATCTGTAATAAATTTATGGAACTTACGACTCTAAGAAGCGGTAGATAGTAAATATAAAAGTATGTCAGGGATTTTTTAAGATAAATTCTGGAATGACATCTCATGATTTCTGGACTGCTTGTTGGAAGGCCTCTGACTTCTCATCCTGTCTCTACTTTTAATTGGATATGTGCTTAAGCAGAATTCAGTTTCTTCTTCTACAGAAAAAGGTTAGAATACCCATAGCTTTCAAAAACAAATTTTTTTAGTAATAATTTTTTTAAATGAATTCTCACCTGAAATCCTGAAATGTCGAATTACACCTGCTTGGCTTCTGTTCTTCATCCTCCCCACCAATAGCCTTGGTGTGCCTGCAGAAAACCGTAGGACTCCAAGGAACATACTTTGAGAACCACTGGACTAGATGATCTCTATGGTATCACCAGAATTTTTTGTTTTCTCTACAGTAGTTATTTTATTGTATGTTTGTAATATCTCATACATTTTAAACTTTTTTTTTAAGATTTTATTTATTTATTTGACAGAGATCACAAGTAGGCAGAGAGGCAGGCAGAGAGAGGGGGAAGCAGGCTCCCTGCTGAACAGAGAGCCCGATGTGGGGCTCGATCCCAGGACCCCGGGATCATGACCTGAGCCGATGGCAGAGGCTTTAACCCACTGAGCCACCCAGGCGCCCATCTCTTACATTTTAGCATTAATATCATACAGGTCCCTTAGACATCAATATACTCTTTTAAACATATTGCCTTCATTAAAATATTTATCCTTATCTTCTGATTTCCTTTAGTTATTTGGTTAATTATTTTGATCACTGTATAGTATAGATAAATATTCTAATCTCATAGTAATTATCTTGTGGCTCATAGTATGAATTGCGTTTCAGTAAAACAAAGGATTCATGGACTCATTCAACCAATATTTATTGAGTGCTTTATAACAGAAACTGTGTTAGAACCCAGGATGCACAAATAAATAAAACAAACATTGTCCCTATCTTTGAGAATGTCAGTCTGGCCAAAGAGAAAGCCAGGAAGCATATAGTTATGGTGCCATGTAGTAAGTGCTGAGTTCCAGCCTCACGTATCCAGTCCCCTGACTAACTTGTGTGCTTGGATGTCTAATAATATCAGATGTGACCCATCTAAATCACAGTTCTTGATATGTCACAAGCGAAACCATTCCGATCTTTTCCTTTTCAAGTTTTGCTATTTCAGTAAATGGCAGTATCCTTTACCAAGTGGCTCAAGCCAACAGTTTGGGAGTCATTCTTAATTTCTGTCTTTTCCTCATCCAATGTGTGAAATTCATCAGCTTGTTCCCATATTACTTCTGTTCCCATGTAGATCTTGACTTGATTTTTGCTTCTCTACCTCACTACTTCAAGTCACCATTATGTCTTACCTGATCACTGCAGCAGTCTCCATCTGGCTGCCTTCCTCCCCTCCCCCAACAACACTCTCCTGACTTTCAAATGGCAGCAAGAATTATTAGTTAGATTGATTTGGCTACTTCAAAAGAAACAAAAATAGCATGTCCTAGAGAAAAATAGGTGGCTTCTTTTCTCCGTTCAAGCTGTTGGGTCCATAACGTCATCCATATGATAATCTCACTAGACTCAAAAAAATAATTGAAATTCAGTACCCACTTATGAGCAGAACTCTCAGCAAGCTAGAAATAAATACAAGAGAACCTTATTAGAGATATCTATAAAAAACATTCTATTTAATGATGAAATTATGAATGCTCTGACTTTAAGTTTCAGAACACAGCAAGTATGCCATCCACTCCCTGCATGCCTATTCAACATTTGTGGGCCAAATAAGACCCCCCCCCAAAAAGGGGAAGAAATAAAGAGACCTAATGATTCACAGACAACATGGTCAACTATGTAGAAAAGACCTAAAGATTGATCAACTATGTAGGAAATCCTAGGGCACCTGGGTGGTTCAGTTGGTTGATTTTGGCTCAGATTATGATCTCAGAGTCATAAGATCAAACCCCATATCAGGCTTTGTGCTGGGCATGGAGCCTGCTTACGATTCTCTCTATCCCTTTCTCTCTTTAAAAAAAAATACTAAAATAAAATAAAACTATGTGGAAAATCCTAAGGAAGCTACCAGAAAACCACTAGAAAAACCAATATACAAAAATCAACTGTACTTTTGTATACAGCAGCAAACAATTTGAAGTTTTAAAATTCCATTTAAAATAGCATCAAAATAATGAAATACCTAGAGATATATATCCAATAAAATATGTTCAACTTTTATATTCTGCAAATGATATAATATTACTGCATGAAATTTTAAAAGATTTACAGAAATGGAGAGATAGACCATGTTCATCAACTAGAAGACTCGGTCTTCTTATTATGAAGTTTGCCAAAATTGATCTCCAGATTTAATCTGTTGAGAGAAAGAAAAGATAAGGCAATTAACTGTAAGCAATGTCCTGACTAATAAAATCTAGAATAAAGAACAAGTGTGTTACATATGAAATTGAGGGGATGGTGAGGAGCAATTTCTACTTTTTCTTTTAAGCTTTATATAAGCAAGATCAACAGTAGGACAATACAGGGATTTTTTCTTTAAATGGACTTTGAAGGGAGCTCCCACTTTTCCTTGAAGACTGTCAATTCATGTCATCTTCTCATAGTAAGTTGTTGCTAAATCAAATGAATTAGAACCTAAAGGACACAAGAAAAGGTCTTAACCTGGTGAGCAATGTGCCAGACTGACAGTGAGAAATGAATAATGAAATTAATGTACAGCATTAAGAGCCGACTTGAGGCTCAAAGTTGCTTCCTCCTTCAATGGATGGTTATCAGTCAGAATCCAATCTGGAGTCAGTAACTACACAGTAATTTGAACAGGGATGGCTTAATATAAAGCATTATTAACTATTTACAAGAAATTTGCTATTTTTTTCTTTTTTGGGGGGGTTTGTTTTGTTTTTTTAAGAGGATATAGAAAATAATGCTAAAGAATATCGTAAAGCTAAAGTAGAGAACCCAAGGAAGGAACAAACTTGGAAAGGGTTTCCTTTGCCAAATTTGGGGTTGACTTCATTGGAAAAGGTGTGGCTGCAGCTCACTGGTTGGAGGAAGAGCTCACAGGGTTGTCCCGGGCCAGAGCTGGTCCGCAGCTATAGAACAGGCCGGTTACATGGAATTACTGACCAAGGCTGGCTAGTTCGGAACCTCCCTCAGGGATACCAGTGGGCCTAGGCTAACAGGCAAGGCACTGCAAGCAGGAAACCCCCCTGGGGTTCGGTGGGTGGGCAGTCAGGAAACTTCTGGCTAGGATTGGAAAACTGGAGGGTGGATACCCTTGGATGGCCGGGCAGGTGCACTGCTGGGAGTCATGTGCCACTGGTTGGAGCTAAGATCATTCCTCCTTCGGGGTCCTCCAGCACCATCTACTGACAGATCGTAACATCGTTCCAGCTGGCAAGGGAGAAATATTCCAGTATCACTTGTAGACAGTGGAAGGTGCACGTGGAGCTGAGGAGCATGACACTGATAAAGGAAACAGTCTTAGCTTCTACCCTAGGTACTTATTAACAGTTTCAGGGATCTTATTTCCTTTTAAGTCACATGTGAATACATCTGCTAATTTTATTAAATGGTGTTATTATTAAATAAAGGAGAAAAAAGTCTTAAACACGATGAGTCAAAGGAAGAGCAAGATTACGACTCTAGCCCAGTTAGAACTTGTGGTCAGGGAGCCTTAGAACATAAGCAATTTAAAACTTAGTTTGGTGCACTTGGATAAAATGACACATTTTGGCAGAATTTTACAGTTTACGATTTCACATTCCAGGGTGTGGCCGCTGTACCATTCCGACACAGAATTAGCATCTCTAATTAATGTTATGTAAAACAGAGGCCTGTGAGGCCCAGCCCTAGGAGACGATTCCTTGTGAGGCAAATAGTATTTTTAGGACCAAACCGGATTTTTCTTTTAGGGTCCACATGGCACTAAACAGATGGTGACGTGGGTGGCTGTGGTTTAAGATCTGAAGCGGTTCATAGAGACACCCAGGCTTGTCCTTGTCCCACCCTAGAGGCAGTGATGGCTATAGGCTGGTCCGGTCGGCTCTGTGCAGGCTGGTGTCAGCCACCCCCGTAGGCAGGCACTGCCCGACTCTGCAGACAGGCAGCGCCCAAGACTGCGGGGCGGCTGGGAACTCGGGCTGCTCTAGCCTGCTGGCAACATTCAGAATTAGCATAACTGTGCCTATTTTAATCTGAGAAGGAGCAGAGAACTTTTTTTTTCCCCCATGGCTCTCTCTAGCTCTTTTTTTTTTTTTTTTTTAATTTATTTGTTAGAGAGAGAGAGCGAGCAAGCACAAGCAGACAGAGGGGCAGGCAGAGGCAGAGGGAGAAGCAGGCTCCCCGCCGAGCAAGGAGCCCGATGTGGGACTCGATCCCAGGACGCTGGGATCATGACCTGAGCTGAAGGGAGCCGCTTAACCAACTGAGCCACCCAGGCGTCCCTCTCTCTAGCTCTTAAAGGTGTAACTTAATGTTGAAACTGCCCTTCCCCCAACAGGTCCCTTCTTGTAATTGTTCTTTAATATTCCAATCTTTCTGCTGCAGAGGCTGCATTTATCCAGCAACTTGGATTCTGGCTAGTTAATGGGGTTAGGGAGCAAAGAGAAAAAGTCATTTAACATGTACTTATTTCCGCCCCCCCCAGGAAAACATTATATACATTCTTTTTGATAGAAATCCCTTGCTCCTGACACCTGTATTACCAAATTTTGTTTTCTAAATTTGATCACAACCCCATTGTTCCTGCCATTTGTTCTCTGTCAGTATCTGTTCCATTTATTTTAGATTTATTTGATCTTATTGTCTTTTTTGATTTAGTAAACTAAAGAGCACTCTGAATTCCACATATGTTGGAATTATGTAAATCTGAAGTTAAAATTTCCTCCGGCAGCTCTGTAATCCCCTCTCTGGTACTTTTATTAAAAATACCAAGCATATTCTTTCTTCTATGCTTATGCAGTCATTCATACAAGTAGTATGTGTTTGTGAGTAATGAGTGTTTCACAAAAAAAAAAAAAAAAAAGCTACAGACATTGCTTTCAACTTGCTCCATTTTGTTTTAACCACGGCATGGTGATCCATTCTCCAGCTGTTACATATGTATCCCACCTAGTCCTGAAAATTTAGGTTGTTCCCGGTTTTCTACCATCATGGAAGAGTCTGCTGTAGGAACATCCTACTTTTGTGCAGACCTTTATGAACTCGTACATTATCTCTGCAGAAGATGATTCTTTGAACACTGCTAGGTGCACCTTGAACCTTTTCATTTGGGAGAATGACAAATCATCCTCCCAAATTGTTGGTCCAGTTAGTACTGCCCTTAGCCATGATGCAGGTGCCCTCCTGCTTCACTTTGATGCCACTATTACTGATTTTCCCCAGAAGCTGCCCTCCCCTTCACCATGTCTGAATGGGACTTGCCACTGTTACTGTTTAGCCAGTGATTTGCTTTCCTTAGGTAGAATTGTAGAGAAAGAAAAATAGTTTTTCCTCTATTCTTCTGAGTCCTTAGCTGAAACCCAAGTAATGAAAGCAGATTAACAAGACAAAAACAAACAGGTTTATTAACGTGTATCCTTCATGTATACATGGAAGATACCCAGAGAAAAATGCCTGACTCCCCTAGGTGGCTTAGAATTCAGGCTTAAATTCGTCCTTAATAGCTCAGCGGGAGGAGAGATGTAGGCCTCTTGGGGAGATCAAATTATTTTCAGGAAAGATAAGTAGACTTTTAAAAGAATAGGTTGGGGGGGCGCCTGGGTGGCTCAGTTGGTTGGGTGTCCAACTCTTGATTTGGGCTCAGGTCACCATCTCCGGGTTGTGAGATCGAGTCCCACATGGGCATGGAGCCTGCTTAGGATTTTCTGCCTCTCTCTGCCCCTTCTCCCTGTCTGTCTTTCTCTCTCTCTTTGTCTCTTTAAAAAAAAAAAAAAATGTGGGAAGTATGATAGTTTGTGCCGAAGTTTGTCTCTGTGTGGTGTCTACTCTCCAGTCCTTCGATAAGAGTCAGTCTTCCGTGTCTGTTGAAACTTCTTTTCAGGGAGGGAATTTATGAGAACTAACTTCATTTTGGAGAATTTGTCTTTAGGCAGATAAGGGAAGGTCAGAGAAAACCTCTCCTGGCATTTGTTATTTTTCAAGTGCCCCAGCTCAAAACAGTCATTCTATGATCGTGTCCTATTTTGTGGTGGCATGTTCTGCTACCCTTCAGAGTGAACCCGACAAAAGCTTGTCTCCCAGCTTAGATATTCTGCTGGAGTAGCATTATTCACTGGAGACGGTATTCTGACCAGACCTTCTTGAGAGTTGTATTGTAACAATACCGTGCTTGTAGAGAGGTGTGGGCCATATCACTAAATTAACCAGGGTCAGATTTCTTACCCTGTGGAATGGGAGATAAAGTTATGATGGTTTTTTTTTTTTTTTCTTCTAAACAGTATACATTTCCAGACAGGACACTGCTAACCACATTTACAAAATGTATAACAATCAGATAACTGTTACCAGTAATTGGCAAACAAATCCACCACATCAGCTACAACCACCCACCACAGGAGCAAAATAAATTTGTTATTTTTCCTTTTTTCCCAGATGAATAGAAGCCTCAGACTCATTTCAGCTGGATAGGATGAAAAAGCCTTCAAGCTAGCAGCTGTCAATAAACCATTTGGGTTGTTTTGTTTTGTTTTGTTTTCCCTGTAAAGACAATGCAACATCACTAAAGATAGTGAGAACAGAAGGGGGGAAAACCTTCTCAACCCCTTTATTCTCCTTTTTTTACATGTCCTAATTTTGATCCATCAGTATTTTTCATGGTTGACATCCTTTTATGAACACAGTTTTACATTCTGATTTTTTTTTCACTATAAGCACAACATTTTAAATTTTCCATGCAATAATTGTGTTAGTTCAGATAGGAATGGTGGTGGCCTTCCCAAAAAAGACCTTTGTCTCTTGGAATGTCCCACTGCCGAACTAGAATTGCTCCTTCTGGGCACACCAGAGCCTTGCAGAGAGTCTGGGAATGCGAGGCGGGGGTGAGGGAGAAGGCCAGAAAACAGGGATGGTGGCCCCTATTGTTTGACCCTTCACAAAGCCTTGCTGTCTCAAGGTGAAGCCAGCTAGCAGCCTGAAATGGTGAATTGGGGGTGGCTGGAAGGATAATCAGAGGAATCAAGGGTGAGAGAAAGTCAGGCAAGTGAGGAAAAATGAACAGCTACCTAAACAAGCATTGCAGCTTTTGATTCAAGTTTAGAACAAAGGCCAAAACTAAACATTCTTAAATTTAGATTACCTTCAAGGTCATTGTTGGAAGTTTCTTGTGTGTTGTTGTCAATCTTACTCCTTCCTTCATCCCTCCATCCCTCCTTTGTATTTGCATTCTATCTTCCAGTGCCTATTTGGCAATATTTTTTTTTCTAAAAAGTTTGATACCATGGGGCAGCTGAACGGTGCAGTTGGTTAAGAACCCAACTCTTGGTTTCCACTTGGGTCATGATCTCAGGGTTGGGAGATGGAGCCCCACATCTGACTTTGCTCTCAGCACGAATTTGGCTTGAGAATCTCTCTCCCTTTGCCCCTCCCCCACCTCTCTAAAATAAATAAATCTTAAAAAAAACAATTTAAAACCGTAATCTCAAAGGGACTGGAGCCTATCAAAGTGAGTCAAGGAGAATTGGTAGTTTGAAAAAACATATTCAGTTACCTTTTCCTTGTTCCTGTCAGAATACCTAATTACTTCTGAAATTTTAAATAACATTTATGGAATGTGTAATGATTTTATGTCTAAACGAGGGATGCCTGGGTGGCTCAGTCAGTGAATTGTCTGCCTTTGGCTCAGGTCATGATCCCAGGGTCCTGGGATTGAGGCCAAGTCGGGCTCCCTGCTCAGCGGGGAGTCTGCTTCTCCTCTCCCCTCCACTCTTGCGCATGTGTGCTCTCCCCACAAAATCTTAAAAAAATAAAATAAAAGAGGATATTGAGTTAACTAAATTTTTTAGAAAGTCTAACCTGGAACAAGAACACAAAATTTCCTTTTATGCCAGACTTTCACCTTTGGAGGCTATGTCTCTTTGCAAAGAGTTTAAATCTCCTTTGAGATATAATTGACATTCTATATTTATAGTGTACAGTAAGTGTTGCCATGTGTATGCACTCATGAAACCGTCACCATAATCAAGATAGTGAACACAGCCATCATCCACAAATTTTCTTCACACCTCCTTATAATCCCTGCATCCTCTCCCTGTACTGCCCTTCCCCACATCCCCAGGCAACCATTGATCTGCTTCCTGTCACTATAGGCTAGTTTGTATTTTCTTAAATTTTGTATGAATGTAAATACAGAGTATCCTCTTTTTGGGGAGGAGAGGAGTCCTGTTGTTTTTCAGGGAGCATAACTATTTCTTTATTTATCTATGTTGTTGGTAGTATCAGTAGTTCATCCTTTTTTATTGCTGAATAGTATCCCACCGTGTGGATGTATTGCAGTTTGTTTATCCATTCACTTGTTGACATTTTGGTTATTTCCAGTTTTGTTGTGTCTGGTTATTACAAATAAAGCTGCTGTTAATAAGTCCTTATATGGCCAGCGTTCCCTTTTTCTTTGGCTGAATACCTAAGAGTGGAAAAGCTGGATCATCTGGTGGGTGTATGTTTAACTTCTTAAAAACCTGCCAATCTGTTTTCCAAAGTTGTACCATTTTACATTGCCAGCAGCAGTGTATGAAAGTTCCAGCTCCACGTCTTTAATTTTAGACATTTTAATAGGTGTGTGCTGATATGTTATAATAGTTTGCCTTGCATTTTCCTAATGACTAATAATATTGAGCATCTTTTCTTGTACTTATTTGCCATCCCTGTGTCTTCTTTGGGAAAGTATGTGTTCAGATTTTTTGCTCATTTTTTATTGTTCATTCTTTTTTTTTCCCCCCAGATCCTTGAGTTTTGAGAATTCTTTATATATTCTAAGTAGAGAATTTGTCGCATATATGATTTGTGAGTATTTTCTTCCAGTTTCTGGCTTATCATTCCATTCTCTTAATAGTTCTTTTGAAGAGCAGAAGTATATAATTTTCATGAAGTCCAAAGAAATGTTGGGCTTCTTCTGTGGTCACAAAGATTTTCTTCATTTTCATTCAGGTTTTATGTTTAGGTCTCTGATTCATTTTTTTAATTAATTTTTGAATGTGGTGTCAGGGATACATCAAAGTTCCTTTCGTATTTATCCAGTCATTCTGGTATTTGTGAAAAGAATATCCTCTCTCTGATGAATTGCCTTTGC
Source organism: Martes martes (assembly GCF_963455335.1). Classification (NCBI taxonomy): domain Eukaryota; kingdom Metazoa; phylum Chordata; class Mammalia; order Carnivora; family Mustelidae; genus Martes; species Martes martes. The sequence continues at coordinate 36,909,587 of NC_137899.1, forward strand.
AACTTTATTGAAAATCAATTGACCATGTATGTGTAAGTGTTAGTACACTGTTCCGTCTTGACGCCAATAGTACATTGTTAATTACTATAATTTTATAATAAGTCATAGTTAGGTTATGGAAGTGCTGCAGCTCTGTTCTTTAACAGAGTTGATTGGCTAATCTAGATCCTTTACATTCCCGTATGAATTTTAAAATCTGCTGATCAGGGGCACCTGGGTGGCTCAGTTGGTTAAGCATCTGCCTCTTGATTTCATGATCTCAGGGTCCTAAGATTAAGCCCCAAGTTTGGATCTGTACTCAGCATGGAGTCTCCTTGGGATTCTCCCTCTTCTTCTCCCCCTCCCCCCGTTTGTGCTCTCTATCTCTCTCTAAAATAATTCTTTAAAAAATCTGCTGGTCAGTTTCCACAAAAAGCTTGCTGGCTACTTGGGATTATGATTAATTTATAGATCATTTTGGAGATAATTGGCATTTTAATAATCTTGAGTCTTCCTATCCGTGAATGTAGTATATCTCTTCGTTTATTTAAATCTTCAGTTTTCTCAGCAATGTTTTGTGATTTTCAGTATATAGGTCTTGCATATCTTTTGGCAGATTCATAAGTATTTAATATTTTTATGCTATTGCAAGTTGAATTTTTTATTTAAAATTCCCATGGTTTATTGCTACTATATAAAAGTACAGTTCATTTTTGTATCTTGATCTTGTTTCTTGCAACTTTGTTAAAATGAACTTATTCTAGTACCTTTTTTGTAGATTCCATGGATTTTTTTAATGCAAATAGTCCTATCATTTGTCAACAGATAGTTTTTCTTCTTCTTTCCCAATACTTAGTCCTTTTATTTCTTATTTTCACCCTGTTGCACCAGCTATAACCTCCAATACAACACTGAATAGAAGTGGCAAGCGTAGACATCCTTGTTTTGATCTTAGGAAGGAAAGCATTCAGTCTTTGACCATTATGAATGATGCTAGCTTAAATTTTTTTGCAGACATTCTTTATCAGGTTCAGGAAGTTCCTTTTTATTCCCAGTTTTTGGAGACTTTTTATTAAGAATGATGTTGGATCTTGTCAATTTTCTTTTCTCATCTGTTAAGATGATTGTATCATTTTGTATCATCTTGGACAAAAAATATGCTGTTATCTTTATCTATGTTGCTTTTAAGACTTCTCTTCATCCCTGGTATCAAATCATTTGATTAGGATGTGTCTTGGTGTACTTTTCATCATGCTTTTCTGCTTAGATTTCATTAAACTTCTTATATGTTACTTTATAATTTTTATCAAATTAGGAAAATTTTGGCCATTGTTTTTAAACGTATTTTATTCTGCCTCCCCATCTCGCTCTTCTCCTCCAGAGATTATAATTACATGTCTATTTGGCCACTTGATTCACTGGCTGTCAGAGAACTCACAGATATTCTTCTCCCTTTTCTCTTATTTCCCCACTTCAATTCAGAGCTTTTTTTTTTTTTTTTTTTTTTGCTGTGTCGTCTTCATGTTTACTCATCTTTTCTTCTTTACTGTCTAATTAGTCATTAATCTCACCAAATGTATTTTTCGTCTCACATGTTGTAGATTTTATCTCTACAAGTTTGGTTTTTTTATCTCTTCTGTGTTTTTACTTAACATATGCAGTCTGTCATCTTTCCTCTAGTTTTTTTTTTTTTTTTCCTCCAGCTTTTTGACATATGGAATGCCTACATGATAATTTCCTTTTCTACAAATTCTGCACTATATGTCATTTCTGGGTGAGTTTTTTTTTTTAATTGTTTTTTTCGTCTTATTATAGTTGTATCTTCCTCCTTCTTTGTGTGCCTGATAATTTTTTTTTTCAGTGCTTTACATTGTAAATTTTTTCTTGCCAGATTTTCTATATTTTTGTATCCCCAAAACATATTCTTCAGCTTGTTTTATGACATGGTCACATTGCTTGATACAGTTCCATCATTTCAGGTCTTAAGCTTTGGTAGCCAGACTCAAGTTACATTTAGCATATGGTGAGTTTTTCTTCAAAACTGAAGCAAGATCCTTCTTTATACTCTAAACATGCCTTATGAGTTTTGAGGTTTTCCACTCTGGCTGTTGGGAATATGCACTGTTTTCAACCCTGTAGGAGCTCTGGGCACTATATCCCCTAATTGTTTGGGTGATTCTTTCCCTGGCATTGGGTAGCGTCCTTAATTTTATATCTTGATCGGTACTTAACTGAAGCTTTCTCTGGCTTTTGCTATTGTTGTTGTTTTATTCTTTCCATTGTGACTTAAGAATTTTCTTAATTAGAAATTGGAATTTTCTTAATTAGTAAATTAGAGCAGTCATAGACTTCATCTTGTTTGTTTCCTGTCTCTCAGGAATCACTGTCCACCGTTGCCTGATATTTAAATACTTGAGAGTCATTATTCCATTATTTCATGTTTTCTTTGGTTTTTTGGTTGTTTGTTGTGTTGTAGTTGTAGTTGTGACTTTGGTCTTTCTTACTTGAACTTGGCTGGAAGTTGTGACTATTTCTTCATGCCCCCAAGCATTTAGCATGCTACTATGTATGTAGTAAATATTATTTAAGAGTGAATATAGTCCTGTATATAGATACACATACAAATAAATGGATAGTGTGTAAGTGAACAAAAAGTATGTAACTTGCTGAGAGGGTGGGACGGTGAGTAATAAATGTCAGACAACAGAGCATTCTGAGCAGGGTTTTCCTGGGATTTCCTGGATTGCTCCATGTCCTGGCCAGTCACTTAGGGCACCAATGCTTCTGAATTTTACCTTCTTCCAGCACAGCCAAATAGCAGCAATAACATGGGCATGAACTACTTAAATTCTTACTTCTTAACCTGATGGATTGAAGCCAGCAAGAGAGGGCATCAAGTCATCACTACCCCAGAAGTTCATAGTAAAGTACGTAGTAAACAAAACCCAAATTCCCTTCTTCCTTTACTCCCTTAATTTCCTCTTTCCAGGTTCTTGCCCAGTGCCTCCTTCAGGGAGGTCTTAGTAGGACTTCTGTTTTGTTCTTCTGTGGGTAGATAGATGCCTGCACATCAGTTGTTGTTGAACTAATCTATTTTTCACCATCTTTCGACTTTGAGCCTTGCTTTTGGACAGCGAATTATTCTTTCCTTACATCTACTTGCTTCTACCATTTGTTAGAACTTCTTTATATTTTATTATTTTTCCTAAGCCTCTCAAAATTTTATAAGTCCAGAAACTGAGTCAAGTTTAAAGAAAGACATTCTAGAAACATCAAAGGAAACTACTGAGTTATTTTCCACAGGAGACCTTTTTTCCTTTTTCTTTTCAAATGTTATTCTGACATTGAGAATGTTCCAGCTTCTGTTCTTCATAAATAACTCCAATCTGGTTGAAAGCTGGATTGTTATCCTGTCAATGTACCAGTGTTTTTCAGGGAAGATCTTTCTCTAGAGCACAGTCTCATTATCTTTGGGTTTTCATTCCTGCTTCTTCTCCTTGATTTACCTTGAGGTAATAAATGTGGTTCTGAGTTAGGAAAATCTTAGTGTCTGACTATAATAATCACAAACTTTATATAACAAAGTTAATTTGAGGTAACATATAATTAAGACTCCATCTAAAGAGGGTTAGCTCTGCAAAGGAGAGAATGCTAGAATGTTTTCAGCCCTGCATGAGTCTGTTTGACTAGTGAAATAACTATTCAAAATTGGAAAATTGGACTGGAAAGTAGGTGACCTAATTTTATTTTCTTGTATAGTTACAGATGTGCTGAGAGTATCACACATAAACTCTTCTGGTGTTTAAGCTGATGACATTTTTGTTAGTTGTCAAGACATTAGAACCTTAAAACATCACACCAAATGACATTTCTTGTCTTTCTGCTGGCTCCATTATTAAACTTCACCTGCAGTTTATTGTAATCTAGCCCTGAGTTTTAAAGTCACACTTGAGGTGAACCAAGTTGTAATACTCATTATCCTGGTGTGAGGATAGTTGGGCTTAGGGAAGCAGACAACATAATTTAACCGCAGAACAAACTTCCATTTGTTTGTTATGCTGTCCACTATTTGGCTGCCCTTGCTTCTTCAGATTAGTTTATATTGCAGGGGTTTTCTCTTTTGTAATTCACCACTTCACCACTGACATGGAAAAACTGAAACACAAAGGTAATGTGGAACAGAAAGAGAGACTACTTTGTGGATTTCTCATTCTTTTCTTGGAGTCAAAACACAAGATCATGTTTAGAATGATGGTTTAGCCCACTCTTTTTTCCAAAAATTTTTTATAAATACCACCTAGTTTATAGCATTAAATATGCTGTTGCATATGAGGATGGTAATTTTTTTCCCTCCTTTTAGTAGGAAGACCATCTATTGTCACCAGGCTATGTGCGATGTATCAGTGGCAGTAATACTAACCATGCATATGGATTTTGTGAGCATAAGAGAAATTACTATTTTAAACAAACTTACCATAGGTATTATAATGGTCATTAAGCTAAGTTACTACCAGTGAGGGTTAGTTGTCATTATTGTTACAAATAGAGACTTATATGATTTGAGATATAAGTGTCACATTCCACTGTGGTGTGTGCCCTGGAATGTGTGAGGGGACAGTCCGGCTCTGCTGCTGGTGCCTGAGCGCCCGCTTGCCCAGCTGTATAAACTGACCATTTATAATGATTCTCTGTTGACTGGGGCAACCGGGACAGTTCCTTTCAGCGGTCAGTCTTTGATTTGTTTCTTATTCATATTAAAATGCATAATCCTTGAAACTTAAGTTTTTAAAACCCACCCACTGTCGCTAATCTTTACGAATGTACTTAGTATATCTCTCTCGAGCATGCTATCTTCACCTAACAAAGAATGTTCTGCATAGTGTTCCGTTTGACTTTGCCTTAGTCTGTTTGTGCTTTTGCTTGTTGTCTTTCTACATGAGGTGAGGTGACAACACCGTGATCTCTTCTCATCTTACTTAAATTCACTTCCTCATTGTTTTTATGAAATCTGGTATGTCTCCTCACCAGACCCCTTTATTTACCAAGCTCATTCTTATTTTGTTTTTTTTCCTCAGGCCATCACTCCTTCCTCAAGTCACTCCCTGCTTTTTTCACTCCCTTATCCATGCTCGGTACATTCTCTGCTGCGATGGGGTCTGCAGCCTCGGGAAGCTCTGCCCTTATGAATTCCTCTTCACTCATCATGGGGATGCTTCTCCTGTAGGCCCCCAGCATTGCTCACAATATTTGCAGATACATCCAGCAGCATTTCTTTTCCCAGTGGACAATGTTTTCTTCTTCCAGTTCCAGATTTTTCACCCCGTACTTCACAGAATATGGATACAACTTAGTTCTGTGTTTATAAACACAAAATACCTATGAACATCCTGCAAAACATTTGTTTGCTTTTACAGGAAGTATCCTAAAATGATAGGTGGTGACATATATTGGCAGATTACTCTGTTTTAAATATATTTTAGGAAGTTGGTGGGGGGTTGGGTACATGTAGCATGTCAGAATTTTTCCCATTTAAAGAAACTGGAGATACAGTTAATGTTATTGCAATAAATGGTGGCGACACTTGTGGCGAACACAGCAAAGTGTATAGACGTGTCCAGTCATGATGCTGTACACCTGAAATTAATGTAACATTGCGTGTCAACCATACTTCAGTAACAAAAAAATATATATATATATATGTATGTATGTATGTGTGTATATATATATGTATGTATGTATGTATGTATGTATATATATATATAGAGAGAGAGTATATGAGTATGTGAATAAATATGTGAGTAAGTACTAGGAAATAGGCTGCCAATCAGCATTTTCATTCAGAACATTGGCTTTTCAGAAATAGATTACTGACCTAAATTGAGAAATGCCTATCCTAACCATCATTAAATAAATAGATTGCTGCTAGAATCACATCAGAGGATGCTGCTGGGAGCTACAGGGAGCTACCTGTGGAAAAAGCAGCCCTCTAGGCCAAATCTCCATCTGCAGAACCATGCCTAAAGGTTAGATCTTCTGCTCTTGGGAATTTTAATTTGGCAGTATTTGAAACCTGATGTGTTTTCTCTGCTGGGAAAAAAAAATCATACTCTAGCATGCTTCTACCAGTCATTTTTTTTAAAGACTAATTTATTTGAGAGAGAGGAGTGCAAGCAGTGGGGAGGGGCAGCGGGAGAGAGAGAATCTCCAGCAGACTCCCTGCTGAGCCCGAGCACGGAGCCCAACATGGGGCTCTATCTCATAACCCTGAGATCATGACCTGACCCAGAATCAAGAGTCAGACGCTCAGCCAACTGAGCCACCCAGGGGCCCCTCTATAAGTCATATTTTTACACATGCCTCTTGTTTTGCCATGACTTTTGGTAACCCTTCAGGCCTCTAGTACTGAATTTTGTGTATCATTCATTTTTAAGGCTAATTCCAAACTTGCTCTCAAGCATTGCTTAAAAATCCATCAAGCCATTATCATAGGTGGTACAATCACTGAGATGGAGGTTTATATGTATTACTTTATAATCTTTATTGATTATACCCTCTCTAATTCTGTAATGTGTGCCACATGGCCTCTCTTGGACTGTCACCCTATGTTGAAATGTGAGCTGTGCATTTTTACTGTTTCTTCCCAACCCACCTAACCGAATCTGCTATCACAACAGGTGTTCAATGAGTACTTGCGGAGAGATTTGCAATCCAGGTCAGAAGCAGAATTGCAGGGTACACTTGAAACCTGAATAACAAATCGTTTCTCTCGGGGCCCTGCTGCGGTACATCCTGTGTTACTATGTATGCTAAATGCCCTTCACATTCATGATCTCTGGCAAATTTTAAGGTTTTGGAAACTAGATTCTATAGGTAGAATGGGGAAGGGGGCATGAATGGCTTTTTTTTTCTTCTTCTTCCATCTGTCAAACTTTCAAACAGAACTAAACAAAGCATTGTCTGTAGTAACTTCATATGCACCAGTACCATAGAGGCCCAGAAAGTGACCTGTAAGGGATCTTTGTTAAAGCCTCCCACAAACGTCAATATGCCTATTGTTCCTGTTAAGAAAAAGAGGAAAAGGAAATCAGAAACACAATCCTTATATCAAAGAAGAAGGCAGTCTAAGTCCCTATGGGACCCTTGTTTGTTCTTGGGTCCCCAGTGATGTTTCCTTTCTTCACTTTATCTGCTGGAATCCATTTGTAATGAGCAGAAATGGTTTAAGGACTCAGGTCTGTTTTCTCTGAAGTTAATAGACCTTAGTGAGATATATCCTACTTTTCAAAAGAGACTGACCTAAGACTTTATTCCCCACTGTTTTCTTCAATATGGAAAGATTTTCAAGATATGTAAAAGAAAAAAGGCAAAGTACAAAATAGGTCTGAGTGTCCGTTAGTGGAAGGAAGAGAAAATGGCTAAGGAGATGGACATGTTACGATGGCCAGGTAGTGCACAGAGCATTTCAAGATGGCGCTTTCCCACAGGATTCCGGACTGGGGCTGTACTAACAGACCCAATTTTATCGAAAACTCTTACATGCTTTATATTTATATTTATAGCTATACTTTTAATATTTTGCTGTTTACATATGATATTTTCATAACCATTTTTTGAAGTTGCAAGTTAAACTTTTTAGAGAGAAACTAATTTGCTGGTCACATTTCCTGTAAACGTCCAGCCCAGCTGTAGGCTGTATGCTTGGTGGTGCTCCCTCCAGTGCTAGACGTTTGGCCTGTGTGTGGCTGTTACTGATCACTCAGCTGCTTGGGTACATGTTTGTGCTTGACATGAGCAGTGCGGATAGGTAGTGTCTTATGATAGATGAGCCTCAGTGCTTCTGGAAAGGCTCTGCCTTCAAAGAGCTCTGTTAGAATGGCCAACAACCAATGTATTCTGTTACTCCTCTTGTTCTGTGAGTAGGTGAGTCTGTGCACAGAGATAACAGAGCATTTTGAATTCCGGGGCCACCAGGGTGCAAAAGGTAGCCAGCTCTCCAGATTATTTCCATAAGTAAAGCATGGTGCTGCTGACCAGCTTCATCCAGTTTCAGGGCTTGGGGAAACCAAATTCGGTTGGCTTTGCATTTCAGCCAGAGGTTGTGCCGGCAAAGAGGAAACAGATATAACAGTGTTTCCTCAACAGAGGCATGGGGACCGTGGTATTTCTGAGTGAATTTGTTATATACATTTGTGACATTGATGATGAGTTGGTAGAGACTAGATAAATTGGAAATCCTCCATACCAAAGAAGCAAGAAGCACCAAAAGCGAGAGGAAGCTGTCTTTGTTCAGAAACCCGAGAAGCACTGTGATGTTGCGGAAAGAACCTAGACATTGGGGTCAGAGTTCCCTCTCATCCTCTGTTTACCAGGTGTTTGTCTTCATATGAGGAACTTCCCTTTCTGAGCCAAGCCCCTGTGCTGAATACGAGGGTACCTAACTTGTAGGGTCGTTGTGATAATTGAAGATAAAATATAGGAAGACAGTTTCCGTTAGAGAGAGTCTGGCATAGAGTAGGCCCCATAAGTCAGACTAACCTGGCTGTTCATACTGGCAGCACTGCGGCAGCCTCTGTGCTAGGCTTGCTTGGGCTCACACCATCTGCATCAGTCCCAGTGGGCTGGCTCTGCTCTGTGAATGGACAACTCCATCCACCTACCAGCTTCGTGGAACATTTTCTTTCATGTTTGTAATATTAAGATTTGACACTCTTTCTATACTTGTACCCAGGGAAAATTACACCAAATACACCTAGCTTTGATCTATTTCCAATTTTGACTGAATTATGCACAATAATACTGTATTTTAAAGTATAGCCAGATACTGCAAGCTAAAAAAATTCAAGTCCTTTTTAGTCATTTCAGACCTTGAAAGTAGATGATTAACGATCGTCCGCTCGACATTGACTTGGGCTTTCTTAGCTCTGTTGAACTTGTGGCTCCAATTCACACCTCCATTCTCCCTTTAATCTTGTATAATTTTTTTTTGTAAGTCCTTAACTTCAGAAGTGCATTTATGTCCCGGTTTTGTTATTTTAGCAGAATTATGATCCTTGGTGTGTTCCTAAAAGCTGCTTTTATCATAATGGCTACAAAGCTTCTGATAGTCAACAAAAGGACTATTAAAGCATTAATTGTACCTTCCTTCCCTGCTTAGGGCTTTCTTCCCCAGAACAGCAATGGTGTGAAATTCCATATTAATAAGACCTCGGGTAGACTGAGATTGCAAAGAACTCTTCCTGTCTTGTCCTAATGCTCTATAGCAAACCACCTCAAATTTCTGTGGCCTAAAACAATTGTTTGTTCTTACTCGGATGCTCCTGGGTTAGTTGGGGTTGGCTGATCCAGGCACCACTCATCACCTACAGTTTGAGTCCAGGTTTGCTCCCCATATTTCCAATTCTCCTTGGACCAGTGGGCTCATCAGGGCATGCCTTTCTCTGGTGATGGCAGAAGTGAATGGAAGCATGTGCTCTCTCCTAAGTTTGCAACCCCCCCTTTCATGTTCAACCCCATTCCATTGGCCGAACAAGTCAACATGCTATAGAAAGTCATATGCAAAGTCATATGGCAGAGGGTGCAGTTATAGGAAGGAGTAAAGAATCAGTATCAGTAATGCAGTTAGCACATGTGGCTTTGCCCCTAACCAGTGAGCACCTTTGAGCAAGTCTCCAAGCCTCAGGTTCTCACTGATTGCATTCATTCATGGCATTCAGATAATTTTACTAGGGGTGCCTGACTGGCTCAGTCACTAGAGCATGTGACTCTGGATCTCAGGGTTATGAGTTCAGGCCCCATGTTAGGTATAGAGATTGATTAAAAATAAAATCTTTTGGGCACCTGGGTGGCTCAATGGGTTAAGCCTCTGCCTTCAGCTCGGGTCATGATCTCAGGGTCCTGGGATCGAGCCCCACATCGGGCTCTCTGCTCAGCAGGGTGCCTGCTTCCCCCCCCACCCCCTCTGCCTGCCTCTCTGCCTACTTGTGATCTCTGTCTGTCCAATAAATAAATAAAATCTTTAAAAAAATAAATAAATAAAAATAAAATCTTTTTAAGGGACACCAGGGTGGCTCAGTCGGTTAAGTGTCTGCCTTTGGCTCAGGTCATGATCCCAGGGTCCCGGGATCAAGCCCTATGTCGGGCTCCCTGCTCAGCAGGGAGTCTGCTTCTCACTCTCACTTTCCCTCTCGTCTCTATCTTTCTCAAATAAATAAAATCTTTTTAAAAAATAATCTTCCCATAAGATGGGATCGGGAGGGAGACAAACCATTAGAGACTCTTAATCTCACAAAACAAACTGAGGGTTGCTGGGGGGAGAGGGGGTTAGGGATAGGGTGGCTGGGTTATGGACATTGGGGAGGGTATATGCTATGGTGAGTGCTGTGAATTGTGTAAGCCTAACGATTCACAGACCTGTACCCCTGGGGCAAATAATACATTATATGTTAATAAAAATAAATAAAAAATTAAAAATACCCAGAAAAAAAAGAAAAAAGAAAAAAATATATTTTCCCATCTACTTGGCGCCAGGCGTTGTTCTAGGCAATGGGACTGTAATTGTGAACAAAATTGTCAAATCCTTGCCCACACAGATCTCATATGCTCGTCAGAGATATATAGTAAACTGTGTGTATACATGTGAGCACAAGTGTATAATATGTCAGAGATAAAAAGTGCAATGAAGGAAGATTACATGGAATAAATAAAATCATTCACCTCTCTCTGCCCCAGCAGTTGCCACTTAGTGGTCTGGTGTTTGTGGTTAAGGAGATGGATGGTGGAGCATGACCATCAGAGTCTGAATTCTGCTCCTCCTTTTACTTGCTTTGTGATCCTGACCGTGTCTTTCATTTTACCACTGGCTGCCTAACAAATTCCCAAAACATAGTACCTTCAAGCAACATACATTTATTATCTCATAGTTCATGTGGGTCAGTAATCCAGCCAGACTTAACTCTGATTGTGGTCTCACAAGGCTGTAGTCTAGGTGTTGGCTGGACTGTATTCCTTTCTGGAGCTTGAGATCTTCTTTCAGTCCCATGTGATAGTTGGCAGGATTCAGCTCCTGATGTTAGTAGGAAAGATGTGCTCACTTTCTCGCTGTGAGCCAGGCCTGTGGTTTCCTTGCAGTTCCCCTCCCAGCATGGCAGCTTGCTTCTTCAAGGCCAATGGGGGAATCTCTCTCCAGTCTAAGTCTACCAAGACAGTCTTACATAACGTAATAACGTAACGTAACGTAACGTAACGTAACGTAACAGAACATAACATTACCATGGGAATGACTCTCCCATCACCAATGTCACATACCAGGAACTAGAAGCAAGTCAGAGTTTTTGCCTGCATTGAGTGGGAGAGGTTTATATAAGAGCATGATTAATGGAAGGTTATCTCAGGGTTCTGTCTGCCAAAACGCGGGGCATACGTATCCTCTCTGTGTCTCAGTCTCCTCATCGGTAAAGTAGGGGTGATAATAGTCAGATCTACATCATCAGGTGGTTTTGAGGATTGAAGGAATTAACAGAAGTAGATCACTTAGAACAATACTGATTACAGAGAAATGTCTATATGAGTATCTATTTTTATTACCTGTAAAATGTGAGAATCTTGTTAGGTGCCTTTGAAGATTCCCTTCTTGCTCAAACATTTTATGATTTGTCATAATACATTAGGATGCAGAATTAAACAAGGATAAGAAATCTGACTTAAAAAAAGAAGAAGGAAAGCGTAATACTGGGACAAGTTGGAATTAACCTAAATAGACTATATGGTTCAAGGGGGCAAGACTCACTCTTCTGCTGTGTTGCCCTCAGTGTAGCCTCTAAGTACTTCATTATTTAAAGTTGGATTGTCTCGATGAGGAATCTTTGGGGGAGGACACAAGCCCCCTAAGCAAAACTCCTTTGTAAGAAACTTTCCTCCCTTGGTCGTGGTACTGTCCCCTCAATTAACTGAAGCCTGTGCTTTCAGTTAGACCCATGGACAATGCCACTGGCTTATAACATAACGGTTTGAATATAGGTGCTGGTTCTGTATTTGAGACGTAATGCGCGAAGGGCTTTTAACCAGACTTGTTGAAACATGAACGATTGGAGCAGTGCAACTCCTCATTGCCCTCTGCCACCTGCACAGGCCCATGAGGAGAGGCCGTTATGGTCGTCTCTCCAAGATGCCTTGAGGCGACAGGAAGGGTCCAGGTCTTGCTGTGACTGCTTCCCCTGCCGAGAGCCACAGATGAAAGCTGCTGCTCCCCAGCCGGGCAGGAAAGTGCTTGCGAGTAGGGGGCCATTCAGTCTACAGACCGACTCCGTGTCCTGTCTCTTTGGATGATATACTCTGTCTGGAGTGATGAGGAGCCAAGAGACCACTCCATTAGTTGTTTATAGAATTCAAACTCTGAGTGTTTACATTCTCTCTGGAAAAGTCCATCATTCAGAGCAGGGGATCTCAACAGCAGCACCACTGACCTTTTGAGCTGGATGTTCTTTGTCATAGGGGGCTGTCCTCTGCATTGAGGCTCTCTAACAGCACGCCTGGTCTCTAGCCACTGAATACCATTGGCAAGCCCTCCCCTGGTTGTGACTACCAAGAAATTTCTGCAGATACCACCAAATGTCCCAATACATTTTATGTATCTATTTATTTACATAGTTATTGTGAATTTTTTAAATTAAAAATGCATGATTTAAGGGGGGAAAAAAACCCTCAAACCATACAAAATGGTAAGAAATCGGAATATGTCTCAGACCCTGGTACCCCAGCACCAGATTTCACCCTCCAGAGGCAAACATGTGACCATTATTTAGGTCATAAGAAATCTCCGGGTTTTGCACTGGAATTTATATCCATGCAGATATGGGCATCTAGTTACTACAAGACAAACAGACTTGCATATTATATTTTTATTAGCAACTGTTTTTTTAAAAACTGTGCTCAAGGTGAAGATGACTGGAATGAGTCTGTTTTATTCCATCAGATTTTTTAAAAAGCTTGTCAACATTTTCTGGACTGATACATGGCCTCTTAAGAAGAAGTATTTCCTGCACAGTGAGAAACAGCATCCCCTTAAGTTATTCCCTTGGCCTCTGGAGCCTTTAATCACGCTCTGTTTTAAGACTGATGCTGTGTGGCAGTAAGAACTCTTTGGGGCATCAATATTTTAAGCCCTCGAAGTAGTCATTTTTCATCAAATAAAACAACTGAATCCTTCAGAAGTGCTAACACCTAGCTTTTTGCTGGGACTTTGTGAACTGTGGTTCTCACTGATCCCCTTGTCCTACTGAGGACACAGTGTACTTCGTGAGGTTGTATTTTTCATATCATAGTACCACTTTCGCACCCAGTAGAATATGATGTCCTTATCAAGGCTCATTCATTTATCAGTATGCATGATTCACTGTTTTCATAACAAATGCATTTACCCCATGAATCCGCTTCCTGTATTATAGTAACATAAACTGGAGGTGTGTTTTTTATTGGTGTTCGTGGTAGTGGTGGTGATCTTACCACCCAGCTGACTCCACAGTTTAACCAACACTGATCACCATTCGGGGAAGATTTTTGAGAAGGATTGTTCCTCCTCTTGGCAAAAGTAAGTAAGTGCTCTCACACTCCTGATGGGATTGTAAACTGACGTGATGATTCTACAGAATACGTTAGAAAAACCTTTAAAATAGCCATATTGTTTGGCTTAGAAACTAGATTTCTCCAAGTTGCTAAATAGTCACAAATACTAAAAGATTTCTGAATAGAAAAGTCCAACAGTGGGGAAATACCTAAATTATTTTATTATTATTATTACTACCATTACTATTACTATTAACTAACAAAGCACCATGGTAATTATTTTTGATGCGTTATTTCATTTAACTCTCACAATGTTGTGAAACAGGTGTTATTGTATTTCATAACCATAGCAGAGAAGTGTGTCTAAAAGAAGGTAAACTACACATAAGAAGGGTAATGACTATGAGAATGGTGATGGTAGTCGTGGCAGCTGACATTCACCGTCACTATGGCCATGGTGTGCTAAGTACTGTACACGTATTACCTTATCTAATCCTCTAAGAACCCAAAGAGGTAGGTAGTCTTTATTATACCCATTTTACCAAAGAAGAAACTGAGGCGCAGGGAAGTTAACTAAAATAAAAGAGGTTTAATTACAGTATTCAGAATATTTCAGTTGGGAATTGAGTGTGGATAAATTGATTTCAGAGTTCACACTTGTATCATTGTGCCTACCCAGATCATGTGGTTGGTAGGTGAATGGCAGACCAAAACCCGAACTTACATCTGGGGACAATCTGTTAATCACTGAGAAGTATAGCTAATTAGTTAAGCTAAGTCCATATGATGGATTGTCTTGGATTCACCTGATGTGGTTATTTACTATCTTCAGAGGTAAATGAGGTAAAAAATGTAACACACAGAGGTTATCAGGAATAGGAAGAAATGAGTTCACTCATCATATTAGGATTATACTCCCAGTTTCTGGGACTCTCCAAACACCTCTTCCTAGTGTTGTAGCAACCTGAGTACCTAATGTTCTCATCTTCCATATAAGTGCCCATGAACGTTCTTTCTACCCAATCAGCTTAGAGTTTTCTACCTTCCTCTCACTCCAGGCACAGTCCAGCCTGACCTCAAATTCAAATAGTGTTGAATAATTTTAAAGTAATTTAAGAATTGTGGATGTATATCTTGAAGTGTTTTGTTTGCTCATTTACATGACCACTGGCACCATCTTTAAAAAGTGAGGTCTTCTTGGTCAAGAGTGGGAGGGTCTGTGTGTTTCCAGAATGTTTGTGTCTAATCTAGTAACGGAACTTTTCATAGTGCATGTTAATAAGAGGATCAGAGTCCGTTTTCTGTTATGAATGTACCGTCACAAAACTGGTTTGCCTTGCACTGTACTATAGCTGTACCTGTCAGTTTGTTCAGATCTCTTAATTCTGAAGTCAGCGGCTGAACAATCCATAAATTAAGGAGGAGATGGGTTTCTACCACAGGATTGTCCAAAGACAGAAGAGTAAATTTTCGGTGACATCTTGGGGAATTATGACTTAGGTCTCATTAAACTGTACTTATGCAAGTGTGGTACGTGAGATGAGAAAGTGCTGAAGATGATGGTTCTGGTTCTTGGCCTCGGGCCTGGTACTTTAAGGGATGGTGGGTGACCTTGATCATATGGTTGCTGTCTCCTTTTGACAAGGCTAGTGGGAGAAAGAAAGACATAATGGCTCTGCTTGTAAATTTCAATGTAGTCTGAAATGCATCTACCAAGGACAACCTTGTGCAGCTAAGACTTGGAGCTAACTGCCTGCACACTGTCTTTAAAGCAATGCAGGAGAAGAGCGGCTATGGCATTTTCTCTTTTTGAGTTGCATATATACTTAAAAGAATGAGTCCCCCAGGACTCTAAGCAGCAGTGCCCTGGGCCAAAATTCCTAATTTTTTTATCTTTCAAAAATGCCCACTACCTTCCATCTCTGTTCCTCAAGTTGTTGCACTGTGAGCCTGGTTTTAATGATAAGGAACAACAGTAAGGCAGACGCGGATGAATCTTAAAAAATCTAGATGGGCTCTTTCAAAGGACCATTACCTGCCTATTTAGTGAATGTGGTCTTTAGAAGACTCTGCAGCTTGGTGGGACTGGCCTTGTGCTCCGGTTTGTTGACCGGGAGGCTTGTAAAGCTGTCCTTTGTGCCCCACAGCCGGTTAGTGGGAGAATGGGGGCACGACGGAGAGGGAATGATGGATGGATTACTGCCTTCTTGAGAGACCAGAAGAGCTGACAGCTTCAGCTGTGTAATCATCTCAACATCCAGACCCCCAACTTTAGGGAGACTCTGTCTTTTAGTCAAAATAATAAAACTGTCTTTTGATGTGTTGCTAATCCAGAGTGAAAACAGCTTCTTAAGAATTAACAAGACAGGATGGTCTCTCAGAAGTTTGATGAAAAATAGGAAAAAATACCCATTGTGGCTTCAATCCCTGATTTGTCTAAGGTTTTTAATCTCCATTTTGTCTTTCACATGGGGATAAAATTCATGGTCAAGGTCATCATATGTGCTTAAATTACTCTTACAGTATAATCTAGTGGGAATCCATTAGATCTCTAGAGGTCAGAAACTGTCCCTTCTCCCCTCCCCTCATCAGTCACCATGGGCTGTGTGACCCTTGCAAGTTACTCCTCAGCCTGTTCCAAACACCATTTGTGTATTCTGTATAAATCAGCATCCCCATAGAGGGTTTATTAGGTCACATTTCATATTTACATATGCTGAAGCTCCCTCCCCGCAACTCCTCTGAGCAATGTAGACTGTCCAAACTATGATGCAGGATACATTAGAGTTTGTATGTTTCTCACTTGAAACTCCTGTAGGACAGGTTTGGCCTTTCTTTTCCTTGGGACACTTAGACGGTCCCAAGAGCTCTTGGCTTATCAACGCTACCCTTTGCTGTTTAATTGTGGACTTAGCACTAAGTATCAGTGTCTTAGTCAGTGCTGGCTATTGTAACTCCAGCTGTCTTGATGTGCCAGGGGTTGTTAGAAAGATCCAAAGTTGTCACAACGTGAGTGGCGACTCATGCTTCCAGAAATGATGCCTCATTTTCAACTCTAAGTAAGTATTTTAGATTATAAATACCAGATTTGGTATTGGTAGTCTAAATACCAGCTCTTGACCCACACTGAACCTGTCCGGAATAAGAAGCCCATTTGTAGGTGAAAGTCTGTGCTATTGCATGTCAGTTGCCGTGGGAGGGGCCCGGTGGACCTACAGCTTATTATCATGAACATCACCCTTTATCAGGGACCATCTTTTCCACAGCTGTATCCTAGTTTCTGGCACAATCATTGGCAATAATAGGTTCCCAATAACTTTTTACGAATAAATATGTAATAATAAACACATGTTGAAATTATGGTTAAATTGGAGTTAAATAGTTACATTGTAGAGTTATATAGTTAAACCCTAGTTAATTATAGTTAACTAGAATATATACAGTTGCAAAAACTATAATAAAATACTGCTACTCTAGCACATTCTATAGAAATATCTTGACCTAAATTTTTTAACAGCCTTCCTGCCGGTAAACTTAGCAGAGGTTTCGTTGTAACTCACACCTTCCTGCATACCCCCATTCAAAGCTCTAAAAATAACAGCATCTCTTTTTGGAACAGGTAAATGTATAGATTGCCTTTGGTAGGCAGGCTCTGACCTACATACGTCTAACACAGGCACAGCCCTTCCTCCCGGCCTGTGAGGCTTTATCCTGCTCTCCCTCCTCCTCCCCAGCACTGCAGACACAGCAACACAGGAGAGGAGGTGCCTCCTTTCCAAGCCGTCCACCATTTCCAGGGGCTCCCTCCTCTGCCCCACTCATAGAGCAAGTGGGTGTCTCCGTGAAAGAAGCAAACACGTGGTAAAGGGGACAGAGAACATCCAAGCCGGTCACCTGGCAGAGACACCCTGCAGGCAAGCCTCAGACCCCACCGGACTGTTGCTCCCCATTAGCCAGCAGTAAAAATCCGGAGAAAATGATTCACTTTCTGACCACCCTTTCCCTGTTCCACTGGAGTGTTTGCACTGCTCCTAAGTCACACAGCAACCTTTTCATTCTTGGCCTCAATATCTGTCCCAGCATCATCTCCCTGGGCTCCCATTCTTCCCCTCTAGTCTAGAGTTTGACAACTCTTGGGGACTGGTCCCCTCTCCTGCTCCCTCCTTGGCTGCCTTCATGGGAAGAGAGTTGTGACTTCCATACTGCCTGCATTTGGATCAGAAATGCTGTTGTCTGGGCTGGTTTGGCTCTGTGGTGTTTTTTTGGTTTGTTCCGAATTTAACAGCCTTTCACGCATCACCCACCATGCAGAGAATCATGTCTTTGGGAAAATATTTTGTGAGTCCCAAGCAGCTCTCAGACTATTAGAACACAACTCCATTTTAGGTGCTGCTATTTAATTTTTGCTTTATGGAATTTTATAGTCGTAAAGGGAAAATAGGATCCCTGCTAAGCTTTCACTTGCCATTTTTACATAATGGAGTTTTCTTTTCTGACTCATGGGCGGAAACTGGCAAACAACACAAATGCTCATCAGTGAGAGAGTAGAGGAATACCATTCCATTAACATTATAGTCATGGGAGAGTTTGGATGAATTTTAGCAATATGATGTGAAGTGAAAAAAAAATTCCAAAAAATTAGCTACAACATTGTATATCCTGAATATAAAACATTGTATATCCTGAATATAAAATATTAAATAATTAAAAATACTTTATAATCTTCATAAGGACAATAAAATTATATAAAAACAAGTAGAGAAGAATGAATGTGAGTCAGAATGGAGCTTGCTTTAGGTGGGTATGGCTGGGTGACCGCATAGGTCCTGAGCTACAGGATTAGATGTGGCTGTTGTTAAATAACCCAGTTCTTGTCCAGGGTGGTGAGCTCATAGGTGCTTATTCTGTTAATGGAAACAAAATTCTGTGCACTGGGTTTAAAGAAAAAAAATTAAATTCATCCTCTTTACTATTACATTTGCCAAGTTGGAGTAAGAAGGAAGGACAAAATCAGCTTTCTTAGTAAATAGCTAGATGGGGGTAGCTTTGACTTTGAAACCCATCTAAGTATGCCCGGTAGGTCAATAGAGGCACAGCTAGCCCTTAGCTAGCCTTCAGTCTGTCTGTCTTTGCTGATCTTACAGACTTTAATTGCTTTACAAGTCAACTGAGATGAATTAACAGTCCTGTTAATAAAGTGCTGGCATCTGAGTGATGGGGTGGGAAGGGCGCCAGACATAAATCCAGGTTGTGTCCTGGTTCTCTTCTTCTCTCCTAGGGCACCTGGCCAAGTCTCCTTTCTTTGCAATATAGTTCTCTCGTCTGCGAAGTCACTAATGTTGTCCTATTTTATTGGGTTGATCGCAACTCATGAAATAATAAGTGTGGAATTGCAAGCAGTAAAGCAGCTTCGGTGAGCTTATTATTACTGCAAGTGGATATGTTCCCATAGCTTTTTCTGTTTACTTCATGTTTTAGATGTATAAAATATCCATTTTGAGAATCATGTATAAAGAGTATTTTGTAAATGATAATTTTACTCTATAGTAGGCTAAGGAACACCTAAAAATATTAGACCCCAAATCTCGGACCTGTAATTTTACCTTATTTGGAAAATAGGTTTTTACAGATGGGATTAAGTTAAGAATCTTGAAATAGGAGAGATTATCCTGGATTATCCAGATGGGCCCTAAATGCAGACTAAGCATCTTTGTAAGAGAGGAGGTGTGATACAGAAGAGGGGAAGTCAGTGTAGGGGTGGAGGCAGAAATTGTAGTGATTCAGCCACAAACCAAGGGAGCCCCCTTAGCCTCCGGAAGCTGGGAGAGGCAAGAAATGGGCTCTGCTCTAAAGCCTGGAAGGCAGGGTCACCCCGTAGACACCTTGATTTTATCCCAGTGAAAACGATTTCCAGTGCTGACTCCAGAACTTTAAGAGAATTAAAGTTCTGATGTTTTAAGCCAGCAAGGTTGTGATTATTTGTTACAGCACTGATAGGAAACGAATACATTCTTATTTACATGTTCTTGAAGGAAATGTAATTTTCTAAAACATCCTTGAGGATGCAAAGTTTCATAGTGTTACAGATCAGTTCAGTAGCTTTGTCATTTTTCATTTTAATGTAATTAAAATGAATATTTGAAATACTACATGTTTGAAGGCAAAAGTTATAGTTTGCCTCTTTGTGTCTCCCGATAGTTAGCACATTGCTTTGCACACAGGTGATGCTCAGTGACTAGGAAAACCACTTTTATTCGAGACAAAAAAAAAAAAAAATGGTGATCAGTTTGGGCCTGTGGTATGTGTCTGTGTCTGTATCCTAGAATTTTCACTGGCCTCAAGTTTGCCGCTGAAGTTAAGAGCATCTGTGGTCTGTTGTGTTTTGCCTGTTTCCAGAATGATTTGAAATCTCTTGCCATAAGAAACACCTAGGCTATGGGGCTGTTCACTTGAGGATAGGAGAGCCGTGTGGGGAATGAGCTCGGAGGCATAGAACGCCGAGCCAGTCTCATGCAATCATTGTCATCTGCGGTAGCTCCTGATACGAGGTGCCCGCACCACTGAACTGGAAACGGCCCACACCGCCCCCCACCCTTTCCAAATGCTGCTTGAACGAATTGTCTTACCTAAGTGCTCTACATGAAGGTACCCGTGACCAGAATTTCCTCTCTACAGCCTGTGCTCGTTAGGTTGAAAACTCCAGTTAGAATGTGTTCTTTAAAGCATGGTTTCTCACGCTTCAGTGCTGATATGAATCACCTGGGGTCCTTGTTGAGTTACAGATTCTGGCGCGTCAGCTCGGGAGTGGAGCCCGAGCGGCCTCCTGGAGGTGGTGCTGATGCTGCTAGTTCCTGGACCTCGTTCTTGAGTAGCGAGGCTCCAGCATCTGGTGCTCCTGCCTCCAGGTCCCTCTCCTTGAGCTCATTTCTCCGCATTTCGTGCCACTGCTTCAGTCAGCCTCGCTGTGTGGCATCTGCTTGGCAATATAGCCCCGCTCTGGCCTCCGCGGCCTCCACCCTCAGGCTCCCTGCGCCGTGGGGACTGACAGGCGGAGCTGTGACACAGCAATACAGCTCCGTGAAAAGAAGAGAAAAGCCATTGAGATGAGACTGAAATCCATGAGGGAGTCAGAGTTTAGGGAGACAGAGGAGAGACAGTCGGAGAAAGGGGGGAGGGGAAAATGAATATGTTATTGGAGGAAAGCATGTTTTAAATGAGCTGCTCTTGGTGCAGAATTTGCCGGTGAAGAGCATTTTCTGGAGTAGTTTCAGGTTTATTCTTTAGTTACCCTCTGATTTCTCTTAACAGCCAGCTGCTTGTTTTGTGCGCTTATCTGCTCTTTGTGGTCCTTTGGATCCAGGCCAAAGACTTTTAAAAAAATTGCAAACCATCTAACTAAACTGGGGACCTCTGAGAGATCGCTTGGTTAGGTTGGGCCCATCAGTCCCAGCCTTTGCTGACATTAGAATCACCGGGAGAGCTTTAGAAAATTCCACATATCTAGGCTGCAGCTCTGACCAGTTAAATCAGAATCACTGGGGTGGGTCCCAGTCCTAGTGTGTTTTTTAAATCAGAATCACTGGGGTGGGTCCCAGTCCTAGTGGGTTTTTTGTTTTTTTTTTAAATGCCTCCCAGATGATTCCCATATGCTGCCAAGCGCCACTAAGCCAGACCTTTACCTTCTAGCAGGTGAATTGAATTCACTTTAAGTAGATCTCAAAGAACAGTCCTTTATTTCGATTCCTTCCCATCTGAACCCTTGCCCTGCTGAAAACTCTGCACAGTATTTTGGAAGCACCATCTCTTTTAATCCAGCAGTTGAGCCCCTGATTAAATATTCAAGCAGCTTTCTGAAGCCCCAGGCAGCTTTTCATTTTCTCAGTGTAGTGGCTCCCCCTGCTGGCCCTTCTCGGTAAAGGTCACTGCTCTGCAGAATCTCACTGCTGGTTCTGGGCTCTGAAACATAACCAACCTGGAATCACAGCAGCTTAAAGCTGCTTTTCTAATCCCATATGCAACGTGTATGCCATTGGCCATTGCCAAAAATAAACAGTCCAAACACTCTAACTCTTTTATCTGTGGCACTGTGGGTAAAGCCTTGAGAATGAAGGAAGAGAGGAACTGTGTGTGTGGTGTATATACATATACACACACACGTAATATACATGTATATGCGTACCACATACATGCCTACATTTGCTTATACTACCAGAAAAGATTCTGATATCAGCTATTGATTGTGCTGGTTCCCTGCAAAGTAATTAATATTGATACATACTTTGTATAGAAATTAGGGAAAGAAAGTTTTCATCCCTATCTTCCCTACCCTCCTTCATCTAATCATACCCTTTCCTTATCACCTCACTTCTCCTTATCTATCCAGTAAGTTATAATGATGGTCAAATATAAGCAAAAGTAGATGCAAATGCAGGACTTTGTTCTGTCACGCAAACTCTCAGTTGCAGTATTATGTCAGAATTTTACCACAGATGACCCTTGTGTCAGTGAAGGCAGAATTCGATCCGTTTAATATCTGAATGCAAAATGTGGTGCAGTCCATCTCTTAGCTGTGATTAAACCCCATAAGGCTGCCGTTTCAGTTTATACAGGCCTTGTCATTAGAATGCCCTTCTTTGTTGTATATTAATATCTTAACCCATTGGCCCTTGCTTTCCATCTGACTCAGCAAAGCGCAATTCAGTCCCTCACTGACATTGCAGTATTTCATCTGTTCGAGGTGATGTCCCAAACCATTTCTTTCTCGTTGAGGGCAGACATTTCCAGTCCACCTCATGAGACATGGGTCCACCACCCCCTTTCTGGATACATCCCCTAGAAGACTGTGTTATTTATTTTCGTCCCTCTTCACAGGCAGTGCCTGGTACTAGCCCAGCAATCCGGATGTGCTCTGACTGGTACGACCCAGTGATTTAATCTGCATTATCATTACCACAATATTCCCACAAACCTAGCATCTTTTTTAAAAAAGATTTTAATCTGTTTATTTAAGAGAGAGAGAGAGAGCATGAGCAACGAAGAGGGGGCAGAGGGAGAAGGAGATGCCCCACTGGTCAGGGAGCCCGATGTGGGGCTGAATCCCAGCACCCCAGGATCGTGACCTGAGCCCAAGGCAGAAATTTAACCAACTGAGCCACCCAGGTGCCCCACAGACTTAGCAACTTAACACACGTTTATGATCTTAGAGTGCCAGTGGGTCAGGTATCCAGGCATGGCTTAGCTGGTGCTCTGCTTCGGGTTCTCCCAGGGTTGCAATCGAGGTGTTCAGCTGGCCTTCCATCTTACATGAGGTTGGCCTGGGGAAGGATCTGCTTCCAATATAGTGCGGTTGTTGACAACATTCAGCTCCTTGCAAGCTGTTAACTGAGAGCCTTAAGTTTGGCTGGCTGTTGGCTGAAGCCCCCTCCAGTTTCCTGTCTTATGGTCTTTGTAGTATGACTGCTTGCTTCCTTAGCGCCAGCAAGGGAGAGAGTCTCCCAGCAGGATGAGAGTTGGCATCCCCTACAACATGATCACAGAAGTGACATCTTGTCACTTTTGCCGTATTTTGTTGGTTAAAAGCAAGTCACTGGTTCCACGCACAGTCAGGGGGATGAGTGTAAACACCAGCAGGCAGGGATTTACAGGACTATCTTAAAATCAGCCTGCCCCAATCTTCTTTCATTTCCTCTGCGTGGTCTCGTAGAATTTGTACTCTGCTGAACACCACGAGCCCTTGGTTCCCTGGCAGTCCTTCCCATCTCAAACAATTATTAGAACCTAAGTCCTAGACTTCAGATTTCTTGCTGTTAGGTTTCTCTGTGTTGGGTTTAGCCAGTTGTTCCTACCTGATTAAATATTCTTTAAGTCTGGCTCCGCCATCAGAATATTACACATCTTTTCTATTGTGTCATCTGAGAATGTAAGACATTTTTCTATGATGAAAATGGTGAAGAAGTTTGTACGTAGTAATGTGTGCAGTGTGTGTGTGTGTATATACACGCGTGTGTGCATTAGACTGGTAGAGGGAGAAGAATGAAAAAAATCCCTCATACACAAAACTTCCTTCTGGAGTCTGGTCAATTGGCTGTGAATCATTTAACGCCATCTGAGCCCCACTGCTGCTTTCTGATCCTCCTGGGAACAAGATAGTGCAGCTTTTAAAAAAAAATTAACATGTAATGTATTATTTGTTTCGGGGTGCAGGTCTGTGATTCATCAGTCTTCACACAGTTCACAGCACTCACCACAACTCTTAGGAGCAGTCTTTCTAGTCAAACCAACCTGGTTTTGAATTCCGGCTCCACCCACTGGAGAACTGTTTTTCTAGATAGAGCGCAGACAGGCCGGGCAAGAGTTAGGAAGTTCTAGCTTTTCTGTGGCTCATCTTTGAACTCTGTAGCCCCTGTTTCAGCGCATTGTGACAGCCCAGCCCGGTTCTGCCGAGCTTCTTCACAAGCTGCGTTTAGGACTTTGTGCTGACGAATCATAAAGAATCTTCCGGAAGTGATATAGCTATGAAGCAGTCATTATTTTACAGATGTGTGTTGTATGTGTGGACTTTGAGGTTTCGGTTTAAAAAGCATCAAACTTATTTGGTCTTCCATTTCCTTGGATTCATTGCTAAGTGAGGTTGAAATCACCCGCACTGCCCCAGGATGCCCATCTCATAAAACTGAAAAACCTGAAGTGGGGACCCAGCGCGTTCCTCATCACTGCTTTAGTCCATACCCGTGTGAGCTGGTCTTATCTGCATTTGATAGGCTGGAGTCTCCGTGAGGGACTCCTCTGACCCTTTGACCCAGGAAAACTGTCAGCAGCCCTCGTTCTGTTTAAACCGTGGGCATTCTTCCGGAAAAGCCTACGGACTGGCCTTTAGCAGCCCTGGGACCTCACAGGGAAATGTGAGAATGCGTGGAACTCTTAATCACTTGGAGTGGTATGTAAATATTTCTGACAACCACTAGTTCTTGAGCTCTGAGTTTTAGAAGTTTAGAGTCTTCTGATTCTTGTAAAGTCGATGCTTCAGCGGAGAGACCCTGTTTTCCTCAGTGTCCTCTGCTCATCACAGAGGCTGATACGATGGGTGGGATCCGTGTCGTAGCCGTCAGTGCGGAGGTGAGCCCAGATGAGTAAGTTTGGTGTCTTTAAATCCTGGTTTATCAGGGCAGTGTAAACCTCTACTGAGAAGGTGAGGTTATCCCATATTTGTCTTAACAGAAGCTAAAAGTCCAGGAAATAAGAGACACACCCTTCTGGGAACTGTGTATGCATGAGTATAGGGAAGTAAGACCATTTTGTAGCTTGTGTTGGGCATTTGCTTTCTTTTACCATTAATATGCTAAAGAGTTCCAAATGTTTTTCTCCATGTTAATCTTTCTCCTGAGATCTGTATCCGTATTTCCAGCTGCTCTTTACACACCCCCTATCTTGATCTGGGCCTTTCTGCCATTCAGCAGATCTAGAATTAAACTCCTTGCCCTCAACCCCCAAACTTGCTTTAACACCTACATTCTTGATTTTTAGCTAATAACTTATTTCCTGTAAAATGGCTCTTAAATAGTAAGAAATATTTTATTTTTTTAAAGATTTTATTTGAGAGAGAGAGAAAGCACATGTATGTGCCAGAGTTAGAGGGGAGGGGCAGAGAGAGAGGGAGAAGTGGCCTCCCCACGGAGCAGAGAGCCAGGTCATGACCTGAACTGAAGGCCTTAACTTAAGCATGACCTTAACTGACTGAGCCACCCAGGCACCCCAAGAAATACATTTTACCTCATGACTCATAAAACACGCATATACATATACACACAGATATAATGTGAATAAAAGTTTCATAAAACAACATTCATCTTTAACATGTATGTTACCTTCTGACATTACCTGTTATTTTCAGCTTTAGAAAAATGCTGATGTCAGCAGTCTCTGTGAAATTTATAGTCCCCCAGTCATGGGACCTATAGTCTGAGAAAACCTGAGACAGAGATAAAATGCAATCCCCATTTATTCGTTCTGTGGCCCTCGCCTCCCCTTCTATAACCCAGCCAGCAATCCAGTGACACCAGACTTCATGCTGTAACCCAGACACACCATTTGCTCGTTCATTCAGCTTGTACTGAGTGCATATTTGGTGCCAGGCACAGAGCAGGCACCAGGGATCTAAAGATACGAACACCGCCGTCTCTACTCGGAGGTCTGTGGTGCACTGCGGAGACAGACCAGTAATCTAACGACTGTAAGGCTGTGGGTAGGTCCTGTAAGAATCCTGTACAAAGCCCTCAGAGATTATGAGGATCACAGCATGTAACTTGGGCCAGAAAGTCTTTCTGGAAAGGGTAGCTCATGAGCTGAAGCTAGAAAAAAAGGAGTTAACCTGGCCATTCGTGGGCAGAGCATTCCAAAAGAGGAAACCACTGTGAGAAGGCATGGGAGCATGAGCAGCAGGAGAATTTGGAGACCTGAAAGTATTTTGACATAGCCCTTCCTTATAACCCGAGTTCTCTGCTGTCACTACCACCCCCACGCCCCTTTTCTGTACTTGGCCAAAGATTACTCAGTGTTCCCTCTCCCATGCAGCTGTTCTCCCCCACCCCAGGGAGCCTCAGACACACCCCCACTTTGGGCTCCCATCTCCCTCTCCCGACAGAGGGGGAGCACCTCCAGGCCGAGCCCCAGTCTCATCCTTATGTCTCTGTGATGAGCACAACAAATGTTAGCTTGGTGAAGACATGGACCAATAAAGAACAGGGAGACATACCCGCCGGGCACAGGTGTCAAGTGAAGCTTTTGAGTTGACCTTGTAGAAGACATTTTAACGTATCACAGCCTTTCTGTCACTTTAAGACTGGAAGCCGCCTC
Organism: Martes martes; assembly: GCF_963455335.1. Lineage (NCBI taxonomy): Eukaryota > Metazoa > Chordata > Mammalia > Carnivora > Mustelidae > Martes > Martes martes. The sequence goes on from NC_137899.1 coordinate 36,935,978, forward strand.
AGATGTTATCAATCTGTCTATTTACAGATGCGGGACCACATTTGGAAGGTCGGAGGTGCTATTTTCTTCAGCCCTGTTGTATTTACAAAAGATTAGTTTTTACTTGTAGAGAATACCTCTTTTTCTAACCTAAATGTGTCCCTAAAAGTGGAATGTCTTAGTCAATTAATAGAAACAAAAATCTGCCATCAGAGACAACGTACACCCACTTTCTGCCAGGCACAAGTAGCCTGTCATCTATAACCATGTGTTTAACCCAGACTGACTTCCCAAAAAGGCTTTCACAGGAAGAAAGACTGATTTTTAATACTTCTTTTCCTTTGCCAACTTTCTGCCCACATCGTATTTCTTGTGCAAATGGCCCAGGAGTTGTAGGCAGGACAATCTGTGGTGTGGTCCCATCAGTCAGCGCTACAAGAGCTCAAAAAAAGACGTACCCATTTTCACTTTGCAGGTGACTTTTCTGAAACGGCCGTAATCTTTGATAATCAATTTGAAACGGAACCCTGGGTACGAATGGGGTTAGTGCCTGTGAAAAAGTTTTACTCACGCAAACATTGTAGAGACATGTACAGTCAGGGTGACGACCTTTACCGGGAGAGAGAGAACGAGGTTCACATTCTGGCTGGACTTTCTGTGGTTTATAAAATCTTCAGAGGGTGTGTGTCAGAAGTGATGGATTGATCGCGATCAAGTCGTGATTTGAGCCATAAGTTCCTCCCTTTAGTTGGTAAAGACCTTCACATCCTTCATGCAGATTTGAGTGGAAGCTCGAAGGGGAGAGCTTTCCTCAGGTGAGCTGTGCACACTGCCCGCAAGAATCGTTGTCTCCTGGTCTTGAAATAATCGTCGGAGTTCATCAAAGAAAGGGGGAAATGCCTTTTGCAGACACTGTTACTGCAGGAGCTCATGTCAGACAGTGTCTCAGTCTCCTTTCCTGTCTTACAGCCCCCTTCCCCAGCCCTCTCGCCTGTCTGCCCACCTCCCACGCAGCCTATCCGTAGTGTGGCCTTCCTTGTGTAGATGTGCTTATTACTGTTACAAGTGATTGTGTTTGCAAAATTCATCGGTTACAGTTTAAAAGAATTATATTATCTCATCCCAGAACCCAGTGAGGAACGTAATACATGTTTTGTTTTGTTTTTAAAGATTTTATTTATTTATTTGACAGAGAGACACAGCGAGAGAGGGAACACAAGCAGGGGGGTGGGAGAGAGAGAGAACCAGGCTTCCCGCCAAGCTGGGAGCCCAATGTGGGGCTCGATCCCAGGACCCTGGGATCATGACCTGAGCCGAAGGCAGATGCTTAACGACTGAGCCACCCAGGTGCCCCACGTAATACATGTTTAATCCCAACTCCCCAGAGTAGGAAGCAGTGAGGGAAGCACTCACTGTGTTTGCCACTCTGATAGGATGCCCCATCCCCCTAGTAAATAAACACACAAATACTCAAAGTTCTGCATTTCCTTATTGCATAGCAGTACCTGCTAACGCTTGGATAGAGTGAATGTGCTGAATTCCCACCCGTGATATCCACCATTCCTTCTCTTTTGCCAGTTTCTGGCTTTATCTCTTGCCCTTCCTCACCAGTTGGACCGTGCATGTCGGTCCATCGCAGTTTGAGCTACGTACAGCGGGGGGCACCAGATTCTCCCCATGGCCAGGGCCGCCCTGACCTGAGCCTGTTTTCGAGGGCTATTTTGAATAGTATCTAATAGTATCTAATTTTGAATAGTATCTAATGCTTACTCCTGCCAGGTAGTGTTCTCACCACAAGTGAGGTGGGTGCTGTTACCACCCCCAGTTTACAAAGTCGGGAACTAAAAGTTCAGTTCATTGAGGAAGCTCACTGAGGTTATTTTCTTGCCCATGGTCACATGACTAGTAAGTGTGGGAGCAAGGATTTGAACCCACAGAGTCTGTTTCCGGGGTCTGGGCTCTTGGCCCTCCAGCGCCACTGGTTCTCGACTGGTGATCTCCCGTGACCGTGGACCATAACAGCAGCCTATGGTGGGCCTAGATGTTCACATGGGGCGAACCCAGTTCTGTGTGAGCTGCAGTTGTCCTTTAATTTCTTCAGTTAGACACCGTGGTGGTAGAAAAAGAAATGGGGGGTGGGGGGCGCCTGGGTGGCTCAGTGGGTTAAAGCCTCTGCCTTCGCCTCAGGTCATGACCTCAGGGTCCTGGGATCGAGCCCCGCATCAGGCTCTCTGCTCAGCGGGGAGCCTGCTTCCCTTCCTCTCTCTCTGCCTGCCTCTCTGCCTACTTGTGATCTCTGTCAAATAAATAAAAATCTTTAAAAAAAAAAAAAGAAAAAGAAATGGGGAAGAAGGTGAAAATGTGGATTAAGAAAGGGGAAAGTGTAGAGTGAGGACAGTATTGGGGGGATGAGGAAATTCTGAGCCACATAAAGTTGTTACCTGAAATGAGCAGTGTGGCTAATTGAGAATGAGCTTCCCCAGCTGCCTGTCCTGCTTGAGACATCGTGATGCTGAGAGAGAGGATGCGGGGGCGAAATGACAGAATTTGGAGAACTGCTAAGCGATGAGACATCTGATGCTGGAGTACAGGACAAAAAGTCATGCAAGAATCATGAGGGACACACATATACTTGATTCGGTTCCATGGAGATGACAGCTGATCGTTGGAGTCCTAAGCCTACTTGCTAAGTTTGTAGTTGACAAAATGCAGCAGATTTCACTGCCTACATTCCGCTGCATTTGGTAAAACGCAGACATTCGTCTTGGGTGGCTCCTTAGCTTTTAGTATGGGGTTTGTTTTTATTGAAATAAAATCCCTGGCACATGATCATGGAAAAAAAAATCCAGAGTTTCATCATATGCAGTGTACTGTTTTCTACACTGGAGAATTTTGAGTGCTTTGGAAATAACAAGTCTGTTTCCACAATTTCCTGCTCTCCACTAGGTTCTTGGAACGCCAAATGAGGACACGTGGCCTGGAGTTCATTCTTTACCACATTTTAAGCCAGGTATGTTTCATTAATTACAAATGACTAAGTGCTTCCAATATGCGGAGTGAATATATACATTTTCCCTTCAAGCTTCTATAATTTACTGAGAAAAATTTTGGTTACTTGCTCTTGCATATTCTGCCTGTTAGTGGAGTCGTCCTTTGTTTTTACAATTTATTTGTCTGTAAAGATAGAATTAATGACATTCCTTATGAGAGGTTTTCACCATGTGTATCTCATTTGAGTTGACTGGCTAATAACGTAGCTGTATCCTCATCAGTTAGGCTGGCATCCGTGTCTACAAAACAGAATTTCCATCAGGGTACTATGATCTGCCTGTGTGACTTCTTGAAACACTACTAGGAAAAGTATTACCTTGTAAAAACGAAAACTTGACATTTTGATTTATTTTTTAAAAACTAGTGATATATAGTCCATTAATTTGAGTTTAAACATGTAAAATGTTCTGCATGCCTGTCGTACAGCATGCGGTCTTATTTAATGTGGAATACTTAAACCTCTAAACTGGAATATCTGAGAGAAAATGCAGACCACTTTTAAAGTAAGTTGTCACTTTTTTCCTTCGCCAGTAGATGGCAGTCAAGAAACTTTCAGTTTTAATTACACTTAGAGAAAGGATCTGAAATGTGGTAATTTAATTTTTATAGGAGAGATGAAAGGTTTGGAATTGGAAATTTAATAAAAATCAATGGAATGAATTATTGTAAAATAATTCTGTTTTTTTTTTCTTTTTCCCTGTTACAAAACATGGATTATAAAGTGCAGACCCACCGTAAAATTACTGAAAGGGAGGGGCGCCTGGGTGGCTCAGTGGGTTAAAGCCTCTGCCTTCGGCTCAGGTCATGATCCCAGTGTCCTGGGATCGAGCCCCATATCGGGCTCTCTGCTCAGCGGGGAGCCTGCTTCCCCCCTCTCTTTCCGCCTGCCTCTCTGCCTACTTGTGATCTCTGTCTGTCAAATAAATAAAATCTTTAAAAAAAAAAAAAAAAAAAAAAATTACTGAAAGGGATTTTATGGAAGATCTCATAGTCCATTATTTAATGAGGGGAAAAGAGCTATGAATAATTTCTGTTATGGAAGCCAAGTTTATTCTCTTGCTCCTCTTCCCCTCTTCTGGGGCACCATCAGGAATAAATTATCAATCCCAAAGAATGACTGAGTTGAGAAACTATTTTTATTCTCAGTATTTTTCTTCCGAAAGTATACAGTGTGATGAGAATTTTTCTATCTTCTTGGGCTTCCCCAAGGACTCTTTGTACTTTTACTGAAAATTTTAAGTAACTTCTATGTTCTGGAAGACTATAGAAACTTAACAATTTAAGATGGATTTTTTTTCTTCTTTTTTTAACCAAGCAATAAGCGCCCTTTCACTGCTCCAGCTGTTCCTAATGGAGTCTGGGAACGCAGCTCTTTGTAGATGCTCCACTGTGGGCTGTGAGAGAAGGTTAGCTTCCCCATGTTAGTAACTAAAATCTGAAGTATTGGGAAAATAAAGTAGAGGAGACTATGAAAAGATTTTGAATAAATAAAGTTAGATGCAGAGAGGAATAATTAAGACAGTCGTTTGGCCTGCCAAGGTTCTGCATCAGAAATGATGGAGTCATGTGTTTATTTTGGTGTGAACAGAATTAACCTCCATCAACAACATACAAAAGCATTTATCAAATGTGCTCTGAAAAGTCCTATGTTGTAGTGCAAGTCAAGCTAACAGATTGGGAACTTCATGAGATCAGGGAATGTGCATAGTTTGTATTTTGGTGTTCAATAAATATTTGTTGCTCTGAGGTCTACTGAATGTTTAAAACAGATACCATTTATATGACTTTTCTGGGATAGACATATATAAATTGGGCTATATATGTTTAAGGTATTTAATATTATGGATAAGTACCATTATAGACACTTAATACATAGAAGGTAATGGGGGCCCAGAAGAATGATGTGTTTAGATGGTGAACGTCGTAGGTGCTGACAGATAAGAAAGATACTCCAGGCAAAGCTTGGGGCTTGTGGGTAAGAGTAGACATGATAAATATTTCCTGAGTTAGCTTGAGAGGTGCCAAAGGGAAGCAAGGTAATAGACTGAGGCAAAGGAAGCAAATCTGTGAATCCTTTCATACAGCACTTAATCAAATCATCAGGGGAGCCCTCGTCTCTGACCTCCTGGACCTCATCCTCCAGGGGAAGAAGGTACACATTCCCAAAGGGGAAAAACAGCAGTGCTAGGGTCTGCCTGTCCCACTCCCACCCTGTACCTCCTTATTCTGTCCCTAAAGTATGCCTTAGAAAGTCTGAGGGAAAGCAAGAGAATCTGAACCTTAAGGACGTACTTTGTTTTGTTTAGTAGATTTCATTTTTTAGAGCGGTTTTAGCCTCATAGCAAACTTGAGCAGAAGGTACAGAGATTTCTCCTATACCCCTGCCCCAACACATGCACAGCCTCTCCATTATCAACATCTCCCACTACAGTGATATATCTGTTACAGTTTCATGAACCTAAACTGACAGCATTATCATCCAAAGTTCATAGTTTATATTAGGGTTCCCTCTCAGTGTCGTATGTTCTTTAGGTTTGGACAAATGTGGAATGACATATATGTACCATTATAGTGTCCTACTATAATGGTTTCACTGCCCTAGAAGATCTTCCGTGCTCTGCCTATCATCCCTCCCTCCCCCACCCAACCCCCCTGGCAACCACCTTTTTTTTTTTTTTTATTGTCTCATAGTTTTGCCTTTTCCAGAATGTCATAAAGTTGGAATCATACAGGGTGTTGCCCTGTATGATTGACTTCTTTCACTTATTAATATGCACTTAAGTTGCCTTCATGTTTCCTCATGGCTTGATAGCTCCTTTCTTCTTAATATTAAATATTTCATTATCATGGTATATTACAGTTTATTTATCGATTCACCTCTGGAGGGACATCTTGATTGTTTTAAGTTATGGCAATTATGAATAAAGATGCTGTAAACACTTGTGAGCAGGTTTTTATGTGGACGTCAGCTTCCAACTCCTTTTGGCAAATACCAAGGAGTATGACTGCTAGGTCATACATACTTTGCTTAATTTTTTAATAGCTAATACATTTGAGCAATTCAAGATATCGAACAGTATGAAAAAGGAACATGGTGCAAAGCCTCCCAACCATTTTTGCCATCTGCCACTTCCTCAGAACCACTGCCCTCAGATTCCCCCTCTTCCATTTTATTATTATAATGTTTCTTACCTTTATGTATTTGTAGGAAATGATGAATATTTATACTTTATATTTCTAATATTAAACATAATTTTGTATCTTGCTTGTCTCATTAATGCATCTCACAGGTCTTCTCATATCACTGCATGAAGAAGACCAGTGGGGCTCATAGCTGCATTGTTTTCCATTTTATGGATTTAATCTACTTTCTACTTATGGGCTTTTGGGTTGTTTCCAGGTTGTTGCTATTATAAATAAACACACACACACACATATATACATACACACACGGGTCACATGTATACAGATATATGTGATAGATAAATTACTAGAAGTAGGGTTAAAGAATCAACAAATATATCCAATTATAACTTTCAACACCCTGTCAGATTGTCCAGAAGGATGGTGCCCATTGGCTCTGTTACCAGCAAACACATGAGAACACTGCTTCTCCACTCCACAGGCTACAGTCAAACTTTCAGATTTTGCCAATCTGTTAGGTGACAAAAGGAATCTCAACACAATTTTTAATTTCATACTCCTTTTTATGATGAGGTTGAGCATCCTTTTGTGTTTCAAGATCACTTTCATTTCTTCTTCTGGGAACAGTTAATATCTTTTGCCAATTTACAGTTGAGTTATGTGTGGTTTTTTTTTTTATCAGTTTCTGCAGGTTCCTTATGCATTGAAGAAAGCAATTTTGAAAATAATCCTCACTTTCATATCTTACTTTTCTTGCTTAACTGAATCAATTTTGCCCTAAGAGAAAAAAAGGTGTAATGGTTGAGAACAATGCAGTAATTATAGTTTTTAGAAGATCAGTTGTTATTAGAGATCTGTGTATAAATCTATATGTATGTACCTTTGAAGGAAAAACTTTTCAGATGGATTATTTTATAGCTATGATCTAGGTCATGAGTAAAGCTAAAAAGCTGAGTCTCTTGGTTTTAACATATTCTAATCTAATGACCTACAAGGTCTTTTTTGTTTTTTTTTTAATTAACTTATCCTTATAGTTAATTTCTATAGAATAAGTCCAATTTATTTATTAATCCAGCAATATTTATTGAGCACCATTTGTGTGGCTAGGAAGTGGGGGTGTTGCAGTGAACAAAGCACATGAAATCCCTGACAGGTAGGAGAGACCTATAATACATAAAATATACAGTATATTAGGTGGCAATGAGTATTCTGGAGGAAAATAGAGCAAGAAATGGGATCAGAAAGTGCCAGGGAAGGGGGCACCTCACAGTTTTAAATTGTAAATGTAATCAAGGAAGACCGCTCTGAAAAGATGACGTTTGATTCAAGGACATGAGAGAGAGACAGCCACAAAGATATTTGCGGAATTTCCAGACAGAGAGAACCGCAAATACAAAGGCCCTCCAGTGGGAAGGAAAGAGGAGAGTATAAAATCAGGTCAGAGGCAACAGGCACTGTGCCAGCAGGAGTCCTTCACCCTTTACTCTGAACCAGACAGAAAGTACTGGAAGATTTTGAACAAGGCTGCACATGATCTGGGTTGCATTTTACTAAGATTATTTTGTGTCTCATGCTGAGAATGGGGGGTCCAGGCTCAAGCAGGGAGACCAGCTCAGAGACTGGGACAGGAGTCCAGGAGAGAGATCACGAAATGTGTCATGAATAAAGTGATTTTACCTTCTCAACTTCTCTGTTTTAGCAGAGAACTTAATCTGGCTTTCCCTTGGAAAGTGTAGCAAAACTAGAGAAACATTTTTAAGAGCAATTGCCAAATATGTAAAAGAACAATTAGATAACAACTGGGTCTTATTCTTTAGTATTTACTCTGTATCCTCTTCTGCTCTTACATTTATGCTGACACCAAATTCCTTAACCTCATTCCTTAACCTTTTGTAGGAATTTGCTTACTCCCACAGCAGCCAGGCAGCTGGGACAGGCCACTGCTGCATAAAATAAGTATATATGTAACACACACATGCACACACATACACATACATGTGTGTGTATGTTGCATAGAATAAGGATTCTAACTGGGGGAGGTGCTGCTTTTCCATCATTTCCTTCTATTTAAATTTCTCTTTAAAGAAGTGGGAAATGGATCTGGTGTTTTGAACCTGATTGCTGTCCCGTTTCTCTTCCCTCACCCTTGGGTTTCTGTAGTATACGGTCTTCAAAGAAGAGGTCTCTCCCTCCCTTTCTCTTTCTTCTGCCTCCTCCTGCCTCTCCCCCCAACCCCCAGCCTTATATCAGAGCATTTCTTTTATCACCAAGCTCAGGACACTTGCTATGGGCCAGCCCCAGAGGTGAGAGGTTGTTCTTAGCACTTCGGTAATTCTGTGACCTCTGATTGGATTCATCACAGGCCAAGCCCCGTTCTCTGACAAAAAGTAAAAGTCCACTGTAAAATTAGGACAGTTTTCCTTTCACTTGTTTCATAGTTACTCAGTAACGGGATACTTCTGCGTAATGCTCTGTTCTCAGTTTCCCTCTGAAATAGTAAGAGGCTTTCCCATGTGATTCCCAGGATCACTTTCTCCTGCCTGCTTTGCCCGCCACTACTTTACATCGACAGAGGCAACCGGCTTCTGTGTCCCCAGTGAAGTGATACTGGAAATTCTTTGTTAGGTAACACAGACTTAGCATTAATATTTTTAAAAAGATTTTATTTATTATTTGGCAGAGAGACACACAGTGAGAGAGGGAACACAAGCAGGGGCAGAGGGAAAAGGAGAAGCAGACTCCCCACTGAGCAGAAACCCAATGCCCGGACTCGATCCCAGGAGCCTGGGATCATGACCTATGCCGAAGGCAGACGCTTAAAGACTGAGCCACCCAGGCGCCCCAGCATTAATATTTTTTTAAAAAACACAAAAAACACATCTTGCATGCATACTTGATGTGTTGCTTGGGTTTTGCAGAGTTGTGGTCATTCCTAAATCAGGGTAGAACACAGGGAGACATTGGAGGCTCTCCAGGCTGGTAAAAATGGGCGGGTGATTGAGGATGCTGGAAAAACGCTGAGATTTCCTCCTGTTGAGGAAAACCCTTGGTTGGGAGACAAGCACTGTTTTGTTTGTGCTATAACTGTTTAAGCAAATGGAACATTAAAGCTGGAATACCCTTCAGGGGCATCCGGTCCTGCTCTCTCCCTTGTAAGGTTAGGAACCCAAGGCCAGGGATGTTAAGGGATTTCTCTGAAGTTAGTGAAAGAGGTGGAAATAGATCCCAGGTCTTCCTGGGTTTCCGTGCAGTGCTCTTTTCTTCAGCATACATCATGGAAGATCATGCTACTGGACCTGAGCAAGAAGACTATATCATGATTTCTCACTGACCTTTTTCCAGTGAGCATTTTATTGACCATCAGTCTATAAAGAAAATAACAGAAAACTAGAAGGTATCTGGTCTCTGTATCTAGCGAACTACATAGAACCACAAATATCACTTTGTTTAAAGTAGTTTGACCTCTGGGTACCTGGGTGGCGCAGTCGGTTAAGCATCAGACTCTCAATTTCCGTTCAGGTCATGATCTCAGGGTCATGATCTTAGGATGGTGAGATCATGTCCCACGTTGGGCTCCATGCTGGGTGTGGATCCCGCTTAAGATTCTCTGTGTCCCTCTGCCCCTCTCCATTCTATTCTCTCTCTCTCTTTCTCATAAACAAATAAACAAACAAATGTAGTTTGGCCTCAAAATAACATGTAGACTCCATGTGTGATACTTTAATTCATCTCTTAAGTGCTCCCAACAAAAGGGCATTCAACAGCATTCTGTTAATGACAGATTATTATTCAGGAGTTTAAAAAAGAAGGGTGCTTTTGGGAAGAAAAAAAATGTTCCTAGACCAGAAGCAATTAAAAGTAATAAAATTTAGACTAAAATAAATCTGTGTTCCCAAATCAAGCAAGAGAACAGAGCATTTCTAAAGTGGTTCTGTTATTCTGAAGAGAAAGTTATCTAATACAAGAGACTGATTAAAGAAGATTTGATTAATATTTTTCAATTTTTTCAGTAAATGAAGTGAGATGAAAGAAATATTTGCCATTGGAGGCAAATTACAGAATGGTAGTATTTGTCTAAGCCCACAGACATATTGACCTTGAAGACAACATTTAAATATAGACTTAGTTACAAACAGAAAGACAAATTCCATACGCTTTCACTTAAATGTGGAGCGTTACTGAACAGGCAGTGGGCAGGGGATGGATTAAATGGGTGACAGGTGTTGTATGTAAGGGATGAATCACTAAGTTCTGCTCCAGAAACTAATATTACACTGTATGTTAACTAACTGGAATTTAAGTAAAAACTTGAAAAAATAAAAAAATAAAATGAATGAATAAATAAATGGCAGAAGCAGACCCATAAATACAGAGGGCAGACCGATGTTTGCCAGAGGGATGGTGTGGGGAGGTGAGCAAAATGAGTCAAGAGGGGAGTGGGAGATACAGGCTTCTAGTTATGGAATGAGGAAGTCACAGGGATAAAAGGTACAACCATAGGGAATATAGTCAATTATAATAGTATTGTTTGGGGACAGATGGCCACTATGCTTGTGGTGAGCATAGCATTAATGTATAGAGATACTGAATTTTGTCATCCACCTGAAATCAATCTAACATTGTGTGTCAACTATACTTAAATATTTTTTTTTTAAGATTTTATTTACCTATTTGAGAGAGAGACAGTGAGAGAGAGCATGAGAGGCGAGAAGGTCAGAGGGAGAAGCAGACTCCCTGTGGAGCTGGGAGCCGGATGCGGGACTCGATCCCGGGACTCTGGGATCGTGACCTGAGCTGAAGGCAGTTGCTTAACCAACTGAGCCGCCCAGGTGCCCCCACTTAAATATTTTTTTAAAAAAAAAAGGATAAAAGAGTATGCACAGAGCATCAGAATAATAAAAAAGAAATTAGAGGTTAAAAATAGAGATAGATAAATATGGACTTAGTTGTACTAAGGTTTTGTAATGAGGGGAAGAACTTCTCCTCCAGCCCTGCCTATTCACAGGCGTGACTGGGGCTCAAAAACCAGATCTAGACTTAATTCCAGCGAGAAGATGTAAATTATTTCAGAAATAGGATGCTATGGTGATAACACCTTACCTTTTATGTTGTATTCTATTATTTACAAAGCACTTTTATATGTTGCTTCAACTGGTATTTAGAATAACTCTGAGTTATGAGAAGAATGTTTTTGCCTTAAAGCTGTTGTCCCATTTTACAGACAAGAAAGCGAAGCTCAGAGAGATTGTGGCTTGCCCAAGGCTCTATCTCAGGGTTATAGCAGAGGCCAAAACTCAATCCAGGTTTTACAGTCCCCAGCCTGGTAGTCCCACCCATGCCTGTGCCTGCCTTTCAATGGGTTTCCCTAACTGCAAACATAGGGGCATGAGGGAGAATTGTCAGTCTCTCCTCAGCCCTGCCTTGTGACATCTTGGACAAGATCTATACCTTCTTGTGGATACAGAACCAGCCTCTTCCCCTTTAACCTGTTCTTCCAATAAATTGTAGCTCCGAATCGCCCCCTGTGGATGTCTACCTTCAGACGTGCAGTCCTTAGTACGTATTATGGGAATTGCCCAGTTTCATGATTTGCAGCCCTAAGGAAGCTTGGACTCTTAGCCTTGATTCGCTCTCTTGGCTTTTCCCCTAGTCTTTAAGAAGGTAGTGGAAAAGCTGTGGAAGCAGCAGAAGTTGTGTGGGACGTTCAGTGCAGGGAGGTGGAAAGGAGGACATCTTCATGCCAAGATGTTGCCCTGCAGAGACCACACCTTCAGTCAAGGGATCCTTGTGGATGTGCAGAGACCTGTTCCTTGCTCTAGAAGAATGGTGTCTGCTCCATCCAGCTCACAAAATCCTCTGGGATTTAAATGAGATAATCTATTTTTTTACATTCTCTTTATTGCTTTGTATTTACTTATATTCTGCCTCTTTTTAAGATCTGAGCTAGCTGTATAATTGATATAAAAGTACTTTTAAACTGCTAAGGGAATGTAACTACAAAATATTTTGGACCATTTATAGTGTCCTCTGCCTGGTATTTCCTTTCCCATTGCCATTTATGCTTTATCTCAAGAATTGCTTTTTATGTCTTTCTTTAGATTGATTGATAGCAGTGGCAATAATCATGGGTTACATCTGGATATACAAGGGTGTGACTGTAATGGTTGTAAAAATGGACTTTAAAAATTATTATGCAAATATCTGATTCTTATCTCAGATTTTATTGCTAAAATTGTGGATCTGCCTGACCCAAGGCTTAGAAGAGTTAGACTCTCTCCACCCACTATCAACCACCACCTTCTCCAACTTTGCGGTTCCTCCTACCACCAGTGAATGCCACTCTGGTCACATAGTGAAAACGCCAGTTAATCAGTAAATTTATGAATGAAGTGAACTCTGTAGAGTGGAAGAAGTTTTAGCGAAGGTTCACTGTAACAGGAAGGGCAGAATGCCTTTACTTCCTTACTTCTCTGATTATGGCAGTCATGCTGGGAGGTCGCTTGTGGCTGCAGGCGGGAGAGAGCGTGCCCACATGGAGAGGCCACATTCAGTCAGCAGTAACGTGCCTCACAGACTCTCATGGCTCGGATTCTTATCAAGTGCTCCGCTAGGTACCAGGCAGCGTTGGAGGCGCTGAAGCCACGGTCATGAGTGAAGCAGACAAACCTCTTTCCATGTGGAGCTTATGTGTTCACAGAGAGACAGGAGACAGATTACAGGTCAGTGTGGCTGGAATAGTGTGGCCATGAACAGCTGCAGATGGTTCAGAGGGGTGGGTTCTGGAAGGCCAAGGTGAGGGAGGAGTTTGGGTTTTATTTGAAATGCAAGAAGAATCATGGAGCAGGGAAGGTTTTTGATCAAGGAAGGAAATTAACATTTTACGTTTTCAGAAGGACCCACTGGCTATAAAAAGTCATGGGCTGATTTTAGAGATGGAAAGAGACCTTTGCCTCATGTGTGAAGTCCTCTTGATTGGGAGTTTCTGTCTACAACTCTGTGTTGAGAAGGGTCTATAATGGCAAGTTGGACTTGGGGGAAATTATTCTTAGCAGTTAGCAGAGATGCCACAGACATGGAGAATAGAGCTGACCAAGGATCAGATACGAAGTAAGTCCTAGAAGTGGCCAGTGCTATAAAATAAAAATAAGGGGGCACCTGGGTGGCTCAGTCAGTTAAACATCTGACTCTTAATTTCAGCTCAGGTCATGATCTCAGGATCGTGAGATTGAGCCTCACGTCCAGCTCCACGCTCTGTGCAGAGTCAGCTTGAGATTCGCTCTTCCTCTGCCCCTCCCCCCACTTATGGGCTCTAAATAAATAAATCAAATCTTTAAAAAAGAGAAAAGAAATAACCAAAAAGTTTGATAATCACTCAACACCGTAAAATAATAATTCCATTCCTCCCCAGTAAGCAGACCTATGGGAGGGGATTATCTTTATAAATTGCAGAAACCCATTTCCATTGCAAAGTGGGGACTATCTGTACTGATTTTCTCTGTATCCGCTTGAAGAATTTCCCATGTATTTTCACTAGAGGGCATCAGTAGTGATGGAGACTAGCAGTGTCCAGAAAATGCCAGAGAAGATGTAATAAGGTTACAATTTTAAGGAGAAATAAAGTTCTTCTGACTGTAGCCTTATCAGAACAAAACAGAACAAAATCCCAAGTAGGCGAGTTTCATTACTCTCACTCTTGGAGTTTTGTAAAGATTCAGTTGGAGCATTATCCATACCTCATCTCACCAAGGTTGATATGGCATGCCAGTCACCAAGTAAAGATTTCCCCATCCCTTCAGTAATCTTGCTGTCTCCTCCCCACCCCCCAAAAGAGCTAATATCCTTGTATACGGTCCAGTGTGTGTGATTTGGTTAAAACCATGTCTAAGAAAAGAATTAGAGATTCAGCCTAACAGTGAGAACAGAATCAAATGAAGACAAGGATAACTTTCAAGGTACTGAAAGAACTGTCAGCTCTTTAAAAATGGCAGGCTTGAGTTGTTACATACCATTCATAGTACCATAAACCAGCCATACACTTGTTATGGCTTTCTTTGATTTATAACATGATGTTTTATGTTTATCCTGCACACAGTAAGTATAACTAGAAATCTATGCATTGGAAAAGGTCCTCCATGTCTCCTGACCCTGAACTTTTAAACATCTTTCCAAAAACTTAAAAAAAATAATAATAATAAGATCTTAGGAACGGGGGACAGGGAATTGGAAGTTTAGATCTAAAACAAGACAAGTTGATTCCTATGTTCAAGTTGGGTCTTGAGCCAAGTACATTGAGTAGTTAACTGTTTCCCCAGGGAAGGAGTGGGACCCCAAAGACCTAAGCTGTGCACAGTTAACCATCCTGAGTAGTAATTCTACTGTGAGATTCATGACTAAGTGATTGAACCAAGGGTAGGAGGAAGGTAGGATTTTCCCTTTTCTGTCCCTGGGACTTTAGAGGCACATGGACAACAGTGTTTGTAACCTGAGAATTTGTGTACAGTTTTCAGCATTTGAAAATTCTTAGAATGATGACTGAAAATTGAAGTGCTCATTGGTTTGCGATGCTATTTGTGTTGTATAGTTTTTGACACTTTGCCAAATGTTTTCCTGTGAATTACTCTCTTAGGAGGGCAGGTAGGCAGGAAGATAAATGTAGCTGAAGATCCGTGAGGAAAGCCCCACAAGGTAGCGCTGGGCCAGAAGCACACAGAGCAGTCAGTTCCGCCATGACAGGGCTCGAAACAAAGCACCCCAATGCCGGTGCCAAACCCAGATGAGTATCTGTTAGTTGCTCGAGCCTGTGTGGTGAGCTGGGTTTCAGCTGATCTTGTCTGGGTTCTGCAGGGTTCACCTCCAAGACACAGGCTGGGTTCTGGTCTCACCATACCTCTTGCATCCTCCTCGTAGCGACAGCTATAAAATAATGCTCTTCCTGTGACAAGAGACAGGAAGAGCACAATGCACACATCTAAACCTGCACTGTGTCAATACCACTGACATCCATTATTCACACCAAATATCATCTCCACGGGGCAAGGAAGGGAGGGTGGGGAGAGGGGCAAGAAGAAATATTTCCTGGATACTAATTTAATCTCCCAGATTAGAGTTTATGACTTCTGGGCTGATCAGCTACCCCTGGCTAAAATAAGTGACTCAGAGCCTTGATTTGTATAAAATGATGTTGATTTAAAACTCTTCTTTGGGCCATTATCATAGGGATCATGCAAGACAAATAGACACGATGATGGCATAATACCTCTTTTGCTAGTATAGAGGTGAAAGGAAAAATCTTGATTTATGTATGATGCGAGGAATATTTTACCCCCAAATACTCAGGTAAGATAAGATAAACTGACTACTAACGATTGGCTCAGTTTTAAGATCTGATGAAAGTTCCTTCACTTGCGCTTGTCCTCAATACAGCGCTGTCAGAATGTCTTTTTAGCTGCCAGACAATAATGTTTGCAACAGAGATTATTAAGAAAGGACATCATGGTGTAGCTACACAGTGCTTTCCCCTCTATAGCCAGCTTGGTAAACCCAACTAATAATCTCCTGACTGCTAAAAAGAACAATTGATATTCTCTCAACGCTCATCCTTGCTCTCCATGAGTGCATTAAAATCACAGACTTACCTATAAGGAGTTCGAAGAGTATTGAAATGTCTGTGATTTTCATCATTTCTTTATTGCCTCAGAAGGAGTACTTGAGGATAGCTTGAGTATTTACTCTCCCTAGAGTAACACTGCTTTCCCACGTACAGTATGTCTGCCTCGTAGATGTAGAACTTTACCGTACGAGATGATCAGTTTTTCAAGCATATCAGTAGTAGTTGTGATAATGGTAGTCATAGCTAGCAGGTATTAAATGTTTACTGTGCATGAGACACTCCTACCAGCTCTTGAGGTGCATTTCCTGATGGAACGCTCACAGTAACTGAAGTAAGTACTACTATTACTCCCATATAGGGCAGCAGAGGCACCGAGAGAGCTTTTTTTTTTTTTTTTAAGTATTATGTCCAAGGTTACTAGAACTGGGAAGACATGGTCTGGCACTTCCTGTGAACACAAGACAGATTCGTTTTCCTAGACAAAAGGTTAAGGCACTGACTGCCTACAGAAAGTGCATTGGGAGTGAAAAGAGTACGTTTGTGTGCATGCTTTTTTTAAGAGCTCTTTTAGCTTCACAGCAAGACTGAGGGAAGACACAGAAATTGCCCATACGTACCCTGTGTGTGCACACAGTCCCGGCCTCCCCGGTATCAACATGCCCCATGAGAGCGGGACATTTGTTAGAATTGCTGATCCTGCATTGTCCCATCATTTTAACTGAGAGTTCATAGTTTACATTAAAGTTTACTCCTGGTGAGCAAATGTATAATGTGGGTGTGGACAAATGTATAATGAGATGTATTCACCTTTACGGTATCATACAAAGTAATTTCACAGCCCTGAGAAATCCTCTGTGCTTTGCCCACTCCTCCCTTCCTCTGCCCCAACCCTGGCATCCACTGATCTTTCTACTGTCTTTGTAGTTTTGCCTGTTCCAGAATGTCAGCTCGTTGGAAGCATGCTGTTTTATATTGATGGCTAAAGGACATTTGTGCTCTGTTGTGCTGCTGCAGGCTTAGTGTATGGTTGAGGTCCAACTTCAAGTCTTTGCCAGTGGAGACACAGAGGGGTGTCCTGGTGTAGTGACGAAGAGCATGGACTCCACCTCTAGCTGGGCTGGGTTCAAATCCGGCTCTGCCACATGTGAGCTGTGTAACACGGACAAGGTGCCCAGTGTCTCACTACCTCGATTTCTCTGTGTGTAAGGTATAAGGTGGAGATGGCCATAGCCCCTCCTCCACAGTGTTGTCATGAGGACTAAAGTGAGTGCGTATTTGCAAACTACTTAGCATATAGAAAATAGAAAATTGCTAAATATCTAATAGGAGGCTTGGGTAGCCCAGCTCTTTGCGAAGGGGCAGTAGACTGGGAGCAGAGTCCTCGTTCAGCCTGTCGCAGTAGCCTGCATCATGGCCTCAGGCAACTCAACCTTTCCAACCTCAGTTTACTCCTGTAAAATGAAGTTCTTAGACTCCCTGATTGCTCACACTGCCCCTGAAGGTGCTGAGCACCCCCTTCCTGATCTCTTTCTCCCTTAGGGAAGTCTAGATGGAGGGATGGCTGGGGACGCATGGAGAATGAGACACAGAATCTTTCCTCTCCTTTGTTTTCTGGGCACTGTGAAGACATGATTTGTGAACAGTACACTTTAGACTTGCAAGAATGCCTGTGGTTAAACTTACCTAGAGAAAGACATCTTATGGGGAAGAGGAGCCTTCCTTGACTTTTAGATTGGATAGTTTGAAGACCTCGTCAGGGACTGCGCACTCACAAAGCCACAGTTGTACACATGTCCGAAAAGCCAAGCCATCAGAAGTAAAAATATTTAATGAAGTAGAAGAATGTTTGTTTCTAGAAGTTGCTAAGAGATTACTCATTTTAAAACGCCCTCGTTTAGGAATTAAAAAATGATTTGCCGCAGCCAGAGTAGGTCACGTTGCTTCCGTCTCCTGCATGCACCGTCTGAAGGTGGCTGCCGAGCATTTTGAGGTGGCCATCAGGGGACAGCATCAGGGCAGTGCAGTTCTGTTCAGCATGAATGTGTCATGTCAGAGCCTCATGGATAACATTCAAGGTGTGCCAGATCTCAGTCATTATGTATTTTGGGGCTATCAAGTGTGTTAAAGCTGTGACTTGCAGGTGTGTGAACATATGTATTATTTATGTATCATTTCCAAAATGCCTGTTTAGATGGCGCCTGGGTGGCTTAGTCGTTAAGCATCTGCCTTCAGCTTGGGTCATGATTCCAGGGTCCTGGGATCAAGTTCCAAGTCGGGCTCCCTGCTCAGCGGGGTGTCTGCTTCTCCCTCTCCCACTCCCTTTCCTTCTGCCTGATGTTCCCCTGTTCATGCTCGCTCACTCTCTCTGTCAAATAAATAAATAAAATCTTTTTTAAAAAAAATTAAAATGCCCATTTAGGTCACTCTGCTTTTTTGGAGTTGAGAGATCTAACATCCCCATATTTTGGAACAAGTTTAGCCCTGTCCATCTGGGGTAAACTCTCCTCTTCTGTACAGGAATTGTGTTTTACTTATGTTTTAAAAACTATAAATAGGGGTGCCTGGGTGGCTCAGTGGGTTGAAGCCTCTGCCTTGAGCTCAGGTCATGATCCCAGGGTCCTGGGATTGAGCCCCATATCGGGCTCTCTGCTCAGCGGGGAACCTGCTTCCTCCTCTCTCTCTGCCTGCCTCTCTGCCTACTTGTGATCTCTATCAAATAAATAAATAAAATCTTAAAAAAAAAAAACTATAAATGGTTTAAATCCAGCTTATCTGTCTCATCAGACTATCAACTGAAGTGTTCACTGCTGGCTTGGCTTTCCTAATAGGAGACAGTGAAGGTTGCATAAAAATTCTTCTGCATACTTGTCAATATAGTTTTCTTATATTGATAACCCATTAGTATTGTTGCCATAATTTATTATAGGTTGCTTATGACCATATGTGTTTTGTGCACTGCTGTATATCCACAGTGCCTAGAACAGGGCCTGGCAAACAGTAGGCACATAATAAATATTTGTAGAATAAACATGAGAATGAAGGAATACTCCTAAAGGATTTAAGGATATTATACATTACATAAACAAGCAATAAGAGTGATTGTTTGAAATCTCACTAGCATGATCCATAACTGTGTTTGTTGTTGACCTTCTAAAGGACCAGAGCCCTTCTGCTTTACTGAAATAATCCTGAGAAGGGCCTCAGGGTCACCTCCCCTGCCAGGTGATACAATGACCACGGCTCTTTGCTGAAATTCTTACTACTTTTCTTACAAGCTCAGTAAGAAAGAGTAAATGTATTTGTTAAAATATAAAACAATTCTAAAAATTTTTAATTGTGAACGTTTGAATATATTGTTGAGAGGAGCTAATTATCAAGCACATCTAACATTTCCTGTGGCATTTTGGACATGCTCATTTTTATATTGATTTATTGACTTATGAAACACTTGTTTGGTGATATTATTTATGTTGGATGATATTAAGTCTGTTTACAAGAGATATGCTAAAGTCTTAGACTTAAAAGATCTCATCTCTGTTGCCACCCCTCCCAAAAAAGAAAGAAAAGCGATAGCTTACAAATCCTGATTTCACCTCTCAAGTCCTTCGAACATATTTGGGGTTTCTAATTTGTTGATTGATGTAACTGTTTACTCGTATGTTTTCCTGTTATTGAAGTTAGAAACACAGCAGTGTCCCATAAGATACAAGCCAAAAAAAAAAAAAAAAATTTTTGGTGAGAAGGAAATGAGGGGAATACAAATTAAAGTTATTTTCCTGATGGATCCAGGTCTTACCTATGAGCGAATGAGTACCTTCCAGTTTAGGTTTTCTCTTCCTGTGGGTTCCAGTCTGTTTTCCTAATGCCCGAAGCCACTGCGGTTATAGGTTTTTTAAGCTGAGTCACTAGAATGTGTACCATTGTTCTCCTCTTGTTTTCCTGCGGTATTTCAACGACCCGCAGCACACAAGCAGGGCAGTTTGAGGGAAAACCTTTCCAGTTCTCTGTCCTCCCACCCCCTCCCATGGCAGAGCGAGTGATTTCTTCTGTGCCGGCCCTCCTCCCTGGCCTCCCGCTGCGTGTGATCGTCCTCTGCAATGTCCCTGCAAGAAGAGAAGGTGAAAATCAGCCTGCAGGTTTAAATTAATTGCACTCCTCAGTTATGCTCAGAGTTTCGCCAGTTCTTTACATCACAACATTCTAAACTTCTAGTTTAAACATAATTGGAAAGAGAAAGCTGACATTAAAGTAGTTACTGACAGAGTAAACTTAACTAAAGCATAACAATGTAAAATACTCATATGCAAATAACTTGAATAATCTGATAAAGTCATTCATAGGCCCTTGAATATTTTATTAAAGATAACTGTTACTGGTTCAGAGCCCTGGGTTCCAGCACCTTTTTGTTTTTCAAACTTATGTGCTGAATCATACTGTGTTTGTTCTAATGGAACATCACTTTTATTCATAGTGGAAATCGCTTTTAAAATACAATTTTTTCATGGAGTTATAAATGTAATGCATGTTCCTGCCCCTCCCCCCCCCAAAATGGTAGAGCCTCCTCCATTTGAAATTGTGTACTTGGTGGTTAAGATCTGAAGGATGCTGGATACAAGAGAGCAGTGCCTGTGTTTTACTGGGGCTGGCTTCAGATATTTGAGTTTATCC
Source organism: Martes martes (assembly GCF_963455335.1). Taxonomy (NCBI): domain Eukaryota; kingdom Metazoa; phylum Chordata; class Mammalia; order Carnivora; family Mustelidae; genus Martes; species Martes martes. The sequence goes on from NC_137899.1 coordinate 36,956,430, forward strand.
TGTCTTCATTTGGAAAAGAAACAGATGCACTTAGTGGCTCTGCCTCCAGGCTCCCGAGGGATGGTGTCCGTATCCACACTGGCAGCACTCTTCACCCTGTATTTGTAATTCTGTATTTACATTTCGGTGCCACTGAACTATAACTGGGACTTTTACCCACTTCTCTGTGTCCAGTGCAGCTCCTGGCACCCCAGCAGGTGCCTAGGTCACATTTGCTAAAAGAATTCAGAGTTTACATGAGTAGTGATGGAAGGCAAACACAGGGAAACCTCATTCTTCCTTATTTTTTCTGACTTTCCTATGGCGTGTTTCAGTTTGGGCTTTTATGCACAGCTAAATTGGACATATTGTATTTCTGGGGAAAAAAATTCTATTAGCATATCCTGTCAAACTCTAAATAGAGGCAATTCTTAGAACTTATATTTATGTGCAGCCATTAATTGCCAAGAATAATAATTTACTTGTAAATGCAAGATTGTATTAATTTTATCTGTAATGGAATTCTTGTTCCTCCTGAAATCATAGCAAATTATTAAAATTGCTTTGTGGGGAGTACAAAGTTAAGGAGATCAAATTTGCTTTACAAGAACACTTGATGTAATTAATTTTTAAAATATATCTTGCTTTTTTAATACCAGACTTCAGATAATAATTTTTTTAAAGACCTTTATAAAAAGAACTGTTCCCCCCATTTCTCCTTTCTTTGTCAGTGAATCCTCCAACCTAGAATATGCCTTTAAGTTTCTACTCGACACCAGCTGGCTGAATTACGTTGTGACTGTATAATGCAGTCTAGTAGAGAGTAAACTCAGACATTCCATGTTCTTTTGAGACTTTTAATTCATAATTGTTGGTGAGCACTTTGACCCATAGCTTTAGAACAATGGCTCTTTGGAATCAGGCCTGATCTTCGGCAAATGCATGCCATTAGAGCATAATGACTAGTTTCTGCCCTGATTGGTCAGAGTCCATGCCTGGCAGGTTCTTAAATATTTTAACAATTATCCCAGCTTGAGTAGTGACTCTGAAGCTCCATAAAAACCTTCAGTACTTTCTGAATCATCTTGGAAAGATTCACGTATTCTTGGCATGACAGCTGAGTTCAGTATGAAATTCTCAATCTTGGGAACTTGGGAATTAGAGATCCGTAAACCCTCTGTTCCTCATCTTAATGCCTACCTTTCTGTCATAGCCTATATCCAATCCATCAGTAAATCTATTGCTCTGCCTTTTAACAAGCTGCGGACGGACTGACCCCTTCTCACTGCAGTCACTGTTTCTCGGGCCCAGAGTATATCATCTCCCTCTCGTACAGTTGTAAAAATAATTTGCTTGATCTCCCGGTTCTGTCCTTGCTCCTGAAAGTGTGTTCTTGAAACAGAAGGCAAAATGTGTGGATGGTGAGTTACAGGCCATAGGGGCTCCATATGAGCCCGTCTTCTGCCCTGTGCCCCTTCTCTGTCTCAGCCTCCACTTCTCTCTCCCGGGCTTTCTGTCTGCTCCAGCCACCCTGTCCTTTAGGCTCACTCCAGTCTTGCATGTTCTACTGGAATATGAGCTCCCTGCCTGCATGAAGGGTTTCTGTGTGATTCCCTTCTGTGTAGCCTCAGCCACCAGGAAGGACACCTGGCACATAGTAGTTGCTTAATAAATAGTAGTTGAACCAATGAATCATTGCACAGTATTTCCAGTCACTCTGTTTGGATAAAGACTGTGTTTAGAAATGGGAAATTGAGCAGGTTCTTAAATTTCTTTTTGTTCTTTCTATCTAATGGTATTCTTCCACAGAAAATATACCATAACAAAAGCAATACCAGTCATTTAGATTCTCTCTTTTAAAAGCTTGTCCTTAAAAGCAGACAACACTGAAAAGAGACACCAACCAATATTAAGCAATACTTAAGCCTTTAAGTATGAAATTTTTAAAAAGAATCAAGATTAATATGAACAAGATGCCATTTAATTTTATTGGAGGACATACACACAAATCCTTTCTGAATGGAAAGACACACCAAAAGGTTATGTACAAAGATTTTACATCATTCTTTTCAGATAAGTAGATATTTTAATGACACTCCAACCAGATTTCCAGTGGGAACTTTATTTTGTTGACTGACTGTTTTGTTTGAAACTCACCTTCCCTCATCACTTAATCTAAAGTATTCCTCTCATACTGGTCTGTCTACATTATATCTCCTTGTTTTATTTTGCTAGAACACTTTTTTTGCCCACCTTATATTGAGATAGAATAGACATATAACAGTGTGTAAGTGTAAGGTGAACAACAGAGTGATTTTATGTATGTCTATGTTTACATATATATATATATATATATATATATATATATATAACAAAATGATACCACAGTAAGTTTAGTTAACACACGCATCACATCATGTGATTACAATTTTTATGTGTCTGTGGTGAGAACTTTGAAGATCTACTCTCTTAGCAACTTTCAAATATACAGTGCGATATTGTTAACTAAAGTCACTATGCTTTACATTACCTCCCCAGAATTGATCCATTTTATAACTAGAAATTTATATCCTGTGATTGCTTTTCATCCATTTCTCTATCTCCCCATCCCCTGCCCCTGGCAACCATTAATCTGTTCCCTGCTTTTGTTGAGTTCAAGTTTTTTTAGATTCCACATACAAATGAGATCATACAGTGTTTATCTTTCTTTGACTTATTTCACTTAGCATAATGCCCTCAATGGGCACAATGCCCACATTGTTGCAAATATCAGGATTTCCTTATTTTTTACGGCTGAATACTGTCCCTTACATATATACACTACATTTTTTTCACTCATTTCATCCATCAGTGGACACTTTGGTTGTTCCCATATCTTGGCTATTGTAAGTAGTGTCGAGGTGAACATAAGGCTGCAGAAATCTCTTCAAGTTAGTGATTTAATTTCCACCAGAAATTAAATATCCTCCTATGGAATTGTTGGATCATATGATAGTTGTATTTTTAATTTTTTGAGAAACCTTCCTACAGTTTTCCATAGTGGCTGTACCAATTTACAGTCCCACCAATAATGTATAAACATTCCCCTTTCTCCACTTTCTTGCCAGCACTTGTTATCTTGTCTTTTTGATACTAGCCATTCTGACAGGTGTGAAGTAACATCTCACTGTGGTTTTGATGGTTTTAATCTGATAACTAGTGATGTTGAGCACCTTCTCATGTACTTGTTGGCCAGTTGAATATCTTCCTTGGGAAAATGTCTGTTCAGGTCCTATGCCCACTTCTTAATTATATTATTTGATTTTTTTGCTATTGAGTTTTATGAGTTCTTTATATATTTTGGATATTAACCCCTTACCAGATAGGTGGTTTGCAAATATTTTTCTCCCATTCCATAGGTTGACTTTTCATTTTGTTGATGGTTTCTTTTGCTGTGCAGAAGCTTTTAGTTTGTTGTGGTCTCACCTGTTTGTTTTTGCTTTTACTGCTTGTGCTTTGGGTGTTGTATCCATAAAATCCATAAAAATGGTCTTGCCAAGACCAGTGTCAAGAATCTTTTTCCACCTCTGTTTTTGTCTGTGTTTTCAGGTCTTATATTTAAGTCTTTAATCCTTTTGGAGTTAATTTTTCTTCCTGGTTTAAAATAGGAGTCCAGTTTCATTTTTTTGTTTGTTTTCCCACCATGTATGGAAGAGATTATTTTTCCTCCATTGAGTATTTTGGCTTCCTTGTCAAACATTAGTTGGCCTAAACTCATGCCTGAGTTTAATTCTGGGCTTTCACTTTTGTTCTATTAGTCTGTGTGTCTGTTTTTATGCTAGTACCGGATTGTTTAGATTGCTATAACTTTTTGAAAGATAGTTTGAAATCAGGAATGGTAATGCCCCTAGCTTTGTTCTTCTTTCTCAAGATTGCTTTGGCCATTTAGGGTCTTCTGTGGTTCCATACACATTTTAGGATTGTTTTGTTCTTGTTTGTATAAATACAAAAAAAATGCCATTGAAATCTCAATAGGGATTGTATTAGGTCTATAGATGATGTTGGGTAGTATGAAGATTTTACTATATTAATTCTTCCAATCCATGAACACAGGATTCCTTTCCATTTATTTGTGTCTTCAATTTCTTTCATCAGTGTCTTAATAATTTTCAATATACAGATTTTTTATCTCCTTGGTTAAATTTATTCCTAGGCATTTCATTATTTTTGATGCTTTATAAATGGAATTTTTCCTTTATTTCTTTTTTACATTATTCAGTGTTAACATAGAGAAACACAACTGACTTTTATATATTGACTTTGTATTCTGTAGCTGGGCTGAATTTGGCACCAATTGTATTTTGGTGGAGATACTCTGTATATAAGATCATGTCGTCTGCAAACAAAGACAGTTTTATCTCTTCCTTTCCAATTCAGATACCTTTTATTTATTTTTCTTTCTTCCTTCCTTTTTTTTTTTTCCTTGATTGCTCAGGCTCAGACTTTAGTAGCATGTTGTTGAATAGAGAGTCAGGGCGCCTGGGTAGCTCAGTGGGTTAAAGCCTCCTGCCTTCAGCTCAGGTCATGATCTCAGGGTCCTGGGATCGAGCCCCGGGTCGCGTCGGGCTGTCTGCTCAGCAGGGAGCCTGCTTCCCTTCCTCTCTGCCTACCTCTATGCCTACTTGTGATCTCTGTCAAATGAATAAATAAAATCTTAAAAAAAATGCTGAGAGTGGGCACCCTTGTCTTGTTCCTGATATTAGAGAAAAAGCCTTCTGCCTTTCATAATTGAGTATGGTATTGGCTGTGGGCTTGTCATGTATATGCTTTTCTGCATTGGGTACATTCCTTCTATACCCAGTTTGTTAAGGGTTTTTATCATGAATGGATGCTAAATTTTGTCAAATGCTTTTTCTGCATCTCTTAAGATAATCATGTGATTTTTGTTTTTTAGTCTATTAATGTGATGTATCACATTTATTGATTTGCATATGTTAAACCATCCTTGCATTCCAGGGATGCATACTATAAAGAGACATCATTTTTTTATTGCTGGAAAATGAAAAGTAATCTGTCAGCATCTATTAAAATGTAAAATGTGCATACCATTTACCAAGCAGTTCAACATGGAAAAATCTGTCCAATAGAAACAAAGGCATTAGTATACAGAGATAGATGTGCAAGGATATTTATTGAAGCATTGTTTTTAAGGGAAAAGGAACTGGAAGCGATCTCAGTTGTCATCAGTAGGAAAGAGTCTAAATAACTATGATACTTCTAGTCTATGGAATATTATACAGTCTTAAAACAATTGTTACATCTATTTTCTTGCTTTGAAGGACTGTCTTCTGTATACTAAAAAGATTTCAGACTGTTTATTGTACAATCCGTCTTTAAAAATTAAAATAGTATCTACACATGTATATATGGGTGGGCTTGTTTTGTAAACATAAAGAAATATGTGGAAAGAGACATACCCTAGACATTAACAATTGCTGTGTCTTCAGGAGTCAAAAATAGAGAGCAGGGGAGGAGATTTTTAACATCTGTTCTGTGCTGCTTTATTGTTTAACTTGGTAAAACCAACATCTTAATTTTTAAAATATAATAAAGATGACTTAATAAAAAACGTAAATGTACATTAGAGGACATTAATAGTTTGGCTTTGAGCCAAACCAAGTAAATGTAAGAAAGAAAATGTAAATACTAAATAGTGTAAGAAAGGAGAACCACTGTTACTGTATTGGATCAGAGATATCTTCATAGTGAAGGCAGCAGCGCTCACTTCACCGATGTGTCAATGTTCTTCAGTAGACTTACAGTTTGGAGGTTTGGAATTTGTGTTTCTTTTTTCTACCCGATTAAAACTTAGTTATTCTAAGAAATAATTACTAGAAAACCAGATTATGAAATAAATCACCATAACAAAAGAAAACAATGCTTCCTTATTTAAAATGTTATGATCTTCCTGTTTTATTCTTTGTAACTGCCCGATCTAAAGGTGAAGTGTACCATGGCCAGCATAACCGTAGCTAAGTCAAACACTGTCTTTTTAAAAGTTGAGGGTTTTTTTTTTTTAAACATACTTGTAATGTATACATTTGAGACAAAGGTTGCTTATCATTTTTCTTTTTTATTTCAGAACGCTTTACCCTGTACAGCTCTAAAAACCTTAGGCAAGCATGGAATAAGTAAGTCTTTATACAGTTTGTGCTTGTTCTCGCTCTCTTTTTCTTTTCTCTCTCAGTCTTTCTCTCAATTCTTAAAACTCTCCAAATATGTTTGTCTTGACATTTTTCATTTGCTCATCCAAGTATCCATGCATACATTCATTTAACCATTAAATAGTCGGTAAGCCCTAACTGTGCACCAGCCACCATGTTCACCCTAAGCCGATGCTGTTATATATGAGTTTGGGTTCTTAGAGCAACGTGGCATTGCTTGAGAATTCTAAATCCTAAAATTCATTATGCTTAATCTTCTCATAACTGAATTCCAAGAGATGTTTTCGCAATAGCAAAATAGTATCTAAGTACAGTGTAATGACTGATTCTAATCTAAATAATGCGAGTGACAAACTTGGAGCTAGATAAAATTGATCTTTCAGATTTTTTCAGTTTACCTATTGTTCTCCTAAGCCTTGTTGGAAAGTGAAGTATGTGTATCACTTGAAATATATGTGATCTGTTTTTTTAATTTCTGTTCTCTCATCTGATCTCATTGAAATAATTTTATTTATTGGTTTTGAAATTTGATGAAATCTGAAGATCTGGGTTTCTCAAGTTATTCAGAGATCTTTTATTGCAAGCCAACGTGTTAATAAATCATTGAAAGTTGGAAAGCAGAGTGATTGAGTCACTCTCATTAGTTGTGGAGATCATATTTCAAGCATGATGCTGGGAAAAAGGTAACTGGGACTGCTTTGATTTAAAAAAAATTAATTTGTCATTAACAGAATTTTGTCTGTGGGGAATTTAGTGTTATTGCCTCGGTTTTTACTGTTACGACATGTTTCATTTTAGACACCATCAATTATAAAAACAAAAAAGAAGGAAAAAAACCTTTTTATAATAAAAATGTTGTCAGTAGATCCAGTAGACAACTTATTGTGAGGAACTCATGAAGTGAGTACTTTAAACTCTGCAGTGGTTTATTTGGAAGATTTGGCAGTTTATTTTGATTAAATTCATCCTTAGAAGAGCACTGGGATAACTATTTTCGTCTAACACAAGGCTTTGCATTTGGCCATTTGAAGAATCCGTTCTTAATGTCTAGAGTCTCCTCTGGGAGGCATGCCCTCTGTTGGGAACATTCTGTGCCTGTTCCTCCACTCTTGTTCCCTTCACCCTCCCCCTCTTCACTGGTCATCAGTCTAACAATTTAATTAAGTGCTTTCATACACCAGGTACCACATATAGTATACAGTTCCTACCTTAATGAAATGACCAAACACATTCTCTCATGATTGCTCAAGAAGGTTTGTCCAACCAGGTAACCGTCTTAGGAGACAGTTCTTTATAAAGCAGTTGAATTTCTAACCCCACCTTTGAAGTCACAGGAACATCTGGCAGATCAACACAGAGCATTTGTGGAGAACAGCCATTTCCTTCCTTCAGAGGGGCCGAGCTATAGTGACCTCTAAATTGCCCAGGAAAATAAATGGCAGTCCTTATCCACTTAGAGTAGTCAACAACAAAAAAATGGGAGATGGGTGTGTGTAGATGATGGTGAATGATATTTCTTCCACTGTCCTCTTATGGATATGACCCCACTTTGTGTACACCTGGCCCACTCCAGCTGTTCATATCTGTAGCTTGTATTCAGTACCACCCGCTACCGCAAGCTCTCAAGCACACGGGCCCTGATGAATGAATGGCGTTTCTCAACCAGCCATTCCACCATGACAGGTGGGATGCCCCAGGGAAACGAGGTTGCCTCATGTCTTTCTAAAAGAAAAGCAAAATTGGAATAGTACTCACGCATTGCTTGAATTCTGACTTGCTTGCTTCTGACAAGCTTGCTTCATTCTGACCACCTAAGACCCCATGCTTACTTTGCTCTGAGAGGTATTAATCATGTTACAACAAGAGTAGTTAATTTCATTGATGAAAATCAGGATGTACAGTCCTCTGGTATTGATGTTTTAGAAATTTTTAAAACTGTGTGCATTATGCACAATGTCCAGATTTTTTTAAAAAGATGCTAAGTGTCAGTAAATATGCTTTGATTTTAGAGGGCAAATAAGAATTCTTCAGAATATGATTTTTCGCAAAATAATAACATAGTTTTCTCCTTAAGATGTATCTTCAGAGATATTTATTACTTGCATTTTCTATGAACATAGGATTTACAATTTTTCTACCAAAATCAAGGTCTAAAATACTAAAGGAAATCCTACATTTTCATGTAAAGTATTTTTTTAAAAAATGTTTTTATTTATTTATTTATTTGACAGAGAGAGAGAGAGATCACAAGTAGGCAGAGAGGCAGGCAGAGAGAGAGGAGGAAGCAGGCTCCCTGCTGAGCAGAGAGCCCAATGTGGGGCTCAATCCCAGGACCCTGGGATCATGACCTGAGCCGAAGGCAGAGGCTTTAACCCACTGAGCCACCCAGGCGCCCCTCATGTAAAGTATTTTTAATGAACTGGTAGAACTGTGGTTTATGTCTTTCTTTTAATCCGTAACATCACATGTGCTTTAAAAAAAAATTAGAATTAGGGACTCCTGGGATTGAGTCCCACATCAGGCTCCTTGCTCAGAGGAGAGCCTGCTTCTCCCCTTGCTTGTGTGCTCTCTCTCTCTCTTTGACAAAAAAATAATTTTTTTTTTAAATTAGAGTTAATTCAAAAGCATCTAATAAACTGGGTCTTACCCTTAGATTGCTTTTAAAGCATTTTAGCAAAAATATTAAAAGCTGAACTTGAGTTAAAATTTTTAAATTATAAACATAACCTGTTCGGAACCATGCTACTTTTTAAGCTCCTGTAAGTCTTATTTTTTGTTGCCTTAAGGGTTTATCTCAAAAAACACGAAGTAATAAAAAATCACTAAAAATATTATAAAAATACTACTTTCTGGCATCCCAGTGTTATATACTGAATCCTTAGAGCCAAGCCATAGCCTCTAACCCATTAAAACCCAATGAAATTTAGAGAAAACCGAGAATTCAGAGACCCTAATTATATTATTGATCCCTCCTCCAAATGGACTTGTGACTTTGCAGCCATCGACATTTCAACATCTGTCACTTTGGAGGGAGGTCAAGGTTCAGAAGAACTGCATTTAAAGACTATTAAGCAAGTGCTGGCCAACTCCATCACTGCTAACTAATTTGCTTGTCTACAAGCACAATTGTGAAACTGGAGCAGTTGGTAAATTCTCTTGTACAGCAGTAATAGGTTCAAAATAAAGTGAACTAATTTGCAAGAACTAATTTGAATTCAATTTAGGTGGGTTAATATAAGATGGGTAGGTTAATAAAAAGGAAGTCACTGTTCCAAATTAAGTAGGGATATCTTTTAAAAAATATGTATTAACTCAGCTATTAAAGCTAGGTGATGTGTTAACCTACCTAAAAGAGCCAGAATTTCTTGAGCAGTCTCTTTGAACAGCTGTAACAAGTGACCCAGTTTATTGGGGGGGGGGCCAAGTCTGCCCTAGGTAACTCCAATACAATTCCCTCCTGACTTCATTTAAACCAGTAACCATGGGCATAATTTTATCCTTTGAAGGGTTTTTTAGTATTCTGGGGAGACAAAGCAGTGATGGGAGAAAAATATCAAAAGATCTTGCAGATATCTAAACTCAAAAGGATAATATAAAGAAGAAGTCTTAATTATAGGATTGAGAATAATAAATAACTATTAATAAAGAAAAGAAAGCCCTTTTATTCCCTCATGCTGGACATGCATGATTTGTGTGGGCTCTTCCTGCTTAAAGGAGATTTTGGATTAAAGGGAGACACATCTTAATTTTATAAATACATGTACTGTTTTCTCACTGCCTTCAAAAACATTCCGCTTTATTTCACTGGAGTTATAAAGACTCTCCCTATTTTTCTTCCAAATCTCTCTATTTATAGTTGTCTGACATGGGCATGTATATGCAATCAACCAAGAATTTCAGCCACTTAAAAGATCTTTTATTATTTTGGCTGGAGAAGCAAGCCTTAGTGTACGCTCTCCAGCACTGGTTAGGGTAGGATTCCAGGAACACATTTGCTTGTTTTGGAACTTTTTAACAGCTGAACAATTTGGGGGGGTTTGGAAAAGGAGCAAAAAGAGAACCAAGGATAAACCACAAAGCCACAGAGGGCAGATTTGGAAAATACAACTCGTGGCAGATAAAGCAGTACGTGTCCACAGACTTGACTAGGTGGAGGCCAGCCTTGCCCTGCTTTCTCCATCCACGTGCTCTGCTTCAGCTTATAATCCTTCCAGTTAGGTAAGTCCGACCGAATTTCTCCTAAGAATTGAAAGCATCACTTCTTTAAAATGTGTAGTAAGTACAGAGACATTGCCATGAAGCTCCTTCAATGGAAATGCAAGAATAGAGAAGAAGACATTAACCTGCATGTGTTTGAATGCACCAGCAGTCACAAACCCAAATTCAGAAGATTTAAGTTTTCTAACTTCGCATTCTTGCACTTTCCTTGAAAGGGTTCTTGAATTCCATGCTTAATTTTCAGAACGTATTTTAAAGATGACCTGCTCGGTTGTTGCGGTACATGTGCATAAAACATAATGTATTTAAAATAATTTTTAAAGAAATAATAACACACCTCATTCTATATTTATGCTGCCGAGTCCCTATTTTTCTTGTTGTCCTATCTGATTGAATTCCATTAAATTTAAATCAGTGCCTCCTCAGGAAACCGAAAGGTCCTGTCTTTCTACTCTGCCTTATTGTTCCAAGTCGATCTAAAATTTTCTAAGGTAATAATAATACACTGCAAAGAAAGGACTGTCCCTTTCTATATTAGTTTAGAGAAGTGAAAGGAGCGTAAGAACAGCTGTTGGCACTAGGGGGCGCAGTTGAGCCAAAGTTTTAACTCCTCTTCCACTTCCACATTTTTTTTTCATTGTTGATCATTTTTGTTATAATTCTATTTACTTCAAAGTAACAGTTTTAATTTATTTAGTGCCTGGAGATTTCTTCTTGCAATATTTTCAAAGAAATTACTCTGTACATCATCAATGCACTTTTTTAGGCTTGGGTTTATTGGGGTGACACGCTGTAAAGCAGACATTTTGAAATTCCGTTCTCTTCACTCCAGGATAAGCTGAAGCTGCAATCCTCTGCTGCTTGGCTTGCGGATGTGAGCCCAGCATCAGGACGCTACCCGGGGTGCAATTCTTTATGACAGCCTTGGAAACGGATGGATGCTCAGATCCAAGCGGGTCTCTGTCCAGATCTCGGATACCCGCACGTAGTGTTGTTGGGAGGCCCCAGAGTTGCAGTTCAGAGAAATTGCTGGGGACATTCCTCTTCACAGGAATGAATCACTGGTTCAGGTTCTGAAAGGATAATGTAGGTGTGGTGTTTACTCACTCTTAAGCCCCTTGCTACCTGCCAGGGAGCAGTTCTGAAAAATTGCAGACTGGATTTTTCAGAGGGGAAAGAGGCGGTCCAGGCTCTGGTGGGAGCCTCAAGGAAGACGGAATCAAGGGCTGTCCAAAGATATGGGTCGGGCATCCACTAGAAGGACACGGAGAAAACTAACCAAGGGAAGGTTGGCAAGTTTGCCGGAGGCTCAGACCTGGCTACTAATAGTAGCAGTGGTGTAAATATGATAACAGATGAAACATACCTCGTCAGAGGCCTCGTGTACCCTCCTTGCCCCGCAGTCAGAGCTGTGATGGGGTAGCCGTGGTAATTAACACTTGGGCAGCCTTTGGCAATGTAGAATTTGCTTTCTTGTACGTTACCACATCTCGTGTGTTTCTTAAAACAGTCTTGGGAAGTAGTCAGGATACGTACCATCATCTCTATTTTATAGCTTAAAAAAAAAAACAAAACAAAACCACGCTCGGTGAGGTCAATGCTGTTGAAAATTGCAGCTCAGAATGTATGCTGCCAAAATGAATCTTAGGAGAGAAATACCAATTTTAAAACCCCGATATTCAAATGAATAGGTATCTGATTTTCTGTTCTCCCTACAGCCCTCACTGGGGAGATCTCTTCTGGGAAGTGATGTCATTTATTCCCAGCCTAGGTTTCTTAGCAGCAGGAGAGCTGTGATGGAGTAGAAACCTGACTTCTGTGCTGGGGAAAGGGTTTGCAGCAGGCCGACCACACACATCAGCTCAGGCCTCCCCTGTGCAGCTGCTGGATGAGGTACCATTGGGATAAAGGCCAGTTTGCAACAGTCGAAGTGCTAGAGGTGACAGGCCTCCTGGCCACCCATCCAGACCCTGCTGGTGAGCTCTGTACCCTATCCCACACAGCTCCCATTGCCCCCAGGAAATTACCCTCTGTCATTCTGTGCCATCGAGAGATTTCTTGTCCGTATCTTTCTTGTGGTAGCAAAGAATTCGCTATTATTAATAACCCCTGGTGATGGCCAAGGGCAAACCCCGTGCTGTTTGTTATCTGCTGAGCACAAGGGGGGGGGGGTTGTTTGTTTGTTTCCCTTCTGATAGAAAATATCCATCTTCTCTCTTACTAATTGGCAGTACGTGCCAGGCTTGAGAGCTGGCAACAGCCATTGTTTTTCATCCTTTCAGATGATGTGTTGGATTCCTCACCCCAAAGTACATGCTTATGGTGCAGCTAATACCTTCCTTCTGCTGTCCAGCTCATTAAGGAATAAACTCCAGCCATGCTTCTGAAGTGGCACCGAGCGTCCTGCAGCAGCTGTGGAAGCCGTACGACTGAGAGAACTAGGCTTTCTTGCACTGTTTCCCACAACAGATTCTAGAAGGGTATGCAAGCTAAAGAAGTTCTTCTGCCTCTCCAAAATATAAAACAGGGTGTTTGTGTTCTGTGGCTGCCCTGACAAATCACCACAGGTGTATTGGTGAAATACCACTGAGGTATTGTCGCAGAGTTCTTGGAGCTGGAGCCTCAGTGGGGCCAGCTGGTTTCTTTGTTCTGGGCCTCCCAAGGCAGAAATCAAGTATCAGCAGGGCCAGGCCTTATCTGGAGGCTCTGATGGAAATCTCTTTCTGGGCTCATTCAGGCGGTGGGTCGGCAGAATTCAGTCCCATGTGGTCCCTAGCCAAGCCTCCTTTTCTTTAACCAGTTGTCAGCAGGGAGTCTCACCCAGCAAAGGCCACCTCTTTCCTCATCATGCAGCCCCCTCCCCCGTCCAGCCAGCATCAGTGAAGGGAGCCTTTCTCACTGCCTCATTGCTCTCTCACTTCCCCTCCTGCCCTATCCCTTCTGCCTCCAGTAGGAGAAAGTTCTCTGCTTCCAAAGGCTTACCTGCATAATCCAGGTTAATCTCTCTGTTTTAAGGTCTGCAACATTAATTATGTCTGCAGAGTCCCTTTTGCCACAGAAGGCAACACATTCACAAGCTTCAGGGATTAGTGAGTGGACATCTTGGGGGCCCATTCGGCTTTCCATAAGTGGTTACTGGGGTTCCCTACTCAGCGATGAGGCATGCATGGGGTAAGACAGAGCAGAGGGGGCCATCCCAGTCCTTGCCAGCTCAGACACATCTGGTTCATCTGATCTCTGACCCATCTGGTGACAAGTACAGGCCTCTGACTCCGGCGGTTCCGTGTTACCTAGTTCCCACTGGTTCCTCAAATTTATGTGTAAGGAAGAAATACCGCCCCCCCCCTTAGAGGGGTAAAAACGGATTGTTCTCCAGAAAGTTCATAGCCTCTGAGATCACGAAAACTGACCTAAGGTTTCCTTCTCCTCTAGACCAGTGCTGTCCAATAGAACCTTCTTCATTGATGAAAATCTTTTCCATCTGCACTGCCCAGTGCAGCAGCCACTAGCATCCTACGACTGTTGAGTACCTGACATTCGGCTAACGTGACTTAGGAACTGAATTTTTAAGTTTATTTAAACTTAATTAATTTAAGAGTTAATTTAAATGTGAATAGCCATACATTGCTACCATACTGGGCAGCACAGCTGTAGGGGAACATGAAAACTCTTCACTTATCTTAAGTGCCACCCAGCGTGGTAGAGGCATGGATGTCTGATGCTGTGAAAACTCCGTGCATTCGAGCTCTTGGCATTTTGTGCTCCAGTGTCCAGAGATCTTCCTTATATTTTTGCTTCTCACCCTTGTCTTTTATTTGTAAACACTGAGAAGAAAATAGCTCTGGAGGCCCCAATAAATGTAATAAATCTTCAGAGGAACTCGTGGAAGTATCAAAGAAGAGCATGCAGACATCCCTTCCCCTCCTCCTCCCCTCGAGAAGCCATGCTGTTCCCTCCTGAGGGGCGCTGCCTGTTGCAAGCGCCTCTGTTCCTTTCTCCTGTTCGTGTTCTCGCTCTCTTTTCTGTTGGGAACTGCTAGGGGTTAGACACACAGCTCTCTCCCCTTTTTGAACTCCCTCAAAAATTCACCTCTCTGCTGTTGTTCCCGGCCCCCTTGATCTACCCTAACTCTACTCAGAAAATATCATAAAGGCTCAGCTTCCTCTTCGCCACATATGAGATGCTGTTGAGAGGGCTCCATTTTTCTAAGTAAGCCTCCCATGGACCCCTGTGGGTACATATGTTAATTATTCAGTTTCAGAACTTGAAAATTACCACATTTTAGAAAGTGAAACATAAACAGAAATGCAGTTTTTACTGCTCTTTATTTATTAGGGAAAAAACTGGATATGAAAAAAACTCAACATTTATTATTTTATCATTTTCTTTGAAGAAAATGTTTATGAACTTAGTGAACTGTCAGCCTCAAAATTGAGATGAACATAAGAAGTCACTGGAGAAAGAGATGATTTTAACAACGTTATCTTCTATCACCCACTCCACACTTTGGTTGATTATACTAGGGCCTCCCTTGTCATATGGGGAGACTTTGTATAAAACTGAGCGGAACTTCCACCCACTGTGAAGATACAGCTCTTAGACTGTTTATGTTGATAAGTACACCCGGTATCTGCTGTGTAGACAGTAGTCTGTTGACCTTGTAAGAATACACAGCCAATAGATACAGTTGATGTGAACCAAGAAGGAAGGGTGCAAAAGCTCAATTGGCACAAATGGCAAGAAAATGCCTGAAGTCGGCATCATTTGGTATCATAGGGGCCAAGTTCCAATCCCAGATCAGCGACTCAACGGCATGATGTTCCAGAAGCTCCCTAATCAACCTGAACCCCAGCTTCTCAGTCTTTAAACTCTTAGCAGGATTGTTGTGAGGATTGAATAAAGTATGGGTGTAAATGATGGGGCACCGTTGGCCAGCGTTAGCTTACCTCCCTCCTCTTTTTCAGCACAGCTTGTCCTACCCTGCCTGGCAGGGCATTTCATTCAGTTTCCAATAAGCAGCGGTCCTTAAACATGAATCCCAGTGCTATACGGGGCCCCCAGACATCTGGACTACTGCTTCTACCTTCCAAGGAGCACACACTGAACTGCTTGGTCACCAGATCATTTTTTAAAATACTTCTCGTGTAGAAATAAGATTCCCTCATTCCCAGCAGTTCCTTCCTAGGAGTGATATGTTAACAAATAGCATTGTACATAATTAATGTAAAACTGTGATTTATCCTAAGTCTTGGAACACATCTACTAGACAGTTTTCCTAATTAGACTGAAAGAAACCCATAGACACTTATCAAGTTCAAAGCATCTGTGAGACCTTTCCTGTCGTGCTCTTCATACATGAACTGATGGGTAAGACTAATCCAGCTGGGCTAGGACCGGATGTCCACTTGATCCAGGGGTTTCAGTGGTGAGACCAAAAGGAGTTACTCTTGCTGTCTGGGGACTTTTCAGTGGCACAAGTGAATGACTTCTCACTAGAAACACCATGAAGGCTGGAAGCATGGCCTTAAGTTGCTACCTATCATGGGGGACAAAGGTAACTTGGCATTTTTCTTTGAGACATTGAGCCACATCTATACCCTAAAGCACTAATCACATGTTACCTTGTTATAGTCATCGTGGGAGTGACTTTAACAATAGATTTCATTATGTCTTTAACAACAAAGATACATTAAAACGCCATAAACAGACATGCATACAACCCCCAAGTCAATTATTGTTTGTTTTACCTAAAAGAGCATGTTTAGATCATTCAGACATTTTGGAGAATCTAGTGGTGATTTACAATTGAAGTCTCATGTGTGTGGATGTCCTTACTCAGACTGTCAACGACATACAAGTGAATAGAAATGTACACAAAGGGATCAATATTCTGCCCCGTGTTGCATTGTTACATAGTGTATCTTGTGTATCTGTATGTGAATTATCTGCTAGGCCTCAGCTGTATTTAATCCCTCAAGACTTGATATACAAACATAATGCCAAATGGAGAACTTCCCTTAAATTATTCAAATTGCCCCATAAGTGATTTCCCACTCTTCCTGCAATGGAAAACATTTGATCATAAATTCAATTAAATCAGTCATCATCTTTGTGATGTTTGTCCAGCTAAATCCTTTAGTGACTAAACCAATAAACATACCAGCTGTGTGTGTGTGTGTGTGTGTGTGTGTGTGTGTGTGTGTGAGAGAGAGAGAGAGAGAGAGAGTGTGTGTGTATTTATGGCACGACTGTGGGGAAAAAAATGATTTGAAGTCAAGATGAAGGGTAGTTCTCATTTCTTAGGCCAGATTTTGTCCACTTCACTGCAGCCAAGGTTTAAAAGATTAAACTCTTAGCAAGGATAAAATCATGTGTATTCCTTTAAATTCATTGGCTTTTACTTCCCAACTCAGCCTAGTCTTAATATGTTGAGTTTTAGATGAAAATTGGTATACTTTGGAGATGTAGTGCAAGCTGTCAAACCACATAACCCATTTTTTCCTCTTTCCTCCACATCCTCCCCTCCCTCATTAAAACAAAGGGAAAATGATTGTCAACATACTTTTAAGCTTCTCCAGGAAAATGCCATGATAGGACTATAGTATTATTTATGAGTTCTCATATTTATGTCAGGTGACGAGGTAGGGTTTATTAAAGGTTTGTAAGTGTTGATTGTTTCTCAGCTTGATCCTAAAGCCTTTCAGAAAACAGATAGAACTAACTGCTTCCCCTCGTTTTCGTCATACCTTTGCTACCTTTGGATATATCTGAATCCTTATTCATGCAGATCTTTACGTATGTGTATATCCATGTGGCCTGTAGAGGGCAGCATGTTCTGGGAAGAAAGAAAAGTGAGATAGGCAACTGATTTTTTTTTCCCCTAAGCAAAACAAGTAAGGTATCTCCAGTAGAGAAATCAGAGCTTCCCCATGCTTTGATCGTCTGCTGCTGTAGGTAGCTGCTTAGTGGAGAATGTTTTCATTGGCTCAGCTACCTTGCAGGCTGCTTGATTAAGGATTACACCAGATTCTATGCCTTTGCCTCTGAGTAGAATGAGACACATCATTTTATTTATAAACACGAACACAAATGTAATTTTTCCATTTGTGTCTCATTTCTTGTGATCCTTGACTGAAGCTTAGAATTGGAATTGAATTACACTAACAGTTGTAATTTTATTTAGCGATTAAGTTAGGCTTTACTCCATTCCGGAATTCTGCCACCTCCCATCTTTACTTTTAGGCTGTGACCCCTGAAAGAATTCTGATGTCTCTTCTTTTCCCCAAGGAAGTGAAAAATATTTCCAGGGGGATATCCTCCATCCTCGCGACTTCAGGCTCCTTAAGGGCCAGCATGTTTTGGGGGTGATCACTGAGCCAGCCGTCTTCTCCATAGCTGTATTCACTGTCGTTCTCAACCCGAT
The DNA here is from genome assembly GCF_963455335.1 of Martes martes. Lineage (NCBI taxonomy): Eukaryota > Metazoa > Chordata > Mammalia > Carnivora > Mustelidae > Martes > Martes martes. Next base: position 36,974,253 of record NC_137899.1, read on the forward strand.
CTTTACTTCTCATCTAAAGAACCAAATCCTCCCAGTGTTTAAACTATAAAATTATTTTTTTTTTAATTTTAGACATTTCTGGAAGCTGCAGCGGATCTTGAAAGGACAGAGCAACACTGTGCAGTAGATCTTTATGCACTGATGGAAATGTTCTATATCTGCACTGTCCAGGATGGTAGCTACTGGCCACATGTGGCTCTTCATTAACTGAAAATGTGGTTAGTGCAGTTGAGGCACTGAATTTTTTTGTCTTATTTAGTTTTAATTAATTTTAATTTAAGTAGCCGCATGCGGTTGGTGACTACCAAATTGAATAGTGCGGAATAGAGTGTGAATTCTGATCAGTTCATAACAGATGTTCCACCAGAATCTGTGGTGAGGTGGATTAGATTTTGTAGCTAAAAACCTACTGCCCGGGCTTCTATTCTCTTGCTTATTCTTTCTCATATAGCTGTGGGCTTAAATCCAAATCCTCTGACTCTCCCCCAGGATTTTCTCTCTCTCTCTCAGAACATCTGAGAGATTTCCAATTTTCCAATCCTTCAATTTTGTTGAATATTGAACATATCTCTCTCGGGTATCCAGAATGGAGTTTCAAAGCCTGGCATTTGGGCAGCACTGTTTCTGTGGGCAAATAGCATGTCACCGTCTCAGCTCGGTCACCTGTTTATAGCTAGTTTTTCCTAAATATAGAAATAAAATTTAAGAATGTGCTAAAAATGTGTCAGGCTGCAAACAAGCTTCTTCCTTAATTTGGAGTGCACCCCCCCCCCCGACTCTGTGTGTATGAGACAGTTCTTTACATCGACTAAAAATAAAGCCTGTGCTTGTTCCATCCATTCTGAAGTGACCTCAGTATCATTTTGAAAGTTTTCTTGGAAGTTCCGAAATAATAATTTTTTAAACGCTTCTGTATTTTTATAATGATCTGCAAATGCATATCGTTGGTTTTTTACATTATGCTGATGTATTGGTTTTAAGACATGAACAGACCTGTTTTTTCATTGTGATTTGGTTTGGTTTTTTTTTTTAAGATTTTATTTATTTGATAGAGAGAGACACAGCGAGAGAGGGAAGACAAGCAGGGCGAGTAGGAGAGGGAGAAGCAGGCTCCCCACTGAGCAGGGAGCCCGATGCGGGACTCAATCCCAGGACCCCAGGATCATGACCTGAGTTGAAGGCAGATGAGTAACAACTGAACCACCCAGGAGCCCCAAGTAGACTTGTGTGTGTGTGTGTGTGTTTTAACAGTTTGTATCATACCACTAGCTTCTGCCTAAAAACACCCTTACCCATGTATACCTGGCAATTATAAGTAGTTGGACCCCAGAGGATAATAGATATGTAGCCTTTTAACTTTATTCATTTATCTTTCTTTTATTTCAGCTGTAAAGATAAAATTAGTACTCAAGCAGATAAACAGCTCTAGCAGTTATGCCAATTTTAGGTTTCTTTAAGCCATGGATATGGAATGATAGCCCTTCCATTATAAATCATTTAGCACAAAGAGCCAAATGTGGAGTTAAAGGCAGGAATAAGGGAATGTGCAACTCAAAGGTTGTGCTCATTTCAGTAAAGACAGCTTCAGCCTATTTTGTGCTCACCATCAAACCACCTTTAGAGCACCCATGCCCCCAGCTCCATAATCTCCTCTACACAATGAGAGACAAAAGCAGGGCTGGTTGGTAGCCACGTTTTTCTTTAAGAAACCAGCCTCTTGGAAAAGCCTTGGCATCCCCACACCCCACACACAACAGAACAAAATAGGGAGGCATCCTGAGGTTCTTGTCAATGCTAATGGGCTTTAGGACTGGGCTCCTGTGCACAAAACCAGTTCCCTGCCATTCTAAGAGTAGTAGGCTTTCTGTTAATGGGTATGTGTATTATCTGCAGAGAAATCATTAGACGGAATTCTCTATAATGTAGCAACTGTTTCTGTGCTAGGAACAGCCATTCGTAACTTCCCGAAGCACTTTGGGCTAAATGATAACAGTGATGCAATCACATGCAGATTCGTATAGATGCAGAGAGAAAAAGGTACAAGGTCAAAGGCAAGGGCTTAGAACTCAGAAAAGAATATAAGGTGCCAGTTCTTAACTCTTCCTGAGTTGCGATGCACCCTACAGATTTGTTGCTAAAGTTCATGACTTACGTTACACATTTTCATATAGGAAGAAATAATGTCTTTTTTTAAAAAGATTTATTTGACACAGAGAGATCACAAGTAGGCAGAGAAGCGGGCAGAGAGAGGGGGAAGCAGGCTCCCCACTGAGCAAAGAGCCCGATGCAGGGCTCGATTCCAGGACCCTGGGATCGTGACCTGAGCCCAAGGCAGAGACCTAACCCACTGAACAACCCAGGTACCCCAGAAATAAAGTCTTTTGATAGGAATATATGAAATTTTTTTTCTCAAAATTTAAAGATCTCTCATCTGATGGGTTCTTGTATTTAGAGCATATGTCACATCACAGAGTAGAATAAATTATTTTCCAAGGCTTGAACCACAAAGCCAAATCAAATGCAACAACAAAAAATGTTTTCTCCACGCTAACTTTAGCAATGGCCTGGGCCACATAAGAAATCACAGTGATCCCTCTCCAGACACGGTTGAATTAAGCCAGGGTTCAAATAGAATGACAGCTGGATATTCTACAGTTATGAGGACCCTGGTTTCGATATCTGTGAGTCCCTCTACTTGGGAACCATTTGAACAAAAGGGTTGGGAAGAGAAAAAGAGGGATGAAGATGGCTGAGGTACAAGACATGCTTTTTACCATTGTCTTGATAAATGTGGATTTGAAATCAGCACCCAAGTGCCTGGTAGGCAGGAGAAAAGCAAGACTTCAAAAACAGGCCAGGGAAACAGGAACCAGTCATGAGGAAGTGAGGAAGATATTAGATAGTCATAAAGAGGACACAGAGTCAAGGGGAGACTGACAAAGAGGGGAGTGTGCCTTGGTATGAAACAACAAAACAGTTAATCTTAAAATTAAGAAACAGTTCCTGAAGCAGATCTATCAAGAAAATGCATCTATCTTTAGATATGTAAAATAATACTGAAAATATTTTTACTTGAGATTTTCTCTGATTATTCTATTGGATGAGCATTTTAAAAAGTGAGATTTGGGGGACACCTGGGTGGCTCAGTCTGTTAAATGACTGACTCTTGATTTCGGTTCCGGTCGTGATCTCCGGGTCATGAGACCGAGCCCCTCATCAGGCTACTCGCTCAGCGGGGAGTCTGCTTGAGATTCTCTCCTGCAGCTGCTCCCCCCAGTCATGTGCTTGTGCTCTCCCCCTGTCCCCAAATAAATAAATACATCTTTTTTTTTTTAAAGATTTTTTATTTATTTATTTGACAGACAGATCACAAGTAGGCAGAGAGGCAGGCAGAGAGAGAGGAGGAAGCAGGCTCCCCGCTGAGCAGAGAGCCCGATGTGGGGCTCGATCCCAGGACGCTGGGATCATGACCTGAGCCGAAGGCAGAGGCTTAAACCACTGAGCCACCCAGGCGCCCCAATAAATACATCTTTTTAAAAATTTTAAAATAAATTGGAAGTGAGATTTTTTTTCTCATGTAAGTTTACTCATGACCTTGAAGTTTTTATTTTTCCCAGTAGTTGTAAATCTCCGAATGAGGTGTTTTCTACCAAAGGATTTTCTGGGCTATAGTCTGATTTGGAAAAGAATATTATAGTCTTAAAAGGCTCCTTTTCAACAATGAATTATGGATGGATCACTGAAAAAAATAAAATTATTTGTTTTTTAAAAGGCTCCTTTTCCTGCATTTAGTAGGGTGGGTTTAACTTTTCACATGTATGGAAGTAATGGAGAAGTAGCGGGAATATTTAGTATTAAGTACCACCAGCCACACATGTTCATGGCACACGTGGATATGTCTGCAGCAGGCTGAATGCTTTGTGCTGTTTATCTCATTTAAACCCAAGAATTACTCTCAAAAAGTTTCCCATGTTTTACCTTCTTTTTCTTTTTTTAAATTTTATTTATTTATTTGTCAGAGAGAGAGCACAAGCAAGGGAGAGCAGCGGGCTGAGGGAGAATCAGGCTCCCCGCTGAGCAAGGAGCCTGGTGCAAGACTCCATCCCAGGTCCCTGGGATCATGATCCCTACCGAAGGCAGATGCTTTAACTGACTGAGCCACCCAGGCGTCCTGTAAAAGTTTCCCATGTTTTTCTGATAGGAACATTTAAGCTGATTTTAGAACGCTTATTTCCCTGTCTTCAATCATATTGTGCCCTCGAGCAGATCTGGAAATCTGTCCCTCTTTTGCTGCGGTCCACAGCAGGACTGAGACCAGGATGAGGCAAGGAAGGCACTCACCTTGAGCTCACCAAAAAGGACTTAGTCATCAAGATACATAACGTTTTAGTGCAATATTTTAAAGAACTAAAAGATTGCCTCAGTCATTCCTCTGCTTCTGTCGATCAACCCTTCATTCTTCCTTCCAAAACACTGGTGCTGGGGAAGTTATAGAGAAATGGTCCCACTAATTTACTGCCATGGCACCGTAAACTGGTAAACAATGTGGAAAACTTAATGGAACTGTGTTAAAAACTGTAAAGGTACTCATTCATGGCACTTTAAAGAAATTTGACTTCGAGTCAGGTATAGGTTCAGCAGGTGTTGGGGACTGCACAGACGAGGTTGCTGTTCTCCCAGGCTTAACTTCTAGGCCAGCAAGAAGAATACACAAGCACTAAAATAGTCTCCGAGTACATGAAGACAATAAAACAGGGCAATGTGGTAAGAAAGGAAGAGCATGGGCAGTCTGGAAGGCATACAAAGGCTGGGGTTTTGCCTGTTTTGTTTCTTTCCACGTCGTTTGTACTTAACAACTGACTGTCGCATAGTAGGCACTTTAGAAATATGTGCTGAAGAATGAAGGTGGAAGAACCCAGTGTGAGAGTCTAGCGAGTGGGAGGAGAGGAGGCTGGAGACTGGAGGCAGAGGCCCGCCAAGGAACGGCCTCATGGGCTACAGATGGGATTTTACTTCCAACAGGAAGCCTGGGGAATTCTGCTTTTTACATAGTCATTTGACTCTGGAGTTTATGCCAGAGAAATAAAGCAATGAAGTAAAAATCTAGCTGCCCAAAGATTTTCATTACTGTGTAATATATTCTATTCTTAAAGATTTTATTTATTTATTTGACAGACAGAGATCACAAGTAGGCAGAGAGGCAGGCAGAGAGAGAGAGGAGGAAGTAGGCTTCCCACCAAGCAGAGAGCCTGATGCGGGACTCCATCCCAGGACCCTGAGACCATGAACTGAGCCAAAGGCAGAGGCTTAACCCAATGAGCCACCCAGGTGCCCTATATTCTGTTTTTAAAAAAGACTTGTTGTCAGCCTAACCAAGATTAAGGAAATGGAGAAAGGTGTGATAAATCATGATTCAGGAACCTCGGGGAATATTATACAACAGTGTTAGGATGGTATTATGAAGACTCTGAAAACAAAAGGAAGGCTTCCTGTGTTTTTCCGGGGAAAAAAAATAATTATATGCACATTAACATATTAACTATAAAATTACATCTGTGAACTGTGACTGAAAAGTAACGTACAAGATGAAAACAGTTGTGTTAGGGTGGTAGAATTTGGGGGGATTGTTTTTCTACCTTCTGAAAATTATCTTTAATATTACTGTCACAGTATTCTAATAAGAAAAATATGTTGCTTAATTAGTACAGAGTTTCTGTTTGGGATGACAAAGGGTTTTGAAAGAGGTATTAGTAATGGTTGAACAGTATTGTGAATGTAATTAATGCCACTGAATTGCACACTGAAAAATGCTTAAAATGGCAAATTTTAGTTTCTATATATTTTACCACAATTTTTAAAACCGAGGTACCTTCTGTAATCATCAGCATGGTTCAGTAGCCTCCAAGCCCCCCACCCAGGATCCCTGTCTTTTGGTCTTTATACCCTTGGGTGGTCACTCTCACACTGTACCAGGATTGGTCTTGGTGACCGGTAGCATGGGGCAGAAATGATGGCACATTCGTTCTGGAGCTAAGTCATGAAAGACTGCAGCCCCTTCCTTAGTTCGGACTCCCTCCGTCTCTCTCTCTCTCTCTCTCTCTCTCTAATCACTGGCTCTGCAGAAGCCAGCTGCCAAGTCATGTGAGTCATGTGAATAGTAGCCCTGTGGAGACGCCCCCATGGTGAGGACCTGTGACCTGCCAGCAGCCATGTGAGTGAGCCATCCTGGGGCTCACTCATCAAGGCCATCCAAGCTTCAGATGACTGTAGCTTTGCACATCAGCTTGACTGCAACCTTGTGAGAGACGCAAGCTGGCCCAGAATTCCTGAACCTCAGAAGCTGTGTGATAATAAGTACCCACACTTTTAAGAAAAATACATTTTAAATTTCCTATCTAACTTCTACTGCTGCTGTACCTGTCAGTATGCAAGAAATACCAACAATTTTCCCCTATCCTTGAAGGCTTATTTTCTCCTCTTAATGGAAGTTTTTGGTGCAGCAAACTTTGTGAAGACAAGTATAGTAAAAGGAGAGATGTGCAGTAAAGTGGAAAAAAATTTTTTTTTCATCCTAGCATCCCAGTGTGATAGACACAAAGCTGAGTGCATCACAAAGAATTGGCTTGATATAAAATGCCCACAACCATTTTTTTGCATGTGGAGATTTGATCAAATATTTAGGAAATAGTGACAGAAAAGTAAATATCCCAAGTATTAAGGGGGGGGGGATACACCATCAATAGGAAAAAAAAAGTATTTATGATGTCCAAATTTGTTACAATTTTTTTTTCTTCACTGGGGGAAAACAAGCTAAAATGATCTAAATATGGACCTGAGTTTGACTTTGAGAAGTTTAAAGAGACCTTTAAAAGTTCAGGATTTGGGTTTTTATGTTTTATTTTGTTTTATTTTTATTAATGTATGATGTATTATTTGCCCCAGAGGTACAGGTTTGTGAATCATCAGGCTTACACAATTCACAGTACTCACCATATCACATACCCTTCCCAATGTCCATAACCCAACCACCCTTTCCACACCCCCTCATGCCTCAGCAACCCTCAGTTTGTTTTGTAAGATTAAGAGTCTCTTATGGCTTGTCTCCCTCCTGATCCCATCTTATTTCATTTTTTCCTTCCCAACACCCAAACCCCCTACTCTGCATCTCAAATTCCTCACATCAGAGAGATCATATGATGATTGTCTTTCTCTGATTTACTTATTTCACTCAGCATAATACCCTCTAGTTCCATCCACGTCATTGCAAATGGCAAGGTTTCATTTTTTGATGGCTACACAGTATTCCATTGTATATATATACCACTTCTTCTTTATCCATTCATCTGTTGATGAACATCTAGATTCTTTCCATAGTTTGGCTATTGTGGACATTGCTGCTATCAACATTCAGGTGCACGTGCCCCTTTGAATCACTACATTTGTATCTTTAGGGAAAAAAGCCGGTAGTGAGATTGCTGGGTCATAGGGTAGCTCTATTTTCAACTTTTTGGGGAACCTCCATACTGTTTTCCAGAGTGGCTGAACCAGCTTGCATTCACACCAACAGTGTAGGAGAGTTCTCCTTTCTCCGCTTCCTCTCCAACATCTGTCCTTTCCTGACTTGTTAATTTTAGCCATTCTGCCTGGTGTGAGGTGGTATCTCACTACGGTTTTGACTTGTATTTCCCTGATGCCGAGTGATGTTGAGCACTTCTTCATGTGTCTGTTGGCCATCTGGATGTCTTCTTTGCAGAAATGTCTGTCCATGTCTTCTGCCCATTTCTTGATTGGATTATTTGTTCTTTGGGTGTTGAACTTGATAAGTTCTTTATAGATTTTGGATACTAAATGTCATTTGTAAATATCTGAAATGTCATTTGTAAATATCTTCTCCCATTCTGTCAGCTGTCTTTTGGTTTTGTTGACTGTTTCCTTTGCTGTGCAAAAGCTATTGATCTTGATAAAGTCCCAGTCGTTCATTATCGCCCTTGCTTCCCTTGCCTTTGGCGATGTTCCTAGGAAGACATTGCTGCGGCTGAGGTCGAAGAGGTTGCTGCCTGTGTTCTCAAGGATTTTGATGGGTTCCTGTCTCCCATTGAGGTCTTTCAAACATTTTGAGTCTGTTTTTGTGTGTGGTGGAAGGAAATGGTCCAGTTTCATTTTTCTGCATGTGGCTGTCCAATTTTCCCAACACCACTTGTTGAAGAGACTGTCTTTTTTCCAAAGGACATTCTGTCCTGCTTTGTCAAAGATTAGTGGACGATAAAGTTGAGGGTCCATTTCTGGGCTCTCTATTCTGTTCCATTGATCTGTGTGTCTGTGTTTGTGCTAGTACCGTACTGTCTTGAGGATGACAGCTTTGTAATAGAGCTTGAGGTCTGGAATTGTGATGCCACCAACTTTGGCTTTCTTTTTCAACATTCCTCTGGCTATTCAGGGTCTTTTCTGGTTCCATATAAATTTTAGGGGTACTTGTTCCATTTCTTTGAAAAGCACGGATGGTGTTTTGATAGGGATTGCATTAAATGTATAGATTGCTTTAGGTAGCATAGACATTTTCACAATATTTGTTCTTCCAATCCATGAGCATGGAACATTTTTCCATTTCTTTGTATCTTCTTCAAATTCTTTCATGAGTACTTTATAGTTTTCTGAGTACGGATTCTTTGCCTCTGTGATTAGTTTATAGGAATAAACTAAAGGTATCTTATGGTTTTGGGTGCAATTGCAAATGGGTTTGACTCCTTAATTTCTCTTTCTACTGTCTTGCTGTTGGTGTATAGAAATGGAACTGATTTCTGTGCATTGATTTTTTTGTGTGTGCATTGATTTTAATATCCTGACACTTTACTGAATTCCTGTATGAGTTCTAGCAGTTTTAGGGTGGATTCTTTTGGGTTTTCCATGTAAAGTATCATATCATCTGCAAAGAGTGAGAGTTTGACTTCCTCTATGCTGATTTGGATGCCTTTTATTTGTTTTTGTTGTCTGATTGCTGAGGGTAGAACTTCTAGTACTATGTTGATTAGCAGTGGTGATACTGGACATCCCTGCTATGCTCCCGACCTTAGGGGAAAAGCTCTCAGTTTTATTTGCTGTGAGTTTTTCATAGATGGCTTTGATGATATTGAGGTATGTGCCCTCTATCCCAACACTGTGAAGAGTTTTGATCAAGAAAGGATGCTGTACTTTTGTCGAATGCTTTTTCAGCATCTTTTGAGAGTATCATATGGTTCTTATTCTTTCTCTTATTAATGCATTGTATCACATTGATTGATTTGCGGATGTTGAACCAAGCTTGCAGCCCAGGAATAAATCCCACTTGGTCATGGTGAATAATGCTTTTAATGTACTGTTGGATCCTATTGGCTAGTATTTTGATGAGAATTTTTATATCCATGTTCATCAGGGATATTGGTCTGTAATTCTCCTTTTTGGTGGGGTCTTTGTCTGGTTTGGGGATCAAGGTAATGCTGGCCTCATTGAATGTGTTTGGAAGTTTTCCTTCCATTTCTGTTTTTTTGGAACAGTTTCAGGAGAATAGGTATTAATCCTTCTTTAACTGATTGGTAAAATTCCCCTGGGAAGCCATCTGGCCCTGGACTCTTGTTTGTTGGGAGATTTTGATGACTGCTTCAATCTCCTTACTGGTTATGGGTCAATTTAGGTTTTCTGTTTCTTCCGGTTCAGTTTTGGTAGTTTATATGTCTCTAGGAATGCATCCATTTCTACCAGATTGTCAAATTTGTTGACATAGAGTTGCTCATAGTATGTTCTTATAATTGTTTGTATTTCTTTGGTGTTGATTTTGATCTTTCCTCTTTCATTCATGATTTTATTAATTTGGATCCTTTCTCTTTTCTTTTGGATAAGTCTGGCCAGGGGTTTATCAGTCTTACTAATTCTTTCAAAGAACCAGCTCCTAGTTTCATTGATTTGTTCTACTGTTCTTTTGGTTTCTTTCTCATTGATTTCTGCTCTGATCTTTATTATCTCTCTTCTCCTGCTGAGTTTAGGCTTTCTTTGCTGTTTTTCTCCAGCTTCTTTAGGTGTGGGGTTAGGTTGTGTATTTGAGACCTTTGTTTCTTAAGAAAGGCTTGTGTCACTAGATACTTTCCTCTCAGGACCACCTTTGCTGTGTCCCACAGATTTTGAACAGTTGTGTTTTCATTTTCATGAAATTTTTTAAATTCTGCTCTAATTTCCTAGTTGACCCATCGTTCTTTAGTAGGATGCTCTTTAGCCTCCATGTATTTGAGTTCTTTCCAACTTTCCTCTTGTGATTGAGTTCTAGCTTTAGAGCATTGTGGTCTGAAAACATGCAGGGAATGATCTCAATCTTTTGGGGTACCAGTTGAGACCTGATTTGTGACCCAGGATGTGATCTATTCTGGAGAATGTTCCATGTGCACTAGAGAAGAATGTGTGTTCTGTTGTTTTGGGATGGAATGTTCTAATATATCTGTGATGTCCATCTGGTCGAGTATGTCATGTAAGGCCTTTATTTCCTTGTTGATCTTTTGCTTGGATGATCTATCCATTTCAGTGAGGGGAGGTGTTAAAGTCCCCTGCTATTATTGTATCATTGTCAATGTGTTTGTTTGATTTTGTTATTAATTGGTTTATATAATTGGCTGCTCCCATGTTAGGGGCATAGATATTTAAAATTGTTAGATCTTCTTCTTCTTTTTTTTTTAATTTTTAATTTTTTTAATTTTTTGCTCAGAGGACCCCTTTCAGTATTTCCTATAGGGCTGGTTTGGTGTTTTCAAATTCTTTTTTTTTTTTTTTTTTTTACCAGGAAGTACTGTATTAGGTTTTATTTAATAAGGATTTTACACATCTTTGTATATTATTTTGCCATTGTAATTTTGAAGGAAATCCGTTTGTTTTGTTTTGTTTTTATTTTTAAATTTTTTCATTTATTATTATTTTTTTTAATAAACATATAATGTATTTTTATCCCCAGGGGTACAGGTCTGTGAATCGCCAGGTTTACACACTTCACAGCAATCACCATAGCACATACCCTCCCCAATGTCCATAACTCCACCCTCAAATTCTTTTAATTTTTTTTTTGTCCTGGAAGCTTTTTATCTCTCCTTCTATTTTCAATGATAGCCTAGCTGGATATAGTATTCTTGGCTGCATACTTTTCTCATTTAGTCCTCTGAATATATCATGCCAGTCCTTTCTCACCTGTGGATAAGTCTCCTGCCAGTCTAATATTTCTCCTGTTGTATGTTACAGACCTCTGGTCCTGAGCTGCTTTCAGGATTTTTTTCTTTGTCACTAAGACTTGCAAGTTTTACTATTAGATGATGGGGTGTGGACCTATTTTTATTGATTTTGAGGGGTGTTCTGTGTGCCTCCTGGATTTTGATGTTTGTTCGCTTTGCCATATTAGGGAAATTCTCTACTATAATTCGCTTCTGCCCCTCTCTCTCTTTCTTCTTCTTCTGGAACCCCAATTATTCTAATATTTTTTCGTCTTATGGTATCACTTACTTCTCAAATTCTCCCCTCATGGTCTGGTAGTTGTTTGTCTCTCTTTTGCTCAGCTTCTTTATTCTCCATCATTTGGTTTTCTTTATCACTAATTCTCTCTTCTGCCTCATTTATCCTAGCAGTAAGAGCCTCCATTTTTAATCACATCTCACTAATAGCTTTTTTAATTTCAACTTGGTTAGATTTTAGTTCTTTTATTTCTCCAGAAAGGGTTTCTCTAATATCATCCATAACTTTTTTAAGCCCAGCTAGCACCTTGAGAATCATCGTTCTGAACTCTAGTGCTGACATATTAACAATGTCTGTATTGATTAGGTCCCTAGCTGTTGGTACTGCCTCTTGTTCTTTTTTGTGTGTTGTTTTTCCACCTTGTCATTTTATCCAGATAAGAATATATGAACAAAAGAATAAAATACTAAAAGGGTGGCAAAAAAAAAACATAAAAATGTATGCTAATCAAATCAGTAGTGACCCAAAACCCGGGGGAGAAGAGAGGAGGGAAAAAGAAATAAAAATTTTAATAATTATACACACACACACACACAGACACACACACGTATTAGACTGGTGAGTAGAACAGAGCCACCCACTTGATTTTGGGTGTATTTTGGTCTCTTAGAAGAAGAAACTTACCTCCCAAAATTTTAAAGAAAGAAAAGCTTATATATATTTAAAAAAATAAGGTTAAACATGATGAAGGGATAGAATATGACTCTAAAGATGAAAATTTTTAAAAATTTCTAAAAAATAAATTCATAAAAAGAGGAGGGAATGTGCTCAGGCTGGAGACTAGAACAAAGCCATGTGCTAGATTAGGGTATATTTTGATCTATTAGAAGAAATTGTATCCCAAAATTTTTTAGAAAAAAAAAAACCCTACATGTATACAAAAAAATAAGGTTAAATACAATGAAGGTATGACTATAACAATGAAGGTTTAAAAAAAATTTTAGAAAGGTATTGTTAAGATAAACTTGTTTAAAAAACATTAAAAGAGGAAAGAGGAAAAGTTTTAAAAATATAATAAGAAAAATAATAAAATTAAAAATAATTTAACTTTGCAGAACTAAAGGATCATGAGGGGAAAACCATGAATTCTGTGCATTGCCTTCCCCTAGCTCTGGAGTTCCGCTGTTCGCTTTGACGTGAGCTTCGTCTTGGGTGTTTTTGCTGATCTTCTGGGGGAGGGGACTGTTGCAGTGATTCTCAAATGTCTTTGCCCGAGGCGGAATTGCACCACCCTTGCCAGGGGCCAGGCTAAGTAATCTGCTCGGGTTTGCTCTTGGAGCTTTTGTTTCCTGATGGCTTTCCATAGAGCTCTGGAGGGTGGGAATGAAAATGGCGGCCTCCCAGTCTCCAGCCCAGAGGAGCTGAGAGCTCAGGAACCCACTCCTTAGTGTGCCCTCAGAGAAAAGCAGTCAATCACTCCCATCTCCCTGGTCTCCTACCGCGCTCTGTGCTCACCCGGCCTGTTACTGAGCGTTTCTGTCTCTGGTGCCCAGCCCTGTTTGGAGTCTCCAAACCCAGCAGATTCCTCTCATGCTGCTCCTCCCAGAGCAGGAAGGTCTGTCTCCCCAGATCTGCCACTTGTGGGGTCCCTGGTCGAAGAGCAGTGGCCCAACTGTGCCTTGGATCACGGTTTAAGGTAACCCCAACCTGAGAGCACACTCCTTGGCTCCGTCTATGTAGTTGGCTTCCCCGTTTGGATACTTGGCAGCTCTGCCGCACTCAGACACCACCGATCTTTCTGTGACCCTGTGGGACCTGAGACCACATTGTCCCCGGGAGGGCTCCACCCCTGCTTAGCCTCGGGAGTGACATCCCTCAGAGAGGCAGACTTCTAAAAGTTCTCATTTTCTGCTCTACTGCTTCACCGCTTGCTGGGAGACAGCCCTTCCCCCACGGTCTATCTTCCCGTTGCTTCAGATTCACTTCTCCACAAGTCAAAAAGTGGTCAATTTTCTTTTCCTAGAATTCTCCTCTATCTCCTGTTGCGTTTGTAGGTGTTTGGAATGGTTTGATACCTATCTAGCTGAACTCCTGGGATCTGATGTCATTTCAGTCTGTTACTCCTCCACCATCTTGCCTCTCCTCCCCAAAATTTCAGGTTTTGAAAGGGAATTTTATCTTGTTAAAAAAAAATGAGGTGATAAAAATTACAAAGAAACAAAATGATACATTTTCTCAGATCTGCACACACAGGAGTAAACACATCTAACTGATAAAAATTCGTCAGTTCCAGATGGTTGACTTATGGGATGTTTTATTTTCCCTTACATGTTTCAGGATTTTCTCAATTCTCTCCAGTGACCATGTCTTAGTTTTATACTCAGAAAAAAAAATTTACAAGTCAAACCTTTAGAAGGATGATATACAGTAGAAGGCATCAGCATTTAGGCACAGAACATGCTCTGTCCCTCACTTGCTGTGTGACCTCGGCTGTGCTGCTCCTCTCTGAGCCTCAGATTTCTCATCTCTAAGGAAGGGTAGTGATGATCATCTCATAGCTGGATGTGTGGAATAGGGAGACAATGTGAAAAGTCTCTAGTAGTTGGTACATGGTCAATAAATGCCTTTTCTTCTTTTGTATACCTTCCCACACTATTTAGAGCAAAGGTGGGATGCCTGGGTGGCTCAGTGGGTTGAGTGTCCGACTCTTGATTTTGGGTCAGGTCATGATCTCAAGGTTGTTGGATGGAGCCGCTAGTAGGGCTCCCTGCTCAGTGGGGAGTCTGCTTCTCCCTCTCCCTCTACTCCTCACCCCACTCGCATGCACACTCTTGCTCTCTCAATAAATAAATAAAATCTTTAAATAAATAAATAATGTAAATAAAATAATTAAAATCTTTTTAAAAAAGAAGAGTGGCATTTGCTGGTCATGTCCTTTGTGATAATCAGGGGAGAGCAGATAATTCAACAGGCAGTTGATTCAGAATGAAATCTAGAAGACACACTAGGATAGGGAAGACAGGGGGCTCCTTGTAGGAGGAATAAACACTATAAAAAGTATTTTGACTTTTCTTCCTGAAGATTACCAGGCCCTTTACAGAGGATGCCAACTCTTCAACAGTCCTAACCAAATTCTTATTTTGAACATAAGCATACAGGCCAGTTCTTTTTTACATCATAATGAAATCATATATTTTCAAATTCCTGATACAGTATCGTAAGATAAAGAAGCTAAGAATAGAGTCCCCAGAAAACATGTTTTTCATTTGCCTTGAACTAAATTTCAACAACCCATAATATGCTCTGACCTAACCAAATTTTCTTTTGTATTGATTTAATGGGAGCACTGGTTTTGGTGGTTTTTCTCTAATCCTAACCATTTATTATCCTTAATCCTTGAGATGACAATTTATTGTTATTATTATTATTATTTTTTTTTTTGGAAGGAGTAGAGGAACATCGGGGCACCTGTGTGGTTCACTCAGTAAAGCATCTGCCTTTGGCTCAGGTCATGATTCCGGGGTCCTGGGATCGAGCCCTGCATCAGGTTCCCTGCTCAGTGGAGAGCCTGCTTCTCCCTCTCCCTGTGTCCCTGTCCCCGCTTGGGTGAACTCTCTTTCTGTCTCAAGTAAATAAATACAATCTTTAACACCCCCCCCAAAAAAAGGAGTAGGGGACCATCTCTTCTATATCATCAGCATGGGTGCTAAACTGTTTATCTTTTACCCTAATTTTTTTTTCTTTTTACATTTTTCTCAACATTTTGGATCACATCCAGTCTCTAAGGAAATAAACATGTGAAGAGAGTTCTGTGGAATGTTCACTGTACTGGTATTTTTCTTCCTTTTATCATGCCCCAAGATTCGCCAAAGTTGATATAAATTCACCATGCCTTCTTTAAAAAGCGTAACAGCAAGGCATTCTTCCTGTGTGAGTTGGACTGTAAAAGGTGATTTCCTTTTACTCCATTTGGTTTAAGCCTGTAAAAAGCATTAAGTGAAAAATCTGATATATTTGTAAGGGCATTTATTGCATTACTAAGTTATATTTGCAGTTCTCAGTGAAAGGTTTATTGAGAACATAAACTTTGAAGAGGTTTTGTTCAGGATTAAAGATATATTTTTCTTCTCTTTTGGTGAAATAATTTCATACAAAATGATACCTTTCCGGAGCTATTTTTAGCAGTGTTTATAGTCAGAGGACATACCGTTCCATCCTGGGGAAGCAGATATCAGCTTCCAAATCCAGCCTCTGATGATGAGATTTGTAACTTCTATAGGGTTTCAGAGGAATGAAAGTCTCTGAAGTTACCAGTTTCCATTAACTCAATTTACCATAATGTAGACTCAATAAGTTAAAGAGTTTCCTAGCCTTTTGTAGTGAAAATGTTTTTTGTACTGTCCATGTAATTTAGACTAGATATTAAGAACATAACCATCTGAAATGTAAAACATAAGCCATTGCTGAGATCTAATGTGTGTGGATTTGTTGTGGGTTTGTTTTTTTGTGTGTGTGATAAATGAAGTTTTGAATTTAAACTGATGCACTCTTTTATTGTCAAAAATGAGAGTTGTCTTTTTCAGAAGAAACAGTGCTATGATCAGTCACTTAGAATTCAGGAAATTGGATCATCTTTATTGTCTAAGCAGCAAAAATAGCAAAAACATCACAAGGGTAGAACATTCGTGAACAATTTGCTTCACTCCTGATTTCATAAAGACATTTTGAAAACTTGTGAAATAATATGCCTATGATCGATTGAAGCAGGTTATGGTAAGAAAAGGTCAGTCTTCACAGCTGTCCTGTGGAGTAGAGGAGAGTTATTAATTTTATCCTGATCTATATCCAGAAGTCGGAAAGGTTACAAGTTGCCTGATGTTCTTCGGATAACAATGGAATTCCATGCGGGGAAGGTCATGTGGTTCTGAAGGCCTAATGTTTACAATTGGATATAACAAACAAAATAACCGGGACATTGAAAGCCAGTTCTGATGAATGCACATCCTTTGGGTTTTGTGGGTATTCTGCACTGACCTGGGAGTTTGGAATTTTAAATATTCTCTAAGTTTTATCCTTCTGATTATAAGGGTTAATTTTTATTAATGCGTTTTTACCTATTACTTTAACTGAAATAAAATATATCCTTTTCTATCCTGTCTTTCAGAGGATTAAAAAGTAATTATTTGTGCCTCTTCCACTGTAAACCACATTATTAAAGTAAAATACTGAACATAAGTATAGAATCATTTAATCACCAGTCAACTAAATCTATGAATCTTTTCTAATATGTAACTGAGGCACAGTTGTTATACCTGACAGGTTTATACCATTCCTGTAGAAGAAAAATGTCACTGTTTGGTAAGCTCTAACACATCTTAGAGAAATTTTTTTTAATATTATTTACATAGAATTAAAGGTTGAGTACATATGGGTCTTATATAAGCTATTAAAAAAATAAAGCTTTACAACTAAGAAAAGTAACAGCTACTAGGCACTGAGAAGAACTGGAGAGGAAATTAACTTGGAATCTCTGCAGAAATAATGTAGTGAATGAGTTAACCTTCTCTTCCCCTTAAGCAGGTTAAATGAAAGCATGATCGATGCAGGAGTTAAGTAAAAATAAGTTCAAATACACAAGGGTTTTTGTTGAAAAAAAAATAGCAAGAAGTTCACTTATATTAGCTTTTCTCCATGAATATTTTATGATAATATCTGTATCAGTGGATTTATAAAATGTAAATATGAAAAATCTATAGCTTCACATTAGTACCTGGGAGAGGCTAGGAGAGTTATATGAAAAGTTAACTGATTTTTTTAAAAGCCAGACCACTCTTACTTGATTTGAGGGTGAACTTAAACATTCAAAAACACATTGATTTTTCCAGGGATGGTAGAAAATAGTCATAAATAAAATCACAGCTAGGAAATTTGGGGTAATTTTTATCTAACTAAGCTCCACAATCCAAAGCAAGAATTTAATATTTTCCTTTTTCTGGCCCACTTTTTGGCAGTTTATAATACTCTTGAGTGTCAGTGCTAATATTTCCAAAAACTTGATTCATTCACATCCTGCTGAGGACTCTCCAGCACTTTCTGTACTTTTCCACCAGATAGAGTTTACTGTAAGGGCAGCTCTGTATTGAGTAAGGGTTTGATCTGAAGGAGAGACCTAGCAGCACGCATTGGTCTGACTAGCTTCAGGGACTGTCGTATTCATGTTGAAGCTGGACTCCTTTTATTGTCTTTATTTAATAAAGGGCAATGTGGGTGTTAACAAGACTATAGAAAGAAGAGGCTCAACAGAAATAGAGTTCAGAATTAAAGGAAGAGAGAAAGATAGAAAAATGTAAGGTGTGTGTTAAGAAAAGTTTAAAATAACCCAGTAACCCCTCTTACTAACTTGGCAACATACATACTGGTGTGTGTGTGTGTGTGTGTGTGTGTGTGTGTGTGTGTAGGATAGTAGCAGTAAATCTTTGGTGTGACATGTAATGGACACCAAGATTTAAGAATCACAAATCTAGATACTCTTCATTTTGACCCCTTAATTATCTGGATGAAATAAAATAATACATGTGAAAGCACAAAGTAAATTGTAGCATTCCCTGTGTATAGCATTATCATTATCTAACATTTTGACAGTCAGGGGAGCTGACCACTATGTGAATGAGTGTCTTCCAGGGAAATTGTGTCATTAAACAGTTTCACTAGAATAAATTAATGAGAATTGAACAGTCTTCTGTGTACAACAAAACACAACCTATTTATGGAAACTAATATAAAAATGTTATCTGTTTACCTTCAGGCAGAGAATCTCATTAATTTTTTTTTCTCATAGCAGTGCATTGACAAAGGAAGTCTCAGCATTAAACAACTCTCTCTCTCTCTCTCTCCATTATTAATGTAACTGAGACTCTTGCTTCTCATTTCATTGTACAGCCCAGCACCTGGGGTTGAGAAGTTCACTGCACAAGCCTAAACCTTTCCTTCTTCTTTTTTTTTAAATTAACATATAATGTATTACTTGCTTCAGGGGTACAGGTCTGTGAATCATCAGTCTTACACAATTCACAGCACTCACATAGCACATACCCTCCCCAGTGTCCATCACCCAGCCACCTCTCCCTACCTACCCACCCCCCAGCAACCCTCAGTTTGTTTCCTGGGATTAAGAATCTCATGGTTTGTCTCCCTCCCGAACCCATCTTGTTTGATTTTTTTCCCTTTCCAACCCCCAAACCCCCCCACTCTGCATCTCAAATTCCTCACATCAGGGAGATCATATGATGATTGTCTTTCTCTGATTGACTTACTTCACTCAGCATAATACCCTCTAATTCCATCCACATCATGCAGATAGCAAGATTTCATTTCTTTTGATGGCTGCATAGTATTCCATTGTATATCTATACCACTTCTTTATCCATTCATCTGTTGATGGACATCTAGGTTCTTTCCATAGTTTGGCTATTGTGGACATTGCTGCTATCAACATTCAGGTGCACGTGCCCCTTTGAATCACTACATTAGTAACGTTTAGGGTAAATACCCAGTAGTACAATTGCTGGGTCATAGGGTAGCTCTATTTTCAACTTTTTGGGGAACCTCCATACTGTTTTCCAGAGTGGCTGAACCAGCTTGCATTCACACCAACAGTGTAGGAGAGTTCTCCTTTCTCCGCTTCCTCTCCAACATCTGTCCTTTCCTGACTTGTTAATTTTAGCCATTCTGCCTGGTGTGAGGTGGTATCTCACTACGGTTTTGACTTGTATTTCCCTGATGCCGAGTGATGTTGAGCACTTCTTCATGTGTCTGTTGGCCATCTGGATGTCTTCTTTGCAGAAATGTCTGTCCATGTCTTCTGCCCATTTCTTGATTGGATTATTTGTTCTTTGGGTGTTGAACTTGATAAGTTCTTTATAGATTTTGGATACTAAATGTCATTTGTAAATATCTGAAATGTCATTTGTAAATATCTTCTCCCATTCTGTCAGCTGTCTTTTGGTTTTGTTGACTGTTTCCTTTGCTGTGCAAAAGCTATTGATCTTGATAAAGTCCCAGTCGTTCATTATCGCCCTTGCTTCCCTTGCCTTTGGCGATGTTCCTAGGAAGACATTGCTGCGGCTGAGGTCGAAGAGGTTGCTGCCTGTGTTCTCAAGGATTTTGATGGGTTCCTGTCTCCCATTGAGGTCTTTCAAACATTTTGAGTCTGTTTTTGTGTGTGGTGGAAGGAAATGGTCCAGTTTCATTTTTCTGCATGTGGCTGTCCAATTTTCCCAACACCACTTGTTGAAGAGACTGTCTTTTTTCCAAAGGACATTCTGTCCTGCTTTGTCAAAGATTAGTGGACGATAAAGTTGAGGGTCCATTTCTGGGCTCTCTATTCTGTTCCATTGATCTGTGTGTCTGTGTTTGTGCTAGTACCGTACTGTCTTGAGGATGACAGCTTTGTAATAGAGCTTGAGGTCTGGAATTGTGATGCCACCAACTTTGGCTTTCTTTTTCAACATTCCTCTGGCTATTCAGGGTCTTTTCTGGTTCCATATAAATTTTAGGGGTACTTGTTCCATTTCTTTGAAAAGCACGGATGGTGTTTTGATAGGGATTGCATTAAATGTATAGATTGCTTTAGGTAGCATAGACATTTTCACAATATTTGTTCTTCCAATCCATGAGCCTGGACGTTTTTCCATTTCTTTGTGTCTTCCTCAATTTCCTTCATGAGTACTTTATAGTTTTCTGAGTACAGATTCTTTGCCTCTTTGATTAGGTTTATTCCTAGGTATCTTAAAATATACAGGGAATGATCTCAATCTTTTGGGGTACCGGTTGAGACCTGATTTGTGACCCAGGATGTGATCTATTCTGGAGAATGTTCCATATGCACTAGAGAAGAATGTGTGTTCTGTTGCTTTGGGATGGAATGCTCTGAATATATCTGTGATGTCCATCTGTCGAGTGTGTCATGTAAGGCTTTTATTTCCTTGTTGATCTTTTGCTTGGATGATCTGTTCATTTCAGTGAAGGAGTGTTAAAGTCCCCTACTATTATTGTGTTATTGTCAATGTATTTCTTTGATTTTGTTATTAATTGGTTTATATAATTGGCTGCTCCCATGTTAGGGGCATAGATACTTAAAATTGTTAGATCTTCTTGTTGGACAGACCCTTTAAGTATGATATAGTGTCCTTCCTCATCTCTCATGATAGTGTTTGGCTTAAAATCGAATTTACCTGCTATAAGGATTGCCACCCCAGCTTTCTTTTGATGTCCATTAGCATGGTAAATTGTTTTGTACCCCCTCACTTTAAATCTGGGGTTGTCTTTGGGTCTAAAATGAGTTTCTTATAGACAGCATATTGATGGGTTTTGTTTTTTTACCCATTCTGATACCCTGTGTATTTTGACTGGGGCATTTAGCCCATTTACATTCAGGTTAACTATTGAAAGATATGAATTTAGTGCCACTGTATTGCCCATAAGGTGACTGTTACTGTGTATTGTCTCTTTTCCTTTCTGGTCTGTTACTTTTAGGCTCTCTTTTTGCTCAGAGGACCCCTTTTAGTATTTCCTGTAGGGCTGGTTTGGTGTTTGCAAATTCTTTAATTTTTGTTTGTCCTGGAAGCTTTTCATCTCTCCTTGTATTTTCAATAATAGCCTGGATATAGTATTCTATATATGATATAGATATCTATATTTATATATGATATGATAACTGGATATAGTATTCTTGGCTGCATACTTTTCTCATTTAGTCCTCTGAATATATCATGCCAGTCCTTTCTGGCCTGCCAGGTCTCTTTGGATAGGTCTGCTGCCAATCTAATATTCTACTGTTGTATGTTACAGACCTCTGGTCCCAAGCTGCTTTCAGGATTTTCTCTTTGTAACTGAGACTTGTAAGTTATACTATTAGATGATAGTGTCTTGACCTATTTTTGTTGATTTTGAGGGGGGTTCTGTGTGCCTCCTGGATTTTGATGTTTGTTCCCTTTGCCGTATTAGGGAAATTCTCTGCTGTAATTTTTGCCAATATACCTTCTGCCCTTCTCTCTTTCTTCTTCTTCTGGGATCCCAATTATTCTAATATTGTTTCATCTTATGGTATCACTTATCTCTCGAATTCTCCCCTCGTGGTCTAGTAGTTGTTTGTCTCTCTTTTGCTCAGCTTCTTTATTCTCCATCATTTGGCCTTCTATATCACTAATTCTCTCTTCTGACTCATTTATCCTAGCAGTAAGAGCCTCCATTTTTTTATTGCACCTCATTAGTAGCTTTTTTTAAATTTCAACTTGGTTAGATTTTAGTTCTTTTATTTCTCCAGAAAGGGATTTTATTTCTGCTTTTTTCAAGCCCAACTAGCACCTTGATTATCATCATTCTGACCTCTAGATCTGACGTCTTACTAATATCCTTATTGATTAGGTCCCTAGCCGTCTGTACTGCCTCTTGTTTTTTTTTTTTTTTTTTTTTTTGAAGTGAGGTTTTCCACCTTGTCATTTTTTTTTATTTTACTTTATTTCATTTATATTTTGGTGAAATTATTATTCTTGATTTTTTTATTTAATTTTTTTTATAAACATATAATGTATTTTTATCCCTAGGGGTACAGGTCTGTGAATCACCAGGTTTACACACTTCACAGTACTCACCATAGCACATACCCTCCCCAATGTCCATAACCCCAACCCCTCTCCCGACCCCCCTCCCCCCAGTAACCCTCAGTTTGTTTTGTGAGATTAAGAGTCACTTATGATTTGTCTCCCTCCCGATCCCATCTTGTTTCATTTATTCTTTTCCTACCCACCAAACCCCCCATGTTGCATCTCCACTTCCTCACATCGGGGAGATCATATGATGATTGTCTTTCTCTGATTTACTTATTTCACTCAGCATAATACCCTCTAGTTCTATCCACGTCATTGCAAATGGCAAGGTTTCATTTTTTGATGGCTACATAGTATTCCATTGTATATATATACCACTTCTTCTTTATCCATTCATCTGTTGATGAACATCTAGATTCTTTCCATAGTTTGGCTATTGTGGACATTGCTGCTATCAACATTCGGGTGCACGTGCCCCTTTGAATCACTACATTAGTAACCTTTAGGGTAAATACCCAGTAGTGCAATTGCTGGGTCAAAGGGTAGTTCTATTTTCAGTTTTTTGAGGAACCTCCACACTGTTTTCCAGAGTGGTTGCACCAGCTTGCATTCCCACCAACATTGTAGGAGGGTTCTCCTTTCTCCGCATCCTCGCCAGCATCTGTCATTTCCTGACTTGTTAATTTTAGCCATTCTGACTGGTGTGAGGTGATATCTCATTGTGGTTTTGATTTGTATTTCCCTGATGCCGAGTGATGTTGAGCACTTTTTCGTGTGTCAGTTGGCCATCTGGATGTCTTCTTTGCAGAAATGTCTGTTCATGTCCTCTGCCCATTTCTTGATTGGATTATTTGTTCTTTGGGTGTTGAGTTTGCTAAGTTCTTTATAGATTTTGGACACTAGCCCTTTATCTGATATGTTGTTTGCAAATATCTTCTCCCATTCTGTCAGTTGTCTTTTGGTTTTGTTAACTGTTTCCTTTGCTGTGCAAAAGCTTTTGATCTTGATGAAATCCCAATAGTTCATTTTTCCACCTTGTCGTTTTATCCAGACAAGAATAGATGAATGAGAGAACAAAATACTAAAAGGGTAGCGACAACCCCCAAAAATATACACTAATCAAATCAGAAGAGACCTGAAACCAAGAGAAGAAAAGAGGGAAAAAAATTATATATATTTATTTATATATATGTGTGTGTATATATATACATATATATAAATGTATATGTGTATATATAAACGTGTATGTATGTGTGTATGTGTATATATATATAATATATAATATATAATATATATATATATATATATATATATATATATTAGACTGGTGAATAGGACAGAGCCATACACTTGATTTTGGGTGTATTTTGGTCTGTTAGAAGAAACTGCCTCCCAAAATTTTAAACAAAGAAAAACTTATATATATACAAAAATAAGGGTAAACACGATAAAGGGATGGAATATGACTGTAAAGATGAAAATTTAAAAAGATTCTATAAAAGGAATTGATAAGAAATTGGTTGAAAAAAGAAAAAAAAAAGAAAGAATATGATCAGGCTGGAGAGTAGAACAATGCCATGGACTAGATTTAGGGTGTATTTTGATCTTTTAGAAGAAATTGTATCCCAAAATTTTAAAGAAAGAAAAACCTATATGTATACAACAAATAAGGCTAAATACAATGAAGGGATAGATTACATGACTATAAGAATTAAAATTTTTAAAAAGATTTTTAAAAATGTATTGATAAGATAAAATAGTTAAAAACATTAAAATAGGAGAGAGGAAAATTTTTTTTAAAATAGAATAAGAAAAAAATAAAATTAAAAAAATTTAACTTTGAAAGACTAAAGAATCATGGGGGGAAAGCCATGAATTCAATATGCTGTATTCCCATATTTCTGAGGTTTTGCAGTTTCGTTGGTCAGTGAACTTGGTCTTGTTCTTGTTGATCTTCTGGGTAAGGGGACTGTTTCAGTGATTCCCAAATGTCTTTGTCCAAGGTGGAATTGCACTGCCCTTGCCAGGGGACAGGCTAAGTAATCTGCTTGGGTTTGCTCTCGGAGCTTTTGTTCCCTGAATGCTTTCCGTACAGCTTTGGAGGGCAGGAATGAAAATGGCAGCCTTTTAATATCCAGCCCCATAGGAGCCAAGAGCTCAGGTCCCCATTCCTCCATATGCCCTCAGAGAAAAGCGGTCAATTCTTCCCATCTCCCTGGTCTCCGTCCGCACTCTGTGGTCACCCAGCCTGTGACCAAGTGTTTCTGTCTCTGGCTCATGGCCCCGTTTGGAGTCTCCAAACCCAGCTGATTCCTGCAGCACGCTCCCACACTGCTCCTCCCAGAGGAGGAAGGAGGGGGTCTCCCAGATCTGCCACTTGTGGGTTCCCTGCTCAAAGAGCAGTGGTGTGACTGTGCCTTGGATCACAGTTCAAGGTAACCCCAAGCTGAGAGTGCATTCCTCAGCTGTCTCTGCAACTGGCTTCCCCGTTCTGATACCTGGGGGCTCTGAAGCACTCAGACGCCCCAGGGCTTTTTGTGACCCCGCAGGTCCTGAGACCACACTGTCTCAGCAAGGGCTCCACCCCCTCACTTAGCCTCTGGAGCAATGTCCCCCAGTGGAGCAGACTTCTAAAAGTTCCAATTTTGTGCTCCGCTACTCTACCGCTTGCTAGGAGCCACCGCCCCTCACTCCACCCCCCCTCACCAGTCTCTTGTCCTGTATGTCACCTCAGATTCACTCTCCGAACATCCTACCTTCCATAAAGTGGTTGCTTTTCTGTTCCTAGAATTGCTGCTCTTCTTCCTATCTCCTGTTGAGTATGTAGGTATTGAGAATGGTTTGATAACTATCTAGCTGAACTCCTGGGACCTGATTATATTAGGTCTCCTACTCCTCTGCCATCTTGTTCCTCCTACCTAAACCTTTCTTCCTGTTAGTCTTTATCTTCCCTTAGAGTTTATTCCAATGTCAGGTATTGCCTTCTTGTTCTGCTTCACAAATTACTGACCCCTCTTTGCAAAATGAATAAATTTGAGCCCATTTTCTATAAATTAGTCACTTTTTGAAAAATCAAAGCAGTTTTATAACTATAGTCCTCCCCCTAAGTCAGAAGCTTTGATAAGATGGTAATTAAATGAGCATTTTGCTTTTCATGTGTAGACAAGAAAGAGAACCACGTCTGACAGCCCTGGTTACAGTTGAGGAAATAGCCTGTCTTTATGGGTGGGTGGACCTCTGCACAAATCATTTCCAAGATTTTACTTGTTGCATAATCCAATGGCCAGCCCTCATGTTAACATCCTTGCCACAGAGACAGCATATGTACTGCCAGATGAAAGGTTCCAGTCCCCCAGCTTTGCTTTGTGAAGAGCATGACAGTGAGTGAAGCATGAAGGTACAGAGCCTCAGTATCTCACTCCAGGTCGCTCTACTTCCAACTCTGTGAGCCAAAGCACACTAGTATGCTCCACATACAGGCCCACAGTGTATGTAGTTTTGTGCCATCATAGATTGCATTGAGGACTATTCGAGAACCTTTTGTTCCCCTTTACTTCTTCATCAACTTATATGGAAATCAGTATCTCCAGTGCTCTAAATAAATTGAACCTACTATACTTCTACTCTTTATATCCAGTTTTCATGAGCTAACATGTTAATAGGGGCACCTAAATAAAATACTATTTTATTTTTTTATTTGAGAAAGAGCACGAGGTGGGGGCAGAGGAAGAAGGAGAAGAGGCTACCTGCTGAGTGGTGAGCAGGGAGGCCAGCATGGGGCTCTATCCCAGGACCATGAGAAAAAAAAATAAAACAAAAAACAAAGGACTTGTAATCCTGGTTTATAATGTACCTTTAAAAAGACAAGGACCAATTTCCTTCTCACTTGAAAAAAAGAAAATTACACCCTCCAGGGGATAATATATTTTTGAAGATACACCTTACGGACTAGGATTTGACCTTAAGGTGTTTTTGCTCTGGCCGCCTGGGTGGCTCAGTGGGTTAAAGCCTCTGCCTTTGGCTCAGGTCATGATCCCAGGGTCCTGGGATCGAGCCCTGCATCAGGCTCTCTGCTCAGCGGGGAGCCTGCTTCCTCCTCTCTCTCTCTCTCTCTCTCTCTCTCTCTGCCTGCCTTTCTGCCTACTTGTGATCTCTGTCAAATAAATAAAATCTTAAAAAAAAAAGATGTTTTTGCTCAAAAACGATAGCTTGCTTTTTTTTTTTTAACCTTATTTTTTCAATGCATGTTTTTCAGGTAAAGTAAAACTTCTATAGGTGTAACAGTTGATATACTCAGTCCTCAAACAAACACCCATTCAACAAATGTCATGTGCCCAGGCTATAGCAGAACTGTGCCTTGCAGGAAGTACCCGTGGCCACCTCACCCTTGTGGCACTCTCCCTCTTCTTTGCATCATCATATTCATCCTTCACCTTCAGTGCTCTCTTGTCAACCTTTTCAGTCTCCTTTAGCCTGGCAAAAGACTGGATACCCTTTGTTCTTTGTTTTGGTTTACAGAATGGCTGAGAAACTTAGATGAGCTTTAAAAGCAGTTAGTTGACAGGTTAAGTGAAGAGAAGTGAAACACACGTTAGGTCATTTCATTGGTGATGGCAGAAAGTTCTGGTACATTAGCAATGGCAGGCCAGCGTGGCCATACTAACCATCCCTGCCATGAAGTCACAATGAGGTTCTTCCTAGTTTGGAGGGCATATAACCGTAGACCAAGACGGCTCTTCAAGACCATCTATTCCATTTCCCTCATTTCTGTGACATGAAAACTGACCTGCACAGGGATAAAGAAAATATCCTGCCCCATGTCCCTGGTCTAAAGCAGTTTTTTACTGTTCATGTTACCTTTTTTTGTACCTTTCTTTCCAACGCAGATAAAGAGAGAGAGAGAGAGAGAGAGAGAGAGAGAGAGTGTGTGTGTGTGTGGGTGTGTGTGTGTGTGTGGGTGTGGGTGTGTGTGGTATTGTATGGCAAAGGACTAGGAAAATGAAAAATATTATGATTAGAATAGCAGCATATGATTATTTTCAACTATAGTAGAAGCATTTGTTTGAAAGTTACTCATAAGAGTCTTTCCACACAAATACTCTGAACTCAGTGGGGATTGTCTCTCTTTGTTGTCGTCTAGATTTATCCTTTTAAAATTCCTTAGCTTTTTAGAGTTTCCACAACAACAAACATCTTTTACTTTTTTAAAAAATGAATGTGGAATGAACATGAAAGTCCTCTATCCTGCATACCCTGCCATGTTTATGCGACCCTTCATGAACACAGAGCTCCCTGAATCCACCCTCTGAGCTGAGAGGCGCCCTCTGGCAGCCGGAGACAGATCCCTACTTGGTGACCTGGGATCAAACACTGAAGTCAGTAGGAAGGCCTCACCACTAGCAGTTGCGTCTCTCCATTTGCCAGAACATCCCTTGAATTATCAGACCTCCTACCCCAGACGTGGAAGTCCCAGTGTCAGCCACCCACAGAGGGTCAGCCATCTACCCCTAACAGTTGAATGTTCCTTGTGAAAAACCTGCAACATCCTGTCTCTCTATACTGCTCCCTCCACTGAATTTCCTTGATAAGTTCCCTGACCCTGGATTCTCACTTCTCTAGACGGAATGATGTCCATCCTTCATGACCAAGAGCCATTTGAAAAAATTCTGTGTCCTTTGTTAACCCCTTCCACCCCCAGCTTCTGACAAACACTGATCACTCTTTTGTTTCTATAATTTTGCCTTTGCCAGAATGCCGTATAAGTGGAATTACTGAGTATGTAGCCTTTGGTTTCTATCATTTAGGTAATGCATTGGAGACTCATCTATAAAGTTGAATGGTAAAAGAACCTTAGCCTAAAACACTTTAGTTAGCTAACTTTTGGGGCTTCATAGAGGTGACCTAAAAGAAGTAGGTTTTGTTGTTGTTGTTGTTATTTAAGGTAGGGAAACAATACTGAGTTAGTGATGCCAGAGAGAAAGTCCTAAAGATTACAAGTATAGATGTTTTTATTAGGAAGATGATACATATGCACTTCTGGGAGGAGAGAGTCTCTTCTACCACAAATATTGACCTAAAATGCTGGAGAAGGTACAACAGACACATACTTTTCAATGCATGTACATCGCTGAACCAAAAAGACAGTAAGTGAAATCTCCAGGGACCAAGAATGAAGAAAGCAGTGTGATAAGGAAGTGCTAAGGTTGCCACTGCCCTGAAGTGTTGCTGAAAAAGGAACATGGCGCCACTTGGGGGTCAGGACACAATGCTTCGGGCCTAAGAAAGGCACAGCATAGGAATTGAGATTCCCCACATAGTCAACTCAAAGCACTTCAACCTCAGTTATGGGCTGGCTGGAAAAAAAAAAAAAAATCTGCTTCCAGCAAAAAGAATGGCAGGAACAACTGTGTTGGTTTTGGTTCTGGATGGGACTGAAAAAGTCCCTTAAAAATTCTATAATTTTAGGTTTAAATTCACATAACTCACATGGTTGCAGAAGCCAACAGAAAGAACTTAGAATGCCTTGCTATTAAGAGCCCCAGGACTCCTGACAGAAGCAAAAGAAAATCCCTATGGAGAAAGATATTCTCAACCCAGGCCCATCAGAATTCCCACACATTAACATTAGCCAAGCCTGAGCTCACAATCCAGAATTGTAAAACATCTGAGAAGAAGTTACTGAGAGTGAGGATCAGTAGCAAAAGCAACAACAAAATTGGACTCCCCCCTCACCCAAAATTTCAGATACTGGAAATTATGAGACATAGAGTGTAACTGTATTTCAAATACTATAAAGAAAGAAGAGATCTAACCTAAAACTTGAAACCATCAAATTGGACACACAGACTTGTCAAAGACTTCAAAAGAACTTGTGAAAACAAAATGAACAGGGAAAACAGCATATTAATTCAGTTGGTTAGAGAATTAGTTGAACTGGAAGATAGCACTAAAGTAATTACCCAGAATGGAAAGCACAGGGAGCGATAGATGGAAAAGATGAAAGAACGAGTAAAGACATGGAAAATTTAATAAGATGGCATTGCATTTCGGTTACAAAATGAGAGAAGAGAGAGAATGGGGATAGCCAATATTTGAGAAGTAGTGGCTGAGATATTTTCCCCCAAACTGTTGAAAGACATGAAGCCTCACATTCAGGAAACACTGAATACCAAGCAGGTTAGATGAAAAAAGTAACTTACATTACAATTTTAAAAGGAGAAAGAGAAGAGCTAACAGCAGCAACAACAGAAGCCTGTGAAACAGTATCTTCAGAGTTAAGCCAAAGTGCTTTGAACCTACAACTCTATCCCCAGCCAAACTGTTATCCTCTATGAAGACAAAACTGAGAGAATTTGCCACAGTGTTCTTTCATCATGGAGAGAACTTCTGAAGTTTGTATATCAGATACAAAAAACTAAGGAGAGAAGGAACATCTGAAACGTGAGAAGAAAGGCGATGAAATAAATAATAAACACGGGTAAATGTAAATAATAATAACCATAGTGACATTTAATATGTGTGCTTTTTAAAAGCACAGAAAATAGGTGCGCCTGGGTGGCTCAGTCAGTTAAGCATCTGACTATTGATTTTGGCTCAGGTCATGTTCTCAGCATCCTGAGATCAAGCCCCACATTGGACTCCGCACTGAGCATGGAGCCTGCTTAAGATTCCCTTTCTCCCTCTCCCTCTGCCCCTCCCCTCCTAAAACTAAAGAAAGAATAAAAAAGCACAGAAAATAGGAATCAAATATGAGACAATACTGCATGAGAGAAGGGACTAGTGTCACCAGAAGTGTTCTGATGTTTTTGTATTGTTCAGCAGGAAGGTTTAACTCTAAACTTTAAAAAGTTAAAAAGTTAAGGATCCATTTCCTTGGAGAACTGAGGGTGAAGGTATAAAGTGTGGAGGTTTCTTCTCCTAACCTTGGTGGTAAAACAAACACAAACAAACAAACAAAAACAACAGAACACATACAACTGACCCCAAAAGAGGACACACCCGGTCGTAGATTGAGAGGTTCTGTGGTGTTCTCGGTCACATATTTATTATGTTTCTGAAGGGCAGTGGACACTTGTGAGGAATACAGCATGACCCCATACAGACAAGTGAGCTCTAGAAATTCAGTACTATTCCATCAAGAAGCTCCATAAGAGGGGTTAACTAGGATACTAGGAGGATGGAGTTAAATCAGGAAAGCATTTTACAAGCATTCTGACCTAGATGGGCTAAACCTGGGAGGACTTCCTTTCTCTTACCTCATTACTGGAGTAAAGCATTGCTGCTGCTTGCTGGGGGGTTCATTTCATTTCCCGTTCCTCCCAATGTCTCGCTCAAAGCACCGAGACTTACAAGTGTGGTATACTGAAGAAGACGACAGTTTCTACACCTCAGTTCTGTATTCTGTATTCATTTTTCTTTCAGTTCTTCCATCATCCTTTTGAGTATTTAAGTATGGCGCAGATGAACTGACCAATTCTTTTTTTTTTTTTTTTAAGATTTTATTTATTTATTTGACAGAGAGAGATCACAAGCAGGCAGAGAGGCAGGCAGGGAAAGAGGAGGAAGCAGGTTCCCCGCTGAGCAGAGAGCCCAATGCGGGGCTCGATCCCAGGACCCTGAGATCATGACCTGAGCCA
This sequence comes from Martes martes, assembly GCF_963455335.1. Classification (NCBI taxonomy): domain Eukaryota; kingdom Metazoa; phylum Chordata; class Mammalia; order Carnivora; family Mustelidae; genus Martes; species Martes martes. The sequence goes on from NC_137899.1 coordinate 37,004,953, forward strand.
AAAGCAGAGGCTTTAACCCACTGAGCCACTGAGGCGCCCCTGAACTGACCAATTATGAAGTCCTACGCAGGACAGTCTAACCAGTGTGACCCCACATTTACAAAGGAACTTAAAAAGTGAGGCATTACCACGATAAGAATACATGAAGCGACTTACCCCACTGCTCTTGCAGAGAAAGGAGGCGTCTAGGTTCTGGCTTGACCATTTGGTGGTGGTGCACTACCATCCGGCCAGGCTGGTGACCAGTTATGTCTTGGGCCGGTGAAGTTTCTTGAAGAACCTGGCTGTTGTGTCGCTGTCTTCGTGTTACACATCTTGGGAGAGCTCTAATGCTTGTTGTCCTCACATGAATTGAAGGTGGCATAAATATAAAGATGCAGGGAAGTTTAGAAGACAAGAGTGGAGTAGAGCTTTTAAAAGCAAGCAGCTCGGGACACCTGGGTGGCTCAGTCGGTTAAGCCACTATCTTCGGCTCAGGTCATGATCCCAGGGTTCTGGGATAGAGTCCCACATCAGGCTCCTTGCTCGGCAGGGAGCCTGCTTCTCTCTCTGCCTCTGCCTGCTTGTGTGTGCTCTCTCTCTCTCTCCCTCTGACAAATATATAAAATCTTAAAAAAAAAAAAATAATAAAAGGCAAGCAGCTCTTGTCCTAACCTCCCACTGCACTTTGTATTTTCCAGTAGTCATAGAAACTGCGGTTACAGTCAGTAAAACCGGGCTGCCTGAAATAGAACTTAAGACAGGACCCAGTTTATCATAGAGTTAGCCACCACTTAGACTTGGCGAATGGGAAGTCTAATGAAGCTTTCAGAGGAATACTGATAAGCAGTCCTGTCAAGCCTCAAGCTTGCAGAATTGCAGCCTCTGTGTTTCTGTTTGGATTATCATTGGGCTGTTTGGAAACTTAAGAAAAGATGCTTGCTGTTCAGCATTTAAAACGTGCTTATCATTTTTATCAATTGACCTTTCCAGGAAACGTGCAGTACTGAGTTATAAGTCTTCTTCAAATCTATTCACATGCCAGAATCTTATCAATATATAAAAAATTTTAAAAGATTGGGTGCCGAAATACCCAGCCACCATACTTGTATGTTTTTAATATCATACAGAATTAAAATTCAGGAACTGTAAAAAACAGTCTAGATCTTCTGTGGTTTATTTCTTCAGTCACTTCAGACATTGGTAATAGGACCTATATGGCTATTTGCCTGCTACTTTGTGTTTATATCTCTCACATTTAAAACAGTATTCATCAGGTTTGTGTAACCACTGAAGTTTTTGGCTTTTAGCCAAAGCCTAATAATGATTTTTTTAATGTCTTTCTATAAACCTCATTTATTTATAATTTATGGTATTATGAAAACCTCCATTGTGAAAATCAGAGACCTCTGGTTGAAAGTTCATGTAAAGTCTGCATTGTATGAGAAGCACATATTTTTAGTGTCTCCAGACAAAAACATCTTAAGTTAATTAAATGTTTGCCCTTTGGGGTGCAAGTTAAAAGAGGGTGGAAAAATGTGGGAGTGAGCTATCAGTACTTTTAGCAAAATGTGGTGCTTGTCGTGTGTCGGGTGTATTGACTATGCCTATTAATAAATACTTGTTTTCAAGATAGACACACTTTGGTTTTGTAGCCCAAATAATTTTTAATCACAAAATTTCTGAAAATTCTATAATTTTTTCCTATTTTTATTGGAAGTTCTTTGCCTACTGTTGATGATAGAAGTGTGATATTTTTCCTTCTCCCCCAATCTTTCTTGCAAAAATAGAAGTTAGTTACTGCTAATGAATTGAGTAGGTGTCTAATATTTTACTTTCCTGTTGATCTGTGTAACTTTATTGTATATTTGATAATTTATCTTATATAGTTGATAAGGTGGTATTGTGTATCAGTGTTCAGTCATGTATTTATAATTTCTGGAATGTATGATTCTAGATCTTTGTGAAAAATTATTTGTCAGTGTCCATCAGCTTGAAAAAACTTAGTGCAAGAATTTAAACATTTAAATTAACTATTGAAATGGAAAAAAGAAAGAAAAAGCTAAGAGCAATCATTAAACAGATGGACATAGAATTTATAACTTCTGAAACAGAAGATGCACATGTTTGACTCTAAAATTCAATTTAAAAGAAGGCAGGAAAAGAGAAAAAAAGGTAAAGAAAGACAAAATGCAGTATTAAGATGTTAGCAGTAATTCCAAACATATCAGTAATCACAATATATAAGTGGACTAAATTTTCTCCTTGGAGAAATATTAAATCCAGCTATATAATATTTGTGAAAGAGACCTTAAAGTTATGGAAATGAAACATTAAAGGTAAGAGGATGACAAAGGTATGCCAGGTAAGTACCAAACAATAGAAAGCTGAGGTCATTAAATTAATAAGAGGAAAAAAATAAATTTTAGCCCAAAACCCTTACTGAAAATAAAGAAGGTTGCTACAGAGAGATTGAAGACTAAATTTATCAGGAAAAGACAAAAGTGCTAAACTGTTTTGCATTAAATTACCCAGCTTTATAACATACAAACCAAAAATTAATGAAATTACAAGGGAAGATTTTTAAATAGATCATCACAATGAGAGATTGAAAACAACTACAATCATTCTAGCGTTCTGATAAAATGCACTTATGCTTTGGGATAAAATGTCCAAAAAACATATCCTGGAAGTGTCCTATCTCAGACAACTTGGGTGAACTCAAAAAGTGGTTCTGGTAAATGACAAAGACTCTGCTGTTGAAAATGTGGAGAATGGGAATAAAAGTGGTTCTTGAAATGCAAGTGAGGAAATAGACTTTCTAAATTAAAAATTATATGATAATTAAAATATTTCTATATAACCCGAATATCACAGATAAGCATTTGATTATTTCATCAACATTAAAATTTGACATTAGTCATTTGGGGGGAGGAGAAAGGAGATTGTCTTATATTGGTTAATTCCTTATATTTGGTAGGAATGGGATCAACAACTGGGCAGAGTGTAATCTGTGGCTCACTGGAGCAGGAGGGACTGCAGACATAAGGTGGCTCATCACTCTTGTACAGAATCAAGTCTGTAACTCAACTCTAGCCTCAGTCTGGTGCTGGTGTTCTATTTCATCAAAACTCTGATACCAACAATCATGTTCACCGTGATTATACATAAACTGTGCACTCAGTTTAAGTGCAGCTTTTACCATGAAGGCTCCCTATTTTGAACTTTGCATTTGGTTTTTTAAAAGATGTTAATAAAAAGTTTTTAATGATGGGAGTCTTAGGAAGACTAAGATGGCCTTGGCCCCTCTTACAGGAAAGAGGAGGGGGGACTGTAGAGAATTTTGAGAATGGCTCCTTTTCCTGTGGACAGATTTGTCTTTGCCAGGCAGAGGCATTTAAAACCAATCCATAGATCAGTTTGGGTTTTTTGGTTTGGTTTGGTTTGGTTTTTAAACAGCCACTAGGGCAGCCAAATACCGAACCCCTGTCTGTGAGACCTTCACGTATGAAAACCTAGAGAGGACTCGTCAGAGTCCTCAGAGTAGTATTTTTCTTTGCTCCTTCCCTGTTTCTTCCTCTACCCAGGTTCATTACCTGCTTTCCTCTTCCTCACCCCCAGTCCTCCCTTGCTCCGTAACAGTTTTAAATCAGTGATGGAGAGCTGCTTGAGCACGAGAAGCGGGACAGCTGGTTATGGAGGAAAGCTCATGGGCTGTGTGTTTAGTAGCTTCAAGACTTTTGAAAAAATACTCACCAGCAGATACAACTTACCTTCACACTCTGGCTCTCTCTGAGAGTCAGTGTCCCTGTTGCAGCTTGTTGCAGGATCTCAGGAATCCATGGGTTGCCTTTGGAAATTGTCTGAGAGCGTAACAAATGCAGACTACTTCAGAGTCGAGTAATTCTAGATGGGTTTAAAGCCACTCACCCTGCTAACTGAGCAATCCACGCCTGGCTCCGACTCCCACTTAGCTTACCCTGCTGTTCATGGAGACAGAGTTCCCTTGTCAGACAAAATAAATACGACCGTGTGTGGAAAGTGCCTAGGAAGGTGTCTGACACGTGTTCAACTCCCCATAAGAGGCAGCCATTATCAGGAATACTTTTATTATCACGTTTATGTTAATTATTTGGGCTTGATTGTACTGAGCAATGCAATAGAGATTCCACAAGCACGGCTGAGCTGGACTGTGTGATGTGGTATGCATTTGAAAGTTGTACCACATGGGAGACGAGACTTCTCTGCTTTTTTGGTAATCTTATATTGTCTGTCTACATATTTTCTATCTGCTATTGTTTTAATGGTCATCTTGAAATAATTCAGCCCCATATGGGTTATACACATTCCCTTCGTTAACCTGCATGTTAATATCATGATTGCTGATATTTGACAGGATACTTATGCCAATAATTTTATGTTCAATGTAAGAAAATGTAAATTCTTAGAGGAAAAGTAACTTTAGTAACTAGAGAACTTAATAGTCGTTTTATTTTAATTCTCCTTGTTATTTTGTATTACTTTTCCTATAAATATATCCAGATGTGTATGCAATAGATAGATTCTATGAACAAATTCTGGTAACTGTTTGATAATTTATCTCCTGAAATTTTCTACCTCGGGACCTTGTTCTTTCCTGAAAGTATCAACCTTCTGCTTATAGTAGAAATATTTTAAATCAATGAGATGAGGCTATCAGGAGCAAAAGCTAGTTTCAATTAACAGATGCTCTAAGAACCAAAGTGAATTCTGCTTCTGTTTATTTTCAGCGGATAATTTAACTTGGTCTTGGCCAAGAATAAATAGGTCCAGAAAAATTGGGTAAGCTTTATGTCTTATTTAGTGGATTTTCTTGTTTGGTCTGATTTCTCTTTTCTGCTTGTGTTTTCAGGCTCAGCTATGTGAATTATGCAGAGGATCTGGCCTCCAAGCTCCTACAGTGTTCCCCAAAGAACAGACTATCAGCACAGGCTGCCTTGAGCCACGAGTATTTTAGTGACCTGCCCCCACGGCTATGGGAACTGACCGACAGTGAGTATGACAAATCTGAGACATCCAATCAAAGCAGACCTATCATTTTAGCATCTCTGTGTAACGCACTTGTAGGAGGATTTGTATGTTTTTACATGTGCATACGTAAGATTATGTATGTTTGCATATGCATTACATGTACACATATATATGTGCATGTGTCTATAGACAGGGGCGGGGGGAGAGACAGTGAGACAGAGGGAATGAGGGAAAGGGAGTTTTGTGTGTATATATTTAGTGGACTCCTGCCATTCAGTTGCTAGCTTACCAGACAGAGGAAGAAAATGGATTCCTTTTTTGCTATCTCTGCTCTGCAGTCTGCAACTGCATGTCTTTGTATTTGATTATGTGTGTGTCCAAAGGAATGATCTGAGCAGTCATAAAGGAGAAGGAAAATATGATTTACATATTTAGTGCTTTATGCATGCAGTACTTTTTAACTGGCTGCAGTACACAGAGGAGAAATGATTCGTTTTTGTTTGATTCTCAGAGACCATCTTGGTCGTAACAATAACGTTAAAAAGGGCTGCTATGCAGTGAGCTGACGAGCAGAGTTGGCAATTGGCTAACGCACTGAATTGACATGTAAGAACCGAAGACTTGTAATTCATTTCAACTACAAATGCGCTTGGTATTCATACAGACAGCGCTTCTCCGGATCTTGTAAAACAAAACACATTCCTGGGTGGGTTTTTGTTTTTACAAAAGCGTTTGTATTTACACAGCCTTTTTCAATTACATTTTAAATATTTGGGAGATTTATGGCTGGGAGGATCTCATCTTTCTTCCAAAGTGTGAAACAGAATTCTTACGAAATTTTGCAAGACACTATTGCAGTAAGAACATTTTTGTTCAGTGGTGATATGTTCTTTCCAAATGCCAATTCGAAATATTCCTTCTCATATTCTTTTCTGACTACCTTAAAAATTAATACACCGCCTACATAGGTATTCATAATATGTTTATTAATCCTTGGGTACACACCATGGACATATAGAAAGTTATTTCTTTAATCTCTTGGACTTTAAGCTTTCCCCCATTGTAGCATTAGATTCTCCTTGACAACAGGAACCCTTTATTTTGTAGCTAAGTCTCAAATAACAACTCCTCTTGTATATTTCTATCCTAAGTCTTTCTTGATATCCCACATTTAATTTGAATTTCTTTTTATCCTTAACTGTCTATAGCTATATTAATCCACTACTCACTCTTCCCCCTTAGTAAATCTTCTTTAACATTTTATATATTCCCAACCAATATTTATTCTATATTCTGTCCTGCTTTCTTTCTAAAAGTTGACCCATTGACCATTATGACAACTCTTCCCATTTTTTAAAAAATTAATAATGAAATTTCTGTGGAAAAATCATGAATTAGTGACACATCTTTCTATACTGGCAAAAAAAAAGAAGATACAAATGGGCTCATTAGTTTATGGCTCATCAAATTCAAACATATGGTTTGTTTTCCCATTTAGTATGACTTGTAACTTGATATCACTCCTCCTTGGTGACATCTCAATCCCATCTGACTCGATGATTGAGTTTAAGCCAGGATTTTGATGGTCTACGAATTCTGAATTCTGTCGTAGTACTTTTCTGTTAATATGGACTTATTACCCACTTGCCACTTAGTTTATCAGCCAGTGGTTAAATCCAGTTTCTATCAGTAAGTAAATGCCTACACATTATCACTCGGCAGCAGGCTGCCACCGGAGACAGCCTTGTCCCCGTCATTAACAAGCACAATGTATGCAGAACACCAGAGGGGAATTAAAACCACAAAAAATACCTCAGGGTGGTATTTTTAATATGAGAATTTAATTTGTAATTTCACAGATTAAGAATTTTGGCTGCATTAATCCCTTTATCAGCTCACAGCAGGCTATTTGCAGAAGCATAACCATAAGGCGATATTCATTGGCAGAAACACGTCTTTGCATTAACGTTAAACATCAGGAGCAGTGAAACCTTTTGAAGGGGGGAGAATAAAGATGAAAAATCATTATATTTTTAAAGCAAGATTCTGCTAAATGCCTCCGGTAACAATTTTGAGTTACAGAAATGCTATTTCTGTGCCTAGCAGATAATCATTATGAAGCATAAATCCAAGTGGCAAGTGGCAAGAAAGGACAATCCCAGTATTAAATACTACAGTCATTTACATTTAGAACAACGTGGTAGTCCTTGTAAACATGTTTACAAAACAAAATTCCTAGACTTCGGAAACTTTGGGAACTAGCTCTTGTAGGGGAAAGAACTTCCTCCAGGGATTCTGTTATCTAGGTTAATTCTGCAGACTATATTTAAAAATTATTCAAATTAAATTTCCCATTAGTATGGAGTCTGATAAAAGTTTACCACCTGGCACATGGCAGCAGCAAGGGTGATATCCTCACGTGCTTCCTTTAACAAGGAGATTAGGAAGGAGGTCCATCTGGGAAGAAGTGTTGCAGAGCCAATAAATGGATTGTCTTAAAAATGAATTAATTAATGAATGAATTAAGAGAATGAATGAATGAAGACAATAAAATGGATTGTCTTAAGCAACCAAGGACTGGTTTAGATTCGTCAAATCTGGGAACCTCACTGTATTCGCCTGCTCAGGCTGCTATAACAAAATATACCTTAGCTTGTGGTGGCTTAAACAACTAGCATATATTTCTCATAGTTCTGGAAGCTAGGGTGTCCAAGATGGACATGCTGGCACATTTTGTTCTGGTGAAGCCTCTGCAGAGAGCCACCTAGCTATGTCCTCAAACAGCAGAGAGAACGGTCTCTCCCTCTCTCTTCTCTTCTTAGAAAGTCCCTAACATCACATCATGTGGGCCCCACCCTCACAGCCTCCTCTAACCTAACTACTACCCAAAGACTCCATATCCAAATACCATCAGGTTGAGGATTAAGGTTTTAACATATGAGTTTGGGAGGAAGGCCATTCAGTCCATAGTGCTTACATTCTTAAAGATAGTTCATAGCGTTTTTTAAAAAGAACGTCCACAAAAGGATGCAAGCAGAAGGCAAAACCGGGTTAAAAGGAGAAAATTGGAACAAAAATAAATTAAAAGTGAGCTTGAGCCTTCTTGGCCTACTTTAATATATCCAACTCTGTGAGAAGAGTATCGAGTGTTGTTAGAATCCTGGTTACACGAAGCATTGCGGTTGTTCTGTGGATTTATATAAAAATGAAGTTGTATGCTTACGTCAGACTCTGCTTTGCTTTGAAAGAACATTTAACAATATAATATCTTTACTATACCGTCCCTTAAAATCGCACTAGTTTACATAATACCAAAATTTAGGAGTGGTGTGTTAGTGGGCCACCAAAGGGGGAATTATACATTCATCAAGCAAGAATAGTGATACCTGGGGATCTGGTAGTTAAAGCTGGCTGATTCTGGTGGCACCCTGTCATTCTCCCTCTGTCCTGAAACCCCAACAGCCTTGCCCCACTTCTTTGCAGAAATTTAATTGCCGGGAAATAAATGGAGGGCTGATTTGGAAGAAATTCATTACTTTTCCCAAATACACCACAGGGCGTTCTCCTGTGTATACTATCAAGTTACATAAATTATTGAAGCTGAACTACCCTTGTCAAAGTAAATGAACAAAATACACTTCATAGTGCAGAGTCCTTGATTTTATTACATTCATTTGCTAATTCACAAAACTCAGATCTGCGGTAAAAGAAGGCCAACAAATTGGTGCAGTGTGAAGAGCACCGAACTGGGAGTCAGACCACCTGGATTCTAGCTTCAGCTCCACTGGGAGCTGGCCAGGCGACTTTGGGCAAATGCCTTAGTCTCCTTGGGTTCCTGGTTTCTCATTTAGAGACATGGTGATCCCTCAGGACCTTTCCAGCTCTCATGTTTGTGAGTTTTCCTGCTCATTCCTATATATGTCCTATATATTATCCTAAAACTTTATAGCCATGAATGCAGCCTCACGCTATCTTCTTGAAAATAAGACAAACAAACCCAGTTCACACAGATGTACTCCTTCCAGTTTCTAGACTTCCGTTCCCTCGTGAGTCCTTTTGAACAAGGCTTTCATGTGCAAGGCTCCAGACTGTTCTTGAGGTCTCTGTCTGTTGGTCTTTCCCCAGCCTTCATCCAGATCCAACTATGTACTATTGCTTCCAGGTAACATTTCCTTTGCTTGGATTCCAGGACGGGATCCTCCCAGAGCTTTCCTTTTGCTTCCCTAAACTCTTCTCTGCAGACTTCTTTGTGGATTTCTCCTCATCGGCCAGTCCTCTCACTTTTAGAGTGCTCCAGCACATCACCCCCAGGTCTTTCTATCTACATACACTCTCAGAGCCTTCATGATCTCATTCACTCTCATGATTTTCAGTATCATCTACACATTGACATTTTCCAAATTTCTGTCTCCAGTCCCACCTTCCCTGACTCCAGACTTGCATGTTCCACCAACTCTTCAGCATCTCCATTTGGCCCTCTGGTAGGCATCTCGAACTTAATGTCACCAAAACTGAACTGATCTTTCCCTCCACACTTGCTCCTTCTCTCCTCTCCCCCTTGTCAATAAATGGTAACATGGTTCTTCCCCCTGATGGAAGCTGTCCTCGATGCCTCTTTTTTTGTCACACTCAACCCCAGTTCTCCCACAGACCCTGTTGGCGCTCCCTTCCAGATAGATCAAGGGCACACCACTCCTCACTTCTTCACTGCTATCACCCTGCCGCACGTTGCTCCCTGCCCTCTTTCACCTGCATTGTACAATAGCCTTCGTTTTGCCTGCTTCGTGTCTTGCTCCTTGGTGTCAGCCTTTGCTCTCTCCTATTCCTGTCATTTGTGCTGGCTTTTCCTCTAGATTTGTGCCTGGCTTGCATTCTCACCTCCTTGGTCTCTGCTCAAACGTACCTTATCAAGAAAGACCTAGGAGCAGCCGGGCAGCTCAGTTGGTTTAGCGTCCAAGTCTTGATTTCAGCTCAGGTCTTGATCTCAGTGTTGTGAGTTCAAGCCTTGCATTGGACTCCATGGTAGGTGTGGAGGCTACTTAAGAAATAAAGAAAGAAAGAGAGAGAGAGAGAGGAAGGAAGGAAGGAAGGAAGGAAGGAAAGAAAAGAAAGAAAAAAAAAAAAAAAGAGGGATGCTGGATGGCTCAGTCGGTTAAGCAGCTGCCTTCAGCTCAGGTCATGATCCCAGGGTCCTAGGATTGAGTCTTGCATCAGGCTCCTTGCTCGGCAGGGAGCCTGCTTCTCTTTCTCCCTCTGCCTGCTACTCTGCCTGCTTGTGCTCGCTCGCTCTCTCTCTCTCTCTCTGTCAGATAAATAAATAAAATCTTTTTAAAAAGAGAGACAGAAAAAAAAAGAGAGAGAAAAGAAAGCCTTCACTGATCTTCCTCCATCCCAGCATTCCAGTTTCTCTTCCCTGCTTTATTTTGCTTCATAACACTTAATGCTAGTTCATATACTTGTTTGTTTATCATCTGTCTCCCCCAAATGGAATCAACAAGAACAAGGATTTTTTTTTCGTTCTGGTTTATACACTGCAGGATTCCAAAATACCTAGAACAGTGTGGGGCTCCATAAATATTTCTCCAGTGAACGAATGAAAGAATGGCATGAAGGAAGTGCAAGATATGTTGTTTCCAACCCAAGTTCATTGTTCTAGATCAGAGAAATCTGAGCACGTGTATCAACCGCCCTGTGGCTCTGAAGGGAAGGCAGACCATGCTGTCATATGTGCGTATAAATCTTTGTTGATGTGTCTGTGGCTATTACCACTTGACATTTCAGAGACCAACATATACCATGATGTTTTATGGGCTGGACATCTGGAATTGCGTCTCAGTCTCTGTGTTTTACAAGGAAAGATTATAAAGAATCTATAAATATATAAATGGAAACTCTTTGTTCTGTCCACAGTGTCTTCTATTTTTACCGTCCCAAATGTAAGATTACAGCCAGAAGCTGGAGAAAGCATGCGGACCTTCGGGAAAAACAATAGTTATGGCAAAAGTCTATCAAATAGCAAGCACTGATGAGCACAGCATTCTCAAGAAAGCACAGGTAAGGTGACCTACTTTGCCTGGAAAGTAATAATGAGTAGACATTGAATAGATCTTTTAAATGGACTATTTCAGATTCCTCTTTTTCCCCCTACATGTCCTGTGAATCTCTTGTGTTCATTATGGCATTCAGCACAGATTCTACTGAGGACAGTACAGTTAGTCATATTTTCAGGTACCTAGTGGATCCTAGCCAAAACTGTATTTTATTTATGCAGTCATAAACAAACCATTTCACTTATAAGCAAATCATTTTAACTACTCATACATTCTTTGTTGAGGTTAGAAAAAGGTTGAACCGTGGGCTATATCTAAGTCACAGATCTGCTTTATTGGGTCCACACAATTTTTCAGATTTGTGGCTCTCATTTTTAAATGGAGAGAATTTTACACAAAGTCTGGATTCTTGGCTTTTTTTTTTTTTTTTCTTTTAAATCAGCAACTCTGGCACTACTGGGCTTACAGTCCTGCCAGAATTTTGTGTGTATAACTGAATCGTGGCTGCTTCCCTTGGGAAGAACATGTCTCCCTCGTTTAGCTCCGCTGCCATGTGGGCTACTTAGGCCACTTCTTTTTTTTTTTTTTTTAAGATTTTATTTATTTATTTGACAGACAGAGATCACAAGTAGGCAGAGAGGCAGGCAGAGAGAGAGAGGAGGAAGCAGGCTCCCCGCTGAGCAGAGAGCCCGATGCGGGGCTCGATCCCAGGACCCTGGGATCATGACCTGAGCCGAAAGCAGAGGCTTTAACCCACTGAGCCACCCAGGCGCCCCCTTAGCCCACTTCTGATTCCTCCCTGGCCCTTAGTACAGACCTTATCATGATGATGAAGTTTTTCTTTTTTTCCTGTTCGATTCCTTGACCCCTGCTCTTTTGTGGATAGGAAGCATCCTCTAAACAAGGCCATCTCTAGCCTGTTCTAGTCACACATGCTTTGCAGAAACAAGCAGAAGACAGCCACTTCTGAAAGGGCTGTGTCTTTGTGTCTTTATTGCCAGATGGAAATGTCTGGGTTTTCTTTCTTTTTTTTCTTTTTTTTTTTTTGGTGTTTTTTTTGGAATTTTATGCCTATATGTATCTTTCTGTTTAATGTAACATAACTCTGAAGCAAATAGAGAACACACTTTTTTGTGGGGAAGGCTTTTTATTTGCTAGTCCATATGTATGCCTTGCTCGTGTGGATATTCGGTAGTTAAATGTTCCAGTCAGTTGAAGGATATACACAGCATTGCAAGAGCCCCTCTTCCTTCTTCTTCTTAATAGGAAATATGTGAATAGGGCTGAATTGCCAGCATGGCAAAAAGAACAAATGAAACTGTCCCCCTTGTCTTGGGGGTGATGTACCACAACCTTGAGCTGTATGGGGGACTTCGCTGTTGCCTACATCAGTGTGCCTCTTGGGAATATGATGGTGATTTTTGAATGATGGAAATGAAAGATCCCCAGGTAAAATGTGGTGTATAAATGCCAGTCAGAAAATGTTACTGATAGACTTGCTGCTCCGTGCTTAAAAGTCTTCCTTCTTCAGGTTATTTCTCCCCATTGAATACAAATGTTACGTAGCACAAGTTCATTCCCTCCATAGTGTTTGTTATTCCCATTCTGAATTTCAGTTGGTCACACAAAGAGTTGGCTGAGTTACCTCCTGGTTCTGAGAATAGTTTTAATTCATGAGGTTTGTAGCATATGGTTTTTAAAAGTATTTAGGCTGCGTTACCATAATGAGGGTTCCTGGCTTTAGAAATACCACAGCCAATTCAGTAAAACAAAACCAAAGGTGGATTTCATTTGTTTTGCCTGAGCCTACCTAAACAGTCAAAGCTGCTCGAGGGTGCTTCAGGTCAGCTTCTCCTTGCAAAATCAAGTCAAGCTGACTGGACGGAAACACTGCCCGTAAGGTCTCAGGAATTGCTTATCAAAAAGAGGTTTGTAAAGAGCAGTCATCCTGGTTTTGAAGGCTTTTATGAAAATGTATTTTCTTTGCGGTCTATTTTTTGAGCTAGATTTAAGGTTATGCAGACTAATTCCTCTAGAATTATTTGATAATAATACATATATGTTCTCTTTGCGTTTTCTCCTTTTTACATCAACTTTTGAGGCTCTAATATTATCGTTTATGTTGCTTTCTTCCAAATCCAAATACCTCAGCTTGAGTCAACATTATATTGAGGAAACAGCTGGATTCTAAGAGTTTTCTGTCAGCCAGCAGAAAAATAAACCATTTTAATTTCTCACCTTTGTGGGTTTTTAATTTTACTCAAATGAGGCCATCTTAGAGATCAAATAATATAACCTCTATGTGGACCTACTACATCTGGGTGTGGAACTTATTCTGACCAATAGCTGAATATTAATGTCTGTATTGTAGATATGACAGAGCAAAAAGTCTACATAAATAAGAGCTTTTGTACAGAAAAACATGTAATTCCGTAGATTTTGGTTTTGTCATTGATGAATTAATTAACTGTTTTGAGCAGGCTGTGGCATGTTTAGTTTTTCTCAAATGTACTAATTCTGGGCTCTCTGTAAAGCCCAAAGGGATTGGGAAGAAGAGGGGTGGGAAAGAGGTTCAGGGCCCAACGAAGCTAAAACTGTAATCTAGCATTTCAGCCACATGTCTTTGGGGAGTCTCGGAAGTCAGGGTAAAAAGTGCATTGCTTCACTTCTCTTTTTGAGATGATGGAGAGCGGTTCTAAGTCCTAACTTTCCTCCTATACTTCAGTGCCAAATTGTTTCTAAACTTGCATACTAAGGTCACTTCAATTATTTAGTTAATAATACTGGATTTGCATAAAGTGGCCTTAGTGGAAAAAAACTAATGAGAAGCATTTTTCTTTGCAGCAGAAAGCAACTTTGGTTTCAGAGTCTTATAACCAAATTAAAAGAAAAGAAAACTCCCTGCACCTAAGTTAAAAATGGGTTAGGTGGGATGCCTGGGTGGCTCAGTGGGTTAAAGGCTCAGGTCATGATCCCAGAGTCCTGGGATCGAGCCCCACATAGGGCTCTCTGCTCAGCAGGGAGCTGCTTCCCGCCCCCCCCCCCCACTCCGCCTCTCTGCCTACTTGTCATCTCTGTCAAATAAATAAATAAAATCTTTAAAAAAAATTTTAAAAATGGGGTAGGTGCCACTAGATGGTCAAAATACTGTGCTTCCTTTGTGTTGTTATCCTCTAAAGATGTTAGTAGACTAATGCTTTCAGAGATTGTCCCTACTTTTTTTTTTTTTAAGATTTTATTCATTTATTTGACAGACAGAGATCACAAGTAGGCAGAGAAACAGGCAGAGAGAGAGAGAGGAGGAAGCAGGCTCCATGCTGAGCAGAGAGCCCGATGTGGGGCTCGATCCCAGGACACTGGGATCACGACCTGAGCTAAAGGCATAGGCTTTTTAACCCACTGAGCCACCCAGGCGCCCCATTGTCCCTACTCTTTTTATCAGCTTTGAAGGCTAAGACCATCCTAAAGTCTGAGAGAGCCTTAAAATGTGCACTGAAATTTTTCCCAAAGAAAAGACCAGAGTAGGGACTCCTGGGTGGCTCAGTTGGTTAAGTAGCTGCCTTCAGCTCAGGTCATGATCCCAGTGTCCTGGGATCGAGTCCCTCATCGGGCTCCTTGCTCGCCAGGGAGCCTGCTTCTCCCTCTGCCTCTGCCTACCACTCTGCCTGCCTGTGCTCGTGCTCTCTTTCTCTCCCTCTCTCTAACAAATAAATAAAATCTTTAAAAAAGAAAAGAAAAGAAAAGACCAGAGCCATTAAATACCACATCCATTTGTATCACTCATATTTGCATCCAGGAATCCCAAACACGCACCTATGCTGAGCTTAATTTTCCAGTCATTCTAAATTGAGATAGGAACTGACTGTCACTCTGTCTACTCCTTTTGCTGAATACAGGGGTAAGAAAGACCCTCTGGCATTATTATCTGAACATTAGTAAAGCAGGTGTTCTCACGCCCTGGGGAGTTTTTAAAATCGGAAGTTCCTGGGGTCCATGAATCCACTTTGAAGAGGACGCCAGAGGATGTTAATGCAGGTAGCCCTTAAACCACATATTATGAAATCTTCAGTAAATATTTGAGAACTGTATGTTTATGAAATAAAATAATCAACTAAAGACAGAATAGGAAAATCCATCCGTTTCCTTCCTTTCCCTATTCTTTTAAGGAAGAATACCGCAGTTACACCATCCAACATGGTAACCCCCTAGCCCCTAGCTAGTGTGCTCTTTCCATTTAATTTTTAATTAATTAAAATTAAATCAGAATTTTGTTTCCTCAGTAGCAGAACCCCATCTCAAGTGCTCATTAGCTCCACATGACTCGTGGCCACTTACTGGGGACAGGGCAGACACAGAGCCTCTCCAGTGTCACACAACACTCTTCTGGACAGCCCTGGTGAAGCCCATTTACCCTGCCTGCCTTGTAAAAGGAATCAGGAAAATTAAACGGCATTCAATCAGGAAAACTATGTTTCGGTTCTAGACGATAGCCGTCTAAGAGAAGCTTGAAAGGTGTAAGGAAGGGACGCCTTCAAGTGAGAAGACAGGTGGCAGAGTGAGAGGGACAGAGACAGCATTGAGAATGACAGGAAGGGCTGTGCCGCAGGAACAGGAGAGACCACGAGGGAGTGGGTGTTGGGATCTTACAGAGGAAGGAGACACGGTCAGGTTTCTTCAGTTAACAGTGGTCTTTGTTGAGGTTGCTTTGGGAAATTAGGCAGAACAAGGCTGACAGCCTACGCAGCTGCACAGACGGGCCTCACAAAGACTGGGCGTCCTTCAAAATCCAACGCAAGCCTTACTTTGTCTACCACCTGATCCACTATCTGAGCTCTGGTTACTGCTCCTGCAGTAGCCACCAGCTCTTGCTGTCCTCTGTGCTGTGACGTTATGGCAGCTCGCTTTTTCCAGCTGTGCCTCTGCTAACATTTTCCTCTTTTCTTCATCTCATGGCTTCCGCTGGCCCGTTTCTGCTTATTCATGAATCCTGCTTATTGTCATTTCCCTTCATCCCTCTGTTTCAGGGATAGTCTATCAGTGAGCTCTTTTCCTCAGATTCCAACCCTCCTCGGGAGCAGCTCTGATTGGTGTAGGCATCCTCATGAAGCAGAAAGCAAAGCTTTGAGCTAGGCTGTTGTGTCAATCCAATCACTCCATAAGCTGCTGACTGACTAGATTGCCCTGGGCCCAGCACAGAGCCCTGATCCCTTCTGCTGAGCTGTGAACAGGGCCAGTCTTTTCTCAAGGAACCCCTCAGGAGAGAGCTCTGGGTTTAGCAGTCTCTGAAGCTTCTACAAAGTAAGGAGTATAGCCAGAAGGCACCTTGCCTGGCCTGTACATTACCAAGGAAAAAAAATCAAACAAGTACAGAGGGAAATTCCAATTTTAATGGCATAACAGCATTCTCATTGTGTGATATTTTTGACGAAAGGTCTTTTTAAGCCATGTTGCATTTTCTCAACTACAGACACAAAAGGAGATAATACTTATTAACACTTAGCACAGTGTAAGAAATTCGGGTATTAGTTGTAGCTTTCCTTTAGCAGCAGGAAGTTTTCTGGTTTTTTCCCTGCAATAACTTATTTTCTGCGTGATCCTATGGATTTTTTTCCCTATCAATGACTACAGTTTTATTATCTCTGTTGTCTCATGCGGTTGACAATAGTTGTGGAAGTAACAGGCAGAGGAGGAAACAAACCTGAGTGTTCTTCACAGGTTTTAACTGGAAGAATCCCTGGTTTTTGTCATTACTCCTACATTGCTGCAGACGAAAAAATACATCTCATTTGGGGAAATTGAGGGTGCTGTGAACCACAAATGCATAATGCATGTTATGAACACCAGATTGAGAAGAGGCTGGAATGTTGGCGGTTTGCTTTCCCCACCCCATCTCCACCCCCCTTTCCTTTAGCTTCCCTTAGACTCTGGAGAGTCTATTATCTCCTCTAAACTCGGATGCAAAATAGTAGGCTAAGGGTGCTTGTCCCTTCTCTTCTCTCCCTTCCATCTTGTCCTTCCACCCTTGCCTCTCCTTGTGTCTCCTCTGATCTGTACCCTACATCACCACCACCAACCCTATGAATGGATTAGCAAAGGACTTGAAGGCCATTACTATCTAAATCTGCTTAATTATGTCCTGGGATTGTCACAAAGCAGAATGAAAATAAAGTTAAGTATATCATGCTTCCCAGGGTACATATTTTTAAGTATTTTTTTTAGATTGACATAATTTCAGACTTCTAGAATAGTTGCAAGAAGAGTACAAAGAAGTCCTGTTACCCTTCACCTACTTTCCAGTGTTTGCATTCTACTACATTTGCTTTATCATATTCATTGTCTCTCCATCCTTCCGTCTCCTGCTGTCTCTAATACACACACACACACACGCACGCACACGCACACGTGTATATACACATTGTTTTTCTTTTTTTTTTTTTTTAAGATTTTATTCATTTGACAGAGATCACAAGTAGGCAGAGAGGCAGACAGAGAGAGAGGGAAGCAGGCTCCCCACTGAGCAGAGAGCCCGATGTGGGACTCGATCCTGGGACCCTGAAACCATGACCTGAGCCGAAGGCAGCGGCTTAACCCACTGAGCCACCCAGGCGCCCTACACATTGTTTTTCTAAACCATTGTTTTTACTTACATGATGCTCCAATACCTTTAAATATTTCAATGTGCTTTTCTTAAAACCAGAATTCAGAGTGATATTTTTAAATTAAAAAAAAAAAATTTTGCTTTTTGCCCTTGCTTTTTGTTTTCCTTTCTCTGAGAGTTTTTAAAAGCAAAATGGCTAAAAGGGAAGAAACTGGTGTGATGCTCCACAAATTGGTTCATCAGTCCATGGATGCTCAAAAATTAGCTGTATCTCTGTGATTCGATTTTCCAGGTCAGATGAGCTTTCAAATTGTGGAGTGAGGGTGGGGGGAGGCACTGCAACTGGCATCTTCTGTCTTTTTACAACCCAAATTAATTTCTTAGGGACTATTTAGCCAGCAGCATCATATGAATGAAGCTTTCTTATCAGTGATGGGCACAAGATGTGATATGGCTAGTAAGCAAGATATCTATTAGAATGCTTGGCCAAACTATTACGAAGTTAGCAGTCACATATAACAAGTAGTTATAATCAGTTCAGGTGCTCTATTTTTCCCTTTCATTTAATGTTGATTCTTATGAATTTGGGATACAGAGGGAATCGTCTATGCCCTAAGTGCACTATATTGTATTATTAATACCAGGATAGCAGCTGAGTCCCACTAGACAGTCTTTGTGGTCTGCGGATGCTCTAAGAAGTGTCTGAGCATAAAAGGAGGCTGTTTGAGTTGAAGTGGGCTGATGGTCTGGGATGACATTTGAATGCATAGAGGACAATGTCTAAATAACAGTGTCGAGAAGGGAAGGCGAAAAGAAGCTTGAAACTGTTCCCATTGTCCCACAGATGCTCATCACTCCTCCTGAGATATTCCTCACGTGGAAGCTTTGTCCAGGTAGAAACAGGGAGTGGGATCAGGGAGGGATAGACCCTAGGACCCTGGGACAAAAGCCAGGGATTCAGGTCCTTAGGCACATTAAAATTCCCGAGATAGCAAATGTAATGAAAACTGCAACCCGAATGTATTTCAAGTCTTACAGAGTTAAACATTTTAGCGAAATTATTACAAGTATATTTAACAAAATGTTTGCAATACTCTGAGATGCTTCTATGAATAAAGCTTTTAAGAACATCAAATTGCTTGTGCAAATGAATAATTTACTGAGTCTCTTTTGGAATTTAGGGTAGCTGTTTCCTTTACCAATGCGTGTGCGCACACACATGTACACACACACACACACACACACACACTGTACACTCACACAGCCAAGAAGAATAATTTTTCAACAGTCCTAGAGTTGTTAGGATAACATCACAGATTAGTCAAAGGATTATTTTTCCACCCAAGGAAACAATGTACAAAGTCTAAGATAAAAACAATACCAAAGTTGCAGAAATTGATGGAAATTTATCTCAGAGTAGATTTCACCACATATGCCAAGCATGGAATCAAGTACTGCACCGTTAACTTCCATATTGGGTGAATTTTTTTTTCCTTTAAATTATCCCTATTCTCTTAATGTAGTTTGCATTATGTATAGTGCCCTTGGATTTTTAATTGCTCCAGATTATCATTTTCAATGCAATTAGTAAAATGCCCTCAATTACATATAATAATTACTATAAATGGGGCTATTGGCCTAATTACTATTAATGGGGAAAGATGTGTGATTATCATGTGCAATTAAGTCATGTACAGTATTTATTTTACATTATTACATACAGTGGTGTAATGATAACACATAATTATATTGTATCATTCCTTGGTCAACAAATCCCATTCATACTGAGATACCTAGAGTGGTGATCCGTGTACTGGATCTCTCTTTCTAAAGTAATTGGGTTATTCCGTAGGCTGGGAACTCACTAAATAAACTGTGCGCAGCAAGAAAAAAATCTGGAAGGAAAAAATTATTTTATCTCCATTAATTAGGAATGCCCAGATTATCCTCTGTTGTCAGTGTTAAATCCTCCCTGAGCACAAAGCCAGCCTCCACCATACCTGTTTGTTTTTATGTAAATGGGTAAAAATCAACACCCCTAAATGGCAGTGTTTAAAATATGCCTGGAAAAAAAAAAGAGGTCCTTTCTTCATTGTAGCAAACATGATATTCATCCTTAGTTTACAAATAAATGCACACTTAACAAGCTTATAGCACATAATGAATTCTGCAAAGGATGCTGTTTGGCAGAGTGGGATTATGAGAATTGCATATTGATAGTGGCAGGAGAAGTAAATCTATTTTCTCTGCTAAAGGTAGGGTGTTCTTGTGTTCTCTAGAAACTGGCACATCTCAGAGGTGTTGCTCTCAAAATGATCTCAGGATGGAAGGAAATCAGTAATTACAGAGCCAGGCATTCAGTTGTGTCCTAATTTTCCCACCAGTTTTTCAGTTTTTCAGCTACCTCAGAGACTTAAAGTATTCTCATTAGGTAGCTGCAGAGGCAACCGCTTGCCTACTCCCTCATTCTCTCCTTCGCATTTCCTTTTTTTTTTTTCTCCTCCATTCCTGCCTTGGGAGTGACTGTGAAGATCATTTGCTGGAATGATTGGCAGGTTAGAGGATTCGATCAGATGAGTTCCTCTTAGTGCAGGTCAAAAAGGCTAGTTAGCAGGAGCTGTCGAAAAATGCCAGCAGCATTCGAAATGGGAAATGTCATGACTTCGAGGCAGGGGGTGCCACCTGGAACAGAAAGCCCCCAGCTCATTAGCAAGTTACAGGATGTGGGCTTAACTGGAGGGAGCAGAGAAGGAAAGATAATACCCAATAGGGAAAATGATTGTGAAGTGGAATTGATTTCATGTATAATTTGTTTATCACTAGAGGGGACAAATGCTGTCCTTCTGACATGAGCAGAGGAGTATGGACTATGAATGAAGCAACTTAGCATAATCTCCAGGTTGAGCTTCGGATTTGAAGAACGCAAACTTCTTTATTCTTAACTGTGGAAATGATCAGGTCATGTTACATTAATTAAAGCTGACATACTCTCAAATGTTTTATCTGGGCAATTGTGGCAATTCAACAGAAATGGATAGAGATGGGCAACTTCAGAAAAGAAGAATGATTTATTTTTTTTTCCCCTCTGCTGCCATGGAAGACTAGCTCAGTTGCATACTGAATTATAACAGAGCTTGTGTTTATCGTCAGTGGTTAGCTAGGCTGCGTAAATCAAACCAGGGTTCTCGATTCTCCTGCAATCTAATTTATACAAGAGAGCATTTGCCCTTTGGGAGATGTAGTTCTAATCCATGTGAAAATATGTATGTGTATTTTAGAATATGTCTGTATCATATTTAGGTATAATGTTAAATTTTTAATTTTTTTTTAAAGGGGAAGCTCTCCGATCTCATTACTGCCCGGTTGTCAGTTCATCTAGAATTTGATATTTTGCCATAAAGTCAACAACTTACGGTAGCCATAGTTACAGACAAAATAAACCAAAAAGGTGTCCTTACAGGAAAAATTAATCTGTAGTTTATAAAAAGAGAATGTAATGGCAAAACAGAAAAGAATTTTGCCTCACATATATTCAGACTGAACTCCAAATTGAAAGGCTCCAGTATTTCTACAATGTATGAAATAAGCTTCAGCATAAAGCCTTTCCCTACATAAATTCCATCAGAAAATGTATTTTCTTTTGATAAGAAACTTTTACGATATCATTTATCTTTTACTTGGAGATCTTCATCTTGTTATTTTAAGTCACAAATGCCACAGCTGCAAGTCTTTCTGGGTGTTTACTAAAGGATGTTTACTCAGAGTCCAGATTTTGGTTCAAGCATGTATTTTCAAAATGTCTTTGCCTTGAGTTTCTCCTTTCTCTTAAATATTGAACGCTTTTATGGGTAGTTATGAAATAGCCAATGCTTGTTTTATCAAACAGTCTCAGACTGCTGTCTTAAGTGACTAGGAATCTTAAAACCTCATAGTCAAAAAACACTGGTGGAAAATTCATTCTGTTCTGTATTCAGCATAAAAAGCTTAGCATTAAGCTACTGAATATAGCTGTCAAGATATACTGCATTAGTTTTGTTAAATCTAAAACTTTAAACATCAGCGTGAGTCCACTCATCCCCTCATTTGAGAGTTTTATTGTGTGGTCCAGAAGCTGGCCTTTGAAAAAAATCTAGGAAATACTATTTGAAATGGTTCATCTAAAGTTAAGGTTTTTTTTTTTTTTTTTTTTATTCTGCTGCAGTCACTCAGTTTGTTAATAACTGACAGATGGGTTGTTTGTTTGTTTTTTTAATTCTGCCAGTCAGTTTGTTAGTAACTGACAGAGGTATTCAAAAAAATGAATAAATCAATTATTTTGAGAGGAAGGATTGTCAAAAAAAAATTTTTGTAAGAGAATCGAGTCTGGTCATCCATAAGTCGGTTTCCCATTGTTCAGACTGGCTTTTTAGCTAAGATGCCCTTATACCTCTCGAGATGGGCAAGCCGGAGGTGTCTGGCCATGCGGACGGGAGGTGAAGGTAGTGCTTGTGTCCATATCTGGTCTCATCCGCCATCCTTCTTTCTGTTCCCTGCCTTCAACTTGGCCTTCCACAGTCAGCTCTGCAATCACAGACTGTATAGAATCTCTACTCTTTTGTATTCTTCTCAATTAATCTTTCTATTAACTAAAATAGTATTTGTTTCACATTGGTATTCGTGTATTTGTAATTTCCTTTGCTGAATATGTTCACTGCTCTATAGATTGAGTGACCTTGTTGTTAAAAGTTTCACCTTCAGTTTCACCTTTACCCCTCAGATAAGGTCTCCGCAGATAAGGCATCCTTATAACTGTTCTCTGTATCAGCAGTTCTCACAGTGTGGTCTCTATACCCTAGGGATCCCCAGAGGCTCCATGGGGGTCAAGATTGTTTGCATAATAAAACTAAGATGTCCTTTGCCTTTTGCACTGAGGACATTTCCAGTAGTGGTGCAAAAGCAATGGGTCAGCATGAATTAAGGCAGGGGCACCAAACTGAATTTGTAGGTACTAGTTTTTGGTGTGTGGTTTTTGGTTTTTGCGTGTGTGTGTTTTGGGGGTTTGGGGTTTTTTTTGTTTTTGTTTTTTTGGTTTTGTTATTTTTTTTAGTTTTTTTGGTGTTTTGGGGGGGGAGATTGGTGTTTTGTTTTACCACTTCACAGTGGTCAGTGTTTTTCAAAGGCAGTTTCACTTAATAATGTCTTCCATGAAGAAGTAAAAATTATTCATTTTCTTAAACCTCTCACTTTGAGCAAATGTCTTAATATTCTGTGGGACTAACCGGGAAGTTGGCATAAGCCACGTCCATGTTCCAAATTGCTGTGGTTGTCTCAAGGAGAAGCTCTGGTGCAGGTGTTTGAGTTGCAGGGTTTACTAGCTGTTTTTCTTCCTGGGATTTTCTCAGACATGATTTTCTCAAACATGAACAAAAAGTGAGTCTGTCACCCAAGGAAGATAATTGACCGCTTTTGCTATCAATGATAAAATTAAAGCTTTCAATAGAAAATTAGAACTTGGGGAAACTTGTAAACCTTATCTGTCCCCGTGAGCTTGATAGTTCCCAAACACACTTCTCAGGTAAAGTGGATGGTGATATAAGCAAATGTGATTTTTTTATATTATATAGTGAAATATGTCAATGTTTGAAAATTTCTAAAAACATTGAATCCATATTTTCCAAATGATCAATGCATGATTTTAGAAAATCACTACATGGATAAAATAGTCACTGGAAATATGAAATAAACCAATAGATTTAAAATAAGGAACATGAAGAATTCATTGATACCATTTTAGATTTCCCAGTACCACTGACCCTTTAGAAATTACCACTTGTTGGGGCACCTGGGTGGCTCAGTCAGTTAAGCATCTGCCTTCGGTCCAGGTCATATCTTGGGGGCCTGGTATCGAGTTCCACATCGGGCTCCCCGCGCAGAGGAGAGTCCGCTTCTCCCTCTGTCCCTTCCTCCCACTCGTGCTCTCACTCGCTCACACTCTCTCTCAAATAAATAAACAAAACCTTAAAAAAAAAAAAAAGAAATTATTGCCTGTTGAGTTTTGTTGTAATATAAAAGAATATATATCCATGATTATCTGAAAGGGCTATTAAAATACTTTTTTCTCTTCCAACTATATATCTGTGAGAGGCCACATTTTCTTCAGTTGCTTCAACCAATGTAGTATATCATAGGACAGATTAAATACAGAAGCAGATATGAGAATCCAGCTGTTTTATATCAGCTGGACATTTTTAAAAAGATTTGCATAGCTGTAAAGCAGTGCCACCGCCTCACTAATTCTGCTTGGAAAATATAGTTATTTTTTATTAAAATAATATCTAATGTCAGCACAGTGGGTTTTTAATGAACTAATAAATTAATATTTTAAATTATCAATTTTATTTTCAAATATGGTAAATATCAATAACTATAATCCATATATACAAAAGATCTTTGAGGATCCTCTATAATTTTTTTAAAGACTTATTTATTTTAGAGAGAGAGGGTGTGCATATACATAAGTGTGGGGAGGGGCAGATGGAGAACAAGAGAAGCAGACTCCTTGCTGAATGTGGAGCCCAAGGGAGACCCTGAGATCCTGATCTGAGCCTAAATCAAGAGTCAGTTGCTTAACCTACTGAGCCACCCAGGTGCCCCTGCGGGGCTTCTGTAATTTTTAATAGTATAAAGTGTCCTTAACAGCCAAAAAATGTGAGAGCCACTACTCTATATCAGCAGTGCCATTCATTAACTTTAACATGCTAATTATATGGGTAATATTTTTCCCCTTTGAATAAATTGCTATTCAGTGCAATCTTTTTCTTTATAAAGTTATCCCAGTTCAGTGCAATCTGTTTTCTTTACAAAGTTATCCCAGTTCTAACCATCTAATTGAATATCTGTTTTTCAATTTATGATGGGTATAAATCCTTATTCTTGTGTTCACACATGCCATCTGAAAATTATAGTAGAGTACCATTTACTATGCCCCTGAAGATTAGTAGACCAATTCCTTTTTTTTTTTTTAAGTTTGTATTTATTTATTTGAGAGAGCGAGAGAGCATGTGCACAAGCTGGGGGCGGTGGGGCAGAGGGAGAGGAAGAAGCAGGCTCCTGCTGAGCAGGGCCCTGATGAGGGGCTCAATACCAGAACCCCAGGATCACCACCTGAGCCAAAGGCAGATGCTTAACATACTGCTGAGCCACCCAGGCCCCCCTAGTAGGCCAGTTTTTAAAAGAATTTTTCTATATATTAGTTTTTTGGACTGTAGCTTTCCCTTTTCTATACACATTAGTTTTGACCTCACAGGGAGAGGCTCTGATTAGAAGACCGTAAAGCATCAGGCCAGTTCACACAGCTTGTGCCTAGGACTCAAGAGGACTGTCGGGACGGCACCCAGGGCAGACTCACTGTAAATTTAACTTTTTTCAGGAGAATGAACTCTGGTCCTTCCCCACTCACTGCTGTGAGGTAACTTGGAGAAATCTGGGTTCATTTGGGGGTTCAGAATTGAAAAGTAACTGCTCAGCACGAGTAGTCATCAGATTAGGGTTGTGTTTTTTTAACTCTTTATTTTGAAATACTGTTAAATTTACAGGAGAGTTACAAACCAGTGCAGAAAGCTATACCCTTCACCTAATTTTTTTTTTTTTAAGATTTTATTTATTTGACAGACAGAGATCACAAGTAGAGAGGCAGGCAGAGAGGGCGGTGGGGGGGGGGGGGGCAGGCTCCCTGCTGAGTAGAGAACCCAATGCAGGACTTGATCCCAGGACCCTGGGATCATGACCTGAGCCGAAGGCAGAGGCTTTAACCCACTGAGCCACCCAGGCGCCCACCCTTCACCTAACTTCTAATATTAACAACTTTTATAACCATGGTACGTTTATCAACTTAAGCCATCAATGTAGGTACCAAACTAATAATTAAACTACAACTATATTTGTAGTGCACCTGTTTTCATACTTTCTGTCTTGTGTTCCTGGAGCCCATACAGAGTAGCACATTAATCATATCTCCTTACTCCCATCTGGTCTCTATGAAACTATGATAGTTTCTCAATATTCTCTTGTTTTTCGTGGCCTTGATTCTTTCAAAGAATACTGTTCAGATATTTTGTAGAACGTCCCTCATGATGTTGTCTCATGGTGACGGATTTCAGGGAAGAGTACCACCCACATGAAGTGCTCTTCCCCTCACATCATGTCAGGAAGTACATGATGTCCATAAGCCTGATCACCGGCCATGTTGACCTTGATCACTAGATTAAGATAGGTGAGGTTTTAAAGCCACTGTGACATTTAGCAAGTAAAATCAGAGAAGCAGGAAATCTGGGACAGGTTATCAATCAGATGGAAGGAATTCAATATGAGTTCCTGAACTGAGGACAAATCAGGAGAGGCGGGGAAAATGATTCTTAAGGGACAAACCTTCCAACTGAAAATGGGTAGAAATGGAGAGGAGTCACTGGCAGAGAGGACAGTTGTCTGAGTTAGGAATCAGAGATGTTCTATCTTCTGACTTATGATCAGTTATAGAATTTAGCAACATGTCTGACTGTGAAATATATTTCATGAACATGAATAAATATCTAGCTGTTTTGTACATGCTGGGAATAAAACCAAGTTTCAGCCCCTCTGTACTGAAGTCTCCTATGATTTGTCTGTCTTCCCCACTAGAATCTAAATCTCAGCCTACAGGAGTTTGGTGACATTTTATCCCCATTTCACAATTTTATCTCCATTTCCTAGTATGACACATAATTTAAGCTCATTAAATATTTTTAAAATGTTGACCGAATTAGTGAATATCCAGCTAACTTACCATACCACAATCTCCTGTTCTTTCAGCAAATATTTTTTTAGTAGCCATTATATGGTGCTATTGTAGGAAGGAGTGAATAACACAGTTTCTAGCTTAAAGACCCTCACCATTTAGAGACATAGAAAAGAACATTTAAATTTCAGGATGATGAAGGCTGTGGTAGGAGGTGGCATGAAGCTACGTGGGGGAGATGAGGTAAAAATTAATTCTGCCAGCAGAGCTTGGAAAGGTCTCACAATGGAAGAGATTTTGAGCCACGAGAGGAATTCTATTTTCCATGGACAAGAAGGAGGAGAAGGGTGTTGTCTCACAGAGGAAACACTGAGAGCCAAGTCATGTCACAAAGTGTAGCATAGGGAATGGACTGTAAAGCCAAAAAGCATGGATAGGAGGAGTGAGAAGGGACAGAACCGAAAACAGAATCTGAAGCTGGGTTGTGAAGGGTCTGGAATGACATGCTAGAGAGTTTGGATTTTAATGTGATTGCCCATGGGGAAATACATACAACTTCCTGGTCAATACAAAAGAATCAAAACATCTTTTTTTTTTTTAAATAAAGATTTTATTTATTTATTTGACAGAATGAGAGAGAGGGAGAGCATGAGAGGGTCAGGGGGAGAAGCAGATACCCTGCTGAGCAGGGATCCTGATGCAGGACTCGATCCTGGGATTCCAGGATCATGACCTGAGCTGAAGTCAGTCGCTTAACCAAGTGAGCCACCCAGGCGCCCAAGAATTAAAACATCTTAAAGCTGGGAAGATCCTTTAGAGATCATAAAACAACTTGAAAGAAGATGCAGTGTTTTTTTTTCTTTGAACTTCTTATTATGATAAGTCATGTCTTGACAGTAAGTAAAGAAAATGCATAAAATTCCATTGATAGTTACATCTAACATGTATTAGAATATTAGAAATTTAACCAATATTTACGCTTCTTTTTGACTGAAATCTATTCATCCTTCAGCCCTGTAATTCTGTGAATCTATTACAGGTATAATTCCTTTAGTATACATTTTTCTATATGTACATAACATGTCTCTTGGAAAGTTATGCATGAATAATTTTAGTTGAAATGGTATGCCTTCTCTGCTTACATATCTTTTTGTGAAGTGAATAATGACTCCCTTAATTTAAGTTTTATGAATAGGTAGATTTTCAATGTGAAATTTAGAGGAAATAAAACTAAGACATGAGATAACTAGTTTTCCAGGGATAAAAATTTAAGACCGTTTCTTTTGTAGTATTGTAATAATTTTGAATGGTGACAGATGGCAACTATACTGAGCATTTCATATATATAGAGAGAGAGCAAGACATATACATACACACACACATATATATATATATACATATACTTATATAAGATATGTATTTATGTGGAATTGCTGTATTGTACACCTGAAACTAATCTAATATTGCTTATCAGCTATACTTCAACCAATTACTTAAAACCACCTAATATTTAGTAACACAATAACATTTTTTATCATAACGACATAGTAACAGAGAAAAATATGTTAAAACAACTAACATAAGACAGATTAAATATAAATTAGAATGGATGACTTAAGTATTTTTATAAGAAATTATTGAGTAGATTAAAGTATACCAAACTAAATGGAAAATTACGACAGCCTTAAAAATTATAGTCATAAAAGTAATGAACATGCAGAAGTACGTGGGATAATGTAAAAAAAGTAGAACGTTCTGCTTTTATATATATAAAACTTAGGTGTAAGGAAAAATGGCAAGGGAAAGACAATTAAATCGGTATATCCCTGGTTTATCAGAGAAAAATGGATTTACAAACTATTGCATAACTAGAAAAGTTAGTTTATTTACAGTTTTATAGCCATGGTAGGTTCTGGTTCTCACTGTAAGTCCGACTGCAGAGCCATCTTGAATGGGTCCCAGCTCTTTGATGTTCTCTCAGTACCAGACTTTCTTCTGTAGATAGTAGCATATGATGAAGAGTCAAACACCAAGCCAAATAAACTCATTTATAAACACAGAGCATTTCATAATTTCAAGTATTTTCTATTACTCCTAAGAAGTGCTGGTAAATTAACAATAGAAATAGCGGTGTCCAGATGATTAAGGAACAGCATGGAAATGTCTTTTAGCCAAAGCAAGTAGAAGAGCTAAAGTAATCACATCAGAATAAAGATTTGAAATTCCAGATTCTTCACCTTCTGCTTATCTGAATAAATTTTTCAAAAGGCTATTTTGAATCTTTTTTAATGGAAGATTGTCTCCTTCCCTATGCCAAGACTAATGGCACAACATTGTTCTGTGTGTTGAGAGCATGGAGACATTGCAAGAAAGCCATGACTGTTTCATAGTTAAATTCGTTTAACTACAGCTCAACAGCTCATGGCTGATGGAAAGTCTTTGAGGTAAATAATGTATCACCTCACCTCATCCCCAAAACTTCTGATTATGATAGCATTGGTCTGCCTGCAAGAACGTAGTACAGTCTTCAGTAGTCCACTGACCACTTGCCAGGGCCCAAAATATTTGCAAGAGGTCAGAAATAAAGATTCTTGAACTTACCTCTGTCTTGTCTTCAGCTTAAGGATAAAAAAGAAAGGCTGGTGAGACAAAAGCATTACCTTTTATTTGTACCTTTTATCTATAATGCAGGGTAAAAATAGATTTTGAGAAGAAAAATATGTAAGTGAAGAAAAATGCCTCTGTAGAATTTTTGTATCATGTGTCTACACAAACATACACATTTACATTTATACATGTTTATGTATTTGTGTCAAGGAAACAATTTGTTTGATTTTTAATTCTTTCTCACTTTCTTTGTGACTTCCCATGTGATACTTTACCATTCAGTAAACTTTGCTTTTTGAACTGTTTTCTGTAGTTTCTCATTTCTACCTTCATTCCATCTCTTGGCTCGAAATATTCCCTGGGAGGAGGGAAAAAAGAAAAGTGTATGTGTGTGGTGGGGGGCAGCTGCGTGGGGTGGAAAGAAGGCAGAGGGAGGGAGACTGCTGAGGGGGAAAAAAGATTTAAATGAGAACTAGAATGAATGCCTCACTTGTTGGCTTTTAGCACAATTACCATACCTTAGGAAATATGCAGGGAATAGTTAATTACGACTAAATGAGCCCCTTTTAGAGGCAGTGGTGGGCCCAGGGAGCCGACTGTCAGAGCGTTGAAGGATGTTGAATTGGAAGGCTGGTCTCCGTGTCAGGCAGGCGATGGTCTGCCGGGGAAGCCAGACAGAGAAAAGATAGCTGGGTGAGAGTAGCCTCAGACAAGGGAGCCACGGATGGCATTTGCATACTTCTCCTGCAAAGGGGGTTTAATCCAAAGAAAGGAGGAGATTTCAGTATTGTCAGGCAGGCTTTGTTCGGGGTGGAGAGCAGAAGGAAATCTGAAGGGGCCTTTCTCAAAGCCTGGGTCTCAGCCTTGAGGTTGTTCTTGTCAAGTTATGTTCTTGAGGGTTGTTTGCACACTATTGTCTGTTTGAAGATCTTCTAAACCCAAAGGGCTCAAAGTATCCCCCTTTGCCAGCACAAAGAAGGGAATTTGTGTGGTAAAAATGACTCGTGTTGCAAACTGAACCCAAGCACCCTTTGTTCTTGCACAAAATACTCTGAAGTTCGGAGGATATCTTTTCGAGCCACACGGAGTGAGTCACGCCATGAACGGGTTTGCAGGCTAGAAAACAAGGTGAAACCAACCCATGGTTGTGTCTTTCTTTGCCAGCTCAAAGAAGTCCTTAACATAATTCCCCCAAAAAGATGGCTCAGGAAAATGTGGCAGATTAAAAAAACAATTGTTTGATTGCGATGTATCGTTGTCGTCCCATTTCTTCACAGAATTTTCTGAGATTGGAGTGTTTAAGTCTAAAGTTGAGGCAAATTGCTTGGACCATTAAGCAGAAAGTTTTCTTGCCACCTGAGCAACCTTATCTTTTCTCTGGCAACGCGAGCTTATGATTGTGATGTGTGTCTGGTTGTCAAAAGTATGCCTCATTTTATAAACTGTGGTGGACTGTGGAGTATTCGATGGTCTATCCTTCAGGGGAACTTTTTCTAACAGTCCACACATTTATAGTGAGGCACGTGTAGATGCAGTACCTGCTTATGTAATAAATCGGCATGATATTTACGGGTCAGAAACCAGGACTTGTTTCAGCTGCACTCGTTGGTGTGAGCCTAAGTGCCCATAATCCTTACAGTTCAGGAAAGTAGGTACTAAAACTCGGAATCTGAGTTTTAAAAAATGACAGTGTACTTGTCTATAAGGGTAGTGTGGGCAGTTGTGAGTGCCTTTTAAATTTGCCCTCTGTGTGGAGCTTAATGCTTCAGAAAATGTGGGTTTTATATGTGTGTGTGTGTGTGTGTGTGTGTGTGTGTGTGTTTATTGATTATATTATTTTATTCTATATTATATTTATATATTATATTTCAATCTGTGTGTATTATATATGATATAATATATAATATTAATATATTCTCTATATATTTCAAAACATACAAACTAAATGTGGCTTTATAGCTAATTAAGCAAGATATACAATAAAATTGACCTTGGAAGTTAGGAAAAAAGGTAGGTATTTATTAATCGCAGCTAATTTAGCTTGAGACTTTTTTAATTAAAAATATTACTTTATCTGGGCGCCTGGGTGGCTCAGTGGGTTAAAGCCTCTGCCTTCAGCTCAGGTCAGGATCCCAGGGTTCTGGGGTTGAGCCCCGCATCAGGCTCTCTGCTCAGTGGGGAGCCTGCTTCCCCCTCTCTCTCTGCCTGCCTCTCTGCCTACTTGTGATCTCTGTCAAATAAATAAGTAAAATCTTTTTAAAAATTACTTTATCAATTTTTTTATTGTTGATACTTCTGCTGGATTTCTGGCTCCTTCGGAGATCTGCGTCAAAGACCCTATACAAATTCAAAATAAAAATAAGCAATGAAAAATCTGTCAAAGAAATGTACCTCTGAATTTCAAAACAAAGGTGAAACCTGTAACATGTGAGAGAGAGAGAGAGAGAGAGAGAGAAAGCTTACTTTGAAATTAGCATGAACCAGCTTCAGAGAGAGAGTTATGCCCTCTTCACTGGTAAAGTAATTAAGCAACCTTTTATCAAGATATTCATATTTGCAGGTTTCCTCTGATGTTGTAATACCAGTGAGTTTGGATTACAGGTGAGGTTGGAAGCTAAGACATTGGCAGGGGCCAGATGAGAACTTTCTGAAGTTACAAATGAATAGATAAAATGGTGCCTGCTACTTTCCTAAATACGTTATTTTTTGTTATTGTTGAGATCCTTGTCTCTGAACTAAATAAACTCTGCTTTGCTGGAAGTGGTGCATGTCTTTCTCCTGCTTTGCATTTTTCCCTGTGAGAAGCGTGTCTGAATTGGGGGGACCTGAAAACACCTCTTTGTTGCTGAGCTTGTCAAGCACGGCGCTGTGTTCTCTTTCCCACCAGGAAGGTCAGGCCGCTGGGGGCCAATCTGTTTTCTGAAATGAGCCCTACTGTCTGTCCCTGGTGTCTGACAGATTGAAACAGTTGTCTGTGTTACTGTGCTCTCAACGCCTTTTAAATGCTTCATTTTCCGGGAAAAACGTATTATATGTAGGCTACAGGAAAAAGATAAAAATTTTTAAAAGGACTCGACTTTGGCATTAATATTTATCTAAAAGACAAATTTAATTAACTTTCTAAGAACATATTTACGGATTAGGAAGTTAGCTGCATGCACCATGCCTACACACACTCACATACACACCAAGATAAGCCTTCACTTACGAATTCTACTTCTGAAGACTTACAGTGAGGGTTCTTTTTCCCCCCCCCAGTTGGAGTAATAAAATTATGAAGTATGGAACTGTTTCAATAGTAGAATTGTAGAAGTAAGAGTCTTTTGTTCACTGAGATTTCAGTTTCATGTATTTTGATCAGAGGTATGTATAAAGCCTGAAGAAATTTGTACTGTGCTGAGCCTCACTTCAATACTCTCCAGATAATTGAGCTAATTAAATCTTTACCAACATTAACACAACGCCAGCATTCCTTGGACAGTGGATAATTATTGCACGAACATGGCAAGCTTAAACTAAACAGATGAAAATAGAGTCCTGTGGAATGGGTATTGAGTTTATTCTTTATTCATCTTTTGATAAGGTTTAATTAAAACTGCCTCTCTCCATTGTGGTGAGAATGAATGTGCTTGTTTTCTTAGTGAAAAGCAAATTATTCACTTCAGCCATGGTTCAGTAATCAAAGCCTTTGCAAAGTTTTGGGTTATAGTGTAGCTGTGGGGATATAATTGCTGCAATTCTGTATGAAGGCTTTATCTTTTTTTATTACTTTCTCGTATTTATTTTTGTAGAAAGAAATTTAGAAAAGCCCATTTTGTGATTGGGTGTGGAAGTACATATGTCTGAAGCCTTCCTTGTTGCACGTTTACTGTGGCTAGGTTTTTGTGGGCTTTTTTTATTTTTTCCCTAAAGATGTATGTCTTACAGCCTCTTGCGAAAATGAAGAGTGAAAAGGGACACACATTTGAATAAATGGTATTGGGAGATGGGTCTTTTAAGTTAGTATAGAAAGTTCAGTGAAACCTTTAAATTCTGTGGCTGCCACTGGATTGGCCTGGGGAGTCAACCATCGTAAGGGTAGAAAAGGAGTGGACGTTGGGAATTCTTTCCTCAAAGATGCGTTTGCATTCTCTTTCGCTTTCTTCAGATCCACCAGAGAGATTTGTTGTGGTGTTGTTCGTTAAAGGGGGTAGTGGGGGTTTTTTTCTTAGGTTGGTGCTAATTTCGTAGCATGAATAGATTTTATGTATACTAATGACAACTTATTTTCGAACTGTTGTCATGACTGTGCTGGGATTTCTTTTCCTCTCTTCTGCCTCTTTTTCTTTTTTTTTTTTTTAAATGGAGATTACAAGACATAGGATGTTTTATGGAATCAAGGACAAAAATAAAACAGCCTTGGGCATAAACTAGAAGCAGAGACTCAAACACAGACACGTTGTCTCTCCTCCTCCTTTTTGTTGCCTTGATTCTGACTTTCCCTGATTTTCTGGTCCACGTGGTGGAAACCTTTGTGGACTTGGCCCATGATGTGCCATGAGAAAAAAGACCAGACATCACCGTAGGTCAGCATTCCCAACTCCCTCCCAAGGGAATCTGCCCTTCTTAGACCACCTGAATTAACCCTACATCCAAATGATAGTGCCTCTGCTTACCACTTCTCACTGCTCCTTTTCCCTCATCAGTTTCTTAAAGACAATGACAAAGAGACATGAGCAAAATTTTCTTATCTATACAATTACTTTGAGCATCATCATCGAATGCGGTACTTTTGAACTCCCTTCATGTGCAGTGATCATAATCCAGTGGGCTAGAAATAGTGTTTTTTTAAATGAATAGACAAAATGAGAAAGGAGAATGTCAGATACCAGGTGTAGTAGGAACGTTGTTTGATGGAAGTTTTGTCTCAGCTCTGTGTGGGGGTTTGTGTGTGCTCTCGTGCACCTGTACTGAGTCAGTTAATAAAATGTGTTTTTGCCGTGAGCTATGGCCAAAACAGGTTTGAAAGCCAGTGGCTGCTCCTCTGATCCCCTTCAAGGTTTCTCTTGGGAGGGGGCGGGGGGGCAACACTGGGCAGGACTCCAAGTCCATCACTCTCCCCATCAAAGTAGCTCCACTTTAATCTGCTGTCCTCATTTTGTTTCCACCTAAAATATCTTTTAAACAAAGGATCCAGTGGCCAAAAGTTTGAATAAACGATTTCCCAGGTCCCTTTTTGGTATTTTTAGAGCTAAGTACAGTAGCCGCCAGGACCAGAACAGGCCTTATTTTGCTTTTCTGCTCTAGGGAGGGCTTGGGAAACTATCCAGCCTTCAGTTGTTTGGGTTTTCTTTCTTTCTTTCTGAAGTTGAAATGCAGTTTCCCTACTAATCCGTGGAAAACTCTGAGACTTAGCATATAACCAGGACAACACTAAATCTGAACTGACTTTAAACAGCCTTACCATTAGAAAAGGGGAAAGCAACTCGAGTCTTTCTCCCTGCACTTTTCTTGTCTGATTCATGAGTGAGGTACAAAAGGCAGAAGTGAGCATCGGTGACATGAGCAAGAAGGAGCCAGGCAGCCTCACATGCCCGAATAAGGTCCTCAGAGAACTGGGGATCCAGGAGAGAGGCAGTCTCTTTAATCAAAGTAAATAATAAGAAAACAAGCTGGCTTTCCTAAAAGTGCATTTTATTTGACTTCCTTTGGAAAGTTAAAATAGGTAGGGCAGTCACTTTTTCTGCCTTTGATATCGCTGAGGGGATCTAGGTGACACACAGTGTCCAAAAGCTGGGATCTCATGTTAACTCTTTCATTTAGTTATGAGTTCTATTTTGTCTGTATGTGAAAAATGTGAAACGTTGGGGCACCTGGGTGGCTCAGTGGGTTCAGCCTCTGCCTTCGGCTCAGGTCATGATCTCAGAGTCCTGGGATCGAGCCCCGCATCGGGCTCTCTGCTCAGCAGGGAGCCTGCTTCCCCCTCTCTCTCTGCCTGCCTCTCTGCCTATTTGTAATCTCCATCTGTCAAATAAATAAATAAATAAAATCTTTTTAAAAAAATGTGAAACAGTTATGGGCTTCCTTTCTTTGGACCTTATGTTAGCAGACCTTTTATTAGTCATTCATTGCATTAGTATCAGCCTGTTAGCAGTGGCCTTCACCCTGAACAGGCAGCTCTCTGAACTCAGGGAAGCTGTGTAGAGGAGGGCTTAGGGCTTGGCTTGGCCTAGCAGCTCGGGCCTTGAGGCTTCACTGCACTCCTTAATAGCTCCCTGACCTGGGCTAAGTCTTAACTTCCTCTGCCTGAGGTTTTCCCCATCTGTCAGTCAGGATGAGGAATAGTGCCTTTCTTATCAGCATGTTGAGATTAAATGGGATGACACACATATTTAGCACAGTGGCTTGCTTGGTTTGTAACAAGGGCTCAGTAGCTATTAGGAATCCCAAATTCCATGAAGTCTATGAGAAACAAAAGACATACTGATTCGAATTCTTCTATAATTGTTTTTGGTTTGTCTTTCCATTTCTTTTACTAAAGCAGAATTTTTAAAAAGCTAGAAATCCTTACAACGCAATGTATTTCTTGTTACAAATCATATATAATCAGGGGCGCCTGGGTGGCTCAGTGGGTTAAGCCTCTGCCTTCGGCTCAGGTCATGATCCCAGAGTCCTGGGATCAAGTCTCACAATAGACTCCTTGCTCAGCTGGGACTCTGCTTCTCCCTCTCCCTCCGCTGCTCCCCTGCTTATGCGCTCATGCTCTCTCTGTCTCTCTTTCTCTTTCTCTGTCTCTGTCTCTGTCTCCCTCTCAGGTAAATACATAAAATCTTAAAAAGATCATACATAATCATGACAGAAGGAAGAACAAATTGGGATTCAGTTTGACATGAGTTTTAAAGAGGATGAAGAAAGGGGATTGGTAAGATACCCAAGAGACTGTTTTATGTCATCAGCAGAAAAGGACAAAGGTAGAACTGAACCTGTTCCATGGAGGGGATGGCAAGAATTTACTTGAGTGAAGCAAAGACCATGATAAAATAGAAGCAATCTTTAAGGCACATTATTTCAGTTTCTTGGCCCTCAGCAGAGTGTTGTTGAAAATCATTCCAAAGAAATCATTCACGTGAGGTAGTCCTGTGGTTGAAGTGGGAGAGGATAGGCAAGAGAAGAATTAAAATTGCCTCCCACATTGTGAGCCTAGAGCATTGGCCAGATGGTACCTTCCCTGGTGGCCTAGAAGAACTGGGGAGCGGGGAGCAGTGGCTGGGGACAAGGAGGCCGTCTGGCCACGCCCAGTAGAAGTGGGCTTTAGTTTAGGTTGGTGTATCAGTAAAGAGCGAGCAATTAAAAGCTGAACTGAAGATGAAAGCGCTCTGATGAGGTCGACATTAATGGTTCAAAAATGGGATCACTGATACTGAGCTGTGGGGAAAGGTCAGCACAGACGAGAGAGGGGGGGTCAGAAGAAAAGCAGAAATATGTTGTGGATGGTCCTGCTCACCATCCTGTCTGGGACCTCTTCCCCATGCAAAGCTCCACACTACGAGTGTTTGTTTTGCTCTAATTCTCCAGAACACTCTGAAGGCCATTACCTGGCAGCTTTTAGCAGACCCTGGCCACACACATTGGATTTGCCTCAAACAGTGTTTTTAAACCTTTACGGTAAGAGCCAGCATTGACAACTATGTAGATTCTACATAAAAATCCACATTTTTCTGCATCTCATTAAAAAGAAAAGGACGATTGAACCATTCTGGTGTTCTCTAACTGCAGCCATCAGCTATGGTTGCGGGTTGAGTCGTGCCTTCTTTAGAAGAGGCTGTGCTCTGAACTTGGCCACAGTCTCTGCCCTGAGGCTAGGAACCAGATAGTCCTCACCTTCGCCTTTTGCGGTGGTTTATCTAACGGCAGAGATAAAAGAAAAGTGAGACATCTCTTGTAAGGATGTCTCTGTCCTAAATGACAAATGTAAAAATAGCTAAAGGAGCTTGTTGTTGAAGAAAAATTGACGAGAGCATATTTCTTTATATAAATTAATGTAACATGCTTCCCTCATGTACGTTATCTCCTTGGCCTTTATTGGCCTTAGAATCTTTTTGTTTCGGTAATTAGATTAATTTTCCCGTTATATGTATTTACCTTCCACTTCCAAGGGGACCGACTATAAAGCTTCTTGACGTAAAGTCAGTGTATTCCACGGCGTCTAGCATAGTTGCACGTAAAGTGAAATATTTGCATTTAGTTGCTGGGGAACCAGGAGCAAACTGAAAAGAATCTAAGTTTCCACGGAAGAAAGATATTCATGGAAATAAATGGCCCAGATGAATGGGAACCAGAAGACAATTGGCAAACATGTATTAACAAATGGCCAACAAATCACATATAGATTTGTGAGGTGTCTGATGCCCCGGTTGTTAGTCTGCTCAGGCTGCCATAACAAAGCACCATACACTGGGTGGGTTGAAATAGCAGGCATTTATTTCTCACTGTTCTGGAAGCCGGAAAGTCCAAGAGCAAGGTCCTGGCATGTTTGGTTCCTGGTGAGAGCTCTCCTCTTGGCTTATACGTGGCCACTTTCACATGATGTCCTCACACAGCAGAGAGGAGAGAGAGGGCTCTGGTCTCTCTCCCCCTCTCATAAGGTTACTCATCCCATCATGGGGGCCCACCCTCATGAACTCATCTCCACCTGATTACCTCTCAACCCCAGATACTGCCACATTGGAGGTCAGGGCTTCAACATAAGAATTTTGAGGAACGTCACCCAGTCTGTAACAGTGGTCCCTTAGTGTCATGTAAATACACTAAATGACATAAGATAAAGATGACCACTAGCTCAAGGTAAGAGGCAAGAAGTATAGTTATATAAATGTAAATACAGTACAAGGAAAACAGAGCAGGGACAGTCCCCTCGGAGTCAGGGAATGCTTCCTGGAGAAGATAGCAGTGAGCTAAGACTTGAAGACGATGGGGGATATTTATAGTTCAGGACAGGCTTCTGGAGAGGGTCACTTAAAGGCACAGAAAGGCTAAAAAGTCCAGAGTGTAATTGAAGTGGACCAGAAACGCGGTGGCCCTGGACAGCACAGTACAAGAGTGGGTGTCTGGGTCCGGAGGAGGACAAGAAAGAAAATCCTAAAATGTCTGAGCATGCATGTGCTACTCTTCCTGAACCTTTTCCCAAACCTTTTCCCTTTGCCTTTTATTTCTAGAGAATTCTGCTGTGCACAGTGAAACATGGTGATCAGGTTTATAAGAATAATAGTGACAGCATCTTACTTACTGAGCACTCACCGTGCCAGGCATCCACGTTGAGCGCTGATTAGTCCACACACCCGCCTTCTGACTCAGGTGTTCCCATCCCCATTTTGCAGAGTGGGAAACTGAGACATGAACTGTTTGGTCGCACTGCCCACATCCCACTGAGTGGTGCAGTTGCTGCCCTAGCCCCGTTCAACGAGGGGCTGGAAATGTCAACTAGTAGTGCCTCATCCCATTGTTTCAGGTGTTTCCATCACAGTCTTTCTGAGCCTATGCAGTTACTTAGTTGCTGATGTCTCGAGGAACTTGGACTACCTCCGGAGATGAAATTAGAGATGCGAGAGCTAGAGTTGCCCCCAAAACCCTGTCCAAATTGAGTTAATTAATCTGTAACTCGAAGACCCTAAAGGCCCTATTTAAATACAATTTCACTGTTAGTGAGAAGCTCCAGGAACCTTGATTAAAACTGAATGCAGTCAGAAATAAAAAGTGTAAACCTGTCTTCCATCTAAAATTCTCAACATGCAAATTGGGCACGTGTTATATATTGTTTCAGTTGGCTCTTAAAACACATATCTCAGTTATTAGTAAAATGATAATGTTCTATATAAATTCCATGAAGGCCCGAGTGGTCTGAAAACATCTGAGATTTCTACATAAGCACTTGTTTTTTAAAACATATCCTTAAGATACTATTATTGGGGGCCAAATTCAGATAGTATTACCAGTTCATAAATATTTCTTTCAGAATAAACATCTCATAGGTGCAGTAGAATTCCTGTGCAGCTTTCGTCTCTGACCAGTTTTCATGGATTCCAGAAGCCTGTTCTTATTTATGTCACCTTGAGAGAGAAGGGAGCACAGATCACCCAGAAGCCATTTAGTTTGAAGATGCACTGTTTGAACTACAGTTGTGTTATCGTAGTCATTTTTGGCATAATCTAAGAGTAAAATTAGTCTGTACTTCGTAAAATACTGGTCTTTTTGGAGCAGAAATTCCAGATTGTCCTGATGCCTAGAAGCTAGTCCACAAAAGGGATCATCCGCTTGACAGGTATTTGAGGGCTTTTTAAAAGTGTATGGCAAAAGCAAACAAGGTAAAGAATCAAAGGTAAGAAAGCATGCAAGGGAGAGATGATTGAATGAAAAGCATGAGCTCTTCCTCACTTTTCATTTCTAGGCCATTTTTTTACAGTTCAGTGGGTTCCGGGGACATAGTGGCAGGGAAGAGAGAAAGAAGGGAGATGATGGCAGACCTTCCTCCCTACAAAGATATTTAAACATTGAGATTGTGTTTCTTTCCTTCCATTTTCACTTTTTTTTTTTTTTTTTTTTTTTTTTAATTCTTAACTAGTTGCTGGAGTAGCATGAGGAAAGCCATAGGTATTTACTGTTCAGAGATCAGGTACTCTTAAAAACAAAAAGAAATGATTCTCAGGGTTTTCCTAAGAAAAACACTAACTGAATGAGACAGAAGGAGGGGTGACCTATTCTCTCCTGCAGTTTAAGATTTCCTATTGATGTGGATAACCGGTATATGCAAAGGCCTATTCTGATGGAGCAGTCTCAGTACCATCCGTATAGTGCCGTATTTCTTTAGACATACCTTTTTAGAAGGCTGAAATTTAAATTAATAAACCAGTCAGAGCTGCATGCCGACATGACTTGAAAGTTAACTGGAATTTATTGATCTGCAGCCTACAAGCTGTTCTATGCCGCACGGCACATAAGAAAGCCCGTCTTTAAAGTCGCCAAAAAATTTTTTTTAATTACCTCAGAAAAGATCTTTTACATCTTCAGACAGTACTGTTGTTTGACTGGAACCTTCTCCCCTCTGCCCCCCCCCCCAAATTGGGTCATTAGTGACTAGGGTTGACAACAGCGATACTAATGCAACATTCCCAATCCATGCTCCATTTTCTGCATTAATCGAGAGAATGGAACCAGTGGCTCTCCAGGCCCAACACCTTTCCTCAGTCTGTGGGGAGGGGTCACTGGAGGGGAGGTTCAAAAGCTGGGGATGCATTTCCTTTATTAACCTATTAAGAATCTAGCCTCCCAAATGTCCCAAGGCTTACTTCTTAGTGCCTATTGCAATTTTTCCCTGGATGCTTTCTCTTGAAAGCCTATTGTATAAATCTAAGCCCTTCCTATTGAGTGTCCTAAATGAGTCTCTTAAACTTCAGAGGGGGTTACCTGGCTCTGCTCTTCAGACAGTGAGCATAGTGGATACCCCCACTTGTGTCCTTTGTGATTTTATAAACTTTTCCAGTCACTCCTCTCAACTTCTGTTCCTTCCTTGCTGAACAGTTTTCTATCCTCCATTTTTCTGTCCTCCATTTCTCTTTCATTGCACACACAGACACACACAGACACACACCCCAATGAGGTTTTTTTCCCTCCATTTTTAAAAATAATGCTTAGAATATTTTATTCTCCCAGTTTCACTGAACTTTTCTAATCAGATATCTTATAGTACATAGTAATAAAACTTGTCCATGTTCAGTGGGCTAGATACACTAGATTGGTACAGAAGTAAAAGCATTATCTGCTTCTCACCTTTCAGGTCTCCTATACACCCCCTCCTTCTTCTCCCTTCTCTTTTCTCTCTCTCTCTCTCTCTCTCTGTAACACACACACACACACACACACACACACACACACACACCCCTCAATCTTCCCATGGTTTTATCACATGAAAGAAGCAGATGGGTCATACAGATCTTTCTTTCTTTGAGTGTGTTCTCTCTCTCTCTCTCCAAGATAATTTTTAATATTAAAAAGAAAATTTTAAAAAAAGAAAATCTAGCTAATGCTCTCTGTTAGTTGTAACACTTCTGTGATGAAAAATATTGGTTCTACTCATTATTTCCCATCTTAAATCAACTCCTCTCTCCATGAGAAAACACTTTCCCCGATCCCCTGTTAACTCCGTTTTTATAAACTTATCTTTGATGTGGAACCTTGTCAAAAGTATGTGCCCTGCTTATTTACCTTCTCATATAACTCAATGATTGGAGAGTCATGCCCTCTCTTCCCCTCTCTCTCCCTCTCTCTTCTTCTTTCTATCTCTCTCAACATATAAATTGCTTTTCCCCTAACAGATTATGTTTGCATATATGGTAAATATCTTTCCCTATATCATAGATGTTACTAACTTATTACATATGAAGACTGTGTTGCCCAGGATCCAAACCCATAAAAATCTGGATAGGTACATAAATAATACATAAATAATCCAAGATAACAAACCAACTCTGAAATTATTTCTCTTTTGGTATGATAATACTTCACAGCTTTTATTCTTCTGATCTATATTTAGAATTACGTTTAACCTTAAAATGAGCACATCTTAAAGATTTTTATTTATTTATTTGACAGAATGAGAGATAACACAAGTAGGCAGAGTGGCAGGCAGAGGGAGGGGGAGAAGCAGGCTCCCCGCTGAGCAGAGAGCCCAATGTGGGGCTTGATCCCAGGACCCTGGGATCATGACCTGAGCTGAAAGCAGATGCTTAACCAACTGAGCTGTAAAGGGCCTGTAGACAAACAGCTAAAGTCGTGGACTTTTTCTATAAAAACATAACACACTAGATGTGAATGTGTACAGTTAGGAAGCCTGGGCCCTGTGTTAGAGGCCGAATGATTTTTGAGTGCTCTGGATGAACCAGTAGTCCTAGTTTATTTTTAATATTAATAATTATTCAGCACTCTGCTTTCTGCCCTAAAACAGTTTTACCTTCTTGAAAAAGAACCATCTCGAGAAATGGAAGCAAAAGGGCCATTTCAGGATACAGAAAGAACAGCCCTACAACTAGAGAAGTAGTACTGGGTGGAAGATATTATTTCGGTGGGAGGAATGCTGAAAAGAGCTTTCTTTCAAAATATTCCCTCCCTCTTCTGAACGTGACCTTCCCTTTGGGAGCTCCTTCAAGAAAATGTTAGCCCCACCTTCAACCCATGTTACAGCCTGTTTCTTTACATTCTGTCTTTCCTGGCTTTCTCCCCTTGGCGCCACCTTTCCTGCATCCCGTGTCCTCAGACACGTGCAGAGGATGGATCCCGAGGGCGGACTGCAGACTCCTGCAAACATCTCGTAGTGCTTAGTGGTTCCAGCTCTCTCAGCTAGCATGTAGCTAATGCATGAAATGTTAATACTTCTTAAAAAGAACATATGTTACAATCTTAGTGCCTTGTCAGACACACTCTAATCTGTTAGCAATTTTAGACCTGACAAAAGCTTGTTTCTTCGCCGTGTATCTGTCTCCGTAGTTTTCCCTATTCTGTGTGTCCTGGCAAGTTCAGAGCAGGATGATGACATTAAATAGCACGTGTCTTGGTTTTGTTAGCCAGCTCTAAACTGTTTTATATGAATGTACCAACTAATTTCACTATATGGAATTCAGTATGCCGTATGGGTGTGTTTCGGTTCCGCTGATACATTCATTTTATTCCGCTCCATTTTCTCCCCCTCTCTTTATTGACCTGATGCATCCATATCTATAATTGGGGGGAGGCAGTAGGATTGATTGACTTGAAGGGTGGGGGATTGCAATGTAGTGATTTCACGCTCAGTTGTTGGCTAACAAGGCACCATAGTTTTTATTTAGTGAGGCCGAGTAGCAGGAGATGAAGAATGGTGTAGGCTCCCGTGCTGCAGTTTCGGGCGGCGGGACAGGCGGCTTAAATGACTTCAGGGTTCCACGTGTGAGGGGAATTGTCTCTTCCCAGCAGGTAAGGAAGGGACAGATCTAGATAGAGTCATTTGAGTTCAAGATGCCAACTGGCCTAACCTATTCATAAATCCAAAAAATTGTGACATCCTCCAGTTGAGAGGAAGTGGAAGAGACATCTGGGGGCACACTTAACCCTTTTAGTGCCGTAGATGTAAGACCTCCTGCTTGCTGCTTGTTTACAAGGCCGCGTTCTGTGTTTTAAGTATTTCTTTATTTTTATTTATTTTTTTTAAAAAACGTTTATTTATTTAAGAGAGAGAAAAAGTACGGAGCAGTAGTGGGGGGGCAGAGGGAAAAGGAGAGAGAACACTCAAGCCAGTTCCCCACTGAGCAAGGAGCCCAACCTGGGGCTCGATCCCAGGACCCTGAGATCATGACCTGAGCTGAAATCAAGAGTTGGCCACTTAACCAACTAAGCCACCCAGGCACCCTTAAAGCATTTTTGTGA
Source organism: Martes martes (assembly GCF_963455335.1). NCBI lineage: Eukaryota > Metazoa > Chordata > Mammalia > Carnivora > Mustelidae > Martes > Martes martes. The sequence goes on from NC_137899.1 coordinate 37,048,376, forward strand.
ATGTAATTCCCCTTCCTAAATTTCCTTTTAAATCAAAATATGCTAGATCAATAATTAATTAACTGTTTAGGTGAAATGTAGTCAGTTCATATACTTTTGCTGCTTTATAGTAAAATAATGTAATATATTTACATCCTTTTTCAGACTTTTTTTTTTACATATTGGTCTAAAAAAGTAGAAAAGCTTGGGGTCCCTAGATGGCTCAGTCAGTTAAGCATCTGCCTTCCACTCAGGCCATGATCTTGGGGTCCTGGGATGGAGTCCTGCATTGGGCTCCCTGCTCACGGGGAGTCTGCTTCTCCTTCTCCCTCTCTCTCTCTCAAATAAATAAAATCTTTAAAAAATAATAAAAAACTAGAAAAGCTTAATGTTTATATGCTGTGTGTGTGTGTGTGTGTGTGTGTGTGGGTGTGGGTGTGTGTTTTAATTTTTGGTAAGTCAAATGGCCTAGCGAATTTGGCCTTTCTGTCATCCATGAAAAGTAGTTTACTAGGTCAGTAAAGGTTCTGAAGAGGAACGTGAAAGACAACCTTTATCCTGTTAAAAAAACTGTTTTCAGGCATGTTAAAATCACTGTTAATATGCTAAGTCCAAGTGAACTGGTGAAGGGCATCTGATTGATAAAATTAGCCCTCCTCTTGTTTCTGTATATACTTAAAGATAATATAACTGTATCTCTTTAAAGAGCACTAGAATTTAGATTTTGATGCAGCTGTGTCTTTCAGGACATTAATCCAAATAGATTTTAGTGTACTAAACACAAGATCCATATTTCTTGATGATTTGCCTCATTAATGCATAAAGTATTTTGTTCATGTGGGAAAACTGTCCACTAAAGGAAAGAGATGTCACTACTGATATTTGCTATTTAATGTCTGCAATGTCCCAAGGATTGTATATCCCATAAAGCAGGCATAATTTTTTTCTTTAAACTAGAGTCCCCTTATAGAGACCGCTCCATCTGCTTCTGCTTTACTGTTCTGCCCCTGCCCTTACCCCTTCCTTGCCCAGACGTGGGTCTTCAGGCTGTCTAGTAGTGCGGAACAAAGAGTTCAAATTCTCAGTGTTAGAGTGAGTCTGATTTGCTAACAGTTACGGGTCCCATGGGAGCCTCCTCATTCCCAGAGTCCGTTCATTTCACATCATATCCCTGATACAGGTTGGCCCTATTAAAAGTGGCTCCTCGTTATTCAGATCCAGATAACTATGGATCTCATCATGCTCTCATTCATGCAAAACATTGCCTTCCCCTGGTAAAAGCCCAAGGGAAGCCTGGTTAGCCTATAAAGTGGGGGGACTGGCTTCCCCTAACTTCAGAGTTCTGTTGGGGTTCCATTGCAAATTGTGCCTTCTTTATTTCCTGATTTTTATTTCTCTAGTTGATTTCTTACCAGTTCAATTTTAATAATGTTTGCCCAGCTTTTACAGCAATATAAATAAAAAGTAGTATGGAATGGCATTCCTCTTGTACTTCCTCATTTCGTCCCAAAGGGCACTTTTGTTCATGATCCCATAGATGAAGAAAAGGAAAAATTCCTCCCTTTTTTCCCTGCATATTTTCCCTTTAATCCAGGTTCATACTTAGATGCATGACAGAATCCACTGGTAGTTAAATATCTACATTATATGGTCACTAAAATGGAAAGATGAGTCTCAGTTTTGCCCACTTATGATGTAATATTATGGCCTATTGAGCTCAAAGAGAGAAGTGAAATAGTCTAAAAAAATGGAAATGAGGGCCTATATGAGATGGGAGAACCCTTAGAGCATGCAGACTCAGTTGGAGTTACACCCTTGTATTATATAAAACCAAGCCTGGGTAATTGAGATGATGGTATTCTGAAACACAACCCGTGGCTTGATTGACTGTATTAACCAATCAGACTTTCCTCTTGTGGTTACAACTTCTCCAAAGTTCCATAGAAAAATTATAGCTCCCCATATATAGATCGCTTATTCATACAGTGTTACCTCTTGTGAATCATGGTGTGATCTTTCAGTCTCCACAGATACATAGCAACTGTAGAGTTATTTAGAATATAGTGGGAAAAAGTAACAACTGAAATTGCCAAGTGAGAATTTTCACAATCAGTGAAAATTATTTTTCCCTCCTCCTCCTACCACCCATTTGATCACTAAATCTCTAGATAGGGACAGTCTTCTGATGTAAGAAATCAGTTTGATATGTAAGAATTACATTATATTTTCAGATTAACTTTTACGCATCTCTTAGGTGTCTGGCAAAGCTAACTGGAGAGAGGACTTATTTTTTAGCTCTAACAATTCCATTCATGGAGATCTTACTCATTTCTGCTGCTAATGTTATATCAGTCATAAGTCATGTGAAAGTTTTTTCCAGTATTTTCCTCAAATTATTTGTATTTATTTTAGATACAGATTTACCTATTTCCACTAATCTATAATTCATTCAACAAATGTTTATCGAGTAACTACTATGTCTATGTGCTGGGGCAGTAAAACTTAGTTACATATTTTTATTCCACTCAAGGAACTCACATTTAAGCAAGAGAAACACATATATAAATATATGATTTTAATTTAGGTGGGAAGTACTATATGTGGCCAGAGTGTGAAAAATGTGATGAGGAAGACAGAGAATAGCAACTAAGACCAGCATGTAAATAATAAAACTACTTTGCTAAATGGGGGAAATATTATTACCACTTGCCTGATTGTGTATAGTAATGATGACTTTTTATAATAGCTGTGTGGTGTACAGGTTGAGTGCCATATTCCATACATGGTAAAACTAGGAAGAAATGCCAAACACTTACAAATAGAACCAAGTTACAGTCTAAGAATCCAGTGGAGGATTGATGCATCTGCATTGGTGAGGTGTGAGTGACGTAAGGCCCTGGTTGGGCCTTGACCAACTGCAGAGCTGGTGGGGGATGGGAGAGGGAAACCTGTTGAAAGGACCAATCTGGCTGGGGTCATTCTCCTGGAAAGACACAGAGGTTCGGATTCAAGAACCAAGAATCTTTAGACAAAGGAGCTTGCTTTGAAGGCGTGGAAGCTTTCAACCTAATGTAACAGATAATAAGTATTTATTATTGTGCTCTTGAGCAAGGAAATGACACTGTTAGAAGCAGTGAGATATGAATATTATTTTTTAAGTATTATTTATCATGGGAAGGATCTCTGATTACAGTGTTCATATACTGATCGTAAAATTTTGGAAAAGCATGAAAATAAATGCCTTAGAGTTCCAATACCTCAAAACAATTTTGGTTAGCATTTTGGTATATTTGGCTTTTTGTTTTTATTTCGCCTTTTTTTTTTTATAAAATTGGATCCATACTCTATATAACTTTTATAACCCACTTTTTCTTCTTACTGAATAAAACTTAAACATTTTCCCCTGTCACCAAATAGTCTTCTGCAATGTCCTTCTTACTGGTGTGTATTCCCCTGTATGAAAATGCCACAATTCATTGAACATTAAAGTTGTTCCCATTTTTGAACTATTGTAAATCATGTCACAGTGAAGATCCCTGGGTATTAGTCTTTCTGTACATTACTAATTATTTCCTTAGGATAAATTTCCAGAAATTTTAACTCAAATTTTGAGCCCATAGGTATGAATGATTGAGGTTGCTAATACATATTGCCACATTTGAACCACGATTTTAGAGAAAAAAAGTGGATGTAGTGTGCAACATGGCTTGGAGGAGAGATTCTGTGAGAAGCAATTCAACATAGTGCCAAAGAGTGCCAGGATTAGACAGCTTTGATTCACATCCTGGCTTTGCTTGCTGTGTGACCTCGGTCAGATAAATTCATCTCTGTACTTAGTTTCTTCCCGGATAATGAGAGTATTCATACGAAGCATTCAGAGCACTGTTTGGCACATAATGGTTGACACTTTTGAATTGTTATTAGTAGTATTATGGCAATAGTTTAGGCTAGAGGTGGTGAGAGCCTAGATTCAGTTAATGAGAAGGAAAATACAGAGGGAAATCTTTGACGAATCAGTAGGATTGAGGAGCTGATTGGCTCTATTGGCCAAGGGAGAGGAAAAGGTTTGAATAAAAGAGAGAAAGTCAAAAATTTTAAGCCTGAGGAATAGATTTCTTCGTGATGGAGGTGGCTCAGACCATACTCAAGTTGACACCATGGTGGAGGGACACAGGCTGGTGTGTGTAGGCTATGGAGTGGAGACTGAGGAAAGCAGTGTCAATTAGAGAACGATCAGGAGTAACGTGATGACATAGAAGTGAATGGACTCCCAGGAGAGAATTCAGGCTCAGGACCCTGGCCTGCAGGAGGTAAGTGGAGATGGAAACAGCAGGAAGGAAGACAGACCCGCTACAGAGACCGAGAAGGTTGCAGAGGTAGAGAATCGAACTGTGGGGGCCACGGAAGGCTTAAGGTCACAAGGGAGAGGGTACTCCACTGTGCCAAAATAGCGGAGAGTTCAGAGATGATGGGAAGTAAAAACCGTTCCCTATGGGACGCCTGGGTGGCTCAGTTGGTTAAGCCGCTGCCTTCGGCTCAGGTCATGATCCTGGGGTCCCAGGATCGAGTCCCACATCAGGCTCCTTGCTCGGCGGGGAGCCTGCTTCCTCCTCTCTCTCTGCCTGCCTCTCTGCCTGCTTGTGTGTACTCTCTCTCTCTGACAAATAAATAAAATCTTAAAAAAAAAAAAAAAACCCGTTCCCTAGCTAATAAATCGAAAGCAAGAGAGTTTGAGTTTTTTTGTGTGTATTCTGAGGGTTCTTCTGTTGACTTTTCCTTCTAGTATCTTAAAACTTTTCATGTGAGTCTTAGTCACTGTGCTTTCATGGTCATTTTCAGACACTACTTAGAATTCTTCTTTGCTCTGTTAGTTGTATTTTAAAGAAAACTCGCAAAGCATTTAGTCTTCCAGCTTGCCCTCCAACAGATCTTTGTTTCTCATTCATTTCATCTCCGGCACAGTTGCCTAAGCATTTGGTTCATGTAACCATTAAAAAACGCATGAACAAAAATGCTGTAAAGTAAACAGGACTGCGATATTTTATGCAGTAATCACTTGCCAAGTCTCCCCTTTGAAACTGAAGCCGTTTTTGTGTCATTGAAGTAGAGTAGAATGATCCATAAGCAAGATTTCTGTTGGGTTGATGTATTAAAACAGATGAGACAATTTTAAGTAAAATGTTAAAAGCATTTACTTTCTATTTCAGACCAAGCTTGATCCAAAAAATATTCATCATTCATCCAAAATTTTAAAAAAAGAAAACTTGCATTTTGACCCCCGAATCATTTGCTGTATAAACTGAGAAAGACTTTTTCAGATACAAAAGCCCAGTTTTTAATGCAAATCATTTCTCATTTCATTCCACTTCATGCAAGTTGTTTTCCCATATCATTTTAGTCTTACTACATTTTGAGTTTTGGCTTATTGATGCTCGCTTACCACCTTCTAACTTTACAAGTAACTCTTACTAGAACTCCCTGCCAGACCTCTCCTGACCAGTGACCATCACCTTTAAAGTACGTTTTGTTTGGGTTTGGTTTTGCATTTAATTTGAAGTATACTTTTCCTTTAGGCCTGGTCTCCCCGACTTTGCATTAAATCATCCTGAGGTTGATTTTTCCCCAAAACATGTGTTTGGGTAATTTTTAAATCTCTTTGTTAGATTCAGCTTAAATTGGTTTTTTTTTGTCTCCTGTTTTCTATTATTTCTTGGGTGCCCAGCAAAGCACTGAGCCCAGATGGATTCTTTATAACGGCTGTTTGACAACGATTTAAAGGAGGGAGTGAGGAGATCCTTTTTTTTTTTTCTCTTGCCTACAGCTGCTCTCAATATGGCTCATCACGACTGAAAGGAAATGAATAAAGATGAGTTATCTGAACTGAAAATCAGCCACAGAGCAGAAGCAATTCATACTCCCCAACTTGTCCACAAATCCAGTAGGGGAAAGGAAGTCATTGCCGTCGTTTATTTATTCATATATTTTTAATGGTGGCGGGATTACTTTTTAAATCTTGTACCTTTGAGTCGTGGCCATTTGGAGCATTTGTGAAAGGCCATATGGTTTCAAATGAGATTTCCATCACATTCTGTGCATTTGAAACTATTTATACAGCACTGAGCTCTTGGCATGCCCAGCACTTAGAGCATGAGCAGACCCATGAAAACGCTGTAGACAAAACTAGAGAACATGCAAATAAATAGCAGTTGAGGAAATGTTAGTGGTTTGACATGCCGTTTTGGGATCAGCCTTCACTTGGATGATACAACCTATATTTTATTTTAAGCAGCTGTCATTTCCATGTTTTGTGCATTACATGTCTCCAGTGATTAATTTCTGCCCTTGTGACTTAGGTATCTTAAGTGCTCAAAAGCATTTCAGACAGGGAACCACGTGGACAGAGCATTTTGAGTCTGGGTCCAGCCAGGATGGGGATGCTGTTTGCTGCAGACTGTTGCTGTGTCACACATTTCGTGTTTTCTCTGTACAAAGGGAAGTTGTGTATCAGTACAAAAGGCAACTTCTTGCTAAAAAGATCTTGTGTCGCCTGAGATATGGGGAGATGAGCACCGAAACTCTGGCCACAGTCAGCTTTTATCCACGACAACAACAGGCTCACAATGTCAGGTTCTTCGGGAGCCACACCGTGCTTTTAGTTGTACTTCGTATTCAGACAGACCTGGGTTCAAATCCCAGCAAAGTCGTTTCTCACTGTGTGGCCAGGAGCAAGTCCCTAAATCTCTGTTTGCTTCTATTTCCTACTAAGGACAGTAACATTGATCTCACGAAGCTGTTGGAGAATTCATGGAGAGAGGAGGGATGTCAGGTGCTTCCTGTTCCCTGGGAGACATCGGGCCATTACAGCAGGCCATCTGAGTTCCAGTTTCAGAGTCAACTGTCTGGATTCTGATGCCTCCTGACTGTGGCCTTGAGAACAGAAACCACCCTCCCCCCGCCCCCGGCCCCATCTAGACTGCAGCAGTGACCACAGTCACATCTCATGACTTGTGCTGAGGAGTGACTGAGATGACCCACCTACAGCACTTAGACTGGGACTCGCCTGCTTTGGGGAAAGTGCTCAGCACTCTCATATGCTGACCTGGCAGGATGGTTGGGTGGATGGGCGTCATGTCTGGGATTCCTAACATGCCACAAACAAACAGTGAGTGGTGGCTACTGTCCTTGTCATCCAGAAGTAATTCCATGTGGAGTCCCACCTTACCATGAGCACTCTTGATTGGCCCGCCTAGCTCATCGCTCCAAGTTCATCCTGGCCACAGCAGCATCCGGTCTGGCACTGACCATCAGTGATGCTACTGTTTTTCTCCAAAGCCATGATGACTTCCACAGCTCCCGAGAAACTTCCTCTTTCTCTCACGATAGCCATTGGCCAAACATAGACGTTTTTGACATCCCAGTTAGGCATGGCACTTCCAGACTTGTTACACTGGAGATGTGGAATTGGCCCCAACTTGCATACGAATTTCCATTGATGTGGAACATTCTCTAATTCCTGAGTGGTTGCCTCTGCAAAGTCATGTGTCCTTTCTAAGATAAGTTACATAGTATCGAAAATTCCTGTAGAAAAGGAGGACCACAAGAGGGCAGTTGTATATAGTGCACGGTCTTGCTGCCCTGTTAGAGGCAAAGAACTGGTGGGCAAAAGGTTAACATTCTTCTCCAGCTTAGATGTAGTCAGGTCATGAGGTGGGCGGTGGGGGGGGGGGGTAGGTATTTAATATGCTGGCTATCTTGAAGCAACTCAGAAAAATTACATTCTTAAACTTCATGACACCAAAAAAGAATGGAAATTAAATTTTCCATTTTCAGTGATGTCCCTTTACCACAGGATAGACTTTTAGTATCTATAAACACTTTCTTTACTACCCAACAAATGAGGTATGCTACTAATAGAAAAAAAAAGTGCCTATTTCATTTGGGAGCTTCGTGGTAACAGAACAATACAGAGCTGATATTGTAGTAACTAGGCTCTGTAAGTACCCTTCTAATGAGAAGCAGCACTGTTTGGACAAATATTTTCTGGCATCTTTGTATTTCCTTTAACTGGGACCAGAGAAAATGTTGGCTTGGTGTCATGACCACAGGATACTCTGTTTTCCAACTAGAAACAAATTGTAAGGACAGTTTTGCCAAGAAGAAAATGAAGGTGATTGGAAGATATGGAATGGGCTCCTTCTGGTGCTCAGATCTAACAATGTCACCGCCATAGATTGGTTTGCTGACCAGCCATTCCACATAGTGACGCTGTAGTCTGCCGCTAGCTCCTCAGGTGTGGTCACTGACTGCCCGTCTGCCTCTTCTGTTCATTGCCCCTGTGGTAAGAAAGAGAGCATTCCATAGAGATGAATAACTCAGCTTCATGAGACTCCTCAACACTTGGAAATTTGGAAATCTAAAGCAGATCTACTTACCAATTACCCATAGCCAGTTGCTCAGATTCTGTATTATCTACAGCTGGGTCCCAGCTTTGCTGTGTGTACCACAGGGGAGCAGAGGCTGTGCAGGAGCAAGCGAACCTGGAATGGGCCCCTGGGTTGCAGAGCATGATGGCCTCAAGCAGAGAGGGAAGGAAACAAAATTGGCTGTAAGTCTGAGTTGTGCATCTGGGGTGAGGGGGACACAAATCCAGAAGATAGGCAGTGAGATCAAAATTGGAGTTACCAGCCTAGGATGGGTAGTCTGAACTCTGCCTGTGGTGGTGTTTCTAGGACACCTGCAGCTTCAGTCACAGATGGTCAGGGAGCTGTGGAGACAGAGCAGCAGGTTGGACGTGCTTCTGGTTCCCCTCCAGTTCCGAGCTTTTTGACCATCTACTACTTTTTTTAATGCATGAGTGTAATAGGAAGACGTGTTTACAATATTTAATAGCTGGGATAAAAATGAGTCTCACTTTTACCTGAAGAAATATTGACTAGAGGTTACATTTAGAAATGAGGTCCACCTTGGTTGGGAGAACGAGATGGTGCCAAGATTTCCTCTAAAAATAATCTATATTACTTGATCCAGGATGAAGAAAATGAAAAGGGGAAAAAAGCAGGAGATAATAGGGAGGAAAGAGCCATCTGGTGGCATAAGACCACTTGGTCTTGGCTTTGCCTTCCCCAAATCCTCAGCAGATCCCACGGACAGCATCTGTCATGAGCAGAATCCTGGTGTATGGGTCCCCCCAGCAGGTGGGAGAGCACTGGAGCCCAAGGCCATGGCAGCATAAGCATCACCCCTGTCCCCGGAGTTTACAGAAATCTTGGGGATTGTGGACTTTCATGGGCTGAGGAATTGCCTTTTTCCCCAGACCTAAAGATGGGAAAAGCTTCCAGCCACCATCCAGGTAATACGCGTATAAAGGTGTGTTATGACAGGGAGGGAAAACAAATTCACACGTGCAACTTGTGCCCTTCTAATGCTTGTGGGGAAGTGTTTAGTTCAACAGATGAGTGAAACCTGTATCCCACATTTAGTTTCTGGTTGTCTGTTCATTTTGCTGGTCCAGGTTTATAGATAATCAAATATTTACCACATACTATATATATTTTTAAAGATTTTCTTTGTTTACTTCGAATCCCTTTTGCCAAATCCCAGACTTACTATTTCCTTCATTTTCATTTTCTTTGTTATAATCTATTTGTCAACTCCACTTATGTACGGGGATGTCAGTAGATGTCAGTGACCCCCAGGGGGTCACAGTCTTATTGGGGAGGGAGATGGAGGCCTGCGAAACCATGGAATGACAAGTCCATTCAGTGTCGATATTCTGAATGAGGAGACGCTGCTCCTGGCTGGGATACTCACAGGGGAGGTGGGGTTTGATCTGAACCTAGAGTATAGGGAGGATTATGGATATTGTGGGTTTGAAGGGGGTGGTGGATGAGGGGGTTCAGGCAGGAGCTGCCCCAGCACAGACTCGATGCAGGGACAGCTGGGGTATGCACGCGAAGGCACGGGCAAAAAGCTAGAGAATGGCTTCCTTAGAAAGAGTGGAAGGTAACGCTGAAAAACTGAATTTACTTCTTTTGGAAATCAAGACATTTGCCGTATAATTTACAGTTAATCTGACCAGTGAGGTTTCTGAAATGCAAGACTTACTGCTCAAAGCAGTGCATTTTGCTATAAGACTAGAGCACAGTGGGAAATAACTTTGTATTCTGATTCAAGGTAACAGCTCAAGTTATTTTTGTGATGGACTAATCCTAAAACAGCTGTGGAATGAAGGTACCGAAATCAAACTTGTACAACTGAGTCAGTCAACTTCTTCATTATTTTAATTATATTCTATTATTAATAAATCCTTACCTTGGACGCCTGGGTGGCTCAGTTGGTTGGGTGGCTGCCTTCGACTTAGGTCATGATCCCAGGGTCCGAGGATCGAGTCCCACATCGGGCTCCCGGCTCCACGGGAAGTCTGCTTCTCCCCTTTCATGCTCTCTCTCTCACTGTCTCTCTCACAAATAAATAATACAAATCTTTTTAAAAAAAATTTTTTAAAAACAAAAAATAAATCCTTACCTTTACTGTTTCAAACAGCTTGAGGCAAACAAACAAATAAAAACAACCCCCATGAGCCTGAGATGGCTTTTAAAATCTAACACATGATTGGAAAATAAGTAGTTAAAATGAATTATTAAAACACCAAAGCTGTAGATAAGTGCTAGGTCTTCTTGACTTTCCCCACATAGCCAGAACATAAGAAATAAAAAATGGGCCTTAGTTTTTTAAATTTATGTATCAATAATATCTATTAACAGTTCAAAATGGCATGCCAACATAAAACGTAACTACATTTTTTATATAGCACTAAAGTAAAAAATCTCTATGGAAGTTGAGAAGCAAATTAGCCATTCCACCTTCTCCAAGCTTGATACTTAAGAAAGATTAGCTTTTTCTCTTGGTATCTGAAACGTTGGTTATTTTTTAAAAACTCGTGAAAGAGAAGGACATAAAAGAGAACAATCACTGCCTTCTTTGGCAGGAAAGTGGCATTAGCATGGACAGACTTGCTGGAAACCCCTCAGTGGAGGACTTCATAACACATGGAAACATTAGATCATATATATTCTGACAAAATGGTCTTTCTTGCAGAAGAGCATCTTCTTAAAGCAGTCCTACAAAAGCATCCACATTCAGGTTTTCAAAAACTTCTGTTCAAATTCCACAGTCCCAAGTTGACTTCATTCATTCAGTTATTCCATACATATTTATTAATTGTTTCATGTACGTACAGGGAAATTGCGCTGGGTGCGGTGTTCTCTTCAAGCACGAATTTCTCAAAAAAAATCTGTATCTGCATTAATAACTACCTTTTCATTTTTTTATTAACTATTTCTTTTCTGTGCAATCCCAGCAAACATTTGAGCTTTATGTTGAAGGGAAGTGATTTTTTTGTCATTTCAATGATAACCTTTATATTCCTTTCCCTCTGAGGGATGGCCTCATGGAAAAGGTAGAAAGACTGTTTGGAGAGGAAAGGAGGGGTCCAAGTTTGGAGAGGAGCCCTGTGAAGGCACCAGTTGAAGACCAAATGGGAAGGATGAATGAGAACAGGTTACTGTGACTTGGGCTGAGAGGGCAGAAGATAAGAGAGGCAGGGACTGGGGGCATCCATAGGCCTAGGGTAGTGACAAAGAGCAAAAGCCCCAGAGTCAGACTGGCAGCTTCAAATCCCAGCCTGACCACTTACTGATTCTATAACCTGGAGAAGTCACTTATCCTCTCCATGCCCCTGGTTCCTCATGGATAAAATGGGGAAGACAGTAGTAATGATAATAGCTGTATCCACCTCTCTGGGTTGTCGTGATGATTAAAGGGAGTTAATACATATAAAATACTTAGAATGATGTCAGGCACGTATTTAAATGATCTATAAATTTTAGCCATTGTTGTGGTTTATAGGTCCTCTTAGAGAAGAGAAATATAGTCTAGAAGACAGCCTCAGTTTGGACATGTAGCAGTCAAGAAGCCAGTCAGACTCCCCTCTCTGGGGAGTGTTGTGCATGCAATAATACAAATTATGTGTTTAGAATACTTACATAGAGGTGCCTGGGTGGCTTGGTCGGCTAAGCGTCAGACTCTTGATTTCAGCTCAGGTCATGATCTTGGGGCCCTAGGGTAGATCCCCAAGTCAGGCTCCGTGCTCAGCGGGGAGTCTGCTTATCTCCCTCTGCGTCTCACCCCACTCTCAAGCGTGCTCTCTCTCAAATAAAATCTTTAAAAAAAAAAAAGAATACTTACATACTCATTCCTCAATTATCATCTCTGTTTTCAAAAAACAAATATATAGGGGCACCTGGATGGCTCAGTGGGTTAAAGCCTCTGCCTCTGCTCAGGGCATGATCCCGGGGTCCTGGGATCGAGCCCCACATCGGGCTCTCTGCTCAGCAGGGAGCCTGCCCACTCCCCCCCCCCCCCGCCTGCCTCTCTGCCTACTTGTGATCTCTGTCAGATAAATAAATAAATGAAACATTAAAAAAAAAAACCCACAAATATATATGTTCTAAAAGTAACACCCATAGGATTCATTGCTCATTCACTGCTCCCAGTAGTGACGAACCCCCCACCCCCTCGACCGACAAGGTAGTTAGGTTATATTAAATGTGCTGTACAAGCCTGTAGCCAGTGAAAGCAGCAAAGAAGATCTTGCTAGAATGTAATTATATTGTCCCCTTAGGTCCCTGAAATTGCTCTTCATGTCCACCCCATGTCCTCCTGGTCCAGACAGTCTGGAATAAATTGGTGCAAGGAAGTGTCTAGGTTCTTTAGAAGCCAGTGCAGGATTTTAGGAAGCTGCTAGTGGTTTTGCAATGTAAGTATAACTAATAATAGGCCGAGGGTTTAAAATTGAGGAGTTTAGGCCCAAGAGGAAAATAACACTGTGGTTATTCTGAATTATTGGGGAATGAGGTGGTCCGTGTAAGAAAAAAATGGACATATATGGAGTTTGCAACTTTAGGTACACAAACTCATTGCTGTTCTAACCATTTTGGATAAGAACATGCATAAGGAATTCATTAAGGTTTGAGATCCCAAAGCGTGGGCTTTAGTCTTACAAGTAACCCTTAACAAATTGCATGATCATATTGTATTTATATTTTCTGAGTGTTAGTTTCCTCATTTGAAAAATGACAATATTAAGAGCATCTATCTCCTAGGGAAGCTATAAGAATCAATTTCAGGATAGCTTACAGATATCCTGATGTTGTAAGATCACTTACAACATTATCTGCATAGTAGGACACTGGAAATACACTAAATGTCCAATAAGAGGTCGAATCGATTATGGTATAGCCATATGACATTCATTAGCTTAACAAGCCATTGCTTCACTGATGTAAAAATAAGTATAGCCAACTGAGATCCAAAACTATGAGGAAGTCTTAACTTTGTGGAGTAGAAATAATTATAATAACTGATATCTCCACAATGCTTAGATGCAAGATCCTATATAAGTCTTGAACTTACAACTACTTATTTAGTCCCCAGAACAACCCTCAAGGAGAGCCTCTACTGTTACCTATACCCATTTTACACATGCGGCTACTAGGGCAGGGTAAGATGAAGAAACATGCTGGACGGGTAAGTGCCCAGGCCAGTCAGCGTAAAGGAATTGGGGGATTTGTGTGCAGTTAGGAAGTCGGTGGATTCCATATGGCACCTCCAAGTCTCACCTGTGATTTCCTAGACAGATGTAGAAAGGCCGGGCTATGTCACAGGTGAATAAAATGCACCACTTTTGCAACGTTGGTGAAAGAGCTGGCCCGAAATACAGATGGAAACTGCCATCCTTGGAGCGGAAAGCCCTTCACGTCTCAAGATTGGCGGCCAGTGATTCTGCAAGCCCCAGATCCGGTTGCAGCCCACTTTCTGCCTGCCAGCTCTACACTGCCTGCCGTTATGGAACACAGACTGTGACGTACTGAAGGGATCCGAGATGAATTTGTAAAACATCATGTCAGGTCCTTTCTAGTCCCAGTATCCCCTGGTGATCCAAGGTTGGGGTCTGGAAAATAGCATAGAACAGAGAAGAGGAAGCAACACCAACTTGCCACAGATACACGTAGAGGGAAGGCGCTATTTTTGTTTAAACGACAGACAGCTGAGAAACAGTTATTTGATCCCTGCTGCTTGAGGGACAGTGGGGAAAGAAAGGTGTTTTTGTGATCACTCTTCAGCGTTCCCCGTGCGGCTTGGTTCGTACAGTCACAACAAAACCCAAGCTCTAATAATACACTGCAGCAGACCGCAGATATGTTGCAAGCGTTATGCGGGGTAGCAACTAACATCCAGCTTCCTTTTGATTACTTCCAGGCCTGTGACATTTAGGATGCAGCACATTTCTTCTAACCTCAAAGAGCTCACAGAGTCAACAGCATCTCATAATCATGTGTTGACATAGAAATTGTAAGGAATTGTTGTTATTTCTGTGTCTTTCATCACATTTAGGGTGATAGGGTGAATGAGTGCCATATTAGGGATCCAAAAACATGGGTTTTGGACTAAATCTAACCTCATCACCAACTAGCTGTGACCTTGAGCATGTCACCTAATCTCCATGAGGCCTCTTGATCCCTTTCTCTAAAGTAAGGATAGAGTTTTGGGTCTCCGGAAGCCCTTCCAACTCTCAGATTCTGTGCTAAGTCATCAGCGAGTTCTGGCTAATAACAGTTCCAAAAGACAATAGCGTTCATCCCATTGCCCTGAGTAAAATGGAGAGCAGGAAGACCAAGAAAGTGGACATCCCAAATGCTTGTAAATGTTTACCCATCAACTGGGGATGGCTTGAATAGTTCTCAAAGGAGGACGTGCGCCCCCTTTCCTGAAAGGAAAAGTGATACTGTTAACGTACCTTTGAACATTTTAAATGTCAGTTGCCTCTGAATTGTTTTTATTTTTAAAGTTCTTTCTACAGCATCATCATTCTCCAAGTTAGTCAGTCGTGGCATTATTGAGGAATAGAAGCATGAATGTTTTTTTTAAAATCTCAACTAAGCCTTTACTGTACTAAATTTTATTATGTGGCAGCATGTTTGAAAATGTGTAGGTTTGGTCAACAAGTGCATAGTTTTTGAGTAACACACGAAAGAGCAGTTTTCACTGTTTCCTTCTATTTTTGTTTGACAAACCATCACAAATGAGTTGTTTGCCAAATGCCTGTTTCCCTAATCAGAAGACAGCGTGTTACTGACAGCCTTCTGTGGAGAAGGTCTCACGTGGAGGCACTGGGGAAATTCATATCTGGATTTCTATGCAGATTTTTCTCAGAGAAGTCTAACAAATTTATGCAGTTGTATCTTAGGAAAGGAAATGTGTTGGGTAGCTTGAGCCTGCTGCCCATACAGGCTCTGTGTGTCTGCTGTGAAAAACCAAGTATCATCCCAATGGACCTGACCTAGTTGAACATAAATACACCATTGAGGAGCAACTGGCTTCAGAATTAATTTATGAATAAATAGGATGGCCTTGCAAAGTGGCTGAACTAGAAGTGACGCTTAATTTTTTTTTAAGCAATGTAGTAGGCTTTAGCTACCCTCCTGATGACAAAATCTATGAAATGAATTTATTTTGTAGAAGGTGGTTGGATGCCTTTCCATTCGCATTTTGCAAGATTAGAAAATGAATTTAACCCATAAGAGGATCGTTGTACAGAGCCTTGTATTTTTTAATAAGATGCTGATCCAGCCTAGGAGCTGATGGTTATTGGGGCTGGTTTTACCATCCAAGTATTTGGCATTTTCCCTTTTTATTTGTAAGGTGTCTGAATGCTTGGGAATGTGGTTGTTAGTGCATCTCAATTTCAGGTTTTGTTTTCCATACTCCCTGGTTTCTCTGACCTGTCCCAACAACACAGCTCAATCTGCATCTGAAGTGATTACTTATGGAAATTGAGAGAGCTGGGCAGCCTGTGTGCTCCTGGACCCACTGGTGAAGCTCATTAAAGAATCAATCACCAATGAGGGCATTCATCCACAAGGGCTGGAAAGGAAGCACCCAGATCCTTCCTTCACTTGAGAATATCATTCAGAAAAGAGGAATATTTTTCAGTTCTTGCTCACTGAAGCTCAGTTTTGAGAAGTCACCATAAAAGATGAGACTGAGAATTATAATTGGGTCTTTGGTATAGAAAAATTGTACTGTGTCTTTTGATTTTTTTTTTTTAATAATTTTAAATTCCCCCTAAAAGGTCGCTGGATACAAAGACAATCTCTGAATTTATTGAAGGGAATGCTACAAAGCTGTCCTATGCAGCTCTGTGTATGCCTGTTTGTATTCCATACTCTTTTGTCATCCAGTAACAAACAGACAAAATGGAATTCAATATAAGAATTTCTTTACTGTCTTTTTTTTTTTTTTAAAGATTTTTATTTATTTATTTGACAGAGATCACAAGTAGGCAGAGAGGCAGGCAGAGAGAGAAGGGAGGAAGCAGGCCCCCCGCTGAGCAGAGAGCCCGATGCGGGGCTTGATCCCAGGACGCCGGGATCATGACCCGAGCTGAAGGCAGTGGCCCTAACCCACTGAGCTACCCAGGCGCCCCTCTTTACTGTCTTTTTAAAGATTTTCAAGAACTTATGTCCAAACAGTAATGAAAAATTTCTAATTTAAAAGAGAAAAGACAAAGGCCCCCACATTTGCCTTATATGGTATCTTCTCTGCCTTCAGAGTGGCAAATGTTGGAAATACATTTCGAGTTGCCCTTCATCCAGGTATCTTTTCAGCTCCCTTGCTTGGCAGGTGCATTTTTGACATTGTGGCCATTGCTTGTGTTCATGCTAAAGCGCCTCACTGCCTAGCTGAGTGCTGTCATATAGACAGGGTCATGGCTCCAGTGTGAACCTAGTCTCAATGCCATGTTGCATGTGGAGCTATTTGCTGGGTAACTGATTAGGTCCCAACCTGACGTCTCCGTTTTTTGGGTTCCAAATTGGACGTGGACATGATGACATTGCCCCCATGTAACAGGGGCTCTGGGCTCCTCTGGTGGAAAGAGAAGCCATACAGTGTTTGAATCCTGGGCCAGCCACTTGGTTGCTTTGCAAAGCACTTAACTTCTTGGGACATAATATTCTCATCTGGGAAAAAAAATGTGGAAAGAATAGTATCTATATCAGAGGTAAGAAAGAAAGCCATTTTATAGAAGGTAGTTGGCTTGTTCACACTTTACAAGATTAGAAAATGTATTTAGACCAAAAGGAAATCATCATGGAGAATCTGATATTTTTTGTAAGATGGTAATCGAGCCTGAAAGCTGATAATTGGGGCCACTTTATATATGGTTATGTGTATTCGATAAATTAGTTTTTGTAGGGGCACCTGGGTGCCTCAGTGGGTTAAGCCTCTGCCTTCAGCTCAAGTCATGGTCCCAGGGTCCTGGGATCGAGCCCCGAATTGGGCTCTCTGCTCAGCAGGGAGCCTGCTTCCCTCCCCTCTTTCTGCCTGAGTCTCTGCCTACTTGTGATCTCTGTCTGTCAAATAAATAAATAAAATCTTTTTTAAAAAATTAACTTTTGTAAAGTGGTTAGAGCAGTGCCTGGCACACAGTAATGATTTCGTTTGTGTTAACTGTTGTTATTAACATAAACTCAGGTGTATGCTTATCACAGTCAAGGAAGCCCTTGCAGAGTCGTAATTGAGAAATAAAATATTAAACAAAATGTGTAAGCTCTTTAAAATTTCACTTTACCTGTCAGGCATCGTGCCATTCACCTTGTATCCATTATCTTGTTAAAGACTACATAATTCCTTGGAAAACCTATATTTTTTCTCTGTTGAAAATGAATTAAACAATAAGTATTGAAGGAATAGGCATTTTCCGTTTTTATATGTAAACCAAATATCCATTAATACAAGTTACATTTCTTTTCTGGAATGCCCCACATTATACCATCGTGCTTCATTCCTTTCAGTTTTTTTAGAAGTCCTTTTTTCATTTAGAAATGTATTTTTCATTTACCCATTTGGGGAGGTAGATAGCATAGGTATTATTGTTTCCAGTTTACAGATGAGGACCCTGAAGTTTTGTGAAACTGAGGAGAAGTGACCATCCAAGACCATAAACCAAGTTCATAGTCCAAGACCACTGTCATAACCCAGAACCTCGCCTGGGCTGGGCTTCTGCCCCAGCCCCATGACTGCTTCTCCACGCATCTGCTAAGCAGTCACTTCCAAGAGCTGAATAAAACCACCAGCTTTGCATGATTTCCAAAGCTATTGATTGCGCCCCTATTCTTCGTTCATCTTGTGGATAATAAATCCATCCATTTAAAGACAAGAAGAATTCGGTGTTCAGCTGTGGTCTGCTACACACATGTCCACTTTCCTTACATTTTCTTTGAACAGAACACAGTAAAATCTATTGTACAGCTCACCGGCGTGATATCGCTTTGAAAGACACTGAGTGACCTAATATACACACTCCAGTGTACTCTAATCTGTGGTCTCCCAGCTCCCACTCGGCGGGAATTCTGAGATGTTGATGGAACCCCGTGATTTAACAGAGCAGCCGGGCTGCCCTTTCACCCCTCACACTGGTTCTGACAGCTGCCTGCCATGTGTAGAGAAAACCTCACAGGCTGAACCCCTGTCACAGAGTAAAGGTCCTTGAATAAACATACAATCATGATCACGCTACCACTCTAGAATTAAACTGGGTTGTTTTTTTTTTTTTAACTGAATTTGCAGTGGGGAAGTTTTAGAACTGAAGATCAGTAGCACCCCCAAAGCGCGCCAAGTACCTTCTCTCTTTAAAAGTCAAACAAAATAACATGCACAGGAAGCCTTGGTCCTGTCCACACGTATTTGAATGGCCCTTCTTTTTCAAATGGATTAAGCTGGTTTGCCATTACCCAGATTTTTGCACTCCAAAAAGTAGCAGGCCTGCCAGAAATGATGTGCAGCGTCTCCTGGGTGAGTTAAGAAACTCGATTTGTTTCTTAAGCTATCAATTTAATCCACACTGCCTTTTTACTTTTATCAGGATATTCTTCAGGTAAAGAATGGAAGGAGGCTTTAGGCATGACTACCATCCTAAATATAAAGTTGGTTAAAAAAAAAAAAAATCCCTCCTCAGCCCAAATAGCATTGTGCTTTATAATTCATTCTTTTCACATACAGTACCCTGCATTATCATGGCTAATGTTTTCCTGCTGAGCTGCCGTCATCTTTTGTCAAGCTGTCAGGGTATTAAATTGATGTACCTTCCACATTTGGATAGAGGTCATTATCCTGTTGCCTGGTTGCATTGCCTCTGCTGAGCAGGTTAACTGCTTGAGGTCTTTCATCTAGATAAATGTTTCGCCAGCACTTTTGCTCTGTGATGACATGAGCTGTTCCTTAGAGGTCAAATAGTGATGTTATGATAAGTTGTTCCCTGTGTGTTCACAGATATGGAAAAGACTGGAGTCAAACTTCATCACAGGCCTAAAAATAATGATAAATGCTCATCTTAGTACATATCTCCCCAGGAATTTATGGCTCTGTAAAATTGTGGACTTACGTTTTAATTTTATATACAGAGAAAATGTTTGCGCATAAGTGTTTTATTGTTTCAAGTATCGTGAATAAGTCCACAGAGTGTGCTGGAATTTACCCTGTAGTTCTGATGATGGCAGAAATAAATGACTCTGTGTATAAGAGAGATAGTATGCATTATAAATTTGCAGGTTTTCTAATATAAAATAACATTTAGAGTAGTTGTAAAGACCACAGTACTAAACACCTTGGTACTGTCCACATAGGAAGACAAGGAGAAAGATACAATTAGATTGTTTCACTTTAGTGAAAACTGATTTGCTAATCAAAAATAATTTTAGTAGCTTGTGTTTGATTTTTTTGAGAGAGAGAGTGAAAAATACACATACTTATTTTAAGGGACAATTGGGGAAGGGTTGTATTTAATTTTTTATAATGAAGAATATACAATTAACAAGGAAAAATGATTTTAAGTGATTATATTATAACCAAATAAATTTTTTTAAACTTCTTTCTGCATTCCCAAGTTTTCAGTCCAGTTTTTTCCCCATCTTTTTTTACTGTGGTAAAATACGTATAATGTAAAATTTACCTACTTAACCATTTCTCAGTGTATAGTTCAGCATGTTATGAACTATACTCACTGTGTTCATACCCATCACCACCATCCATCTCCATAACTGTTCTCCTTCAGTGGTTTCCCAACTGATAAAGCAAGCTTTATCTCCACCGCTACCACGACTAGATGCTTTTTTGAGTAAATAGAATAAATTCTTTTAAAAATTTTTTTTAAATGCCACTTTAAACTATAGCCTCCTTTGAAATGTAAACACATGACGCTATACAATTTAGCCAAACTGCCTCATTTTAATCTTTGATTAACTTCATTTTATATCTA
Source organism: Martes martes (assembly GCF_963455335.1). Taxonomy (NCBI): domain Eukaryota; kingdom Metazoa; phylum Chordata; class Mammalia; order Carnivora; family Mustelidae; genus Martes; species Martes martes. The sequence goes on from NC_137899.1 coordinate 37,068,732, forward strand.
GGCTTTTAAAAAGACATTTAGTTTTTTTCTTAATGCATACTATTATTTTCAACAATTGACCTAGATTTTAGATTATTGCTTTATTATTAAGAGTCAATTATGTACACTCCACAAATTTTATCCTAAAACAAATTTTAAATCCTGCCTAGAGGCACCATCTTGTTATTGAACTTAAAGTTAGTGAGGTCAAGTGCACTGGTATCCGCTGTTAGGTGGCGTCGAAACAAACATGAGTGAGACGGTGAGAACCACCTTCAGTGGAAGACTCTCTATTCCCTTTTCTATGCAGTAATTATGTCACCATCAATGCCGTAGTCCAAACTAGAAAGCTCAGCATCCTCCACACCGTTCCCTATCTCTTAACCAGAAATTGAGTGAGCCCCCAGGGCCTATCAGTCCTTTCTAAACATTGTCTTAAAGTCTGTTTGCTTTTCTGCACTCCCCATTGTCTTCTAGCCTGGGTTGAGGCCCTCTTTCTTCCTCATCTGCTTCCTTAATTGTTTCTCTGCCTCTAGTTACAATTCCCATTTCTCACCACCATCCATCTTCCTCACTGCTAAGAGAGTTTTCTTTCCAAAACACCAATCTGATCAGTTACTCCCTACGTAGAAATGTTTGAGTCAGTCCCATTGACTGGAGAATAGGGACACTTACATCATCTGGCCCAGATCGATCTTCCCACCTAATCCTCCCCCTGACCCCACAAACCCCCAAACCCTTTCAGGACTACAGCCAGGGAGACTCTCAGGGTGGTAAACATGCCTTCCGCTCCCACTCCCTAGACCTGTTTCCCTCCCCATGGAAGTGCCTCCTTCCTTGTGCTCTCAGACTTAATCCCCTAAGAAACCTTTTTTTTATCTTTTTCTTTTTTTTTTTTTTTTTTACTTCTCCAGGAAAAGGTCATTGTTCTAGCTCTTTTACTTTGTACCTTACTGCTGCACTCACATTACAGTTTAATTTGGTTAATTTATATGTCTCCCTCATCAAATTATAAATTCCTGTAAAGCATGGATCACATATTATCTGTAATTTTCAAACTAGGATGACTCTGCCCCTCTACACCCAGACGCTTTCCTAATTTCCTATTCTGTACTAAAAATCGTCTTCTTGAGAACACCTGCTACTTCACCTTTCCCAATGGCCCTTTTTCCCCTTCACCAGAGAAACCATCCTCTCACCCAATCCAGCCTTACCATGTAGTATTGCCTTCAGCTGTACAGACCTCCAGGCAACAAAGAAAGGGTACATCCACTTACACTTACCAGAAAGCCTCCTCTAACTGAAGTGTCCAGACTTACTCTAGTAACAAACACTGTTCTCTAAGGGATACACCAACTAACCTGGGGAGAAAGAAAGCCACCTTCATCTACCTCATTAAGAGATGCATTTCCAATAAAAGTTTAGTTTTATTTTTAATAGCTTATTTATTTATTTGATAGAGATCACAGGTAGGCAGAGAGACAGGCAGAGAGAGAGGAGGAAGCAGGCTCCCTGCTGAGCAGAGAGCCCGATGTGGGGCTTGATCCCAGGACCCCAGGATCATGACCCGAACCGAAGGCAGAGGCTTTAACCCACTAAGCCACCCAGGCGCCCCAGTAGTTTTATATAATATTTTATTTTATATATATATATATAATATATATTAATATATTATATAAATAATATATTATAATAATATATTAAATATAATATTTTATCACTTGGATCAATTTTCTTGGGAAATTTTTAAATAAATTAAAAGTCCTATATATATTTATGTTGTAGAGTATGAAAGAGTGATAATATTCCAGGGTAAGAATGCATTATATTAGGATAAAATTCTGTTAGAGAATGCAATGGAAGTGCAAGATAAGGGGAAAAATATATGTTGTAAAATTTCCAACTGTTAAAGAATAATTTGTTCATATACTTTTTTAATGGAATATGGTAGCTCCATATAGTTATATTCCACTGACCCCACTTTAAAGAGTGATGTAAAATCTTTAGCTTAAAATGCCAATATTTTCAGCAAGCCAAACATTACATCTTTTACTAGCATTCAAATTTATGATAAAAATATCCCATTTCAACTTTTTTAAAAAAGATTTTATTTATTTATTGTTCAGAGAGAGAGCTAGGGAGAGAGCAGGACTTGGGGTGGGGGGTAAAGGGAGAGGGAGAAGCAGGCTCCCCACTGAGCAAGGAGCCCAATGCGGAACTCAATCCTGGGACCCTGGGATCATGACCTGAGCCTAAGGCAGACGCTTAACCAACTGAGCCACATAGGCGTTCCCCCCATTTCAACTTTAAAATGTGCAGAAGAATATATAGTATAACAAACATTAGTGGAGTAGTCAAGCAAAAGAAGGTTGAAGACTCTTAAAATGATCACATTCCAATCCTAGAAATGCAAAGCAAATGTATGGAATGTTTACCGCTATACCCTTAAAAAAGTTTTGGTTTTGTTGTTGTTGTTTACTGTTACTTTATTTTAGTGTTATCCAAGTAGGCAAATTCACTTTCCTCCCAGTTATGCCAAACAATAACTATTATCGAAAGGCTAATCAGCATCCTCTAGGACTCAGGTCTTTTGCCCATCCCTGTATCTGGCCCTAAGCCAAAGAACCTCACCAATGTCCAGGAGATCCAGAACTCACTGGATTTCTCATGTGCCTTCCCAACTTAATTAATTCCTGTACTTGCTGCTGATCTAGCATGAAAGAGGCTGGGGCAAGAGTTCAGCATGATTTGGGTTTGTAATTATATATTTGAGATATCAGTGTCATCCAACATTGTCATTAAATATACAACTTTCTAGCCTTGAATTTTTTTTTTTAATTGCACTCAGATACCAAGAGCTCAGGAACATTAGGTTAAATGTGTAAGAGGATCATTTGTAATGGATCCACAGTCTTCAGATTCTCCTTGTGAGCTGAGATACTGAAACACAACCATATGATTCATTCCACCCAGATGTTCCCCGCTAATAAACATCATCCATGTTCATCATGAAAGGTGTTTTGCTAGATGCTTGGGATACAGAATGCATCACAAATTCATAGTGCTCCTGCCTTCAAGGAGTTTACTTAGTTTTGATGAAAAGTTTAAATAATAATGCAGTTCATGCTGTGGCTGTTGAAGAGTCATAAAGGTAATTTTTTTTTTATCTTTATTTTTTTTTTTTTAAAGATTTTATTTATTCATTTGACACAGAGAGAGAGAGAGAGAGAGAGAGAGAGATCACAAGTAGGCAGGCGGAGGGGGGAGGGGGAAGCAGGCTCCCCGCTGAGCAGAGAGCCCCATGCGGGGCTCGATCCCAGGACCCCGGAATCACGACCCGAGCCGAAGGCAGAGGCCCCAACCCACTGAGCCACCCAGGCGCCCCCATAAAGGTAATTTTTAATGACACACTGAAATATGCTGTATGCCTGCCTTTCCCTAAGTGAAATAGGGATGTGCATAGAAATAAGAAAAATATAAGCAAAATGTTAACAGTGTTTTTCTCCTGATCAAGTAGAATTATGGGCGAGTTTCATTGCCTTTTTACTCCTCTGTAACTTCTACAAAGAAGAGATCCTTTTGATATTAAAGCCATTGTCATCGGGCCTGGAGATGACAGAGGTCTTAGGTATGAAGCTTTGGGCTATGAACAAAAGAACAGACTATGAAGGCAAATGGGAGAACCTGCTTCCCTTAAGATCCTTTTTGGAGGTCAGAGCTGTAGGCCAGGCACTTACTCACTTACTCCTTTCAGCCCTGATCCCAGTCTGTGTTCTCTGGCAACCAGTTCCATTTTTGCTGGGAAGCCAGGAGGTACTGGAGACAGACGTGAACCATCTGCCACAAAGTTCTCATGTGGCACACACTTGGGCCTTGGTTGTCCATAGCCTACAGGAGTGAGTGCCTGATGGCAGACAAGGTAGGGTCTCCATCTACTCCCCTAGTGCCCCGTTATCTGCAGCCTGGCCAAGAGTTCCTTTAGTTTTTCCCATTGCTGAAAAACACATTGACACGTTTGCACTCAGGGACTTAGGGAATGGAGGTTGGAGTAGAGAATACTTGGTCTTACAGTTAAGGCCTGACTTCAGCCCCACAAACTAGATCATCTAGAAAGTTCCTTAATGTCCTCAGTTTATATCAAGAAATATCATTCAGATGAGGATTGTGCTACCTGTCATGCCTCCTTAAGGAGAATTTGAGAGAACAAAAGGAAAAAAATGTAGATGGAAGATACTCTTTTTTTTTTTTTTAAGGGAAGGCCTATAGAAATAGAAGAGATCACATTAGAAAAATCTAACTTTACATTGAGAGATTATCCAGAGACTCAGTTTTTATTGACATTTTAACCAACTCTTATTTTCAGGAAAATGCTGAGGAATAAATTTTGCAGCAGAGAGGGAAATCACACACACATTATGCTAGCTGAAGTGCAGCTTTCCACAGCCTCACTGTTTACATGCAACAAGTAAACACCAGTTCTGAGGTTCACATTGTAAACCTCTAATGCTTAGTTGACTTCTAAGGGATTTAATCAAGCTACAGGATATATGATTCAAAGGCAAAAAAAAAAAAAGAAAAAGAAAAAAATTCTTTCTATGGCAAGGAAAAAGCAGATTGTTTCCATTAATTTTATGAGTAATTTTGTTTTCGTTGGCTGAAAATGAAACCCGGGACAGGGGTGGTGCACAGTGGGAGGGAGGACTTACTGGAACAGCACAAGGTTTGTGTCACAGACGTGCCTCACTACACAGTCACATAAACACACGTGCACATAGACCGGCTGCCGCATCTGAGGACACTCAGACCTGGGCTCTCCCCCTCACCAAGCCAGCTTCCCCTCCCAGCTTTTCCCCTCCTGGCCTCTGGTTCTGCTCTACTCTGATCTCAGTGGCTCTACTCTCCTCTCCTCAGCATTTCCTATCAGCCGCTGAGCCCTCCTCTCTTTGCTTTGAACGGTCTTTTGAATTTCTGCATTTTTCTTCATTCTCTCACCTCACACCTGTATTTCTGTGAGAGTTCCGCTGGGCTCCCCCAGCCAACGAAACAAACATTTATGGAAGGCTTGCCATGAAGACAGGCTCTACCTTGTTCCCCTCCACCCTGACGGTGACGTGTAATAAGTCTTCCAAAATGCTGTTTGCATCATGTCATTTCCCTTCTCGGCAATCTAAAATGACCCTTTATGTCTTTCTACCACCAATTTGGCCTCTTCTGTTTGGATTTCAAGATCTTTCACATTCTGACTCCCTCCTCCTAGAATCTACCTCTAAAGTCCCACTTTCTCTGCTCAGACCGTTTCCTGTCTCCATGTTTCATTTTTTCATTTTCCCCTTTCGAATCCATTGAACACCTGCTTTATACATGCTAGGCACAGTGCTAAGTGCCTAATAGTAAGATGTGGTTACTTCCATTAGAAGCTCCAAGAGTCTAAAGGTGGAACTATGTCAGGGAACAATATAATACCATGTGGTCAGGGTTCTGTAATGGTTGTACAGTGTGCTGGGTAAGTTAGTGGAAAGTGACTGCTGAGTCCACCTGAAGCAAGCTGCCAGTTTTGTCCAGAGAGACCAAGGATATTGTCCAGAGGAGACCAAAACCAGACCAAGGAAATAGAGAGCTGAGAGTCAAAAGCCGGTGTGCCTACCTCATGCTAAGAACCTGATCTAAATCCCAAGCACAGGAGTAGACCTTCAGATGAGGAAGGAGTCAAGAGTCAGATGAAAGGAGAGTCAGAAGGGGAGCATGCAAGGACCGGAGGGTAGGTCCTAGACAGTCACAGAGAGCAGTGTAGAATGTGGAGGGCTCATCTTTATTAAATGGTGGGTGTTTGGCTGAAAAGCACCAGATTGTTGGGGTGAAGGCAGTAGTGGGAACCAACACAAGGAAGCATAGGATTACTGTGGCTCAAGCACAAAATACATGTTGGAAGTAGTTACGATGGGAAAGGAAAGTTAGGGTCATATGGAAGAGTTTTGTTTGTTTTGTAAGATTTTATTTATTTGACAGAGAGATCACAAGTAGGCAGAGAGGCAGGTAGAGTTGGGGGTTAGGGGATCAGGCTTCCCGCTGAGCAGAGAGCCCAATGTGGGGCTTGATCCCAGGACCCTGAGATCATGACCTGAGCTGAAGGCAGAGGCTTAACCCACTGAACCACCCTGGTGCCCCCATATTGAAGAGTTTTGATTGCCCATCCCAGGCATATGGATTTTGTCCTGTTTGCCATTGGGGGTGGGGTCATTGGAAAGGAGGTTGGCCAGGCAGCAGGGCTGGAGCAGGTCACCGGTGAACTCATGAGTGACTGTCCCAGACACAAGCTCTAGAGAGGAGCAAGAAAACACCTTTTTCTAGTTTGTATAAAGGCCCAATATATATTGCACATGGTACCCCAGTTGTCATCTGTAGTTTAGGAAAAGGATTCTAGCAACAAATATTTGTTCTTGGATTCGATTAACATTTATTGAGCACCTCCCATATTCTAGATGCCATTGTAGGTCCTAGGTGCTCATGGGTAAATAAGACAGAACATTGCCACCCTCAGAACCCAGAGAAAGTAAGCAATGATGGTAGAAATCAGAGAACTATTTAGAAAGATGTTGCCCTACCCTTTGCCTTTCTCTATCCAATTCTGCCCACTCTGTAAAGTTCAGCTCAGTTCAGCCATCTTCCCCAGCAGATGCCCCTCTTGATCTCCTTCCCCAGATCTTCTAGTTTAACACTTTTCTTTAAACACTCTGATACTTAGCTTTTTTTTTCTGATTACAGAAATAATGTATGTTCTATATAGGAATTTTAAAACAATATAAGTACATAATATAAAGAGAACATACTCCATAATCTCATTAAATATAACCACTTCCCGTCTGTATTAGTATAAGGGAAATTCTGATCTATCACTTCTATACAGCCCCCAGTAGATCCCTGGCATCATCCTCATCTTCATCATTACAAAATGGGCAGATCACTTCCAAAATAATGGTGTTTTTTTTTTTTAAAGATTTTATTTGTTTATTTGACAGACAGAGATCACAAGCAGGCAGAGAGGCAGGTGGGGGTGGAGGGAAGCAGGTTCCCCGCTGAGCAGAGAGCCCGATGCGGTACTCAATCCCAGGACCCTAGGATCTTGACCTGAGTGGAAAGCAGAGGCTTAACCCACTGAGCCACCCAGGCGCCCCAAAGTTAGGGTTTTAGACTTTGTACCTGGAGAGAGTGCAGGATTCTTCTGTTTTACAACTTTATTGAGATACATCTCACATACCATAAAGCTTACCCATTTCAAATGTACAGTTCAGTGGTTTTTAGTAGATTCACGAGAGTTGTGCAGACATCACCACTATCTTAATTCCAGAACATTTCATCACCCTAAAAAGAAATCCTGTAGCCATCAGATGTCACTCCACATTCCTATAGCCCTACATCCCCCATGGCCCCAGACAACCAGTGATCTGCTTTGCGTTTCTGTGAATTTGAGATTCTAGACCCTTCACATCCATGGAATCATACAACATGCAGTCTTTTGTGACTGGCTTCTTTCACTTTAGTGTTGTATTTTCAGGGTTCATCCATGTTGCTGCTTGCATCAGTATTCTGTTTCCTTCTTTCATTCTTTTTGTTTGTTTGTTTGTTTCCAGAGTAATACTCCATTCTATTCTTCTTCCACATTTTATTTATCCCGTCTTCCATTGACGGACGTTTGGGGTGTTTCCACTCCTTAGCTGTGAGGAATATTGCTGTGAGCATGAAAGTGGCTGCTTTATCTTATATCCCCACCAGCAATGCATGAGGATTCCAGTTCCTCCACATTTTCATAGGGTTCCTTTGAAAATAAGAGCTGCCTCTACTCTGGACTAGAAGGTTCTCAGGTAGGCTGGATGGCTGTTAATTGTCTGTTCATTGTATGTTGTATATAAAAGTTTTGCCTTCCAAGTTTATGGTAAAGTCTGAAAAGCTGCTCTTGAGTGAATCCTTCTCTTTGGGAAAAAGTACTTAAACGGATTGATATTCTTCACCAGAGGGACGACACATTTGATTATAGTCTTTCTCTCAGCAATTACATGAATCCAAAGGTGGTTTTTTTAGTTAGTTTTTTTCTTTAAATTCTGAGACAGAGACTGAGAGCCTGAGTTTAGATATCAAGAGTTCAGGACTATTACTGACCCTATAGAATCTGTGCTACTTAAAACATTTTCTTTGAGGGCCAGTTAGTTATAGACTTTAAGGGAAAAATAAGCACATGAGATTTTTATATTACTGAAGATGTAATACTCCTGGAAATAGCAAATACAATAGATCTGCAAGAGAAAATACCTTCAAAAAAAAGCTAATGGTGGAATATTAGCTCAATTAAAGCATGAGATTAAATAGGATTAAATAAAGCATTGATAGAGAAGTTATTAAAAACAGTACATAATTATGTTTGTGTCACCACATCTCTTTAAATTTTTTTCTAATTCCTTTAAACATAATAATTCTTCTTTATCCTTACTAACTTACTCTATTTTTTTTTTTGAAAATATACTTAAATATTGTTAAGTACTCCTTTGGTAAGTTTGTTTCTATATGCCCAATTAAGACATCCCTCTCTTTTTTCATATTGCAGTTAGGATGCCTGAGAATCAGTAACAGCTACTTCGTGTTCATTTTAAACCCAAACTTTAACGGCATATGTGTGGCTCAGTCAGTTCAAATGTCTGACTCTTGATTTTGGCTCGGGTCATGATCTCAGGGTCATGAGATCAAGCCCTACATCAGGCTGTATGGTCAGCAGGGAGTCTGCTAGAGCTTCTCTCTCCCTCTGCTCCCGTGTGCACTCTCCCTCTCTCTTCCTAAAATAAATAAATAATTATTTTTTAAAAATTTTAAGAAGTAAATCCAAACCTTAGTGAGGGCAAGTGTCACAGGAAGTATGTGGAAATCTCTTAAGACAGATGGTCAGCAACTTCTTCCAAACATATTTATGAAGATGGTAATGTTCCAAGAGTGTCACTTCAGTGTTTCTGATGTATTTAAACTCACACCCTTTATTACTGGTGATGAACATTATAATAAAATGGAGGTGTTAATCTATTCTTGATAGAAATGAGAAAAAGTAGTACAGATTAGTGTTTATCTCCTCTCAAACTAAAAGCAATATCCAGACAAAACAGAGTCCTCAGTGTTGGTGGAATTCCCTAGAATTGTACGCAGCTGTCAATATCTTCCCCTTGGATTCTGAGTTCACCAGCTAAGATCTAGAAGCTCGGGACCAAGGTGTATGTGTGTAGATATATAAATTATAGACTAGGCAGGTAGGTAGGTAGGTGGGTAGGTGGGTAGGTAGGTAGGTGGGTAGGTGGGTAGGTAGGTAGGTAGGTAGACAGACAGATGGACATAGGAAACATATGACTATCATGTTTAGAGTAAGAAATTCGGAATCTCTAGTTAAAGTTTTTGGTTTTTTTTAAAGATTTTATTTATTTATTTGTCAGAGAGAGTGAGCGCAGGCAGACAGAGAGGCAGGCAGAGGCAGCAGGAGAAGCAGGCTCCCTGCTGAGCAAGGAGCCCGATGTGGGACTCGATCCCAGGACCCTGGGATCATGACCCGAGCCGAAGGCAGCCGCTTAACCAACTGAGCCACCCAGGCGTCCCTAGTTAAAGTTTTAAATAAAAATTACTAAATCCAAATCTTTTGTCTTGGTCCTCATTATAAAATATGGTTATAGAGAATCTAGTCATTGGATGAAGACGATAATTCCATTGCCTTTTTGCCAGCATTATATTGTACCTCAAAATAATGTATTACTGTGGAACAACAGAATCTCATTATGTTGTGTAATTGTTGATCGCTTTAGAGATTAGAGATTTAAACCTAGTTTCCTTTCTGGAAATAAGAGGAAATAATAAGAGCATGTTAATTTAAAGGGCTCATCTTTAATTGAGTAATGACCAAAGTGCCTTAAAGTATGGAGGTTCTTGATTTTCTTTTTTCATACATACGTTTTATGTGTTTGTAGCTAAAGGAGTTGAGTAATAGTTGACATTTATGTTTATTTCTATTTAGATATCTTTTTCTTCTTTATCATTTCAGTCCATCACTAATGCCTTGAATAGATATCATTACCCCCCCCCAAAAAAATCACAAAATAATGCAATTTGGATATACATTGCTCAGCCTGAAACATATTTTACTTCTTCATTTTTTTTTTCTGAACAATTTTCTCTTAAACATAAGGATATTTAGCAAAGCTTTAGGCAATGCTGACCAACTAAGCCAAATGGCAAACAGGTCTAGTTTTCCATTGTAATTACCAAACATTACCATCTCACCAACCTGCAGTTGTGGGGTCAGTAGTTATTTGGCACATTTTGTATGGGTGTATTAATTACATAAATAATTAGTAAATACATTCTTACTGAAAAGTATCCAAATAACACATTACTGTAGCTAGTAGAACTTTAGAGTTTAGAGTTAGCTCCACCCTGCAGCAAATCTTGATCTCTTCTCGGAGGTAGCCACCACTACCAGTGGGTATCTATCTTTACAGATCCTTTTTGAAATACATGATCTGTCATGCTTATGATTTTGATTTCAAAAAACGCTGTTAACTTGAATTTTACTCAGATTCAAATTATCTTAAGCTCAATTTACCCAGCATGAGAATGATATTCAGATGAGAATCCCAGGCTTTTCTCTGGATGCCTGGAAACTTTTCTCTTACCAGAAGGAAAAAACACAAGCAAAAATAAAACAGTCTAAATGTTGGCAGATGTATCCAGTACTACTCTTCATTTTTTAACATAAAAACATGCATTTTCTTATATGACTTGTAGTATTTTTCTCATTACCTTCTCAAATTTTGTTCCATTGCCTTTCAGAAGTGAATCCTCTCTCCTCCCATCACAATAAAGTAGAAAGAGTATGAGATTTAGAGTAGTAAAATCTGGGTACAAGTTCCAACTTGGCCACTTATAGTCGTGAGTCCTTAAGTAAATTTTGTGGATTCTCCCCCCCTTCATTTTCCTTATTGGAATGAAGAGTGACAAAACGAACCACCTCACTGGGATTGTTCTGAAGAGTAGATAAGTTGCAGTTTTTGTCTGAGGACTTATGATTCGAATTGGACCCAATAGGCATGTATCTTTCAGAATGGACTAGGTTTATCGCTTCTCGGCCTTTTGGCTAAGATCAAGTGCAGAATGGACTAGGTTTTGGTATGGCTTACCATGACACATGTTTATTTCTCGCTCACACAGTGTGTCCAGTATGAGTCACTGGGGGCTCTGCTAAGAGACACAGGCTAACAGAGGCTCCATCTCCACATGTCCTTCCTCAGTCACCTTGGCAGGGGGAAGAGACATGACAAGATGAACACTGGCCCTTGAACCAGCCACCTGGAGGTGCTCATTTCATTGGTCCAAGTAGGTTGAGTGACCATGCTAACTTCCGGGGGAGATAGAAGAGCATTGCACTGAGGGTCCCGAAGATAGAGAGCTGGAAAGTAGTCACTAACATACTAATGACAGCCACAGAAATGTTAGCAAACCTTAGAGATAATGTAAAGCCTTTCTTGGGAAGGGTGAAAAGTCATTCCTGTTACTGCCTTTGATCCCAGAGATAGTCTGGAAAGATTTCCAACAGAGGAAAACAAGTGTGGAAATGAAAGTGAGAGCCTCGTGTGAGTGTCGGGCATGGAAAGGAACGCAGGTCAAGAACTTCAATAAGAAAAGAAAGTGAGGGAAGACGGGGTGGCAGAGTGAAACGCACTGGGTCTCAGTGCGACTAGAGATCGAGCCCCTTCTGGGTCTGAAGAGGGTTGCAAACTGCAGCCTGAGCCAACTCCCCTCAGCCCCCTGAGCTCATCGTCAGATGTGGTATGTCTGCCCCATGCCGATGGCTTCACAGCCTCTTGACTCCACCTTTGTGCTCAGCTCCTGGCCGTGCTTCTGGTGTCTGGTCTGACTGTTGGCATTGTGTTCTTGCTTTTGGCTTTTGTCCAACTCCTCACACTTCTTTATTGTGGAAGATCAGCTACCGACCCAGGGTCGACAACACACACCATGGCCTCTAGGCTTCACAGGCCACTAAATCAGAGCAAGGTTTTCTATCCCTCTATTCCCTCAGAACCTCTAAAGAACATCCTGTTTTCTTGTTGCTTGAAAGTAAGGGAAGTGAACCTCCCTCTTATTTAAGAGAAAGACCTATCAAATGAAAAAAGTTTAAATTTCATTATGCCGAGCCTGGTTTTTCCTTACACTTCCTCTGCTTTGCCATAATTGCAGAAGGGTTCTGAGTTTGCAAGATGCTTAGGGCCCCGTCTCTTTATGTTTAGAATTTCTCTTTAGAACAGTCCTTCTATACCACCAACTGACATTCAGATGGTGTGGGTGTGTGTAGGAGTGCGTTCGGGGGAAGGAGAATGAAGGACAAGGAAACGCAAACCTTCAAGGAGGGGAAATGAGAAATTGCCTCGTTGCATCTAAACAGGTGCAAAACTCTGGTCAAAAATGTGTATGAATATGTACATACTTGATTTTGAAACTCTTAGTCCCTTTATTACTACTCAGGGAAAGAAATGGCATAAAATTAAGTTGTATAAAAGTAATATTATGTGGATCACAGAACTGAAGCCGTTCTGTGCAAATGCTCTTGAACACCCGATCTGTTATCTGCATTAATGTTGGTACATCACTGATAATGACTTTAATAGAGAAGAAAAGGGAAGGAGGAATGAAGGATGGTGTGTGGGGGAAAAGAGTCTGACTCAGCTCCTCATAGTCTGAGGTTCATCTATTTTAGATTCCTATTTAGCTCCCTGTGTAGGATCCATAGCTCCCATTTCTGCTTTTCTTGCTGGCAGTTGCCTTCATCAGATAAAATGGTCCAGGTTCCATCTTTCTTGAAGGAAACATGATATACAAACTGAATGAGATTTTTTAGTTTGTTTTGTTTTTGTTTGGTTGGTTGTATTTTTATCACTGAGGGAGGGTGTAAGAAATCATGTAAGCCTTTTCCCCCTTAACAGAAATCTCCCTGGACTGTGCACTTGCTCAAAAGGAATTACCTTCAAATACTTAACCTTCACAGAAGGTATTTCCTCTGCAGTATGCTCTGAAATTATGGGTAGATCATGGAAATGCTCATGATAGTTCAACATTCTGACACTCTAATCCTGAGGTCCTTGACCTGGGATCCCCGGATCTATTAATGGAACCAGCTCAGACTGTATGAAAAAAATCTGCATGTAGTTTTAGAGATGTCATTTTCTGAAGAGAATTCATTGGTGTTCCTCTGGTTCTCAATTTTGGCAGTGACTCAGTAAGTTTTAAGAATCATCACAGCCTGAAGGGCACCTGGGTGGCTCAGTTGATTAAGCATCTGACTCTTGATTTTGGCTCAGGTCTTGATCTCAGGGTTGTGAGGGCTCCATGCTGGTCATGGAGCTTGCTTAAGATTCTCTCTCTGACCCTCCCCGGCCTCTCTCACAAAGGGAGGAAAAAAAAAAAAAAAAAGAGGGATTACTGTGATATATGTAGTGCTTACAAAAATAGCCCTCCAGTGACCATGATTACATACTTTTTAACAGAAAACTCTCGTTGCCGTGAATTGTTTTCTAATCTCTCTAAATTATGCCTTTGCTTCATTTCACACCTCGATTCCTAATAATTGCCCTCTACCTTGTGCCTGAAATCAACCCATTAGAATTTTTCCTTTGGGGTGCCTGGGTGGCTCAGTGAGTTAAGCCTCTGCTTTCCACTCAGATCATGATCTCAGGGTCCTGGGATCGAGCCCCAGGCCCTCTACTTAGCGGGGAGCCTGCTTCCCTCTCTCTCTCTGCCTGCCTCTCTGCCTACTTGTGATTCTCTCTGTGTCGAATAAATAAATAAAATTTTTTAAAAAAGAATTTTTCCTGATAACAAAGTACTGAGTGGGGCACCTGGGTGGCACAGTCCATTAAGCATCCGACTCTTGGTTTCAGCTCAGGTCGTGATCTCAGGGTCATGAGATTGAGCCCCATGTTGGGCTCTGAGCTCAGCTTGGAATCCGATCCAGACTGACACACACAACATACACACTCTCTCTACCCACCCCCCCAACCTCGGCTCCTTCCCCATGTGCTCTCATGCTCTCTTTCTCTCTCTCTCCCTCTTTCTCTAAAATAAATAAATCTTTTAAAAAAATAAGAAAGTACTGAGAGAGACAGGATTTAACTTTACTGTGTTAATCCAAGCATGAGCAGTTTTACATCCTGCTTGGACTAAGGTCCTCAATAATTGATTATGAGAACTCTGGTGCTATGTAATTGCTTGTATAAACTCTTATCAGAAAAACTCTGGGAGGTCAGTAATTAGAAAACAAAAGAGCTTTTCTGTATTAGCATCTCAGGCCCCAGCTCATTGTTCATGACATCTCCTATGGAGCCCCCCCACCCCAACCCCATTGAAGAATGGCAAAAGGAACAAAACCAAAACAGCTTATTGAAGCTGATGAGGCTGGGTTTGTTTTTTTCCCCACTTTTGATTACTTCATGCAATGTACATTCTATTTAATTATTATGTTTAAAATGGAATTTGAGTGATTTTCCCCCATGATAACATGAAGCTGTCTGGTTTTTGTTTTTTTGTTTTTCTTTCCTTCCAAATGGCCCCAGTGTTCAAAGTCAGAACTTTTGAAAGGACTTAACAGAGCATCATGAGACGTGATAGGTGCTTAGGGTACAATTTTAATGCCAGCAGACTGGAAAACAAACAGCATAACCCAGACAAGGCATGACTTTGTTCTCTAGCATTTGTGTGAAGAGGAAATAAGATCTTTCTGGGATGTGCTCTGGCTCACAGGTGTGGAAGAGAAGATGTCACATTCCTGACTTAACCACATTGTATGTGGGATTCTGGTTTGGGGGCAAGGCAAAAAGGTATTGCCTCGCCTCCCACAATAAGGGCTCAACTCCCTTAACTCTATTGGTGCTTTTGTTTCAGTCAACCCCAAGTGGACAGTAAAAAAGCACGCGGCATCCCTTCATCTCACAAGCCTGGTGTGCACTGGCTAATGTCACTACTGCATTCTTGGGCTCTGTTGCCAGTGGAAGGGAGAGCTTGACCCCAGGCCTGCAGGCGCTGTTCTTTGCTCTGCCGCTAAACCACTGAGCTGTTGGCATTTTAATTGTTTTATGCCAGGAGGAAACCGATTGTGTTGATGTGAGTGTCTTATTCATCAGACATTACAGCCTTCATATTTTTAATGAGCCAAACCTCTCAGTCCACGACGTGCAACCACAGTGATTCAAGACAGGAGTGTAGTGATGATGTTTTCTAATTTATCACAGTGGCTCTTTAAAAGATTTGACAATATTTCAGATCTCCAAACGCTGCAATTTGAAAGTCTGTCTGAGGTCGTGTGCTAATCAAAACCAGTAAATCATGTTTGAGTTAGAAAGGACAGCAGAGCAGGAAAGCTAGGAGTAGTGCACATTTTCCTTTTCCTTTTAAATGCATAGGCAAATATAAAAATTCAAGTGAACAAACTATTTAATGAGTACCTGAGGCATCTTTCTGGTGCATGGTGATTGATATGAGGGCGGGGGAGGGGTGTACTGTGGGGAGTCAGGCCACATTTGCACTTCTTGTCCTGTAAAGAGTGGCGGCCCTAGCCACCTCCTCTGTGAGGCCCAGCACAGGCATGTATGAATTTAAATAGGTAGGATTTATTGAAAGTACAACTGAGAATTGTGAAGAATAAGCTGATGGTCTTGAATTCAACAACCTCATTAGAGCAGAATGGGATCGACCAGGACTTTGATTTAAAAAAAAAAAAAAAAAACTTACAGAGGAAGGTCTAAAATGCAGAGTAGAGGAGAGGTGAAAAATCCCTTGGCGGCTGAGCAGAGGGCAGTCTCAGATCCCACCCACTTCTCAACAAATCTTTTGCCACTCTCAGGGGTTAGTGTTTGCGACACTTTGTGACACGCATTTTGAGACCAGAGCATCAGTGTGTCTTTGTTCGTGTAGTAAAATAAAGTGCCAGGCACGCTGGCTCTGTTTATATAATAAAGTTGGGAGTAACAGCTTGTCAACCCTGTTGTCTCTGTGAGGGTGACCGACTCATTCTGATTTGCCCCAGTTTTAAAACTGAGATTCCTCCATCCTGGAAACCTCCTTCAGGCCTAGCAAACCGGGACAGCTGGTCCCCCTAGTTCCTAGAAAGGTGGTGGTTCCTCTAGTGAGTGCTATGGGCACTTAAACCGGAGCAGACACCTCCCGCTGCCAAAAATGCCACAGGCATTGAACCAGTGGCTCAAGGAGTAGAACTTTAAACAAAACAAAACAAAACAAAAACACTCCATTTTATAAAATCTATTATTTTCTTACCATCATGTTCTTTTTTTAGGCACTTTCATTTAATAAGCAAATAAATGGAAATATATTTCAAATGAGAGAAAATGCTACCTGAGCACAAAATGCTAGTATTTACTTCTCACAGCACATATTCTGTAGATCTGCCTCTCAGAGCTCATCTTGGCTATTAGATATACTAACTTGTGGGGCACCTGGCTGGCTCAGTCAGTGGAGCATGCAACTCTTGATCTCAGGGTTGTGAGTTCAAGCCCCATGCTGGGGCGGAGATTATTTAAAAATGAGATTTTTTTTTCTTTTTTTTTAATGGCAAAAACATTTATATTAGATTTAGCCAGCTGGACTCGGGTCAGATGATCCCAATTTTGTTGGCAACATCCAAAGCATCATAGTCAGGGGCCAATAGAACGTATGCCTTCTTCTCTCCATCAGGCTTGATCAAGGTGTTGACTTTGGCCACATCAATGTCATAGAGCTTCTTCACAGCCTGTTTGATCTGGTGCTTGTTGGCCTTGACCTCCACAATGAACACAAGTGTGTTGTTGTCTTCTGTTTTCTTCATGGCTGACTCGGTATCAGTGGGAACTTGATGATGGCATAGTGATGAAGCTTGTTTCTCCTGGGAATGCTTTTTCGAGGGTATTTGGGCTACCTTTAGAGATGCAGAGTCTTTGGTTGTCAGAAAGTAGTGACAGTGACCTGCAGATCTTTTTTGTGTGACTGTGGATGCCTTTCAGCACCACTTTCTTGGCCTTCAAAGCCTTTGCTTTGGCTTTGGCTTTAGGAGGGGCTGGGGCTTCCTTCTAAGCTTTCAGCACCATCTTCATGAAAGGCAAAATGAAATCTTTTTTTTTTTTTTTTAAATACAGTAATTTGTTATAGCAGTATAGCCACTATCAAAATACTTTATTGTAATTTTGTGGAGATGCGTATCCAGTGACTCAATATGTAGATACTTTCCATGACTCAGCACTTAGGGTCCTTGATCTTGGTCTGGAAGTTGTTCCTTGGCAGTTGTTCACCTGGTGGTGCAGCTATGGGAAGGAGTTGGTGGGAGGTGAGCTGGCTGTCCAGCATCTGCATCCCCCAGTATGGCCTTGTGGGACCTTCCTGGGGGAAGAAATGTGCTATGGTAGTGATTGTGTTGTTCTGTGATGGTATCAGAATAGATGTTAGTGCTAGAATAAGATTTCCATTTTCCTGCCTGCGTTCAGCAGAATACTCCTGTAAAAATTATATGGGTTATGGGGAAAAATAGAGTAAGAGGCAGACAGCTCAAAATGTATTCAACTTAGTAACCATAATGTTTCTGTCTATTCAGGCCACTGTAACAGAATGCCATAGAACCGTGGCTTTACAAACAACAGAAATTTATTTCTCACAGTTCTGGAGGCCGGAAGCCCAAGAGCAAGGCACCAGCAGATTCATGTCTGATGAAGACCCTCTTCCTCTTCTTTTTGTGTCTTCACATGATGAAGGGTGAGAGAGCTCCCTAGGGTCTCTTTAGTAAGGGCACTAATCCCATTCATGTGAGTTCCACCCTAGTGATCTAATCACCCCCCTAGGAGTCCACCCGGAACTACCATTGCACTGGGGATTAGGTTTCAATATAGGAATTCGGGGGGCATACAACATTCAGTCTAGAGCACAGAGCACTCATCAAAAGCAATAAAAACACTAATAAAAATACTAGCATCTCTTATAAGTGAAAGAAGATTGATGAAAGGGTTGAAGATGTAGAATTTTGGGTGACAGAGCAAATGTGCCAAGATCTAAGAGAATTGTATAAGAAACAGTTTAATTCCAAGACAGAGCATGTGGCCAAACCAAGGCAAGAGGAAGCATATAGGCAAACAGACAGCATGTACGGTACTATACATCTCTTCAACTCCCATGCAACTGTCTATGTCTCTTGCATATGGCTGCCATGACTTGGTGGCTCTGAACATCCACAATAGATTTAAGTCTCTCTCATGAACTAATCTGACTTCTGGTTTATGCTGACATAATTCTTTATGTACCAGCCATTTGTAATCTAATTTCAACCCCAGAAATTTGTGTTGTAGCTTTGCAGATTTCTGCAATATAATGGTTCGTAAGACAGAATGACATTGTAGGTGATGATATTATGTTGAATTCAAAACCCTTAGCATGGAAACTTCTTCTGCTTCAACACTTTGGACAATAATACTAGACAAGTTTTAATTTGAAAGAAAAAAATCCACCCAAAATGAAGTCTCAGATCTCCTCTCAGATCTTTTAATTAAAGTCAGACATCAACCCTCATGTTTCTCTGACTGCTAAATACTTAGACGTGGTTTTATGATATTTGTGTGTGTTCATTTTAAGTTGCAAAAAATTCACACACTGCTAGGTTACATAGCTTTGTATTTGGTTTATCTAAATATAATTTAGTAGGACTATAATATATAAGGAAGGTTAAAGAGTCAGAATCCTGTTTAATTAACTTATCCCACTTAGCAGCCAGTCAGTTATAAAGGTTTGCTGAGCAAGTAAATCTTCCAATATGAAATCTTTGAAAAAAATAAGTCTCAGTAAAGGTTTTGCTCTTCTTAACTTTGTCATTGAAACTATTTCAATGAGCTATTTCAAACCTCACAGTGTATGTATGTGTGTGTGCATATATGATTATATATATATATATATATGATTTATAGACATATTGTGTGTGTGTGTGTGTGTGTGTGTGTGTGTGTGTATGTAAAAGATGGCCTGTGTCTTGGATGTTCTTAGAAGACCTACATCAGTACTTTCCTTGTCTGTCTGCACTTCTCTTGGCCTTCACCAAGACGGAATATACTCCCAGAATCGCCATCCACATGGGTCTAAAATATGACTAGTCTTTTACATAAGGCCGATTTAATAAACAGTCACACCATGAAAATACAGCGTTCTTTTCAATTACCACTAATTATACATCATACAATGCCCAGTGTTTAATGAGGATTTCAGTTAATGTTCACTGATAATGATGATTATTGAAATGATATGTTAAGTCCGTTTTCCTTGTGTGAGAAATGTTTTGTTTTGAAATGTTAGAGTTATAGCCTTGCTTGAAAATTTTTAATTAAAATCTCCACTTTGGCATGAAGCTTAAAATGTGCAAAGTCACTGCAATTAGTGCATTGTGCATCCATATGGATGTTACCAAACGGCTTTCAACTTAAAGGATTTGAGCTATTTTGAATGATGGACCTTCTGTTAAGCTTAAAACAAAGCCTGTCTATCCCTGCATTCATTTTAATTAATATTCTCTTGCTGGTCTCAAAGATATGCTGCCTTCTGGGGGCTGGGGGGTGGTGAGGAAGAAACATGATTATCATAAGTGAGAAATAAGTTAGAGAAGTAGGTTTGGCTAATTTTCTACTTCCTTCAAGAAGCTCAGTGCAACCTCAGAGTAACCGGAAAACACTGATTTCAGATGTTCTAAAAGAAAACCTATATTTCTAGCCAAATCATAACATAACTCACTTTAAAAAAATGAAGAAATTAAGCTGTCACCAGATTTTTTTAGACCAGTATAAAGATTAAAACTTACCATGTTGAATGTGACATTTATATAAAATCTACAGTATGAAATTTGAGTATGTATGTTCTATATATACAAATGAGTATATGCACCATATATGTGTATACTTGTATTTATATATATTTTTACTTCTGAGAGATCTGTACTTGCTTAGTTGCTTTAGGGTTTAGTAACCTTATTTCTGGAGTTAATTTTCTATAAGTAGTAAATGCTGCTGAAGATGAATTAACTACAGAAGATTAATTTTGTTGCTTTTCTTAGTATTTTAAGCAGTATTGAACTCAAAGTGGCACAGCCTCTTTAGTAGATTTTTTTTTTCCTGGATATTTTCCATGTGAAATCTTATCAATATGGTGCTTGGGGAGGGGAAGCATTCTGTACTTTGTTTTCCACAATATCAGAACAAATTCTATAGACAGTTATATATGTTAGTTAAGGCCCTGATTTTCTAACTATTCTCAAACGTCTCAAGCTACTTTCCATATACCTTCAAAAAGCTACTCACTTTGATGGCCGCTGGAATCCTTTGACTTTACCAGTTTAGACCAGTTTTGAATGCTGGTTTAAAAGTAGACAGCTAAAATGATCCAAAAATATCTTCACTGAATTCTCAAGAATAAGATAAATGTGAAAATTACAAAGCAGAATTATAATTTACCAAAACATGTAGGTAAAATAATTCATCTAGCATGTGACTAAAAAGGCATAAAATCAGTAAGTCCACTCTAGAACACCACCATCCCAGGTACTGTTTTGTTTTTTCCTTTTATTTCAGCATGATGGAAATTCATTCTCCACAGCCACTAGATTTGGCACAAAGATAACCTAATTTTTCCATATTGTCTGAATGTTTAATTTTTATTCCCCCTTTTTAAAAGCATGTCATTAATTACGTATCTATCTGTAAGTGACTCCTTATTTACCAGTGGTTTGGAGTCTACATTTGAAAAGAAGATTGGAACTGGTTTTATCTTACAGAAGAACAGATAAAAGCTAAACTTGGTCAAATGCTATCCATTGTTTTTCTCAAAGATAACTTCATGTTTTATAATTCTATACTGTCTTCACTATTGTGAGGCAGCTTTTTCTCTGTCAGATTTTAATAATTCTTTCCTCTCTGTTAGGCATCTTTTAACAAAGAGTCTCTCAAACAGAAATGAGCGGATTACCCTACAGCCTCACATACATCCTGGTGAATATCCTGTTCACAATTTAGGCGATGAAAGGAAAACCTACAGTTGTTATAATTTGGAACCAAAATAATCACTTCTCTCCAGTGAGGCTTAGAGGGGAAGAAAATGGGCCAGAGTCTTTCTGTAGGGGAAAAAAAAAAAAAAAAAAGACTACTTCGAAGAGGGGCAGTGCAGCAGGGGAAAAAATAGAATAAAACAATAAAACAAACACAAAGCCTCTGAGTGGGTAAATAGGCTAGTGAAAGAAAGGCCGTCTGATCGCATTGGCAGCACCCTAAGCTGGGGTCCTCAGCTGTATGGTCCCGCCAGCCTGTAAACTGCGTGTGTGTACGTAGGGGGGTGTGTGTGTATGTACACACAGAGACTTAATGGGGAGCACAGAGGGAATTAGAACAAGCCTGGCCCGTTTTTAATTTGGGTCTGTTTGCTTGCATTTAGCACTTAAGGGCTCCTACATTCAGTTTGCTCAAAAGAGTGATGAAGCACTCCTTGCTTATGCCTCAAATCAGAAATGCATGAAGTGCAGCTGCAGAGATAATACATTTTCCCCAAAGGCTTTGGCTGAGCAAATTAGGTGTCAATGGGGTGCCTGCGCAGGCAGTACTCTCTCTAATTAGTCTCTTGAGCCTAGTTGGTGGCGGGTATGAGATGATCTAATCAATTGGTCTGTGTCTGATGGTTCGTGTAAAAATCCTACCAGGCAGACTCTCTCCCACAGGTCACCCACCTGCACAGCGGGACTGCTCATTTTCATTTTTCATCTCCTCCATCACATGACGCTGACAGTTGGTTTTAAGAAAATTGAATCCAAAAAATATCTAGTTCAGAGGGCACATGGGTCAGAACAAAGTTGCATTATGGGTACCAGCGATCCAATTAATTAATATTTATAGCCAAGAAGCTCTATGTAGATATTTCTGAATAAGGATTTTATCAATAAAATCCAATTTCTTGTCTAAAACGTTCATTTCTAGGGAAAGAACATTGTAAAAGCAGGAAGCAAGATAAAAATGGCATCCGTTAATCGGATGATATATATACCTATGAGTTGATGTGCACTTAGTTGAGCTTATGGTCACACTCACTGTTCATTTGTATTGTATATGTGGTCTGTTTTAATAATCAATTAAATGTAAGGGAAGGACATACGTTGCTATTATATTTTGCTTCCCTGGGAACATTGTATACCCTCACTCCTTCTACCCACCTCCCCACACATCAAACATGATTACATTTAGATCTTAAAGAATTTTTCTAGCAGTAAACTGACTTACCTTACATGTCGTCCTTGAAAATTGAAATGAATACTGAGGCTGCCCAGGGAGGGAGAAGGGGCATGTAATGCTGCTGCTGAACAATGTTAGGCAGGGTACTTGGCACAGTTGGGACTATAGAGTTCTCTCACTTAGGTAGGAAAGAGGATACCTCTTATTGGCACCTCCCTTCTTTTTTATTCCTGGCTCCTTTCCATTAAATGTCTGAGCCCAAACCCAAATAAAGGACTTATCCGTAATCACTGTGTTCACCATTTATTATCCAATTACTATTATTATGCATTATCCTTTATTATCCAATTCTGCTTATGCCTTGGGTTAGGGACATACTGTTCTTCTAGAGATTCCACTTAAAGAATCAGGACGGAGGCAAAGACAGACACCACCAATGGCTAAAAAAATGTTTAAATCAACCCAGCAGGATAGTAAAATGCCAGTGGATTATGGTGACAATGTCATTTATTATTACGTCAAATCAGGTATCCTGAAAATCACATCATTCAAATAGAATGTCATGTGGTTAAAACACAAACACACACACACACACAAGCATAAAACTTGGCACACAGGAAGGTGGTTATTCCACCAGCCTTTCTTGGCTAATGGTGTATCTGTGGATCGTCAGCACTATACCTGTGCTCTTGACCGCGAGAGCACAGGCCCAGCGTTCGCCCTCTGTCAATGCACTGTGGGAGAACCCTGGTTCTAAACACATACTCCACTCCTGAATTTTCAGATTCCACCTCCTCCCTTCCTATTCATTCAGCAGGGGTTTCCTGAGTATCTGAGCAGGGGCTTGGCTACGCTCTAGGGACACAGTAGTCAACAAAACCAAGTTTAATCAGGAACATAAAGATGCCACCTGCCTCCCTATTTGCTCCCTCATAGGAAATGTCCCCATATGGGAGGGACATTTGAAGTCACTTGTTCAGGTCAGCCTGGGCAGGTGTGCATTCTGGGGATTAGAGTGGTAGAATGGAGGAGAGCCAGGCAGTGACTGTAGTCGGCCCTTAAACAACACCAGTTCGATGGAGCCATGTCTATGCTTGCATGCTGATTTTTTTTTGGATACATAAAAAACAGTACTGTAAATGTATTTTCTCTTACGATTTTCTTAAGAACACTTCCTTTGCTCTAACTGACTGTATCGTAGGAATACAGTACGTGATACGTATCTAAAATATGTGTTAACCAGCTGTTCATGTTACCAGTAAATCTTCCAGTCAATGGTAGGCAGGTAGTAGTTAACTTTTTGGAGAGTCAGAAGTTCTATGCGATTTTCAACTGTGCAAGGGGCCAGTGCACCAGTCCCTACATTGTTCAAGGGTCAACTATATGTCCTTTCTGTGTGGTGATAGGAACTCTACGCCTCAGTAAGACGGTGTCAGGAAAAACCCACAGCTCTCCCATTGGTCCAGGGTGGGCAGCTTCCTGGAAGAGCGGCAACCTCTGTTTAAGCAACGTGGAAGAGAATGAGCGTTTTTTTTCATCTGCGTAATCAAAATGTCAAGTTTGGTAGTGGGCTTGGGGACTAGCTGAAGATGCCGATGGACAGGTGTGTTTGAAATGTTGTGGGGACAGGTGCTCTCTGTCTTTGATGTCACAGGCCTCAGTAAAGATGTCAGTACAGAAGTCAGAATGCGTGATTCCATGGGGGCCACAGGGAGAGCACAAGATGGATTTACTTCAGTTCCCTGGAAGAATGGGGGCTAAGGTGGTTGGTCTCCTTTTGTTATTTTTGCTAGGGTGGTCACTTGTTTAGGAAGAGATTTGGAAAAGGCATATCTGGGCAGCCTGGCAGGAGTGAGGGCTGGCCAAGTGAGCCATAAGCAGCAAGTACGTGAGATAATATCTGAGGTGTTTGGACTTAGTGATAACAAAGGGTGATACGCACCCACCCAGGCATCTCCCTCCCTGCCAGATCTCTCCCAGAAACTTAAGGTAAGGGCTTTTGTTTACATTTATCTCAGTCACTGAGGACAGAGAATTCTTAAGAAAGGAATGTTACCTCTATCTCATACCACATACAAAAAGTAACTCAAAATGGATTGGAGATCGAAAAGTAAGGACTAAAACTATAAAACTCTTAGAAGAAAATGTAAATCTTCATTACCTTAAATTTGATCATGGATTTTTAGATATGACACCAAAACTATAAGCAACAAAAGAAAAAAATGGATAAATTGGACTTCATCCTAATTAAAAAGTTTTGTGCATCAAAGAATATTATCAACAGAGTGAAAAGACAGTCCACAAAATGGGAGTAAATATTTGCAAATCAAGGGATTGTTATCTAAAACATATAAAAATGGGGCACCTGGGTGGTTCAGTGGGTTAAAGCCTCTGCCTCAGCTCAGGTCATGATCCCAGGGTTTTGGGATCAAGCCTCGCATCAGGCTCTCTGCTCAGCAGGGAGCCTGCTTCCTCCTCTCTCTGCCTGCCTCTCTGCCTACTTGCGATCTCTGTCAAATAAATAAATAAAATCTTAAAATAAGTAAATAAAAGTAAAAAAAAATATGTAAAAAGTCCTACAACTCAGCAATAAAAAGACCAACAACCGAAATTTAAGAGTGGGCAAAGGACTTGGAATACATATTTCTCCAAAGAAGGTACGCAAATGGTAAACAAGGACACGAAAAGGTGCTCAAACTAATCATTAGGTAAATGCAAATTGAAACCTCAATGAGATACCAGTCCACCCCACTAGGATGTCTATAATAAAAAAAAAAAAAAAATCAAAACCAGAAAATAACAAATATTGTCAAGGGTGTTGCAGAGAAACCAGAACCTGTATATGTCACTGGTAGTAATATAAAATGGTGTAGCCGCTGTGAAAAATCATTTGCCAGTTCTCCAAAAGTTAAACATAAAATTGCCACATGACCCAGCAATTCCACTCCTAGGTATTTACCCAAAAGAATTGAAAACCGGTATTTAAATACTTGCACATAAATGTTCATGGCAGCACTATTCATAATAGCAAAAAGGTGAAAACAGTCGGATATACATCAACTCATGAATGGATAAAAAAACGTGGTCTGTCCATACAGTAGAATATTACTGGCCCTAAGAAGGGATGAAGTACTGATACATGCTACAACATAGAGGAACATTATGCTAAGTGAAAGAAGTCAGACACAACAGGTCACATATTGTATGATTCTGTTTGTATGAAATATCCAGAATAGGTAAATACAGAGAGACAGAAAGCAGATTCGTGGTTGCCAGGGGGCTGTGGCAAGAGGAGAATGGGAGTAACTGCTTCAAGGATATAGGGTCTCCTCTGGGGGTAACAAAAATGTTCTGGAACTAGACAGGGGATGTTTGGATAACATTATGAAAATCCTAAATGCCACTAAATTTTATCCTTTACAATGGTTAATTTTAGGTTCTGTGAATTTCACCTCAATAAAAAAGAAAGGATGGAAGGTTAACCTTCCAAAAAACTGTCCTGTTAAGCAGAGGATATGAGTCGGGAATAGGGAGGATGCTATTCTTAACAGTAAGGGCTGGAACTTTTTGCTTTCTTGGTCAAGGTAGCCTCACGTGGGCAGTAAAGTTATTACTACGACAGCCCTCATGACCAGCTCTGTCCAATAAAAGGCCAAAGTTCCTTCCCTGCTTGGGAAGATAACAGTGTTGCACCATAGACTGGCGACAAGCAGACCTAACCAGGCCTCAGTGACCTTGAACTTTAAATGGAAATGAGGGCTTGTTTCTGGAATTTGGTGGAGCTGGAGTCTATGGCCTGTGTGACTTGATCCTGGGAGTCTTTCTTTTCATCCTTCCTGGCAAGACATGCCTTTCCCATCCTAGGGACTCAACGAAAATTTTTAAGGACTGAAAAGAAATGTGGAGAGGAAGAGAGTAAACATTCCTTCTTTCTTCTTGAACCACTCACATGGAAGTAGTTACCAAGTTTAAGCAGGCACCCCTTGAAATGCACAGTCGTATGCAGGATGGTGGGAAGAGGCTGGCAACTCAGGTCCTGCAGACCAATTTTCCTTCTGTTGAAACTTGGTCTGATAACAGGCAACGAAGGAATTATATACAGCTGGGCTTTTTTTGAAAGCATGTATGTGATCCATTTTTCTATTTCATGTCCATAAAAATGAACACAAGGATCTGTCCTTTTAATGATCTGTATGATGCTACAGGCACTTAATTAAGACCTGTAACACTACTAATGATTTGGGGAAGGAAATTTGCTGAATTTCTTTTTCTCTAAATAATCCAAGAAGAGGTTAGACCATTAAGTTCATGGAATTAAATTATTTTAAGGGGGAAAAAATGGAGTCAGAACATTTGTTTATCATGTTAAGAGAACTGTTTTTGATGAAGAAGACCACTCTGTGTGCTCAGGGTGGCAGCAGAGAAAACTTTTGGCCTATCCAATTTTGATGTCTCGTGTAATTTAGAAAAAAATGAATGATGTAAGTTCGTTCTTTCTTTTTTTCTTTTCTTTCTTTCTTTCTTTTTTTAATATATAGCAATTTTCTCTTTTCCTCCTTCCAGGATTAAGTTGTCATCATTCTGGGAAGAAAAAAAAACACATTAATGAAGTGGCCAATAATACGAAGGGAATCACGGATCAGTTTCCTTCCCCTCCCTGTGGTGGATTTCACTTACAAGAAAATTGAAGCTGGCAAGACCCTGTTTTCTCTGCAATTTATTTAAAACCTTGCACGCATTTGGATACCTTGTGATTTCCAAGAACTATGTGAAGATTAAGCTTTGCTTACTGATACATGGCATGTATTCTTTTCAGTCTTTTGTGTTTGATTTTGTTTGATTTCCCTCTGCAGCGCAGTGTCTCTGTAAAGGTTTTTATGCTTTCACCAGCCATGTCTTAAATACATTAAGACAACACATTTGGTGTTCACACTTCTTCAGTAACGTCTGTACTTGAAAGCCACATAGTGGCATAAAACAATGTGTGTTTTCTTTGAGAGCAGTGCATATTTTGCAACCACTAGGAAGGAAATCTTTAGCTAAAGCAAACCCCTGTTCTCAGGCTGACTTGACAACCTGGTCCCTGGCTATGGGGCCCCCACCTGTCGCTTACCTTTTGAGGACATTTGCAAATGTGGCTTTTTTTCTTGGAAATAACTGCACATGTATATAGGATATCGGAATCTGCTTAGCATTTTCAAGCCACGTAGCATGACTGTTTTTCAAGTAGGTTGGAAGTAAAGAAACAAATATCCAGCGTTAAGAACAAAGACAGGGATAAATTGCTTACTATTCAACCTCTGGAAATTGAGGTGACTTTTTACCTGTTTTCTGGGTCTTGTCAACATCTTATATTTTCCATCCACTCTGTTATGCTTCAGGAGTGTTTTCTAAGTGGAGGAGAAAAGAATGAGGAACAGAATGCTTACAACTTGGGTGCAAAAGAATTGTATCTGCTGGACATTAGAGCCCCAAAAGCCATCTTGGCTAAGTAACATTCAAAAAAAGCAAATTACAGAGTTATCCAGAGTTGAAAACCTGCTCATTTACACCAAAGCACCTTTGAATTACACTTTTTAAAACATTCCAAGCTGATTGGAAGACATCAGTGGGGACCTTAACTTTAACCGGTCTTCTGGAAAAACTGTTTGAACACAGGTTGTAGAAACAGTGCAGGAATCTTGCTTTCAAGATGGTAAGGAGAAAAGAAAGGCCCACCTTCCCTTATTAAGAAGATGAGGGGCCTTGAAGGATGAAGGCGCGTATGTGACAACGACGGAAAGGTGGACTGGGCACGCACTTTGATGGGGAGGGCGAGCTGCCAGATGCAGGCCTTCCCCCAGTGGGGCCGCCATCACCACACAACCCCAAATAATACTGAGGCCACCGGGGTAGTTAGGGAGCTTCATCTAAAGCATGAAACCTGGCCCCTCAGAACACCAATTCCTATGGAAATACTTTTCATGTACGTTGTTTTACATTTTCCTGTTGGTCAGAAAAGAGAGACTGAGAACTTGAAATGCATCGCACTTTTTAGGATCAAGACTAGGAATTATGAGCCAGTTTGACAAAGGCATTCTCTGAGAGTCACGTGAGGAAAAATCTTCTCTATAGTCAAAGCCAGTAATCCTAGGAAATTGAACCCAGAACTTCTAAGCATTAAAAGGGTACCTTCCCTTGGAGTGGGGCATGAATAAATATGTCAAGGTCACAATCCATCCTATTCAGAAGTAGCATTCATTGAAAGTTTCTAGGTGCAAAGCAAAGAATTATTTACTAATTGATTTTAAAGAGAGCAAAAGTTACCCAAGGCTAGAATGTTTACTGTTTGCTACCTAGAAGTCTTTCCCATTCTTCTCTCAGACATTCCAACCCACTGGAAGTCTTTAGCAGTATTTTACTGTGTGCTTAAATTACGATTCCTTAATGTAAATACGGAGAGGAAATTTTACATGCGATCAAGAACAGCCTTGCCTGTGATTGATTTTGAATTATTTATTTGGGGGAGAGGCATAACTTTTGTAATTAACCAAGTTTAAACCAAGAGCAGCTGATGATTAAATCTTGCTATTTAATACGCTTTCTAAGTTGAACATTTGAAAATATTTAATATTAAGAGACTTCGATGAGGAATGGTGGCATCATTCAGAGATATGTGCCCGTCACAGGCAGCTTCTCTCGGAAAGGAAACATAAGCTGCTCAGTGTGGAAGAAAATCTGTTTTTTACACAGACATGTCTCAGAAGGTCTCATTTTGGAGGTCTGTATCTCCCCATCCTTGTCCTCAGTACAAGAAATCCAAATTCTGGTTCTTCTCTCTCCCCTCTCCTCTCCTATTGGCAATCCATCCCCCACCTCCTCTCTCCCTGCCCCCTCCCACGGAGGGCAGCCATGAAAATCATTACAGAATGTGTTCATTAGCAGATTTATTATTCTATTGAGAAAGCACTGGAATGTTTTGTGAGATTATTTTTATATGAAGGACTAGCCTGAATTCATACAGCTGGAATATTAGGAACTCATTAGCATTGTGAAAGTATCAGTGCAACATCAGTGCACACACAGTATTCTGAAAGAAAAGTTGGGACTTTGTTTCCATTTTCTTAAAGGAACAGTTTGGTTGACAAAGATGCAGGATACGTAAGACATAAAAAAATGTTTTTGCAGTGCTCAAAGGAAAAACAAAACAGGGCATAAGGCAGGGGTGGCTGTCCATCCACTGATAAAAGGGTGAAAAGCTATTTCTACCTCCCAGGAGTAGCAAGAAAAGTTTCCAGGGGAGCCTCCAGGTTTGCAGAGAAAGCAAGACCTCTTGGTATCTTTCCCTCAGTGTGTACATGACAGCCAGTGTAATTAATATCCTAGGTTATGTGTCTATATAAGATACTCATCTGTGAATAGTACTTACTGGTTTTGTAATCTTTGTTACATAAGAGGATGTTTAGGCTGTACATACTGGGGTAGGTTATTCCCTGCCCCCTATACATAGGAATATGCTGCATAATTGCACATAACTTCTATCTCTCTTACTGGCTTGTAGGCAGAGGAAACCACATATGTTACTGCCTTGCAATTTTCTCATATACCAAAAACAACAACAACAAAAAAGTCTCAAGTGAAATAAGCAATCTCCTATTTTCATTCCCCTTCCTACAGCAGCATATTTTAGAGGCACATACAAAATCTACATTCTCTAGTGGGGAGTGGATTTTTTTTTTTAATTTTTCTTTTCTTTTTCTTTTTTCTTTTTTTTTTTTTTGTATGATACACTGAGATGTGTACTTCATAGCAGAGGGTCGGTACCTAAGAAATGTATTAGCATCATTCAGAAAACTATTATATTCCAAAATGAAACATAGTAAGGAGAATGGAATAATACATGTTGCATATTTGTTACCAAGTGTAATTTGTCTGTATTATGAAAGATGTAATGGTTTGTCAGCTGTCACTGTTGTTTTCTTGTAACATGATACGGAATAAAGTATAGCAGAATCTCTGTACATTTTCTTGCTACATCTTCTTGGTGCCAAATAACACCATACAGTGTCACAGAAACATTGTCTTAAAAACTCTTAGACACAGTCAGTTTTAGAGTGAAGTAAGAAAGCAAACAATCCTTGGATGTGAGAAGGAGTGAGTTAGCTGGAATGTTCCAGGAGTCTGTTAAACCCTCCCTTTTTAATTTTTTTTAAGATTTTATTTTTTAAATAATCCCTATACCAACATGGGGCTTGAACCTACCACCCCAAGATCAAGAGTTGCATGCTCTACTGAGCCAGCCAGGCGCCCCAAGCCCTCCCTTTTTCCATATGCTTTGTCAGACTTGGGTAAAGGGGTAGTGGCTACATAGAACAAGTCTGTGAGCTGCAGGATGTTCACAATTCCACCAGCTCCTTAATGACGTCCACCACACGTTCTGTGCATCTGAACCAATCTGGTTTTGTTTAATGACAATCCTATTTATCTTTTATTGTCTGTTTCTTAATTATCGTGTACATATTCTAAGAGGAGGTGAGTGGGTTACCCTCCACTGAATACAAATCAAAGCTTCAGCATGCCCACATTCTGCCAGAAGCATCCTTCCCTGAGCTGAGCACTCTTCCCCAAACACCACCTAGTGGGCGCCTGCACTTGAATTGACAGCGCCACCACTGGAAACCAGTCACATTCTGTCAACTCCACCTCCTCCTGGTCGGATCTGTCAGCTTAACAACTGCAAACAAACCACTGCCCCCCCCCCCGGCCAACTATGATGTCTATAAATTGCTAATGGTGTCCGTGCCAGATACACTTATCAATTTATAGATATACTATTTGGTGATTTTAAAATGCTTGCCCTTGAAGGGGCACCTGGGTGGCTCAGTTGGTTGAGTGTCTAGCTCTTGATCTGGGGTCAGGTCATGATCTCAGGGTTATGAGATGGAGCCTGGTGTTGGGCTCTGCCCTCAGCTGGCAGTCTGCTTGAGATTCTCTCCCTCTCCTGCCCCCTCTCTGCCTGCTCACGAGCTCTCTCACGCTGTCTCTCAAATAAATAGGCAAATCTTTTTAAAATAATGTTTACCCTTGGAGGCAAAAAAACGCAGTTCAAGTCTTATGTTAGGATGACTCAGGATCCCTGGCTTTCCCCCCGGAAGACCCTCACCAGCAGCAGCTGCCTCAGGTTATCCTTCCCTTGCTCCTCTCCCACAACAGAGTTCGTGAGCCCTTCACAAGCTTAACATCATTAACAAATTTCAGAGTCTGTAAGCTTTCTCAAGCTTACCCTTCTCACAAAACCAAATGTAAGTGTTCCCCGCCGATGCATAGCCCATTCCAGAAAAGCTCATGAGAGCCACCACGTCTTCAACTCCCCGGCTGCCCCTGCCGTTTTCCCCTACGGCAGCAGAAGTCGTCTCTGCCAAGGACACGTGCATTTCCACACGGTCCGCACCCGCGGATTCTGAGACAGGAGATTGTGCAAAGGCAGACTTCGGGGTAGCCAAGGCAGAGAAATTGAAATAATACGCAAATCTCTCAGTTCGACGGGAGCCAGAAATCACCCTGGAAACTGATGACAATTAGAGAAGTGTCAAAAGAATAACTGGTGTCTGGGAGTTGTCTCAAGGCAGCGAAATGCAGGCCACCGCCCTACTTCCCTCAGCTGCGGGGGCGCATGCGCCCTCGGTTGAGGTCACTTCCACAAGCCTCGGCTGTGCGCTCGTGTTCTAGAGACTCGCTGTGCCGTTGAATCCGTGGAGCTCTTAATGAAGGAAAGAAGGAGCAAGAGGGCTGGTATCTACAAGAGGCCCAAGAATTAGCTTTGAGGAGTATTTTTAACTTTTTAAACACGGCCGCCGGGATGACAACCCCCTCTCAGCTCCGTGATTGCCCAGCATCCTCTTTTTCAGCCGAGCTGTTCCAGCGCCGCCGGTCGGAGGATGTGATGTGTGCTGCCTGAGACGAGCAGCGAGAGTCAGGAGGGCGGCACTCCTAGACTTGCTGTTGGCCCCCAGAGTAAAGAGAAAGCAGAGGGGAAGGTGTCGGAGCAACCCTGTGCCACTAGGTTAACACGTACAGTCGCCGGATAATGGCGGGCATTGTCAGTCTCCGCAATGAGAACCCCACAGTGGCCCAGCAGCCTGCTGCTACCAGTGGGTGGTGGCGTTATGGGCATTAGCTTTGAGAAGCTTAGACAGCAGAGGGGGCTAGGATAAAGGACACAAATCAGGGGAAAACTGACAAGATTAAAAAAAAATCCAAGGCCTCGTATTTACTGTTCATCCCCCATGCTCTCGGTGTACTGTATTGTCTGCGACGAGTCCTGCTGAGAGAGAGCCAGGCACAATAATAGCTCGGAGCAGCCTTGCAGCCCCGGAGCCAGCCTCTGCCAATGGTGCTGGCTGTGCTGCTGGAGAATGGGATTCTGATAGAGTTGTCTTTTTTCTCCTTCCCTGTGAGACCACCAATAATTATGGAGGGCACGCTGCAAACATGGGGTAAGGGTTGCCTATTGGAATGTGTCCTGGGAAGTGACCCGGCAGGGGTCCCAGCGAAGGTGTGTGCCACCGTCGACGTCCAAGGTGGGCCTGCCTGACAGATGCACACAGTGCTGGGCTCTCGCAGGGACACGTGTTTGAACCAGCCGTTCAAGGATGTGGAGAAGTCGAAATGAAACTGGCTTTGTACATCATACCACAGTGTGAAACAATGATCCCTTTCCCTCGCTCCTCCTTCAGCCTAGTCAGGTAAGTGCGGACCTTGTGTCCTCAGGGAAAGGCTGTAATCCTCTCAGATCCTTGGGGAAAGCAGGCACAGTCCCATAACTTTACTTTGCCTTGCATTTGGGGAATTCCTATTCTCATGTTACATTCACTTAGCCCAGTGGCTCACAGCCCTGGCTCTCATTAGAATCATGGGGATGTCTTAAAAACACCCAACCCCAGACCAGTTCATCCTAAAATATTCAGAGTGGGGCCCTGGCATTGGTGTGTTTGAGAGTTCAACAGGTGGCTCTGTGGAGCAGACCCACACGAGAACTACTAGACTCTTCCCTTCCTTCTGCCTGCTGCTGCTCTAGGGGTAGGACAGGCAAACTGTTTATGTAAGAGCCAGAGAGCAAATATATTCAGCTTCCCAGGCCATACAGTCTCTGTCACAACTCCTCACTCTGCTGTCGTGGCATGAAATCAGCCGTGCACGATACACACATGAATGGCTTTGGCTGTGTGCCAGTCACACAATTCGTGGGCACTGAAGTTTGAATTGCATATAATTTTCACATATCATGAAATATTTTTCTTTTGACTTTTAAACACTATTTGTAAATGGAAAACCCATTTTTAGCTCGCAGCCTATATAAAAACATACAGCGGGCAAGAATTTGCCTGGGGTCTGTATCTTGCTTACCTTGGCTTAGAATACAGCTCTGGTAATGGACTCCCCCATTACCAGGGGGTTCCCCCACTGGTCCTCCAAGACTACCCCTGACATTTGCTGGGCCCAGGGTAGAGTCAAAATGGAGGTCCACATAGCTTATTTCTAAATATTTAAAAATATAAATCCAACTAACAAAATGTCAAATATATTCTGTTCTCTTACCTGGACAAATATGTCTTCATAATAACCTAGAAGTCCTCGGTTGAACTTAGAACTGCTAGACTTCTCTCATAGTTCTTCTCCAAAACATGTCAGCATGTAGGTAGCCGGGTTCAAGGCCTCTCTGCGGCTTTTCACTTCCCACTCCTAGCTCTAAGGGTGTGGGTCCAGAGTGAGGGTTACCCATGCATGGGTATCAACATCCAGCCCCCACATCCATACTCTGCCCTACCCTTGGCAAACAGTCCCTCCTTGGCCAACCCTTGGGGACCAGGTGCCTATCTTCAGGGAAGGTGCTTTAGGAAGATTCCATATACCAAGAGAACTCCAGAGTCCCAGACATGTGGAATATATGGAGTAGAAGTGGGGGAGGTAGGTTCCTGTTGGGCATGACACCATGAATTCCTCATTCTGGTGTAGAGGGATGGGTGCTATGCCCAGAGAGCCAAACCCTTTAAAATGTGAACCAGAAAAGGAGCCCCTCTTTCCTGGGCTTAAGGGCAGTGCTGATGGGTGATAAGAGCCTGAAAATTAGTTCCAGTGGGTTTTCAGGTCCCTTGTGCATTTCATTAACCCACCCTACTCCAAAGCCATAGAAGTGGGCCCTATACTGTGAGGCAGAAACACTGTGACAAGAGGCAAAAAAAAAAATTGTTTTAGTCTATTTCTTAGAATTAAAGGCTCTGACCTCTTCTCAGTCGTGTACTGGAACCAGCTGGTACCAGTTCACAAAAACTGACGGTAAATATGTAGGAATTTTGTGAGTCAGTTCTTAAATCACTGATAACTTAAAATCAGATGGGAGTATGTACACCACAAAAATGAGTCAACTGTACAAATCAGGTCCTTTTTGCTTTTTTTTTCCTTTTTAAGAGCTGGTTTCCCAGCAGCCCACTGCCTTTTGGCCCCTTTCCTTCCAGGCTCGTCTTCCACCTCTCCAGGCTCACATCTTCTGCCTGCCCCATGCTGAACTTGCCACTGATCCCTGGATATTCCAGACCTTCTCATGGCCCTGTTCTTTTGGAAATACTGTTCCTTCGGATTAGAATGACTTTCCCTGTTTTTCTAGCAGCCAAATTCCTATTAATACTTTTAAGTCCCTCTTCAAAAAGTCTCTTCCAAAGCATCCCCTCAAAACAATTCCTCCTTCTTCCAAGTTCCTACATCACTTTGAAAATAGTAACAATAACAAGTCTTTTTTCAATCTCTTTATCGTCAAGACTGATAAGAGTGACCAGGGCCCAGTATTTAACAATTTTTTAAATAAATCAATTATTAAAGGATAATACAGATTAAACATGAGTGGAATGGAATATAGTTTACCTTCCTAAGAAAGCGTTTAGAAGCCTACAAACAACATGAACATATCGCACATGTACTCTGTGTGACTCTAAACAAAGCCCTGCCCAATTCTGTGGGAGAAAAGGAAACCAAAGAGGGCAGATTTCTGGTTGTCCTCAGGAGCTCACAGAGGCAGGGGTTCCTATACCAGGCCAGCTGCCCAAATCCCCTGGGGAGCTTTCTTTCTTTTTTTTTTTTTTTTTTAAGATTTTATTTACTTATTTGACAGACAGAGACCACAAGTAGGCAGAGAGGCAGAGAGAGGGGGAAGCAGGCTCCCCGCTGAGCAGAGAGCCTGATGCGGGGCTCGATCCCAGGTCCCTGAGATCATGACCTGAGCCGAAGGCAGAGGCTTAACCCACTGAGCCACCCAGGCCCCCCGGGGAGCTTTCTAAACATTCCTACTGAACCCCAGTCTCTGAAGTGCCAGTCTAGGCGTGTGTACTTTTTAAAGTCTCCTCAAGTGTTTCTGTTGGTCAGCCATGACAGTGAACTGCTCTGGAGGGAAGCTGAAGTGCATAACCTTCTACCCAGTCTGTTCATCTGTCTCGGATCTCCCTTCCACCCTCTCCCCCTAAAGATTCTGTTCAAATTGCAAATCATTCGAGAGACATTCAGTTTGAGGGGTGCCTATTAACAAGTTATTTCCTACATCTTCACAAAGCAAGACAAGAAATGGAATTCCCAATTCTTTCCCATATTCCGTGTAGTAGCGGGAGCATTACTGAATCTATGTACCGCTCATATGAATACCAGAGTTCCAACCTGGGTTCTGATATGCTCGTCTTACTGACTCCAGAGGAGCGCCACACCCTGGGGGAGGGCACTAAGTTACCCTTCAGTTTCTGTGCCAATTGACTGCCAAGTATACCAGAGAATTCATGGTAGGCTGAAGAAAGTAATATTTTCTTTCTGCTGTTGGTCATTAACATCCAGGTGAGATCACATGCTTTCAGTTGTTACCAAGATTGAAAACCAAATGTACTACTCTAGAAATGTCACTTAAGAATCCCCTCTGCTGTTCATCCATGTCATGAATGTCGTGACCAAATTTATTCATAATTTATTACCGGAATCATGCTATTTTTGTTCATCACATTTTGTGGGCCAGCACACAAAGCCCCAGAGGAAAAGTGCATCTTGACTAAAATGTTGCTGTCTTTGCCCAGAGGTCATTGGCTGCTGACTGAGGTCCTATCATTAGTGGCTCAGTTGGGTGGAAGGTTCATTTGGAAAACCTAGAGGAAAGCCTTGTCCCATACTGAAGAGTAGACTGGCAGCTGTTTGCTCAGATGGAAATGGAACTTGGATGTGTGTGTCTCCCACCTTCCCTGCAATGCAGAGAGAATCTGGGATGGGATGAGAAGGGGCTTCCATGTGCTGTCTTATCAGGTACAGTTGTGCTGGAATTGAACTCATGGTGGTATTAAGGGGAACTTCCAGGGTGAAGTAGACTAGAATGCCCAAAAGAGATTAATGGAGTCAGGGTACCAGGTATTGAGGGACTAGCCTTGAAGCTTAGTGTAAGATGAAGTTAAGACATGCAGTCCAATGGAAGTAGACAACCAGGGGAAAGGAGAGAAAAACTGAGAGCAAAGTAATCTGGACAAAGACTGGAGATGCTGGTCAACACTTACAGCTGGGTCTGCACAGACTCTTATGATACCACCTTGCTGAAGAACTCCAAGGATTCCCATTCACAGAGAACGAAATGTGACTGGTGCCCTCCTTGTATAAGAGATCACCCCCAAATTTAGCATCCCCAAACAACAGTCATTTATCATCTCTCACCAGCTTCTGTGGGCGGGAGTTCAGGAGCAGTTTGGCTGAGTGGTTCTGGCTTGTGATTTCTCATGAGGCTACTGTCAGGTGGTGACTTACCTGGGGTCATCTTTAAAGCTTCATCACTCACATATCTGGTGCCACAGCTGGGAGGTGAAAGAGCTAGAATACAGCCCCACTAACTTCACGTGGTTTCTCTACAAGTCCTCCTAAGCATGAGGCTCAGGTTTGCTGGAGATTTTATATGGTGGCTCGGGGCTCCAAACCACATGCACCAAGAGAACCAGGTGGAAGCTGTGTGGCTTTTTATGACCTAGTATTCTATTTGTTGAAGCGAGTCAATAAGGCCAGCCTATATTTGCAGGGAGAAGAATTAGATCAATGGAAAAAAAGGTCAAAAAATGGTGGGCATGTTTTAAAAACTGTCTCCCCTCCAGCCAGAAGTTATTTATATTTTTTTTTTGGATATTTCATTTATTTATTTGACAGACAGAGATCACAAGTAGGCAGAGAGGCAGGCAGAGAGAGGGGGGAAACAGGCTCCCAGCTGGGCAGAGAGCCCGATGCAGGCCTTGATGCCAGGACCCTGAGATCATGACCTGAGCCGAAGGCAGAGGCTTAACCCACTGAGCCACCCAGGTGCCCCCAGAAGTTATTTATATTGATCCCACATGCAAATGCACTCACCCTCTCCTAAGACCCCCAAATAGCTCATCTGGATGGCATCCACCCACTTTCAAGGTCCAGTGCCCATCATCCAAACCAGGTTCAGGTGCTGCTCCATAGGAGCAGATCCTCAATTACAACCTCCTGAATACTGACCTCGATCTGAAGATTTGTGGCCTAGAGTGAAAAATTATTGCTCCCCCACCCAACAGACTTTGATAAGCATGGGATAGCCACTAGAGACATTTCAGTCGTCCGTGACAATCAGGTAATCAGCCTGTGGCAATTCTGAAATCCAATCAGGCACTGGTGAACCAAGCTCCTTGATTAGAGCTGAGTGGGAACTATTTTTCATGGCACTTAATTCCGTTCTCTGGACTCTTGTTTCCTCCCTCTGAATCATCTTTCATGTTCCAGAAAATCTACCCCATCTTTTAAGTTTGTTTTTCTTAACATATAATGTATCATTTGTTTCAGGGGTACAGGTTACCCCATCTTTTGAGGAAAATATTTATTTACTTGAGAGAGTGAGTGGGGGGAGGGACTGAGAGAGGGGAAGAGAACCGACTCCCGCCCAGCACGTAGCCCAATGCAGGGCTCAATCTCACAAGCCTGAGATCATGACCTGAGGTGAAACCTAAAGTCCTAAAGTCGGACGCTTAAACGACTGAGCCACCCAGGCACCCCAAAAATGTACTCCGCCTTTATAGCTGAGGAGTTTCCTCAGCCTGCTGCTTTCCCAGAGAATTTTAGGAACTTAAAATCCTCTTTTTATTTTACACTACCTCCATCCCTTTTAGCCTGAGCTGACAATGTTTTCATTAGTGCAATTCTGTTTAAGATTTTGTTTCCCCGCAGTCTTATTGAGATTCCCTCCACTAGACAAAAAAACATATTCACAAATCTCATTGAGATAAGCTTTTCTCTACCTTAAACTCCCTCTAGGGCTACTGTGGGACTATGTCCTTAAGATTTTTAGACCCATTTCTGTTAATGGAGACATCTAAAAGGCATGCTCTTAAGCTCTTCAGAGGGACTCTTGGCTGCTTGAAGGAATCTGTAAAGCACTACGTTCAACTGTGTGAGGTCTTAACAAAGGAATCTTGAGTCACACTGCTTCCTTCATCTTTATACGGAAATTACATGTATTAATTTTAGCTGCATCTGCCATCTGGAGAGGATGAAACTGAACAATAGTTTGATTTTTTGAACCCCTAAAGTCTTGGCTCTTTAATTTAACATTGGTTTTTTGGTTGGTTTGGGTTCAGTTTTGTTTTGTTTTGTTTTGTTTTTTACTTTATCTCTCTCTTCTCATATTTTAAAGCGATTAGGAAGGTCAGGAGACACCTTCAACACTGTGCCTGAAAGCTTCCTGGGTCATGAGTCCATTAGGTACATTTTCTGTTTTCCATGTTACCACTGGTATAAAGACTGCAACACTTCAGAACCAGGGGCCCCTTTCCTCCAGCTGCCAGTACTCTCCCAACTTTCCTTCAGTTCTTCACCCACAGCCTCTTCAAAGCTCCTCCAATCCCTGCTCTCCACTTCTGTTATGGCAACTCCTCACCTCTAGGTACCAAGAAATTCCTACGAATCTATTGTTGTGAAACAAGTCACCCTCCAAATCGGTGGCCTAAGAACAGCATTCACCTGTTTTCTCTTTCCTGGTTTCTGTTGATCCAGCATTCTGCATCAGCCTGTTGGGGGATGGGGAGGGGGAGGCGGTTCTGGCTCAAGATCTCAGGTGTTCCCGGCTTTGGGGCCAACTCAAAGGCTACTTTCCTCACATATCTGGCCCACGGGCTAGGAGGACTTGCAGGGCTGGGGCCGGGCCTGCTGGGTCTCCATCGTCCCTCTCTGCAGTTTTTTTAGCACGGAGGTATCCCTGCACCAAGGAAATGAATATGCCTCAAGAGAGAGAGCCAGGCAGATGCTGTGTCCCATTTGATGACCTAGCCTTGAAAGCCACAAAGAATCACTCCTGCTACTTACTCTTAGTTAGAAGCAAGTCACTAAGGCCAGCCCAATATTTAAAGAGAGGGGAAGTAGATCCCTCCTCTTGATGGGAGGTGTTTCAACTCATTTGCAGACTTGTTTTAAAACTAATACATCTCTGGAGTTAAACGCCATAGAGGCGCTGCCCTAGTGTGTGTTCACTTGCTGATCAGGATGAGTTTGGTAGACTGGGAGAAAACCCAAGACTGTGATTTTCTTGGAATTCTGAATGGTAGGTGTCTGTTTTTAAAATTACCTGCAACTGAATGCTATCCCCCATCAGCACTCAGAAAACCTTGGCCCCAAAACCCTATGGCTTTTGAACCTGGAGGTGATAACAACCTGGAGCTCCACTTGCCTCCCAGGAAACCATATGTTATACAGAGTTTTGTTCTTGCCCCACTTTAGCTTCCTGCCTCCCAAAACCAAGTAGCCACTGTTCCAGAGGAAAAAGAACCCTCCCCAAGTCGCCAACAAGCAGCACTTCCTCCATCTCTAGCCTCTAAGACTCGCTAATGCTTGGATTTGACTTAGCCTGAATAAGTAGCTTTTTCATACTAATTTTTTAAAACCCTGTTGTGCCAAAGGATTAAATAAGCAATTGTCTAGCTTTAAATGCTTCACGGGGGACTCAAAGAACACCTTTCCGGACAGACAATCTAGTTTTCGAACCCACTTCATTTAAGGCAACAAAATCTCTTTTCTACAAGGTTTTGGCTGCGTGGAATGCAGGTGTTGTAGCTCTAGCTAAGATAGTATGCAATCCATTTTCCAAGTGGAGAGAAATTCTAGGGTGCAGAGATTTTTCTTTGCAGGCTGACTAATGAAAGTATATATATGAGTGTGTGGAGAGGGGAGCAAAGGAGTTCTGTTCAGCCCTCAGAGGTGACTGAAATCTTCTTTCCTATATTTAGACTATGTCTTGCAATTCATGAAAATGAATTGCTTGTTCTTTTCCATCTTAAACCATTCTCCTTCTGCCCTCTACTCTCCCCAGGCTTTATTTATTTATTTTTAAAAATAACTGAGTCACATGTGAGCCATTCCTAAAGCTTAAGACTTATTTTTAACAACTTGCTTAAACACAAATCCCATTGTTCACATCCTTAGGGACAGTTGAGTTACTCCAGGGGGAGGGGGAGAGTAGAGATTTTGTATACATTTTTTATTCAGTGAATAATTTATATTAAAATAAATTGTGCAGAAAATGTGAAAGATCTTTGAGTAATCCAAAGATTACTGTACTGGAAGCCGAAAAAAAAAAAAAAGGAAAAAGAAATGATTGAAATCCACAAACCTTTGGAGGGAGCTGTGAGGGGAATTCTCATTCAAAGTCTTTTTAATGGTGTCCTTGTTGTTGTTTGGAATGCTAAGTTTCTATGTGTTGTTCCAGGGAACTCCCTGCATGCCACCTTGTTGGCTTCCTCTTCCCCACTGTTAACATGTGTTGTTGGGACTCTAGCAAGTTGTTTTTTTGTTTTTTGTTTTGTTTTAAGATTGATTTATTTATAAGAGACAGAGAGTAGGGTGAGTGAAGCAGAGGGAGAAGGAGAGAGAGAGAGTCTCAAGCAGACCCAGTGCAGAGCCCAATTCGGTGCTGGATCCTAGGACCCCAGTGTCACAACCTGAGTTGAAACCAAGAGTCTGATGCTCAACTGACTGCACCCCTACAGGTGCCCCTCTAGGAAGTTTTGATAGAGACTCAGCTAAGGTAAACCTCAAAGATCATTGATACGGTATAGACCAGATGAGTGAGGAAAAAAAGTCAGCAAGTGGGCCAGAAGAGAAAGAACGAGAAAGAGAGGCAGCAGGCTATAATGACAAAATAAATTGAATCAAATAAACTTCCAATTCTTAGTCTCTTAACTTTAATTACATTTTCTTTCTTGGGTATCAACAACATTACTGCCAAAATCCTACAGCTATAGGGGACATAAACATTTAAATCAACCAGAGACAGATGGCAACATCAATCTTCATTGTCACTCTCTTAGAGGATTCCCAGCACTGCTGCCATCTGTGGTGAATGGGACATTAGAGGTGACTATTTCCCACAAGGGCACTTTTTAGATTTACCTTCAGGAAGTAAAGATGCTTCATTGTTTTAGGGGGAGTTTTTTGGCTAAGATCGTGGGAATTACAACAGCAATAGAAAGCTAATGCTGGGATAAAAATTACCAATTAGCAACCCTACAACTTCCCGTCTGCTCGGCCTCCAACGACAGCAGATGAGATTGACAGCCGGTCACCTCTAGCCAAAAAGTTTGCTCGTGACCATACAGAGTGGCCAGACTAACAGATTGCCTTAATTTTAGCCACGGAATGTCCAACAGTCAAGCCCTACTTTGGAACAGAGAATCTCGAATGTATTTGAATCTATGATCATGCCCTTAACCAGCATAGGAGCTTTATGCTGAATTGTCTTAATGTTTTAATGTTTTTCTGTTTATGGCAACCCTTGGTTAAGTTTGATTCTTCTTCACCAAATACATTACAATATACTTTTTAAGATGTATCTAGAAGTTAGCCTGTTCTATTTAAGAAAAAACAACAAAAACAACACTTTTTGTGCTTGGTTTTTATTATTTTTTTTTAATAAAGATTTTATTTATGAGAGAGAGAGAGCACCAGTGGGTAGAGAGGCAGGCAGACGAGAGGGAGAAGCAAGCTCTCTGCTGAGCAGGGAGCCAGATGTAGGGCCCTGTCCCAGGACCCTGGGATCATGACCTGAGCCAAAGGCAGCTGCTTAACCAACTGAGCCACCCAGGTGCCCCTGTGCTTGGTTTTAAAAATGCAGATCTGTAGGGGCGCCTGGGTGGCACATTCAGTACAGCATCCAAGTCTGGGTTTCAGCTCAGGTCCAGATCTCAAGGCCGTGGATTGAGCTCCATGTCGGGCTCTGTGCTCAGTGCAGAGTCTGCTTGAGACTCTTTCTCCCTCTCCCTCTGCCTCCACAACTCTCTGAAATAAATAAATACAATCTTTAAAAATAAAAAATAAATAAAAACAAAATCCAAATACGGATACCTTTTATAATTATTAATAGCTTTCATTGTCCTGAACATATCAGGGGGTTTTACAGAGCTGTGTCATAATGCTGAACAGGCTCCATGATATTTTCCCTGGTACCTGGGATGTTTACATCTGTTTGAGTGCCAATGAGGAACAGAACTGGTCCTGCCTGGCATAGAACAGAGGAGACATGAGGCAGTCAATTCAAGAATCATACTGCAAACGTTAAGAGCCAAAACTGAGGTTCTTGATGCTATTCAAGGAGACATGTGGAACTGAGAAACAGATCTAGATTTAGATCTGGAGATGGAGTTCCATAATCTTTGATTAAAACCTCTTCCTCCATGAACAGAAATGCTAAAACAAGCAACTTCTGGCAGCTAGGGAGCCCTGACTGAATTTAAACACGTGTAAAGAAGGGTTTGAAGGAGGGAACCTAGCACAGAGAGGCATCTGGCATGCAGAGTCTTTGTGTAGAAAGATAGATGAGGCTTTCTAGAGCTTTCAACCAATTAAATCGAAATGCCTGTGCCTCCCAGGATACCTAGAGTGATTGATAATTCTCAGGGATTACTCTAAACTTCATTGGCCTTGAACATCAGTATTTCCACTGGCTCTGTGAGATGCAGGCTCTCAATTTCCACTTAAAACAGCTTCAGGTGTTCTTCCTGCTTCCCATTCATCCCACGTCAAGCCCTCCCCCATGATGTAGCTGAGGAAATGCCTGGAAGCCCTCTTCTGCGGCGCACCATCCCTCGGTTTCTCCTGCGCTCTGTGTCTACTCCACGCCAGACCTCGGTGGTCTTCCTGGTGGCTCCCATTCCCTCTTATCCTGCTCCTCAGCCTGGAATCCTTTGCTTCCAACTAAACCACTGACCTGTTCT
The DNA here is from genome assembly GCF_963455335.1 of Martes martes. Taxonomy (NCBI): domain Eukaryota; kingdom Metazoa; phylum Chordata; class Mammalia; order Carnivora; family Mustelidae; genus Martes; species Martes martes. Next base: position 37,112,260 of record NC_137899.1, read on the forward strand.
TGGTCTCTCTCACATTCAGGCTTTTGCTGTGTCTTCTAGGGCATTTTATTAGAGCATATGAATGCTCCGATTTTATTATAATTGTCCTCTCTGCACGACTCCAAGCTCTGCTTGCTCTCTGCATGAGCACAGGGTCTGGTGTACAGTCAGCCCAAAATGAAGATGTGTTGAGTTAGGGCATGTGTATGTGTCCTTGCTCTCCCCTCCTTCCTTACGACATGCTGATTGATCCCTGGGCATTCTGCAAAACTGCCCCAGGAAGCCATTCCTGGCCTGTCCCCTGCTCTGCTTCCCCAACACCCTATCTCTAACCTTTCATTTACTTCATTTCATCTACTTATATTACTTACCTATTTATAGATTTGCTATTTCTGTGGCCCCAAAGGGCCAACTATCAGTAATTTTTTAGGGTTCAACCCAAAAGAAAAGAAGGAGCCCATTGTGGTTCTCTCTCAGACAGACCTAGGTTGACTGCTGACTCTTGTCACTTCACTTGCTGTGTATCCTTGTCAAGCTCCTTAGCTTCTCTGTGCCTCAGTTTCCTCATGTGTAAAATGAAAATAGTCAGAGCAACTATATTGGAGTAGTGACATGAGGATTAAAGGAGGTCATGCATGTTAACATGCAGCACATAGGGCTTGGGTCATATAATAAATGTGAGCAATGGTGAGTCAATAGATAAATGTTTACTGTGCCAGGGTTAGTGCTAGTTGTTGGCAGTACAAAGATGGGTAAGCTAAAGGCAGGCTTGCCTTTGTGGAGCTCACAGCCATTGGAAGGAGGATAATGAGTGTAACCAGTGCCACAAATGGGGAGGTACTGTGTGCTCGAGGCACTGCTTCCCAAGTCAGCTGCCAGGGTGGAATCATCTATTTATAGACTCAGTTATCCAACCTAACTGTAGGAGGCTTTGATGGTCTTTTTCCCTGGTATATGGTGGATGTCATAGCTTAGCAACTAATATACGGTGTTTACTCAGTAAACGTATATTGACTAAATCTATGAATGAGCCAACAACGAATGAATGAATGAACAGTAGCTCCAGGACATATGGAAGAGAAGCTTCTCAGGTCAGCGTTCACAGCCAAAGCAGACAGGAGTTCTCTCTTACAATATTGAAGTTGTCCAGAGTTTTGCTACAGAGGTTTCTAGAAACGGCCAAAAACTCTTTTTGGTGGAAATGTCAAAGAAGTGTTGCTCAGCCAGATCCTGGGTCTTTGACTGGTTATTGTTTAGTTTTTAACTATCTTTTTACAAGGTTGTAGCACCAAAAAGAGGAGAGAGAGAGAGAAGCCTATTGAACATTACTGTTCATGTAAAGTATAATCATATAAGTGAACAAAGAAAAATGAGAACTCTCATTTTCTCCTAGTTCACCATTCATTCACTCATCTCACAAGCATTCCATATGTTGGGCACCTGGTACCTAGCAAACATTTGGGAGAGAAACAAGCACCCCCCCAGCCACACTGTTTGCCAGCCCTCTGCTTCAGGGTCTTGTTTCTCTTACCTTCAAACTGATTTCATTATGAACATCTATTCATTTATTAAGAAATATTTGCAAAAGCCCACTCTGGACCAGGCTCTGTGATGGGCGTGAGGACTCAGTGAGGAGGAAAAGCCCCTCAGCCTTGGCTTCCATGAAATGTGGGGTCTCATGGGGAGGACACACCATACCTGTCACATAGCATCCAAGTGTAATTAGCACAGCAGAGGAAAAAGAGGGTACAGTGAGATGATATAACAGAGGGCTGAGCTGGGGAATCAGGAAAAGCTTCCCAGAGGAAGTGACTTTTGAACTGCGATCTGAATGATGAGACAGGAGCCGGAAAGCTGCAGATGCCAGTGTCAGGAGAGGGTTGGGCTGGGGCCACAGAGCCGAAGGAGAGCCAGACAGGAGCCAAGGACATTCAGGTCGTATGATGAGTTTTTAAGAAAGTTGAGGAATTTTTCACTGTTTTCTGTCAGTTAGATTGTGGGTTCTTTGAATTCTGAGGCCATGTCATACTCATTTTCACATCTCTGACTGCATCTAGCAGAGGGCTTTGAATGCAAATGGTGCTCAACTAATGCTAATTGAATATGGAAAAGGAGGCCTGTGACATGACCTTGTGCTGGGATGTTAATGATGATCCAGTTCAGTGGATACTTGTATCTCCAGACCGTGAGATGTTCCTAAAACTCCACAATGCTTTCACCTAGGCCATGCAGATGAGACGTGAAGGGGCATGGCACTGTCTTTCACTTGAGAAATGTGTCTGTTTATATTATTTCTCTATGAGGGAAAGAAAGCTATCCTTTTGCCTGGATTCTCATTGCGAGAATCACAAGTCAGCCACCATCTCAACTGCAAGACTCCCTGAGCATCTTTTTGTTGATCGGGGGTGAGTGGGGTGAGGAGTGTCTCTATCCCTGGTATCTTCTATGTCTGATCAACAATGCAGGGTTCCATGTCCCCTGACTTCACTCTTTCACGTTCTTAAGGCCCTTGCCACCCACAGGCCAGTCAGCAGGATTATGGGTGTCTTTTGGGAACTGTGACTTCTGTGGGACCGACTTTTCTTATATTTGGGGAGCGAGGCTCAGCAACTATGGTAAATGCCTCCATCTTCTGTGAGAGAAAATTCAAGGGAATCAGCAATATGCCACCTCCCTCTTCGAATGCTTAGGGAAAAGCGCTTTGGAATCAGGATAACAGATAGTGATACATTTCAGAGGCCCTTTTTGCACAACGATGATTTTTTCAAAAAGGAACCAGACCTCAAGGATCTTTGTCCCCTCCCAAGAGGCTTTTCTTCCCAGTGTGTGGATAGTATGTGAATATGATTATATAAATGCAGTGGGAAGACGTGCTCCTGATCACTCTTTAAATCTTCTGATGCTGGCAATGATCTCATTTTTAAAGCCACCAGAAATCACAGATGATGGCTAAATCACCCACATACTCTTAAACAACTTCCATATTTATCTGTTTGGCTGTTTTCATCCCTTCTTTTCCCTTGTGCTGTTTTGTGACACCACCTCAGCCTCAGAGATCCAGAGCGGCTGTCTGCTGAACACATGAATACTAAAGAATTGGTTTCCTTAGTAACAATAACCATGAAGCAGCTCTCAGAACTTCCTGCCTTTCTGTCTGTCTGACTTTCTGTGTGTTTTCTGTTGGTCATATAGAAAAAGACGCCCAAACCAGACTTGTCCATAAAAGATACACATCAGTTTTGTGACCCATAAGCAGAAGGAAGGCTCATCTCTGCTGAGGTCACATTCCTTTTCTCAACCCGCTGCCCTATTCTGTGAGGTTCGGGCTAAGCCAGAACACCTGCAATGGTTCATGACCATCTCACAATCTTTTTTCTGTCTTTGAATCAAAATTTGGAACCACAAAGCCGGCGTGGAGGACACATAACCAAAATCTCTTTTTCTGTGGGTCACTAACATGGAACTTTCCAAAACAGAAAACATCTTTTCTTTCCACAATATTTTTAATTATAAAAGGGAAATGTTAATTGAGCAGAGAAGGTGTTGCTGGTTTTTCCAGGATTTCTTTTTTTCAGTGTCTGTTGTGAGAATTTGCCCTGTTTCCAGCCCCAGCTCCCAGCTCTAGTCAGGAGGAGCCCACAGGGCCTCTCTCCCTAGAAAGAGCAGAGGGAGATGTGCCTCAGGAAGCTCTGGACTCCCCATTCTACCACTGGTTTCTGATCTCGTTGTGTAGACTCTTGACGTATTCTGCCATCTTACTTCCTGGGCACGTACTGGGTTTCCTGACCCTCTGTGGCTCTATCACCCAGCCTGCCCAGATTCCTGGCTGTGGCTGTAGAGTGTGCCTATTCAGGGCAAAGCACATGCCTGCCCCTTCATATGTCAGCTGTCTTCCCCAGGCTGTGTCCACTCGACATATAAATACAAACAGAGCACTGCTTAATGCTAAGCACAGTGGACACTGGGTGTGGGAATGAGCAGAAAGACACAGCCCCCCATGAGGTTCACAGTCTGAAACAGTAATTTGGGTCCAGAGCAATGGTTAGAGTCCACTACAATAGTAGCTATGCCCAGGGTAATGAGGACCACTGATGAGAAGCCTATGAAATTGGAGGCAAAACAAGGGAAAGTCCTGAAGAGGTTAAGCCTAACCTAAGTCTTAATTTTTTTTTTTTTTTAATAATAAGAATAGGTAAATATGTTCAACACTTATTATAGAATAAGAACTTGACATATGTTGTACATTCATTATTTAATTCCCACAACTGCTGTGAAGCACATTCTCTTACCATCCCCACTTTACAAACTGAGGCTCATGAGTCAAAATTTTTCATGGTCGCTGAGCTTGGAAGCAGCAGAGGCTGCAGTCAAACCCAGACCTGTGTGACAGCTAAGTCTAGAATCATGACCACAAGCTGAGTGGTAGGAGGAATCCCGAGTGGTCCAGTGTGATAGACATAGAAGTGGTTACTTTTGCCAGAACATAAATGTGGGGTGAAGCAAGCAGAGAGGCAAGCAGAGCCAGGTGGTGGAGGCCTGGCTGATGAGCTTGGCCATATGGTCCTCAAAGTGAAGGTGAGCTGCTTGATTTGCATCTTGGAAAGGCCGTTCTGGCCGTAGTGAGGAGGATGGCTTTGCAGGCGTAGAATTAGGGATAGGGAGATAGTAGTCAGTCAATAATCATGGTAAAAAGTGATACTGGCCTGAATCTGGGCATCAGCAATAGGAACACAAAGGAAGGAATCTCCCACTGCTGTTCCCATGAAACTCCATCCCCTGGACACCTCCTCCTTCCCACATTGCTCCTCCAGCTCAGCCTCCAGGGCTCCTTTGGACATTGTATCTTCAAATCTGTCTGGGGTTACCTTACCCTCCCACACCCTACACTGCATCTCATTTTATTTTCAACTCCCAGAGCCTCGTATAGCAGTAATACTTGGCAAAGGAATATTGAATGGAGCAATGAATGAGTTGAAATAGCTTCTGATTTTCTACCTGTTTAACAAAACCCATGGTCCAGACCATTGCAGTCTTGTTGCTGCCCTCATTCAAACGTAATTACAGAAAACTGTGTAGATGTTCTGACCAAGCATGAGATATGAGCCACCTGGTTGTCACAGTGCAGACACTCATTGATATGTAGGATCATCTCCTCTGTCTTAGATTTGACACTTAGTGTTAAGTGACAAATGCCAAACAGTATATACCTCAAACAACTTAGCTAGAGTAGAAGGAAGTAGAACTCAAGAGGTTTCTTCTGTGCAATTTCGTAATATAAAGAGACAGGCAGAGATGGGCTCTTTCTTCATATTTTTCCTAATAAAACATTGGGCCAAAGCCTGGTGAGATGGTGACAGGTGAAACTGGACACACACACAAAGAAACAACTGAGATATTCCCAGAAGTTGAAGAGCTACTATGTAGCATTTTGAAGGAAACAAAATTCGTGGCTCATGATGTGAATAGCTTCTCTTATCTGGTGGTCTTAATTTCTCCTTGATCCAGAAGAAGTAAAAAATTTAAAAAGTAAACATAACCTGCACACGGTTATTTATAGCAGCTTTACTCCTAGGTCCCAGAACTTGGAAGCGACCAAGGTGTCTTTCAGTAAGTGAACAGATAAATAAACTCTGGGCACATCCAGACTAGAGTATTCTTCAGCGCTAAAAAGAAATGAGCTATCGAGCCAGGGAGGAACTTTAAAGAATTCAATCCAAGAAGTCTACACACTGTACGATTCCAACTCGATGACATTCTGGAAAAGGCAAAACTATGGAGACAGTAGGAAGATCAGTGGTTGCCAGGCAGTGTAAAGGGATGAATAGGCAGTCTTAGGGCAGTGAAAATAGGCTGTATGATATCATAGTGATGGACATATATATCTCACTATGTATTTATTCAACCCACAGAGTGAACTGTAATGTACACTGGAATTTGGGTGCTTACGTTGTATCAGTGCAGGTTCATCCTTGTTTAAAAATGCAGAGGAATGATGTTGATAATAGGGGGAACTGCACAAGGGCAGGGCAGAAGTGTATAGAAGTGTATAGAAAAATCTCTGAACTTTCCCCTCAGATTTGTTATAAACCCAAAACTTCTCAAAAAGATAAAGTCTTAATTAAAAAAAAGAAATAAAGAAAGCCAAATCAGAACAAACAACTGTGGAGTGACCTTAATGACATCAGCTTCAGTGGGCTGACATGCACATGATATTCTATGGCCCAGAACTTTAGCTAATAACTCAAGACTTTCTACTCTGTGTGCATGTTCCCAAAAAAGAATTCTGACAAACTATGTACACCCCATGCTCATTTTACATTGCTTTAGAAGAGCAGGACTAAGATGGACAAAGGATTCAGAGGTCTAACTTGTGTGGAACTCTGCCCCCTTTTGTATGACAAAATGTATTCCTGTTAAAGAAATGAGAATCTGCAAATAAATTCCAAGGGTGGGGCTGAGTTAATGTAGTTCTCATCTACTGTGGCAAGGAAGAGCCTGTGGCCTTTGACTCACTGGCCAAAGGCAACAAATAAGCCACAGCAACTCAAAGAGACACAGGAAAATACAACTAGTTCTTCAAAAACCATACAAGAGCAATTACCATATTTTAGCATATGGTTCCACACTGAATTATTTCACAGTTATAATTAGGTTGTTAATGCGGTACAGAATTGGAAGATACACTAATTTGGTGTATACTTTATCTAATCTGCTGGAAATGCAACATTTAGAGGGCTTGACTTTTCACAAGCAATTAAAAAGGACTTCTTCAACTTAACTTTAGTATCACATTTTTTTTTTTATTATTGTGTTGGGCTTTGTAGTGTGTGTGTGTGTGAGAGAGAGAGAGAGAGAGAGAGAGAACAAAAGATAGAGAGAGGTTTCATCCCAGTTACAGGCACAAGCAATGAACTAGTCTGATTTGTTTCCACTATTCATCATGTACGATTCTTTTCTTTCTTGCTTGCTTTTTTTTTTTTTTTTCTTTTTTGCCTTTGGTGAGTTAAAACTAAATTTTCTTCTCCAGGACACTTCTCTGTTCCAGTCATAGTAAATACCAATTTCATTTCCATCCTATTATTTTTCTAATTAAGCATTTGTCATGCAAAAGAAGATCTGAGGTGCTTCTGCTTTCCATTATGTAAAATATTCAGTTATGATAATAGCTTTAGGATGGCATCTTGAAGGTGTTAGGGAAAGAAATCAGGGAAGAAATAAACTGCATTTTACCTTGGACTTTTGCCCATTTATTTTCTCTCTGGTTTGCCACAATTACTAATATTGACAATGTCCTGTCAACTGTGAAGGATGTACACATGATTAGCATCCTTTAATAAAGAGAATCCTATTAAGTGCCTATCTAAAATTTGTTTTAAGGTTAAAAATATAACCCTGCATCTCGTTTTTTTCTCTTCTATTCACACTTAGCAAAACCTATAACTTCTATATTTGATGAAATGTGCTTCTGAGCTCAAATTGTTTCAGAACAAAGTAGGAATATGCCAGAAGGACAACTTGGTATTTCTTGAAAATTCTTTCTTCCTTCTTCTGACAAATCCCAAGGGGCTAGGCTCTGTCAAAGGAGAATTTGCTTTCTAAATCCTTTGAACACAAAGCTTTTCCATTTTCTACGGCAAGATATTTTTCCCAAACACTAACAATCATATCATATATCTCTATTTATATCCATACATATACTCTGGATCCATCCCTATGTATATGTGTATATATAATGTCATGTATATCATGTAGATATACATGATATTATCTATTGGTTTATAAAATCTTAGACTTTAATTTTCAATTTCCATAGTTTGCCCAGAATACACTATGAATTTGGATTTTATAAAGTGAAACCATTTCTTCACAATTTCTCAAAATGTAGACTGAGAGTTTTCTGGTTTTGGAAGGAACCCTGGTGTACATTCTGAAATTGCCAACTCCTAAAACACATCGTGTGTGGTGTGTGCGTGTGTGTGTGTGTGGTGTATGCGTATGTATGTTTGTCTGTGTGTCCATACCATCTGAGTGCTAGTAGTTAAATCTCACTGTGGATAGCTGCCCTTGTGGTGCCCCCTCCCACACCCCCCTTTATCAGACTGCTGCCATCTCCCCCAGCCACTCCGAGTGTTGGCTGCTGAAGACTTATATGTGCCCCCACTTTGGGGAAAGTTGTCCTGGGCTACTAGAGGAGCCACCACACCCAGAGAGTTGGTGGCAGGAGGCCACAGTTCATAGCTCACTGATAAGTGTACCACAGGCTGGCACCCTGACCCCGAGAGAGAGCAGCTGGGTGGTGTGGTTAATGTTCCAGACCACCCTCCAACCAGGCCCAGGCCTGGGTGGCCTCTGCCTGAGTCCATGCCCCTCAGCTTCCCTCTCCTGCTTCACTTCTGCCCTTTGCGGGGTTTTCCTGAAGAGCACTTGCTCAAGAAATTGCCAGCACTCAAATCCTGGTCTCAGGCTGTGTTTCTAGGAAACATCTTTCAATTTTAGCCATTCAAGTTTTTAATCAATAAAATGTAGGTAAATCATTCCTGCTTACTCTCATCCTCAATGTTGTGGTGGAAATAGTAAATTATGTGGAAGAATTTTGTAAACAGCCGAAGCCATAAGAATATTTTGCAGGCAACATGATATATTACCTATTTTAGTATTTTACCTTAGGTTCTATGAAAATAGGGTTGATTTCTACCAAGTTTTCTTTTACGCTTTAGGCTAACATCTACCTTGCTCACTTTATCACTCCGTAGCAACAGCTGATTTGTAACAGCTGCTGACTTGTCTGGTCACTTTGCACACCTGGGCTCTCCAAGGCAAATTTATGAAACACATGTGAGTCCAGCAAAGGACAGTGTCAGTCTGGGGAAGCACATAGGCCTCACAAAAGGCCAACTAAGCAGGAACCCAAGATGCAGTTTTGTCAGATTTTCACATGGTTTTAAGCTAAGCCAGGCACCAGATTTTTATGCGGAATCTCGGGTTCTTAAATACTGACAATACATTTTTTTTTTAAATTTAACACCCTACTATCCAAGTAAAACATGACTGGGGGCCTAACTGGGCTGTGTCCAGATTTAAGCTCCTGAAATAATGGGCCAAGTGATGCCTGCTGAGGTCTCAGCTCCCAGCGCTGTGCTGGGCGCATGTGGGTAAAAGGCCCGGGGTGAACAGAACCACCGGCAGCCATACGGGTTTCCAAGGAGTTAAATGAATGACCGCTGGTTTTAGTAAACAGTTCTCCACTTTGTAAAAACTACTTAGCATATGATTCTTTTCCTTAAACAGTATTACAACATATGCAGATTTTCATTCACTTGCCAGCCTGCTATTGCACAACTTTTCAAAGACACTTAGTCTGTTTCCTAATCTATTAAACAAAAATAATTACGCCCAACCTGAAAATAAGCAAAAGCATGAAAAAGGGGCTTTACAAACAGGAGTGATCAATCCAGATGTAAGAAATCACTGTTCTCTAAATTCTGCCCTGGGATCTAAGTCTCATACTCAGAAATTTGAAACCAAGGAACAGAGGCTCTCTTATCTTTCTTCTAAGATTTTGTTTCCTTAACTGTAGTCGTGATTTTTGCTCTAAAAACTGCATTATTATTTTCTATTACTATTAACTGTCTGATCTTTTTTTTAAGTCAAATACATTTTTTTCCTGACTACCAACTATTTTTGTCAGCTACTGACTCTACCTTTGTCCTAAGCAATAATATCTATGAATGCACAGGTCTCACGTCCTAGTATTTAACTTTGCACACATATACACACATACATATACACATATATAGGTGTATGTATACTTTGTGTATATATATATATATACACACATCCGTGTGTGTGTATCTGTATATCTGATATGCGTCTCTATCCCATCTAAAATCACCTTGCTTATCACCAATTATATGTCTTCCATTTTAGAATATTTTGCCCCCTGCCCCGGAATAGTAGAATTTCATAGGAAGATTTTCCGCCTCTCTCAGTCTATTAATTTACTCATTGGACATTTGTCACTCACTGTCTGTCTCATGTAAACCTGGAACAGGCAGGAGAAGATTAACATTATTGGTTCCACAAAATTTTAAGCCTCTCTAAAAGCTTTGTGAGCCCAGTGAATTTTGGGTAGGAAACTCACGCTCCAAGTCTCCCAGCTCCAGATTCCTGTGAACTTGGTAACACAATGTTCAGGAAACAGAGAGCAAGCCCAAGAGAGTCATATTTGTAAAATGCTTAATCTTTCCTCTTAGACTCTGCCCCAGGGGAATCCAGGTGGTGCTACTAGCGAGTTTTAAGGCCATGAAGTCTGGTGGCACCCTTCTCAACAGCTTTCATGCGGGAAGCTATATTCCTAACTAACTAACCCCCCAGCATTGTTGTTTCTGAGGTTGGCTTTAGCTATTGAATAAGATAATGGCATTCAAACCAGTCTCCATTAGGATATGAGATGATGTTGATAATTATAGTCTGTGCGTTTAGGTGGTGCCTCTCCGGGTAAGCACTAAGCGTTTTACAAATGTTATCTCATTTCATCTTCATGACACCCTTGTGAAGCAAGCATTTTTTATTGCATTGCTATAGAGAGAGCAGCTGAGGCGTGAAGAGGTTAAATGCGTTGCCCAGCCTGAGAGTAGTTCTGAGATCACAGATCTCAAACCCAGTTTGATGTTGTCTGAAGAAAGTATCTGTAATGTATTTGTGTCTGGGTTTCACACCAAATGTAGGAAATGTCTCTGGAAATATTTACATTTAGGTCTGTAAACTCATAGGCTCTTTAAGCCTTGCATTCTGTGTGGAATCAACGATGTGTGCCTTCTTGAACTAGCAAACAAACATAGAGGTCCAATGCTAGAGTCTGACATACTAAATACCATCTGCCAGATAATTTATTTAATAAATCTTTTTGTACCAGGCACTGTTCCAAGTGCTTTGTAAATTTCTAAGTACCATTATGTTCCTCATTGTACAGGGAAGGACAGTAAGGAAGCCTAGACAACTTGCCCAAATGTCCCACAGCTGTGGGACTGTGGCAGCACTGGGATTCAAATCCACTCAATCTGGTTCCTGAGTTCATGCCTTTAAAGTGAACTTTCTGCTGTCCTCAAGTTTTTAATAGTTATTTGTTTGAAAATGCACTATGTCTCTCTCTCTCTCATGCCAAAGTTGTTTTTTGTTTTGTTTTGCTTTGCATTGTTTGTTTCCTGTCAGTAGTTATCCTCTTAATTCTAATTTTGGACATAATCTTCTCATCTAGCCAATGATTCTGCCCTCACCCCAACTGTGCCTATATTCTAAATGGATGACCAGTTGGTACTCTAGCAGAATGGCTAGAAAAGAGGGCTTTCAACTGTATCAGTCATCAATCGTTTCCACTCAGAGTCTGTCAGGGTACCTCCCACAAGTATAGAAGAAAGGAAATTTTTTTTTTCATTTGTGCTTTGGAAAAGGAAGAAGAGTGAAATTCTTCCACCAGTTCATCCCAGGATTGGGAAGTAAGCAAAACTATTTCTCACAGATGACTTATGCAATATACCTTTCATTTGGAGAGGGTTTTCACTGTGTTCTGTATATTCATTATCTCATCTGATCCTTACACAACAGCCCAGTGAGATAATCAGGGAAGAGATTTTTATAAGCACCATTTTACAGATGAGAAACTGAGGTTCAGTGTCGTTAAATAAACTTGCCCAAACTCACTGAGCTAATGAGCTACAGGAGCAAAATATGTCCAGTGTCATATGTTAATAAACCCTATAAATTATCTCATCTCATATGAAGCTAAATAGCTTCTGGTGATATCATTGCTAAAATTGGGCATTTAAGCCAATAAAAATCAGAACAATTCCTACTTAGGATTACATATAGGACACTTGAGAACGTTCAGTGATTTCCACATTTAGCTACCTTCTCCTGTTTGAGAGAACATGAAATAGACTTTCCAGGGTCATCAAAAGAAGGGCTCCTGTGTGCTTACTCCTACCAGACCTGGGACTTGTACTTGCTTACTCGCCCAGACGCTGCCCATTGCCTGAATGAAGGGAAGGTGTAGGTCTCCCTTGTTTCGGTAATGTGTTCTTTGTCCCCTTCACCACTGCAGTGGTGAAGAATTAGTTCACTAAGGAAGGAATGAAAAGGTAGTTCACTCAAATGAGTGCTATATGGGCTGGGCTTTGGACCCTGGAGGTCTAACTGTCAACTTTTACTTTCTCTATTAAATGTCTTCTGTAGAAGATTGCTTATTTTTCTCATCTGGTTTCTGGGACAATTGCAGTGAATTATCACTTGTTATTTCAGATTTCTTATACTTAGCCGACCCATTTATTATTTTATTTATTATTGATATTCTTCCAAATAGGTCAGTATTGCGGGCATTGGCTTCTCTCCTCCTCTGCATAAGATCTTTACCTCTGCTTGACTAGAATCTAGTTGTCTGATATGAGTTTCTTCAGTTGTCCTTACCGCCACCTCAGGATTTTCTGGATTTTTCTCCCAAGTCCCTCTTCTTGAGAACATCACTCCCTCAGTCACAAACATCCTCCCCGACGTTCCCATGCCACTGTGAGCTTCAGCCTTTCTCTCTTCCCTGGAACATTTCCCATTATCCACCAAGAGATTTAAGCCCTTTACACCTTCCTGTTCTTCATGGCACACTCTCTTTGCTGGCTCCTAGGACAATAAAGCCTGACTTTTGTCTCTTTCCAGTTTGTTCCATTTACTCGCATTCCTCTCCCTACCCTAAAACATAAGTATTCTCCAAAATTTAGTCCTCGATATTTTATCCTTTCCTAGAATTCCTCCTTTGGTGGTTTATCCATCACATTGTTACTACCCTTGTGTCTGATGGAATATTTTGTCACGTTTCCTTTGAAATAACAGATTGATTTTATTTAAAAATAAAAAATTGAATGCCCTAAATAAAAATTTTAGCAAACAGGAAACAGAAAAATATGAAAAGACTAATACACCATGACCAAGTGTATGAGGCTTACTCAGAGAGTGGAAGGATATCTCAGTATTAGGGAATTTATTAATATAATTTACCATATTTATAGATTGAAGGAGATAAAACTCATTATGATTATCCTACAGATGCTGAAATTTGATAAAATCTTAACATCCCTTCACACAACAAGTTTCAATATTAGGAATGGGTGGATAGTGTTTCCTTAACATGATAAAATAAATGTCTCTCATCTCAAATGTCAACTTTATCCCTAATGGGAAAACAGTAGAAGAATTCTCGTTAGATCAAGAAGAGAACAATTATGCTTAATTAGGAACACTAGTATTATTTAATATTATTCTAAAAGTACTTGCCAACATGTTTAGATAAGAGAAATAAATAAAATATAACATACGGGCACCTGGGTGGCTCACAGGTAGGCAGAGAGGCAGGCAGAGAGAGAGGAAGGGAAGCAGGCTCCCTGCTGAGCAGAGAGCCTGATGCGGGCCTCGATCCCAGAACCCTGGGATCATGACCTGAGCTGAAGGCAGAGGCTTTAACCCACTGAGCCTCTGCCTTCAGCTCAGGTCATGATCCCAGGGTTCTGGGATCGAGGCCCGCATCAGGCTCTCTGCTCAGCAGGGAGCCTGCTTCCCTTCCTCTCTCTCTGCCTGCCTCTCTGCCTACCTGTGATCTCTGTCTGTCAAATAAATAAATAAATAAATAAAATCTTTAAAAAAAAAAAAGTCAACTCTCTAAAAATAAAATAAAATAAAATAAAATATAACATAGTAAAGGGGAGGAGAACATCTTAGAGAATCAACTGAAAAATTATAACAAACAATAAAGGGCTTTGATCTAGATGTATTAGACAATGTGTAGGAGTATAGGTATTCTCACTTTTTGCTGGTGAGAGTATAATTTGGTACTACTCACATGGAGAACAATTTGGAAAGAGCTATAAAAATTAAAATATGCATAAACTTTGCCCCAATAATTTCATTTCTAGGAACATGTTCTTGTTCTTGCACATGTACAAAATGATATACATCCAGGATGTTTTTTTTTTTTTTTTGCAGCTTTATTTGTAATACATGATTAGAAGGAAACACCCATGAATAGTGAACTGTTAAAGAAGTTGTGGTGAATCATGCAGTAGAATAATATGTAGCCATTAAATAGAATGAGGTAACTCTATGTGTGTAGAATATGGAACTACCTCCAAAATACAGTGGGAAGGGATGAGAGGAAGGTGTGAAGCCGTGTGTATGGTAACTTACCATCTGCATGTAAAAAGAAATGGGAAAAAGTGCACAATGCTTGTGGTTATATTTAAATACCTAAGGAACTTCCAAAAGCAGTTGCCTCTGGGAATGAAACTGGGAGACTAAGACGAAAGAGTGAGAGGAAGATTTTTTTTTTTTCTGTATGATGTTTTGTTATTGATTGGCAGTAAAACAATAAAAAGCATTAGTAAAATAAAATGCCTTTAAAAAGGCCCCAAAACAAGCAGACAAAAACAACAGTAACACAAAATCCACTGCCTCCTAAAGAAATAGAAAAGAAATCCATATGGAATCTCTTCGGTGGCTATTGCTACATAACCAATCACCCCAAAGCTGAATGGCTTAAAACAACAAAAATGTAACATTTCTTACAATTCTGTGGGTTGACTGGGTTCAGCTGGGCAGTTCTTCTGCTCACAGAGTATAACTGAGATCACTCAGGAGGGGCTCTTGAATGCACATGATGGTGCCTCAGCTCCAAGACCTTCCTGTGTTCCATCTCAACTTTCAGTAATCCTGGAGCTTCTTGACAGCATTGCAGCTGGCTTCCAAGATCACAGAGACAGAAACTGCCTGCCCTTGAAGGCTTAAGCTTACAACTAGCACAGTGTCACTCCCTCTGTGTGATACTGCTGGTCAAAGCCAATCTCTGGACCAATTCAGATTCAAGGAGAGGGGAAATAGACTCCATCACTTAATTCAAGGAACAGCAAGGAGTTTGTGGTTATCTTTAACCCCTGCAGACCTCCACATTTGCTCAACTCAAATCACCACAGCTATCACAACAGCTATTTGGAATTCCTTAGAGTGTTAACAAATCTGGGTCAGATCATCTTATGTAACTCCTAATGGTTACTTTTTCCCCAAAAGAACAAAATAGTTCAATTTCTGGCCTTAGGTTAATAGACAATAATTTTATAATTGAATTTTAAATTCAATTATAAATTTAATTTATAAATATAAATTTATAAATATAAACAAATATAATTATAAATTTTATAATTTGAATTTTAAAATTCAAGAGCTGCTTTAAAAAATGTTTAAAATCCAGGTAGAATTTATATAGGTCTGTTTTATAGATACAAAGATCAGGTAGCATATCTCTAATATCTAAAGAAAATAGGTAACGTGAATTTTAATCAACCTTTCTTTTCCAAAAAGAAAAGCCAATATCAAGAAGATGAGTATTTCTGGAAGACAAAAGCAACCATAAATCAGAGGTGTCAACAAACTCTATTATGAACAGTAGAGAAGAACCTTGCCCAGGAACTCAGCAGGGCCCTTACTGGCCACCAGGAGTTCCACTGGCTATTTGGGAAGGCTAATGAAGGAGATGTGGGGCTCAAGATAAGGCTACCAGTCCACCAGAATTCAAATATACTGTTGGCAGTAATCCAGCCTTCTCATGTGTCCTCAAATAGGTTTTGCTCCTTCTTACCTCTCAGTTTTTGCACCATTCCTCTTTACTCTCTCTCCTTCCCACACTTTCCCTTTTGGCTTGGCTAACTCCTCTTCACCCTTTAGCTGATGGGTTTATATTTCTCATCCATAGTGAAATTTTCTTTGGGCCTACCCACTTCCCAAAATTAGGTCAGAGGTTCTTAGGGTAATTCCTACTTCTGTTGTATAAATTATTTTGCAGAACTGCCTCACCTCTGGGATCTTAACCCATTATTCAGGGGCGACCCCCAACAACCATGTCTGTACCAGAAGAACAGTTTCCCTGGCTCTGATCAGCTAGTCCAGGAACAGACGCTACACTCAATATGGACGAAAGACATTCCCTTTTGAACTGAAAGGCTTGGAGTTTTGATAACTAAGTCACATTAATGAAGCACATCAGAAGGAAAATCCACAAACTCCTGCCAAAGAGGTAGAGCTAATTTGATGCCTGCTTAATCATCTCCTCCTTGGATCCTGTTAGGCATCTCCGTGACCTTCCCATGTATCCCTTTCTTTGATGAAGCTATCCAGAGTTATCTGTAGCTCCCAACCAAAGACTTAACATAATTTATAGCAACTGCAGTGAACTCATGTATACATGTATAATGAGTGGTGTAAGTATACCTGTATACTTACTATACAGTATACGATATACTCTGTGTCCTTTCCAGTGCTAGAATAAAAGCTCTCTCTATATAGCAGGATAGATGTCTGCCTTGTTTGGTGTTTTATCTTGAACACCAAGCAGAGTGCTTGGAAAGTGCTCCATAAATGTATATTGAATGGAAATAAGTGGAAATTCTAACCTGGTGAAGCTCCTTCGGAAGAGATTTCACTACGTTTCGAGCAGGAGGCTTACTGGACCTTTGTGGGTTTTGATTCCATGTGAGTGAGAAATGCTTTGAGTGGAAGCTCTTGATTGGCTTACTCAAGCAGTCACACAGCTCAGCCTTTGCAAGACATCCTATATTATCTGATGTTAAAAAGAATAAAGTACAAAGACCCTGTTTACCTTTGGATGCCAAGATTAGCTGATGGAGCTTTCTTACTATAGATGGTAAAATCTTTCTAAATTTAGGCAGTGCAGGAGAGGGGGATGGTAGCTCTGTGAACCAGTGGATGCTGCAGGGCAGGGTGGCCCATCACAGACAGACTGGTGAGAAGGCAGCTTGGCAGCAGGAACAAGGCTGGCAGAGTCTCTGGTGGTCAGGCTGTGAGCCTGCAGCAGCCGTGACAGCCATTTGCAGCAGGGAAAGCAGCTGGAGGGGGATGGAAGCGAGGGGCCAGAGGCGAGCTCATTTCCTGTCTGCAACAATTCCCTGGAAGCAGGGCTGGCAGAGTTGAAATTTCAGTATCCATCGTGGCTCTAAAACCACACAGAGTTCTAGGATTGCCCCCTACTCCCCAAGCTCTTAGCACTTCCTAGCTAGTGTCACAAGGGTAACACTAGCTTAGCTGCATGCTGGGGTATTCTGGTAAGAATTCCTGCAGAACACAGGTTTTTAATTCATCACAGAGGTGTGTCTCTTTGTCATTTTTCTTTTCTTTTTTCTTTCTTTCTTTTTTTTTTTAGAACATGAACCTGCTAGATAGCTGGGTCTGATGTGTGAAAATTGAGTTAAAAAAATAGGAGCTTTTTACTTCTATAGTTAAGCTATCTACTTTCTAATTGCCCTAAAAGATGAAACAACTTTGCATTAGAATATGTCTTGATAACAGCCCAATGCTTGATGCAAAACTGACTCTGAACTTTGGAATGATGTCTAACTAAGAGTCAAAGACAAAAGCCTGGTCCTCTCCTTATCCCTCCCTGGGTGGGTGGGGGGGGCTTAATATGGTAAACCCTCAGGCCTCATGACTCACTCCATTCTTCTTGGGGAAGGTTCCAGCTCTACCAGTTTGAGCTTGTCCAATCCTGTCAGGAACTACTTTGACTATATACAGGTATCTCTGTAGAGGTGAGACATTTTGTTCAGTTGCTGAGTCTGAGACCATAAAATCTGTTTTAATAGCAATATTATCCGAAATATTTTCCTCCAGTATTGGTGTGGGCCTATAGCTTTAACATTTGTGTTTAACTGTTCTTAAAAAGCTTTATCGCACTTAGCTAAGGAGGAATTATACAGTGGGGTGATTAAGCTCCTATAGTCTATAGGCAGAGAGCCATGGTTCAAATCTCCCTTCACCTGTTCATTAGGGTGTGACTAGCTCCTAATTCTCTCTGAGCTTCATTTCCCTCTTCCGTGAAATGAAGATAATAATAGGACATCCCTCAGAGAATGAATGTGAGATATAGTTAGCACATAGTAAGTACTCAGTAAATGTTATTATTGTAACTATCTTTAACCCTGGAATATAAAATAAAATTATTTTATAGATTCAGATTTCTTCATATGGCAGGTTTTTTATAAAAATTGCTACAAATCTTTTGACACCGTTCCCCTTGAAGTGGTATCGATATCCCTTCCATTTGAATCTGATCAGGCTTGTGACTGCTTTGACCGTTAGAACATGTCAGAAATGCCACTGTGTGGCTTCCAAAGTTGTCATGAAAGAACCTGTACCTTCTGCCTCATTTGCTGGAACATTGCACTGCCCTGTACCAAGTCTGACTACTGGAAGGCTTCCACGCTTGGAGAGGTGACTTGTATCACTGGCTGACAGTCACACCAGAGCCCAGCCATCCCTGCCTCGGGGCCAGGCATTTTGGAAGTAGATGCTCTAGTCCCAACTGTTCCAGCCCTCAACTGCTTGAGTCACCCCCTAGCGTTGGAGTCCTCTTAGCTGAGTCTCCCCGTTTCATGTATAGATAAATCATTCCCACTGTCCCTGTCCAAGTTCCTGAGTCCATGAATCATGAACACAATAGAATGGCCATCATTTTCTGCCACCACATTTGGGGTGGTTTGTTACATAGCAAGAGTTATATGGCACATTTAGAAAATGATGGATTTAGGGGTAATAATGGGGTAAAGAGAAAATTAACTATATCAAAATCATTAGATCTGATCTTGATCTATGTGCATACTTTCCAAATATCTATCAATTCTAAATGATGGCAAAGTTTACTCTCTTCTAAGCTAGGATGCCTGTATTAATCCGAAGGGCTGGCAGCAAACAGAATGCCATATAAACTCCACAGACCGCGAAGCCCCGAGGGGAAGTACACTAGGCTGTGTAGCAGAGACTTCGCTTACTTCTGTTCTTGAGAGAGCTGAGGGGAAATGAAAGCTGAAAAGAAGAGCCCTTGGTTTAAACAGACCCCGATTGCATCCCAACCTATCAGATCAATAATGCAGAGATTCCTCAAATCAATATGCTGAGGCAGTTTTATCAAATGCACCTGCCTATTGATTAATATTCTGACTTTTAAATGTAAATATGCATACCTCTCTGTTGTGATCAGAATTACAGAATATTAAAGCCAGCAAAATACACAATACCCCTTTAGATTATCACCCTGATTTTATAAATGAGGGAACTGAGGCTCAGGAAAGCAGAAAACTCACTAAGATAAAAGAAGGGCTTTTTACCCATCCCTGAAGAATACTCCAATGTCCAGGCCTTTCTTCTGATGCAGAAAAATGTAAGAATGGCAAGTACATCCCCTAGGGGTGCACCCCATTAAATCAGATCACAAGAAAGCTATATTTTTAGTCTTTTTTTTTTCTCTTCTCCTTACAGAAACACCTTCCTGCACCTAAGACACGCCGTTATATCTTGGTTTTATTATGGGTGAATATTAGAAATGGCTAGAAATGGCCACCTGACATTGCCCTATGGTGTTTGATATCCTTTATACTAAAACATCGAAATAACTGTCTTAGAGCTAGGTTCTTGGGCAGAATTTTGTATTCCCTAATGAATTTGCTTTAATTTGGTTACAAAAGCCAGGAAATTTATCTTGTTTTCCTTGGCATGCTGCTGTGGTAATGCAGGTGGTCACTGCATTTGAATTCTGGTTTCCCCACTGACAGCGTGAGCAAGGCAATGCATTTTGTTTTAAAGATTTTATTTATTTGAGAGAGACAGAGAGAGCTTGAGTAGGGAGGAGGGAGGGGCAGAGGGAGAAGCAGACTCCCCGCTGAGCTAGGGGCCTGGGGCTCAGGGCTCTGGGTTCAGTGTTGCTAGACTCCATGTGGGGGCTTGATGCCAGGACCGTGAGATCATGACCTGAGTCGAAGTGTGGACACTCAGCCCACTGAGCCACCCAGGGCTTCCTGAGCAAGGCAATGTCTTAAGCTTTCATTTCTGCTTCTTAACTGAAGCTCAGCATCTTGCTATCTGCATCAGCATTGTTGTAAAGATTAAGTCAGGTTCTATGATGCAATGACAACTTTCATGGGGAAAAATGCATTCTTTCTCTTTTATTTTTTTTCAAGTATTAGGATCTTTTTAGCTTTAGATCTCTAATAAAGTACAAATAGCCTGGTGCTTTCCTTTACCTCTAGCCAAAGAAATGTTGTCAGATCTGAAATGAAATGCCTGGTTGCATGTTCCATTTGTTCTTAATCATGGTCCCAAAGATGTTATTTTAAGAATTTGTATGAATACTTTAGAAACCATGGATTGACTTCCATGTTACCTTTGGCCAGAAGATTTCAGGTTAAGGCAAAAAACAAATAAACAAATGAAAAATAATTTGATAACACTGTGGTTTTTAAAGATGCACAATGTTATTTCCCCCATACACAAAAACATGTCCATTTGTCAAGAAATGAGAGCTGGAAGGCTTGCTTACAGAGGCACAAATTTTACTTGTTCTCTTAAAAACTTCTTTCCACACCAAAATGATTCCAAACTCTGCTCCCCACTTCTTAGCCAATCAGAGAGGCCTCTTTCAGCTCATGAAACACAAGGTTTTAATTTACAAGGGATCATCTACATTTCTTCTCCAGGGCCTCACAGAAGGACTACATTTTAAATCCAATACAAATGCCTATATGTTTTGCAAAAGTTTTCCCAGACTATACACTATTTCCAATTGCCTAATGACAACAGACTAATTAAAGCAGAGTCAGGAGATAGCTCTTTGCCGCTGTCTTTGGAGAAACTGAGACTTAAGTAATATATTGAGCAAGGCCTTCTTTTATAGTTTAATCTTTGACTTAAAGGACAAATTTGGGTAATTATTATCTTACCTTGTTGATGATAATTCAGTGATGGGGATTACTCTTTCCTTCTATACTTGTCTTTTTTTTCGAATGTGTTTTGTGAGATTTGTGTACAAATAATCAACGATTCATATTTAGAACTACTGAATATACTAAAATTTTGAGCCTGCTATAATTAAATTTTTGAGTCTTACCATGTTTAAAATGTACATTCTAACAAATTATAGCTGACTCTCAAAAGATAAGTCAGTTCAGGATCTTACTATGAGTCAGCTGTAAGTGCTCTATAAGATAAAGGCAAGATAATCAAACTGATTGTCTCTTTTGATAAGTTGTTTCAGGAAAAGCTATATATTTTTTTAAAAGCTGGACCTTTGAAAGAGAGTTTATAAATTGAGGCTCTGTGTATAAATGAATAGAAAAACTGCCACACCAGTGTTAAGATTTGTGTAAGAATGAAGGAAAAAAAGAAAAGTCACTTAGTTTTAGAATTGTTGCAAGAGAATACAGATGTTTGGGAAGATAAGTATTAGCTTATGCAGAAATTTCTGGGTTGAAATTCAAGAAGGAATAAGGTAGAGGTCTGGTATGAAAGCTTAGGCAGCGTCTCTAACTTCCAGTGTCTCTGCAAAGGTAGTATGATAGATTCCTAGGTGATGCCTCCCAGGTCAGAGGGAATGGCATAGTCCTTGTTTTCTCTATCACTCTCATCTCCCTAACCAATCAATATCCCATCACTAGGAATTTAAAGAAAAGAGTGAACTCCTGACAGGTGAGATACCCAGGTGAGAGTCCAATCTTATAGTTTCAAACTATATTAGGTCTAACACAGCATTTCTCAAACTGCATTTTATAGAGCATGAGTGTCCAGCAAAATATTTACATTCTGAGTCCCAGCGGTATTACCCCTATTATCCTGGCATAAAAACTATGTTAAATACTGAAGAATCACCATGATCTGCACATCTCAGAAGCCGCATTTTCTTCTGTAAGTTTTAGGAGTAGACGTGTTCACATTCTGTTACTCAATGGAAGTCCATAGACTTTGGGTCGGATACAAGGCCTGACTCTGGTTCTTACCAGCTATAGAACCTTAGACATGTTGCTTAACTACTTTGAGCATTAGACTCTTTATTTATTAAAAGAAGATAATAATTAGTACCTTACCTCACAGAGTGGTAAAATTTAAGTGACAAAAAGTAGTGTATATAGTGTACGTGAAGAAAATCAATGCTAGATACATATGATAGATGCTCAAAAATATAGTCTTACCCCATGTTATTCAACAAAGATGCTTCAAGCCTACCACCCACAAGCCAGCACAAAACAACTCACCTAAAAGTTCAAGGTCCGCCAAGTTGCTTCTGGAGTATTCACCTAACTGCTTGCGTGTCCATGTGCACTCAACTGTATGTAATTGGAACTGGATCTCTAGCCCTGGTAATTATCCCCATTCAGCCTGACCTAAGCAGTCTGGAAAAACTTCAGAAGATTTGGGAAAGGCCTGATAAAACAAGATCTTTGATATGAGAAAACTTGACAGAGTCTGAAGCTTGAAGCACCAATATCAAGGAGGAATTGGGTTATGTTTATAGTTCTTGCCTAATTGAAGAATTTTTATTACAAAGTTCATAATAGTTTATACTTATTTAGTCATTTTTTTATCTGTGGATCTCAAACCTTTCCACATCCTGAGAAAAGAATATATTTTAGATTAAAGTAAAAATATGCTGCTCATATTTCTCTTCTAACATTTTGATATCCACAGCCTGCATCACCTCCCCAAAAGACTTTCCATAACACTAATTGTCATTAGTTCCAACTCTGAACTGTTCTTGATTTTAATAGCTTCCTCAATACCACAGAGGTTTAGTAAATGAAATACTGGATTGGTATAAAATAAATAGAAAATGTAAGGTTGGTTTTTTTTTTTAACTTTGGAAGACAACTCTCAGGAAAAGATTTCTTTTTTTAGTTTTACAAGGTCTTTTTATACACAGTCCATTGAGAGAGAGAGCTGAAAAAAGCTGACTTTTAAAAAAAAATTAGAAGAATTGTAACTACTCAGAAGAACATAGAAAGGGCTAAAATAAGCATCTAATGAAATTCAAACCAAATAAGGCCAGTTACCGGAAGTTTGTCCCTTAACATTTCTGGGTCTAGTATTTTTCATTATAAACCAGAGAAAATCAACTAGTTCCTAGGTGATGCCAGTTCCATGATCTGGCAAGAAAGACTTTTTCTCCTCTCTCTCTCCCTCTCTCTCTTTTTAAAATTCTGATAGCATTTCTGAGCCTCCTCCCTTTGTAAACCTCACTGTCCAGTGGAAGGTAAAATAAGCTTAAGAATTTCAGTAGAACAACTTTTGAAGTAGGAGAGTGTCACCTACTCTGAGGAATAGAACTGAACACTCTGCCTTATTCCCTATCCTCCATCCAGTGGGGGGCAGGGGGAGAAGAGGGTTTGGAGCAGTGGTGTTGGTGGATGTTTAAGGCATGTGATGCTTCCTGGTGACTAATACATTAGAGTTGATTCACTGTTCACCCAGCCAGTCACCAAGAATGACCTTGAGAGAATGGAACACATGATAGGTAGGACTTTACAAGAGAGGAATGGTAGAAGGAAGAGGTCTTGGTAAAGTTTCTAAGCATGGGATACTATCAGCAGAAGAATGAGCATCAGGGCAGAGGCTAGAGAAAAAGTGTCCCTGGGAGACTGGTAGGCCAGGTGCTGGAAGGCAAAATGAACAATATGGACTATGAGTGCTCAAAGGATCTCAGAGAGCAATATCAAAATTTTTCATGAATTATTATCAATACACATACACACACTCACATATGATGCATGTTGTACATTTAGTACCTGTTGCATTTTCTTTTAAAAAAGATTAGGAACCAGGAAATACTTTAAAACATATACATATTTTATGAATTTACTGTATCCATGAATATTTGAAAAACAATAATATATGTATCTGAGACAAACAGATGTCATTTTGGTTTAACAGGTAAAGATACGACTGCACATTCTTGAGAGACACCAACATGCTTGGTGATGAAATTCACAGTGCCCTGTTCGTATGTGGTATGAGTACTATCCATCTCAAGTAAAGTGACCTTTATGTCTAGACTAATGTTCAAGCTTCCCAATGACAGAGTGCCCCAGGTTCCATCTTTCACAGTCATTCTGAAGCCACCCCCACCCACCAGTCCCAGCCTGGGTACATGGGAGAAAGTGACCCTCAATAGCTCCCTATTGTCTGTATATCATTCAGCCCAAACTTTTCAACATGGACTAAAACTTTCTCCTGCCTTCCTTAGGATAACTCAGGCACACTCACTCCTCACCCCCCACTCCCTTCAGCAATTTAAGTACTTCAGAGCTTCTCTGTCTTTTGTACCTTCCACCCACCTCTCTATCAGAACATTTTTCACCCATATGCACTGGCTAGCTGTGTCCACTGTGCTCAGAGTTGACATGGACGACAGGCTAACTGATCTACCTTTCTATGCCCCACTGCACTTTGTCCTCCTGTAAATCTGGGCCATGTCTTTCACATCTTTGTATTCTACTACCTAATATTGCTTATAGCATAAGAGCATAAGAGCATAAGCTTCCCAAGTGTGTATTAAACAAATGAATGGATAAACAAAAGATAGAAAATAACGTAGAAAAGTATCCTGAGAGTCTAATCATAGGCCAACAAATTCTAGGTGGAATTTAATAATACAATGGCACTTTATTGATAAAACTGAGTCACCTCGTTAAAGCATCATTAAAAAAAAAAAAAAAAACCGTAGGCGGAAAGCAACAAGAATGTAAGCAGGCTGAGATGGATTGTGGTGTTTGGAATTAGGAAGGGAACGTGCAGTTAGCTCTATTCCTTTCAGACTTCGCTGTATTGTTTGTTAAACTAGCATCCCCAGCTCCGCACACCGGTGGAAGACCACAGCGCTGCTCCAGCCCAGCCTGTGGCTCCTAACTCGCCCAGGTCTGACACTCCCAGGAGCGGCCCTGCGCCATGGGCGTCCCGGGGTTTCGGAAGGCTCCTAATAGCTCCCCCAAAGCCCAGGCTTTTCGCCAGTGATGCTTCTGCTCCGGTCTGAGGCACTTCTTCGGTCTCTGGCAGCGAGGAAGCTCCTGAAGAGAGGTCGTTGGGTTCTCTAGATTTTCTGAGTATTTAATACTCTCCCTTTGCTTCTGTTTCTGACTTGATTTAAGAGGAGAAAAAGACTACAAGAAGGATAATAGTAGTGGACGGCGCATCTGGTTTTACTTTTTCCATTCCGTCAAAGTTTGTGTTTGTGTTTTGTTGTTGTTCTTCATTTGACAGCAATCCCGTGAACTTCTCCTTGGGGAAATGGCGCATCCAAAGCCCGCCAAGCCCAGGCTAGAGCTCTAGGACGTATTAGAGTCATATTTTAAACAAAACCTTGACAGACATAAACTCAAAGGAAGCCGTGCGCTCCTTAAGTCAAAAGCATCTGTTCTGATCGCTGCGCTCGGTTTGCTGTTGGTAACCAGCGTTAAGAGCAGTATTTTTAAACAAGAAAATGGATAAAAGAAAAGAAAAGCTAAGTCCCGGGGTCCGCCGACTCCTATTCATTATCTCCAACAGCATATGGGACCATTCTCCTACTAGTCCTCGCCCTTTCTTCGGCAAAAGGAAAAGCAACCAAGCCTGTCCCGCTTCATAGCAAACCCACTCTTTGTGCCTGAGCGGTGCCTCTGCCACCACTACTACTTCCTCCTGCTCCCGCCCCCACCTCCTCCCTCCCGCCGCCAGCTTTCGCTCAGGGAGGCAGGCAGCGGGCGCCCTTTGCGCCGGGAAGCCAGTGCCGCGATTGGGCGACGGTCCCTGAGCCTCCAGTTCCGCGTCGGTTTCAAGGCTCCTCCCTCCTGGTGAAAGACAGACTGCGGGGCGCCTGGAAACCGGTCCGAGGGCGCGCGCGAGAGAGGAGAGCGAGCGAGTTGAGGGATTGACACAAATGGTCAGGCGGCGGCGGCGGAGAAGGAGGCGGAGGCGCAGGGGGGAGTCGAGGCCACTGGGCTGCGGAGAGTTGCGCGCTCTACCGGGCCGCGGCCACTAGCGCTGCGCGGCCAGCCGGGAACAAGCGAGCCGAGGGCCAGGAAGGCGGGACGCGACCCCGGCGCGCCGGAGCCACCCGGGCTCTCCCCGCCGCCCACGCTTCATGAATCGCAAGTTTCCGCGGCGGCGGCGGCTGCGGGACGCGGAGCGGGAGCCGGGGGAGCGGGCTGAGCGCGGCTCAGACTCGACGGAGGGCACCGGCACGGAAGAGATCTCTCTGGCCGCAGGGGGAGCCGCTGCCGGCTGCGCCACTGCCAGCCCCAGCCGGGCGGCGCCAAGAAAGGAGCCGAGAAAGTATGGCTGAAGAGGAGGCGCCTAAGAAGTCCCGGGCCGCCCGCGGCCGCGCGAGCTGGGAACTTTATGCCGGGGCATTCCCGGCTGGACGGGTGGCGGAGGGGAGCGGCCCCCCAGCTGACTCTGGACGCTTGGCGCGCCGGCTCCTGCTCCTGCTTTGGCTGCTGGAGGCTCCGCTGCTACTGGGGGTCCGGGGGCAGGCGGTGGGCCAAGGGCCCGGGCCGGGGCAGCAGCCCCCGCCGCCGCCGCCTCAGCAGCAGCAGAGCGGGCAACAGTACAACGGCGAGAGGGGCATCTCCATCCCGGACCACGGCTACTGCCAGCCCATCTCCATCCCGCTGTGCACGGACATTGCGTACAACCAGACCATCATGCCCAACCTTTTGGGCCACACGAACCAAGAGGATGCGGGCCTCGAGGTACACCAGTTCTACCCCTTGGTGAAGGTGCAGTGCTCGGCGGAACTCAAATTCTTTCTGTGCTCCATGTACGCGCCCGTGTGCACCGTGCTGGAGCAGGCTCTGCCGCCCTGCCGCTCCCTATGTGAGCGCGCGCGCCAGGGCTGCGAGGCGCTCATGAACAAGTTCGGCTTCCAGTGGCCCGACACGCTCAAGTGTGAGAAGTTCCCGGTGCACGGCGCCGGCGAGCTGTGCGTGGGCCAGAACACGTCGGACAAGGGCACCCCGACGCCCTCGTTGCTGCCGGAGTTCTGGACCAGCAACCCTCAGCACGGCAGCGGGGGACACCGTGGCGGCGGCTTTCCGGGGGGCGCCGGCGCGTCGGAGCGAGGCAAGTTTTCGTGCCCGCGCGCGCTCAAGGTGCCCTCCTACCTCAACTACCACTTCCTGGGGGAGAAAGACTGCGGTGCGCCCTGTGAGCCGACCAAGGTGTACGGGCTCCTGTACTTTGGGCCCGAGGAGCTGCGCTTCTCGCGCACCTGGATCGGCATCTGGTCAGTGCTGTGCTGCGCCTCCACGCTCTTCACGGTACTTACGTATCTGGTGGACATGCGGCGCTTCAGCTATCCGGAGCGGCCCATCATCTTCTTGTCCGGCTGCTACACGGCAGTAGCCGTGGCCTACATCGCTGGCTTCCTGCTGGAGGACCGAGTGGTGTGTAACGACAAGTTCTCCGAGGATGGGGCGCGCACAGTGGCGCAGGGCACCAAGAAGGAGGGCTGCACCATCCTCTTCATGATGCTCTACTTCTTTAGCATGGCCAGCTCCATCTGGTGGGTGATTCTGTCGCTCACCTGGTTCCTGGCAGCGGGGATGAAGTGGGGTCACGAAGCCATTGAGGCCAACTCTCAGTATTTTCACCTGGCCGCCTGGGCCGTGCCGGCCATCAAGACCATCACCATCCTGGCGCTGGGCCAGGTGGATGGCGATGTGCTGAGCGGGGTGTGCTTCGTGGGGCTCAACAATGTGGACGCGCTGCGCGGCTTCGTGCTGGCGCCGCTCTTCGTGTACTTGTTCATCGGCACGTCTTTCCTGCTGGCCGGCTTCGTGTCCCTCTTCCGCATTCGTACCATCATGAAGCACGACGGCACCAAGACCGAGAAGCTGGAGAAGCTCATGGTGCGCATCGGCGTTTTCAGCGTGCTTTACACGGTGCCAGCCACTATCGTCATCGCCTGCTACTTCTATGAGCAGGCCTTCCGGGACCAGTGGGAGCGCAGCTGGGTGGCCCAGAGCTGCAAGAGCTATGCCATCCCCTGCCCCCACCTCCAGGGGGGTGGAGGCGCCCCACCGCACCCGCCCATGAGCCCAGACTTCACAGTCTTCATGATCAAGTACCTTATGACGCTGATCGTGGGCATCACGTCAGGCTTCTGGATCTGGTCCGGCAAGACCCTCAACTCCTGGAGGAAGTTCTATACCAGGCTCACCAACAGCAAACAGGGAGAGACCACCGTCTGAGACCCGGGAACTCAGCCCATTCCCAGTCGTCTCGGCTTCGTCCTAGCCACCCCTGTAAAGCTGGCCCCGTGGAAACCTTGCCAAACCTGGCTACTTGAGGCTTCCTCACTAGCCGTTCACTTTTCGCAGGCTCCTTTTAACAACCCAGCTTCTGCAAAAGCATCCATCCCTGGGGGCAAACGGACTGGAGGGCCCAACTACAAGCAGGGGGGACAGACAGACCTCTCTCGTTCTCACACTCTGGTACCAGGACTGTACGCTTTTATGATTGTAAATAGCCTGTGTAAGATTTTTGTAAGTATATTTGTATTTAAATGACCGATCACGCGTTTTTCTTTTTTCTTTCTCTCTCCCCCCCCCCCTTTTTGGTTTTGTTTAAATTTTAATTAATTAGGGCTGTTTAACCTTTTGAGGCTTTTCCTTCTTTCCCTTTTCCAAGTACTGCAGAGGTAAAACAGGAGCTCGCGGTGCTCTCGCTGTTCTGGCGCGCCCCTACCTGCGGCGGTCGGGTGCGTCTGGGGCTGAGCGGCCCAGGTTACTTTCCGCCTCCTCTTTCTGCTCCCCCCTTTCCCTTCGGTGTTTGGCGTCAGGGCTCTTTAGATAGAGAACTCCACGGGGATAGGCCTTTGCCCATCCCAGGTGTGCTCTTGTGGGGGGTGGGGGCAGATTGTGAAGGCCTTGTCCCTTTGACTATCCGAAACTGATTTTTTCCACTGTCGAGAGCCTTCCCCCTAGTTTCAAGGAGGCCCACGGGATATGGGCTATGGCACTCCCAGCCTCCCTTCCGACTGGCCTCCAAACGCCCAGGCACTCTCTCCTTCCACCTAAGTTGGTTAGAGGGTGAGTGGGATGACCAGTGCCAAACTTTTTCAAGTCTTAATTTTTGGTGGATGAGCTCATTTCATTCTCTAGTGTCTAAAACCTGGTATGGGTTTGGCCGGCATCACGGAAAGATGTGGTTGCTGAGATTTGGGAAGAGGCACAAAGCTTTGTGTGAGTTGGGAGAGACTGAAAATGGGGGTTATAAAATGTTAATTTTAATTGCATACTGATGCCTGGCAAACTGCCTCTAGGACTGAGATAGCCCGCATTTAGATTTTACCTTTCTGTAAAATGGAAACATTAGGTCACCTGGAAAGCTTTGTTAAGGAGTTGATCTCTGCTTTCCTTAACCGGACAGCAGGATGTAAGCTGAATAGGAAAACTTGAAGGAGATTTCAGTGTAATGGACTTCCTCCAAATGAAGTGCTCCTTTCTTATTTTTAATCAAATAATAATTAGACATAAATCAGAAACTTTAAAATGTAAAAGTTGTACACTTTCAACATATTATTATGATTATTCAGCTACACATTCTGAGGGAAGAACAATCCACATTAAAAATAAGCTTGTAAAATTTGGGGAGGTAAAGGAGGTGAAATAATTGATGGGGTTAGCTCCTGAAATAAACAAAATATGGGCATGCACATGGTAAAGGGAAAGTGTGTGCAGTTCTCCTGCATTGAATTCTGTGTGCTCCTTTTTGGATTTACAGAAATGTGTCAAATGTAAATCTTTCAAAGCCATTTAAAAATATTCACTTTAGTTCTCTGTGAAAAAGAGGAGGAAGACAGTCCTCTTGATTGTATTGTTTTAAATTTTAAGAGTTTATCAAAATGCCAGTACTTAGGACCTAAATTTATCTATGTCTTTCATACCCTAAAGTGACAATGGTCTTTGGATTTGGTATGCATTTATTCTGTTCACTATCACAAAATCATCTATATTTATAGAGGAATAGAAGTTTATATATATAAAATACCATATTTTTAATTTCACAAATAAAAAAATCAAAGTTTTGTACAAAATTATATGGTTTTTGTGCCTGAAAATAATAAGAGCTGGAACTGTCTGAACTGTCTTTGCATTTTATAGTGTCTCATAGCCAGTCCCAAAGTATAAAAATTCAGGAATTCAATGAAAAAGTCTATCCTTAAACATTCAGACCAGCCCTTAAAGAAGTGTCCTACTTGCAGTGTTGCGACTGACATTGCCAAGTTCCTACACAGCATCTGCTTTCATAACAGTAACAATATAAAATAGAAGTTTCCAAATTATTTCTTTACTTAAAGAGGATAATTAAAAAGAGAACTCTAATTTTAATATTAAAGCTTTTCTTTTTTTCCTTTCAAAGGGGTAAATTTACATGACTTTTTATAATATGGAGGTTTATTTAAATCATCAGGCACCACCTTGGTCATGATTTTTTTGAGGTACTGTCTTTTTCATAATCTTGGGTATTCCAAAACCTTGAATAGGTAATCAATAAATGGTTAACTGACTGCGTGTTTATAAGCATTTTAAACAGTAGTCGGGTGTATATGGTTGGTTTTGTTGTTTGCTTTGGAAGACCCCATTTTTATATTGTTCAAGGATCCTTTTCCAGAGAAATTATCTAGTTGGTCTACTCTTAGTCAGAATTTATACATATATAGATATGTATATGACATGTATATATATATACACACATATATAAGTATACACACACAATTTTTATAAAATAGAGGTGCAAAGTTTACTTATATATTTTACAATATGGAAATAAGGTTATGAGAAATGGAAAATGCCAAACGGAAAACCTCAAATAACCTTTGGAAATCAAGTCTCTTATTCCTTTACAGACTAAAAATATTTATATTAAATTTTCCCATGAAAATATTTTGTGGTAAAATGACAAGGAACTAAAATGAAGACCATTGGTACAGTTGAGTTAGTTTTGTGGTATTAATGCAATTGTCTTTTAAGTAATTATCGATACTTATTTTAAGGCAAATGAAAAAATTAAATCTAATTGAAAGTAGAGCATTCAATTTTAAGTAGCAAGTTGTAATTTTATAGTCTTTTTCCTTTGTTTCATTAATCTACTATAGTAGATGTGAGAAGGTTTTATTGTGTAGACGTTTTAAAAAAACAATTCTTAGGCCAAATTAAAAGAAGTCTCCTCTCTAGGTATTTCAATCAGATGATTTCTGAGGAAAAATATTTAAGATTATTAGTCTCAATCCAAGAAATAAATATAAGGCATTCTTGTTGTGTGTGTCCTTATATTAATGTAACTA
Organism: Martes martes; assembly: GCF_963455335.1. NCBI lineage: Eukaryota > Metazoa > Chordata > Mammalia > Carnivora > Mustelidae > Martes > Martes martes. The sequence continues at coordinate 37,143,428 of NC_137899.1, forward strand.
TAAATTTGATGCAGAAAGGTTTTATAATGCTGGATTTAAAATAGCCTTAAGAGACATTTTTAAGTCACCATCAGGCTTTGTTTTTAGGAAACAACTTAATTTAAAATTGTGTAGCGTATAGAAAGCCAATGTATTCTTTTGTTTCTTTCGGTACTAGTGGCAAAACAAGGGTTTCCTGGAAAACTATAAAGGTATCTGGAATATAGTCCCATTAGCATGCTGTTTCCATGACAAACCGTATTTTCAGTTGGTTTGGTTTGCCTATTTTTTTTTTAAAACTAGCTATCAGTTGGAGTCAATTTTCCCCCTCACAGTGTGCTTGATTCAGCTTTTATAGTAAATGTATACAGAGTATGAAAGCCTTCTGATGCTCTTTTTAATAATTTTTTTTTAAAGGCCATTTTTCACTTAAACTTTGTGGGAGCAGAAAGTCATATTTTTACTCTCAGAGTCAGTCAGTGTCAAACATATGCAAAACAGCTGGACCAGAAAAACAGCTGGACCAGATTTTTCAGTTTGTCTGGGGTAGTCACTTGTCAGCCTGGGTTTACGGTCCTGGTCCTTTTGTCTCTACCGAGCAATGAAGGCTCCTGCTGTAATTACATCATTCCCGAAGTCCAACATTTAAGTGGAAAGGAGACCACAGTGAAGAAGTTGGTGGCCAATTAAGAAAAAAATTGCCTAAATCACAAACCATTTCAGGCCTTGGGTGACTTCAGATCACTTTCACTGATACCATGTTTTAATAAAAATTTTTTTTTTTTGAAGATGTCATATTTTCAGGGTGTGTGTGTTCCTGTTAACTCCAGCTCCTTTTACCTTCATTGCTTTCTAATTTGTCCATTGGTTATGGGCCACATTTTATGTAATGTACATGCAATTAATTGAAACTAGTGGTATTACACTGGACGTCTCTGATCCATTTCTGATTGTAACATTCTGTGTAACTGGGGCTTGAGAGATAAGAATCAAAATATGATCATTACATATGTCTTGAGGTGGTCGCTAGTGATAGTGTTATTGAATACAGAATATAGTAATTTCAAAGTCTTGCAGGATTAATCTGTAGGAGCCAAAGTAAGTTGTGGGCTACATGTAAGAATTCTCCAGTTATATTACTGAAAAGGAATTGCAATACTATCTTAAATTCAGGGGCTTTTATTTTAAAGGCCCTGACATTTGAAATGAGGTCTTACAAGGTATGTGCCAAAAAAGGTAAAGTTTTTTGGTGACTCCTAAGACTTACACCTATATTTTGAACTGTTGGCATGTGCTAACAGCCCTTAGAGTTTGAAAAACAGTAGTTGAGCTTTGATCATGACTCAGTTTCCTTAATCTTTTTGGGCTTAAATATTTCTATTCACTTTGGTCATAGTCACTTTTGACAATAGGTTTATTAAACCACAATAATTATAGTAACAAAATAGCTTATTTGGAACCTAGTGACTAAAAAAACAGGTTGACTTTAGACCAATTTCCTTAAGTAGTATCACAATCTTTGGTGACAGCTATCTGTACTCCATTACAGAACCAAGTTCCTCTTTAAGATTCTCCTGTTGGGAGATTTTTGTTTATTAGTTGGTTTGGGACCCAAGTAATGGGCCAAATAAGGATTTCTCACAGAAATCTTTCTCATGTAATGAACTGGCTCAAATACAATCTATAAGCATATCCTACAATTAACATATAATAAATATTCTGAAGGTTATCAGTCTTTTAATAAGTCAAGCAGATTCTTAAATTGCTTGAAAAAAAATAAGATATTTTTCAATAGAGATTTCTCTTAATAAATCCTTTTATTTTAAGATGGTGATTTTCTAAAGAGGTCTACTTTTGAGTGATAATTCAAATAACACTGCATTTTCTAAAGGAATCATCAGTAAACTAGTTGAATCGCATATTTATATAACTAATAATTTTAAAAATCAAGGATTGGAATAGCACTGATTTTGCACATTTTACACACATATGCTATTTTTTAAATAAAATTGACTTGAAGACAGTAATTTAAAATTTTAAAATTTACGATATGCATTTTTCGTATGAAGACCATCTCAAGAAATTTTATTCCCAGTACAGACTTTCAAAACATGTTCCTAGGAATACAGTGATGAACATGAAAAGGAACCGCTATTGCTGCTTTGAGATGGTTCCTTGTGGCCTGGATTTCTTTTCTTTCCTTTTTAAAAACCAAGTAGCCTCTAATTTGTGGATATCTCCATGTTTCAGATCTCAATACCTGTTTGAATTAAATTTGCAGGGGAATAACTGCAGGATCCCCCCATAGACAAAGTGTGGCCTTCATTTCCTTTCAAGCTGGCAGTGTGTCCTTGCTTAAATGAAGCACTCTGAGACAGATTGTACTCTTGCCCTTGGAAATGCTCATCTTCACAAATATAGCAGCAAATACCTGGAAGTCACATAGGCTAATGAAATGCATATTCCTAATGCCAAGTGCTACTTGATTGTTAGAAGGATTTTTCTCCCCCCTTAAAAGTAGATTTAGAGACTATTCTTGACCTTATCTTTCCAACTCTTGGAAAACGTTTCCTTTTTTTAAAGTTAACTTCAATAAATCCTCTGTCAAAAACTCAAAGCTCAGCTAAGATGGCCCATTGTTTAGGCTTGCCCAAGGCTGGGGGGTTTCTTGGGATGTTGGGCTTTCAGTGGTCAAACCAGGAGAGTCCTATGCAAGCTGAGATGATGGGTCACCCTGATTCATGGATTAAATTGTGCTCCCAAAAAAAGCTTCTGTGAAAGCTTCTGTGGTGGTCACTGGTCCAGCATTACAAGTATTCCACTGCAGCATTAGCCTTTTTAAAATATCGAATGAAAAGCCAATGAACGCAGTCCTTTGTAACTGATCTTCACAGTGAGTACCAGTCAACAAAAGTTGAGTGGAATGTGAAAGTATAATGGAAGAAACCATACAGATAACTTGGTCCTTCTGCCTTCTACCTCCTGAAGAAATGGTTCATAGATGCAAGAATCTCATTGGGCCCTGAGCCCTGTTCTTACTACTTATGAAATCAGGTTAAGGGGATATTTTTGTTTTAAAAAATATCTCAAAAGTGTTCCCCTGAAATGAATAGAGTTTTTTGTTTTTTGTTTTTAATTAATGTTAAAGTTTATTAGATTGTAAGGACCCGCTAGGCTTTTGCATATGTTTATATTTATTTTGCTTTCTTATATAGTAATACAGTCCAGTGTAATGAGTTTTCACCTTCAAGTTAGGGATTATCCCAAATGGCAATAGCTCAACACTTAATTTAATTGTCATACTTTTTCTCAGAAGTAAGTAGGTTTAGCACTCATACTTTTCCCAAAACAAAAAGTGTCTACAGGAAGGGAAAAGAAGAAGATAAACTTACAGTTCTACCATGGTTATTGGGAATGGTGGAAGGCAGCCTGTGGAACATGCAATCCATGCCATGGTCTTCATGTTTCTATTCATCCGAAAACTACAAATTTCTCCACACTTTTTATATTGAGTTCATCCTTTTTGCCATCCTTCTCATACATCTGTTTCTATCATCCTTCTTACAATGCACATAAAATTTCACTGCCTTTGTTGTTGAAACAAAATACACTATTCTTGTTATCTTTTAACCACACACAATGTAAAGGAATAAAAAAGATGTGCAGATAAGGTAATTATTTCAGGAGGTACCCACCCATTAGTTTCTGGAGCTGAGATTCTCAACAGGGGTCAGTTTTCCCCCAGGAGATATTTGACAATATCTGAACACAATTTTTATTGTCATGACGGTTGTGTGGAGTAATTATGGGTATTTAGTGAGTAGAGAGGACAGAGAGGCTACTAAACATTTTACAATGCATGAGACAACCCCCGGCAACAAAGAATTATCTGATCCAAAGTGCCAAAGTTAGGAAATCTGGACCTGGACGAATACTGAAAATAGTGAAATTATACATTTTTAAATAGTGAAATATATTAGAATTATAAAATAGAGTTGAGAAAAATATGGGTTTACTTGTGTCTACAGCATGTGCTTTGCTTTTGATCTACAAATTTTGTTTTAAATTGATGAATAGTTTGAAGATATTGCATAGTAGTCAATGTCTTCATCTGCTTGGGCTGCTATAACAAAATACCATAGACTCAGTTCTGGGGCCTGGGAAGTTCAAGATCAAGGTAGCCCCAGATTCAGTTCCTGATCCTGCTTCCTGGCCTACAGACAGCCTGCTATCTCTTGCAGTGTGCTCCTATGGCTTCCATGGGGGTGGAGAGAGTTCTCTCTTCTCCGGTGGGCACTAATCCCATCATGAGGATCCCATAGTAATGACAGAATGTAAACCTCATTATCTGCCAATGTTCCACCTTCAAATACCATTACACTGGGGATTAGGATTTCAACTTACCCAATTTTGAGGGAAGCAAACATTCAACCCATAACAGTCCATAAAATGCCTGCTTTTATTTTTTAAACCTAGTGTCATGATTTTAGTGGGAAGAAATCTGTACATAACATTAAACAAGTCTATTGAAACGTCTTAGAAAGATGTCTGTTAGTACCATTCTATTATTCTTCATATCCCACATTTCCGTTTTCTTTTACACATTTCTTTGTGTCACTGAAGGGACAACACATCACTCAAACAGGGCCATGGACCTACAGTACAAAGGAAAACCTGGGGCCTGGGAGCCAGAAAACCTGTGTTCCAAGTATTAACTCTGGGCTAATCAGGTTAAGGTACCTCAGGTGAGTCCGACCTACAGGGTTTCATGAGCAAATGGAGACAATGATGAAATAATATGTATGAAAGCCCTTTTATAAACAGTGAAGCTCTACAAATGTGAGAGGTTTTCACTATCATTCATACTGAGCTAATTAAGGAAAGAGGTTGAGATATCTTGAAGGTTCCTCCTTACTTGACTACCTTCCTCTCCACCTCCACCTGCTACAAGTTCTGGAAAAGATGTTTCAGTGACTGAAGTGACTCAAGGTGACTGGGGGTGGGTGGCTTGCTACAGTCTTCCTGGCCACCCATTTTCTGGCTTTATCACTAACTTGGGTTCTCCTGGGTATGTGTAGAATTTTCCCCAGCTTTTATCAGACTTTGGCTAAATTTAGTATAAATCAATCTCTAGTGCATCTACTGTGCCATTTGAATGGGGTTGGGTCCTGGTTAGGAGAAAGAAAGCTCTTGTTCAAGAGGACTAGTCAGGGGGAAAAAATATTTTCCAGGAATGTTTGAAAGTCAGAGAAGTAAGAGAGCCAAGAATATGTTCTAGACTGAAATGTGGCAAATTCACAGATGGACACTGGATTGAGGGTCCTTACAGAGTGGCACAGGTGTCCCAGGAGCTGTCTGTCCATTTGTTTATTGATGAGTTGGGGTTGATGAGAGAAGCAGCTAGGGTGGGAGGTGCTTTATGTCACATTGGGGTCACTTGGCAGTGGAAGGGGAAAAGAAGAACGGGTATAAGGAAAACCAAAGTCAACTACTCTTTCCTGGGGCCAGTCCTCATGGGGTGAGTACAGTAGATTAGTTGATGGAGACATCACTCAAATAGGGCCATGGACCTGGATTAAAAATATGACCGTCTATCTCCTTCCTTTTAAAAAAAATCAATTTTTTTGGACATAAAGATGTTGAATGTCATCTTGGAAAGAATGTTAGAATTGTAAAACCTGACTTGAATCCCAACTAGTTTATAGCCTGAGATCCATTTATCTCAAATGATAATAATAACAATTTTTTGCTAATTCGTAAGGCTGTTGGGAGGATCAAAGAAATAAAGTATGTAAGGATATTTTTAGCCCTGGAGAGTAAACTGCAGTCTTCTTCTCCCCACTGAATATTTCTTGTCTCTCTTCCTCTTCCATCTCTTCTTCATCACTGCTCTTCCTCTCCTCTCTCATCTCCTATGATTCCTAATCTCTTTTCTTTAACCTTCTACAACTCACCATTATCACTGATGGAAATTGAAAAGGTGATGCAAACTAATGCCATATTTTTTTTTTTTTTTTTTGCATCCTCTTTTCAGGCTAAGCCTGTCTTACAAGACTCATTCAGATAAAAGATTAAGCTAATGGCCAGCCTTAAGTTTAAATGACACAAATAATGCTATGTATATTAATCAACTAATGATATTGCTCTTAAAGCATGAGTGTATTTCTATGCATTCATGTCCACTTTGTGATATACTGTTTCAAATTCAGTTTCTTTATGGCTGTTGACAATTCGGATCTAATTGATAGGTTGTACATTTGGATAACATGGCAAGAGCTCTTGGAGGCCACTCTAAATTATGACCAGAAAGAGACTCATATTTTCTTTTTAGAAATATGCTCTTCTACTGGATTGATAACTAATTGAAGAGTTGCAGGTGTCTTATATTTGTCCTTGTTGACTATATTGCTGGAGGGAACTTATTCAATAGCATTCATGAAAATGCTCCTTTGATACTACTGAAGCATACCAAATGGATTTTGATGTGTGAAGTTGAGCAGAGTTGAGGACTTGTATCAAAGCAGTTGATTGGTCATTTCATTATTTCATCATATAGAAAGAGCAGCTAGCCATTTTGGTGCCATGGTCATTCCTGTGGCCTAGTGTATTGATTTTCTACTGCCACTGTAACCAATTACCAGAAACTTGAAAAACACAAATGTACTATCTTGTAGTTCTATAGCTCAGAAATCTGACATTGGTCTCTTTGGACTAAAATCAAGGTGGTATGTGGCTGATTCTTTCTGGAGGCTTTAGGGGAAAATCCATTTCCTTGCCTTTTCCAGCTTCTAGAGGCTGCCCCCATTGCTCATGGTATGCTTCCTCTATCTTCAAAGCCAGCAATATTGGGTCAAGTATTTTTCCTTACTGTCTGATTCTGTCTCATTGGGAATGGTCCTCTGCTTTTAAGGACTCACATGATTAGATCGATACAGGATAAGGTTCTAAGGATTAGACGATGGACAGTTTTGAGGGTCCATTGTTCTATCTGCCACACCTATGTTCAGCTATTGGAAATAGTAGAGGATCTTTCTTTTAGAAGTATTCCCACCACAATCTCATTCTTCACAATTCTGTTTTTTAAAAACCGGCTTCCTGAATTTCTTCTGTTCTCCATTCCGTTCTCTCAGAGTATGCTTCTGTCAATGGCCAATTCCTCATTGATTCCCCCTCTCCCTTTACATCATTTTCTGTTAAGCACTCTACAGACCAGTCCGAATCCTCTAACTCTATAGATTTCTTTATATTCCAGATGTCATCTTTCTTCCTCTCCTTGCTATACATCCTCTCCTCTGCTATCCTTTATGTTACTCTATATGTCGTTTCGATACATATCCCTCTAGATTCATGTTTTGTGTGTCCCAGAAATAGGTCAGAAAGAGATGGTAAATGACTGATGTCAACCATCTTCTCCCAAGTGAACACATATAAGCCCACCACTTTTTATTGCAGATATAACTGTATGGTTTTCCTGAGAAACACATCTTTCAAATGATAGCATTTTTGCCCTTTGATGAAGGGCTAGATGTGAGAGATAGTGAACATAGTTCATCCCATCGCCAATTAATCTGATCTGTATTTCTAGCTGCAATTATAGATTTTAATTCTTTATGAAGTTATCATCGTGTTTATAGGGAAATTTTTTTCTCGTGATATTTAATTTAAATGTCTTGTAGAAAAAGAAAAATCTCAGTTGCCTGGGTTGCATTTTATACAAATTCAGGTAATGAATACGCCTGCCCTAGTTTAAAATGTTACGTTGACACTTTTGGAGAAGAAATTTTTCTAGCATTACAAATGCATTTTAAAAATGTTCTCTAAAATATAATTTTTAGTCTACACTAGAAACCAACTGCAAGATTTTTTTCTATCCAGGCTGTTATAGCTAAAAGTACACATTTTCTTCCCCTATACATATAAATCTCTCTAAAAAAAAATAAGCCTTTTTTCAGCAGTGATTTAAGAAGAGGGATTTCAGATATTCATAGGTATCCCCAAATATGCATTATTTGCAAGCACCTAAATTTTCAGGGATTGTATAAAGATATAGTGCAATTTCAGTAATGAGTTAACATCTACAAAGGTTTGTCTAATACCACTATCATTTTTTTTTTAAATTTTACACTATTCATCCTCTCTATAGTTTTTTCCCCCCAAGTAGGGATAATTCAGTAACAGACCAGGGGTCACTTGAATGTAGTCATAGCTATATAAATAGAGAAAATGTGTTCTAATACTTGCTGCATTAGAACCAAGTTGAATTAACATACGAGGTATAGGGTATGTTTGAAGATAAGCAAGTTATAATGAAACCTAATTCAGTGTTAACTAAAATAAAAGCAGATGATCTTCAAAATATACAATATTTGTCAGAGGTAGCAATGGATGCTAAGAATTTTTAAAATTGAGTATACTTAAGCATAAGCATCACTCGAGGAGTTTATTAAATATGAGGATTTCTGGCCTCACTTTTAAAGATGAGTTTGTTGGCCAGAGAGGTGGTCAGGAACCTCCATTCTGGTGGTTTGGATGTTAGAGGTTTTTGAGGTGCTTTTTTTTTTTTAAAGGACTTTTTTTTTTTTAATTTATTTGTTTGTTTGTTTATCTATCTGAAAGGGAGAGAGAGAGCACACTGGAGCTCAAGCCTAGGGGAAGGGCAGAGTGGGAAGGAGAATGAGAGAGACTCTGGAGCAGACTCCCTGCCTAGCCCTGAGCCTGATGCTGCTCCATCTCAGGACCCTGAGATCATAACCTGAGCCAGAACCAAGAGTGGGATGCTTAACAGACTGAGCCACCCAGGCACCCTCCCCACTGCTGAAGGTGCTTTTTGAAACACTGGGTTAACTAAAGCTAAGGAAATGAGTAAGGGACCAGTAGTGCTCAGTGGAGGAAGAGATGTGGCTTAGAGAAGAAGCCCACTAGTGGACCCAAGCAAGGACAGGGTGATCCTGGATTAAACCGGTGACAAGATACACAGGAGTGGCAGTGGCAGTATGACCCTCTGCTCCACCAGCCTCTCCCCTAGTTTTTATTTTTTTTTATTTTTACTTATTTATTTGACAGACAGAGATCACAAGTAGGCAGAGAGGCAGGCAGAGAGAGGAGGAAGCAGGCTCCCCGCTGAGCAGAGAGCCCGATGCAGGGCTCGATCCCAGGACCCTGGGATCATGACCTGAGCCGAAGGCAGAGGCTTTAACCCACTGAGCCACCCAGGCGCCCCATCCCCTAGTTTTTGGTAGGGACAACTCATATTTCTCAGGCTTTAGGAAGTGTTTGGCAAACACTACTTCAAGGCAAACCCCTAACCATTCCTCCTACTTGCATACCTCCTCCTATAAAGATGTGGAAACTTCACTGGGCTCCAGAACTCAAAACTAGAAGAGCTAGTAGAGGCGTCTGTAAAGCATCTGCCTTCAGCTCGGGACATGATCTCAGGACCTGGGATGGATCCTTGAATCACATCGGGCTCCCTTCTCAGCAGGAGCCTGCTTCTCCCTCTCCCTCTGCCCACACCACCCACCCTTGTGCTCTTTGCTCTCTTGTGTGCTCTCTCCCTCATACAAATAAATAAGTAAAAACTTAAAAAAAAAAAAAAACAGCTTTGAGAGCTAGCTTTTTAGGATCCTCCATTGGAAACAGACCCACCCTGCCTGCATTGTCTTTGTCTCCAGAAATCTAATTCAGGAACAGCCAGATATCAGGCTGGTCTGCCCAACAGACCCCTCTTTGAGGCCACTGAGTGGTTTGCCCAGGTCTCAGATTCTTTTAATTTTACTTTTTAATAAAAGAATAGGGCCTTGATTTCATAACTAGAGGTTAAAGCTTAACTTAGAGTTATTCCTGTAGCTCAAGACTTTCATAATCTAATCAGCTCAGTAGTCACCAGGTAGGGAAGGAAAAGGGTGTAGATTGTCTCTTGCTTAGAACCCGCTTGCGACAGCAACATGGAGAGGGAGACAGTGCAGCAGGTGGAGGTGTGATGGGCAGGCAGAGGTGTGACTTCAAAAGGCTCCTGTTCCCCCCAGGCTGGGCCTGTTCCCTTTCAGTGGAGCAGCCACTGGAGAAGGTAAGCACGCTGGCTTCTCAGGCAGCTTACCTTCCCATCCCTTCTGATTTTGTTTGTTTAGGTTTTTAACACAAATGACTTCTTAGAAGGCCTTTATTTCCCAGGGAATTCACTAATCAAGGTAATACTCTATTTATTTGCACAAACAAAGCTTTATGAAAGAGAAATTCATGCATTAACTAAGAAATGTGATCATTTCCACTGTTGTACCTGAGGGCTTCAAAGCACCATTGTTGTTGTTCACATCAATTAATCCATGTGACTGGGAAATGTGAGTAAGACAGGGCTCAACCATATCCCAACTGATTTTACAAGATTAAAAAAAACAAACCCAAGCCTAAGATATCTAAACTCATGTTGTCTTAAACATGTTAAGAACTTGCTTCATAGGAAAGAATAATTACAGTACAGGGGAGAGGACAGTCACATCTTTTTAGAATGAAGTAATTTTATTCCATAAAACTTATTGGAGCTTGGAAAGTTTCAAGCAGCCTTTTCCTTTGTGCTGGGAATAGGCTTGGAAGAAATACTTCCTTCAGGTGTGGTGAATGTCATGTTAGTTAGCATCTAGCGGAATACAAAAAACAATGTTTGATAATTTTGTTTATTATTAAAATGGTTTTATAGTCTAAATAAAGATGGATATTAGATTTCAAAATAAATATTTATTAGATCTAATTAATTAGGAACTAACTATTAATAGTCTTAATACTCAATTCAAAAGACAATTTATGATTAATAAGAAAAAAAAAGAGTCGGTAAGCATCCATTTCTTCCAAATAACAAATTGTATAAATTTCAGAACTGAGGAAAATGTTTTTTTTTAGTGAAGTTCTTAAAGTTACAAAAGAAAGTACCTGAAAGTATCAAACAGAGTCTTTTGCAAGAATATATAATTAATTGATCTCCCACACATTCTACCTGCCCAACTAATTCTTTCAATATTTTTTATTGAGATATAATTTACATACCATAAAATTCTCCCTTTTAAAATGTTCCGTGGGTTTTGATATTTCACAAAGTTAAACAACCTCACAACTACCTAATTCTAGAATATTTTACCATGCTAGATAGAAACCCTTAGGCCCCTGGGTGACTCAGTTTGTTAAGCATCTGACTTCGGCTCAGGTCATGATCCCAGGGTCCTGGGATGGAGTCCCATGTCTGGCTCCCAGCTCAGTGTGGAGTCTGCTTCTCCCTCTCTCTTTGCCCCTCCCCCTGCTCATTCTCTCTCTCCCTCCCTCTCTCTCTCTCTCAAATAAATAAATAAATAAATAAAATCATTAAAAAGAAACCCTGACCTATTAGCAGGCACACCTCATTCCTTCCCACCCCACTCTCATTCTCTTAACAACTACTAATCTATTTCTATCCATATAGATTTGCTTACCCTGGATATTTCATATAAATGGAATCATACATGTGACTTTTATGTCTGACTTCTTTCAACTAGCATAATGATTTCCAGGTTCATCCATGTTTTAACATGTATCAGGATTTCACTCTTTGTTGTAACTAAATAATAGCATACTTATGGATATACCACATTTTGCTTATCTATTCATCAGTTAATGGATGCCTTGAGCTATTATGAATAATGCTGACATGAACATTTGTGTACAAGTTTTTGTGTCAGCATATTTTTTAAAGTTTTTATTTAAATTCCAGTTAGTTAACATACAGTGTAATATTAGTTTCAGGTGTACAAATAGTGATTCAGTACTTCCATACATCATCCTGTGTTCTTCACAAGTGCACTTCTTAGTCTCCATCACCTATTTTACCCGTCCTTTCTAGGTGGGTGAAATTTCACCCATCATCTCCCCTCTGGTAACCATCAGTATATTCTTGAGTGTTAAGAGCCTGTTTCTTGGTTTGCCTCTCTTTTTTTCCCCCTAGGCTTATTTGTTTTGTTTCTTAAAGTCCACATATAAATGAAATCATATAGTATTTGTCTTTCTCTGACAGACTTATTCTGCCTAGCATCATACTCTCTAGCTCCATCTCAAATGGCAAGACTTTATTCTTTTTGATGGCTGAGTTACATATATATATATATATATATATATATATATATACACACACACATATATTTATATACACACATACATACACACACACACCATGTGTTTTTTACCCAATCAACGGTCGATGGACATTTGGGCTGTTTCCATAATTTGGCTATTATAGACAATGCTGCTATGAACATCGGGGTACATGTAGCCCTTCAAATCTGTATTTGGTATCCTTTGGGTAAATACCTAGTGGTGCAATTGCTGGATGGTAGGGCAGTTTTCTTTTCAACTTTTTGAGGAACCTCCATACTGTTATCCAGAGTGGCTATAGTCATTTGCATTAACAGTGCAAGAGGGTTTCCCTTTCTCCGCATCCTTGTCAATTGTATGGGCGTATGTTTTCAGTTCTCTTGTGTTTACCCTTATGAGTGCTGCTGGATCATATAGTAACTCTATGTGTAATTTTTTGAGAAGATACTAAATAGTTTTCCTAAGTGGCTTCACCATTTTATGTCCCCTCCAACAATGTCTGAGGCTTCTAATTTCCCCACATCCTCACCAACACTTGATATTGTCTTTTTTACTGTAGCCATTTTAAGGAGTGTGAAATGGTATCTCACTGTGGGTTTTTTTTTTTTTTAATTTTGTTTATTTATTTGACAGAGAGATCACAAGTAGGCAGAGAGGCAGGCAGAGAGAGAGGGGGAAGAAGACTCCCCACTGAACAGAGAGCCCGATGCGGGGCTCGATCCCAGGACCCTGAGATCATGACCTGAGCCGAAGGCAGAGGCTTTAACCCACTGAGCCACCCAGGCACCCCCTCACTGTGGTTTTGACTTACATTTTGTGTCTTTCAGTATTTTGAAACAATTCAGTGGTGGAAAGGAAATTCATGATGTTTTCATACCTCTAAATTAACTGAAAAAGGAAAGTGACTCTAGAATAACTTCATACCTTACCTACTTATTTATATATCAGTCTGTTAATCAAAAGGATACATATGGCTTATCAAAATATATAATACAACATAAATGTAGAAAAATATAATATATTACTATTCAGTAACAGAACTTACTGTGTTAAGCAAGGAGAAAACAGGTAAGGTAACTTGTAATATGCAACCGGTGTATTATAAGTCTTGTACACTCACCAGAGGTGGGTTAAAATTTTGTCTTTGAGCTTCCTGGTAGCAAAACAATAAAATGACAAACTGCAAAATCCGTAATGCTTATACGACTAAAAACAGTTTAGAATCTTTTACTAACTGTTGTAGAGTCTCTATGGTCTGTGTGATCCCTCCAACCTCCAGAAGGTCCTGAATCTTGATGCCGTCCTCTTCATCGCTGACTATTCCAGATGATAGAAGAGTTACAATTAACCTCTCACTTCCTCCCACCTGCCAAGTCCTTATGTATATACCCTGCTTTCCCTGCCCTCTGTTACCACGGAGCAAATTCAAACACCGGTCTTCCAGACCAAACTCATGTTCTTTTTTCTTGGTAGGTCCTTCATACCCCAGATAGAATTGATTTTCCTCTCTTGTTGCCTTAGCACTTTGTAAGTAAGCATTGTATAGAATTTATTACCGTGATTCATGTATGTGTCACCCTTCCCCAGTGGACAGTGATTGGTTTCACAGGAGGGAAGTGTCTTCATTTTCATACCCTCAGGTGGGGCACAAAGCAGGCACTCAGGAAAGGACGGTTGTGTCAAATCGATTTCATCAGTCGCTCCTGACTTCTCACACTCCCTCGAATACAGGTCAGGTGTTACTATCCCTCTTTATAAGTGACTCCCAGAATGAAAATACGTTTTTCATATTTTAGTCTATTGGTGTGCAGGAGGCCCATCTGTTCTGCAAACCAGGTTTCCCTCAGCTTCCACTTTCTAATCTAAATTTAAGCCTTTACTTGTATCCCTGATGAATATCATTTTGTTTTCCACAGGAAAAGATAACTTCATCTTGTCAGACTAAAATGATAAATTTCAGTTTTAATTCTGTCATCCATTATTTCCACTCTGTCAACCAGTTTGATGTCATCTGTGTAGGGGAGGATAATATGACATATGTATATGCATGCATTTGCCTTTTTAATATAATTATATATTAAGTGCCAAAGGAAAAAAATATCCAGTACAACTAATTATTTATAGGGAAATTTTTGTTGTACTTCTAATTCAGGATTTTAAAATATCACATCTCTCTCTCTCCCTCCACCACGACCAAAGCTTGCGATAGCTGTGGAAAACTACGTTGTCATTGAATATGTGTGTTCTCTGCCTGATACATCTCCCTGACCCCCACAGACACGTAGTGAGCAGTCAGTGTGTCCCCACTATGCACTCCTGTGCCATCCTGTACGTTCATTATCTTAGAGCTTATTACATTTTATGTAATAGTTTGTACAGTTACCTCTTTCTGCTTTATTCAGTATCCCGACAGCTTAACACATTGCCTGGCTAAAATTTTATTCAAGTCAAATCTACTTTAGATCAATTATATAATAGGTATAAATACTATATTCTTTCATGTGGTCAGTAACTAAAAAGAAGGGGTGTGATAATATATAAAGCAAGAGACATTAAATTTCAGGGAAAGTTAAAGCAGTCAGTAGATCAAATTATTTTTCTCTGATAGGACTATTTCAGGTTTACCATAAATTAATCAAATAATGACTTACATTCAGCAAAATTTAAAACCTTTTAAAATAAGGTTTCTAATAATTTGTCAGTGAACAAAATGTTAGTTTGAAATGTAATCATACCAAGGCTTATTTTTATTTGTTGTTCTGAGCCCTCTCCAAAATTCTAGGCTGAAAGGCTGAATCAACAGGGGCATCTTAGGTGCTACTCGAGGGTTCTTATTCCTGAATCATTAAAGGGAGCTTATTAGAAGCCACTCACACCCCAAGGGAGGTCCCACAGTGGGAAGGCTAAGGAGAGTGTTATGGTGAGATCTCAGTAAAATTCGGTTTTTAAAAATTCCACTCTGCAAGATATCCCCATGATATAAATATTCCTAATTAGCACAGAATTTCAGTTGCTTCGTACAAAATGCTGCAGTGCAATTTAAGGCTGCTTAAAATTATCTTAACTTGTCCCATTTGGCAAACGAAGCCCAGGTCTTAGGAAATGTGGAGCTGTAGTGTGCAGGAATGTGGGCAGGCTGTGCAAGCTCCCTCCAGATCTGAGAGAGCCTTTTTTTTTGACCTTACACTGAATCCTTATGTTTGAATATATCATCAGGATGCAACAGCCAGCTATTGGCTAACTGACAAGAGAAACTTCTGGAACACTAAGGCAGAAAAATGTAAGAAGTGGAAAACTACTGAAACTGAAGTTACTCAAATATGGTTTGCTTAACATACATTCACATAAGCAGCCCTAATGAAGAGTAGGTTTTCTGTTAGCAGATGCTGAAGAGACAAAAATCCCATTCCTGTCTGCTTTCTTTCCTTTGGGGGAAAGGTTAGCTATTGGATGCCTTGAAAAAAAAAAATCTCTAAATTCCTAAACCCACCAAATATTTTTAATATCTTGACATCTATATTTATGTTCTGTCAAAAAGTTAATAATATGAAGGACTTATTATAAATCCTGAGCTTTATTTTCTGAGTCAGAACAGCAGTTATTAAGGATTCACATGCACAAGGCACTACATGCTACAACATGGTCCTGTTCTTAAGAAATTTACAATAGAAAAGAGATCATTCCACACAAGGAACATTTTTTCCCCTACTTCCTTCCATGACCATAAAAAATAAAGTATAAGAATTAAGAAAATGAACAAACATTATACTACTTACAAACTGTCAAGAAAATGTAGATGAGGGAGGGAAAAAGTGAGGCAGAAGATAAAGAGAATGGGTACAAAGGATATAAATAGATTAAGAAATGATTGCATACGGCAAATGAGATTATACTGTAACTCAAACATGCCTGCATAGCGCAAGCAGAATTATGTCTTTTTTTTTTTTTTTTTAAGATTTATTTATTTGTTTGAGAAAGAGAGAGAGGCAGAGGGAGAGGGAGCGAGAACATCAAGCAGGCCCTGCACAGAATACAGAGTCCAACGCAGGGCTCAACTGTAGGACTCCAAGATCATGACCCAAGTGGAAAACAAGAGTCAGTTGCCCAACTGACTATACTACCCAGGCACCCCCAGAATTCTGTCTTAATGAAGACCAAGCCACCTCCTGGGATACAACTCACCTAGACTGAGAGCCAAATCCCCCCAGCATGGTGGAAGATTAGTGTCAGGGTCTGGAGAGTAAGATGTACAAGGATACTGCCCTTGGATGGTTCCTCATGGAATTGTGCCTGAAGCCTCCCAAGAAGACAGCCCAAGGATGAACACCAACAGTGTTGTTTTCATCAGAGTCTATAAAGACATGCAGCATGCTTTCCCACTGCATTGATAAAGTACACCAGGAAGGGGGTACCCCGCGGTAATGAAAATCATTATGACTTGGTGTTGCTGAAAGTGTTGGCTCATTGGCAGCTGTGGTAGTTTGGGTGCAAATGCTTCACTAGAGCTATCACGTTATAGCATCATCAGTGCAGGTGGAACTGGCTGGTTTTGACATTAGACGGCAGTGACCCAGTGACTGTGGAGGCAGCAGAGGGATTGCAGGTGTGCCTTCATAAAAGCTCCATGGGATGCTGCAAGTTTCACAAGTTCATCTCAGAAAGAGGAAAATGTTGGGCATCATTTAAGAACTGTGAGGATCGGGGTGCCTGGGTGGCTCAGTGGGTTAAAGCCTCTGCCTTCGGCTCAGGTCATGATCCCAGGGTCCTGGGATTGAGCCCCGCATTGGGCTCTCTGCTCAGCGGGGAGCCTGCTTCCTCCTATCTCTCCACCTACTGTGATCTCTGTCTGTCAAATAAATAAATAACATCTTAAAAAAAAAAAAGAACTGTGAGGATCACGTTCTGAACACACGTGATATGCTTTTCAGAGCTCTTGTAATTAGTGGGTGAAAGTGTATTTTAGAAATGCACTAAAAGAGGGGTGCCTGGGTGGCTCAGTAGGTTGAATGTCTGACTCTTGATTTCGGCTCAGGTCATGATCTCAAGGTTGTGAGATCGAGCCCCACCTTGAGCTCCATACTCAGCGTGTGCCTGCTTAGGATTCTCTCTCTCCCTCTGCCGCTCCCCCACACTCACGTGTGCATGCACTCTCTCTCTCTCTCAAAAAAACAAAACAAAACAAAACATAAAACTAAAGAGGTAACCATAGTGAAGTCTAGGGTACAGGTTATGAATAAGGTGACATGCCATTTGTCATCCAAACAGGAATGACTTTGGGAAGGAAGGATGTGCTACTAATAAGACAGCAAATGTAAAATAAGACAGAAAGTATAGTCACACAATGAGGAACTGTCCTTTCCCACTCTGTTAGTTTTGTAATGTTTGCAGTTTCATCCTAAGCATATATTTTTTAAATCAGAAAAAATATATAAAATTATGTAACATATATCTAGATGAAAAAAGGAGAAGAAGGTCTCACAAGGGCGACAGGGCAAAAATGGAAGCATGATGTTCGCATTGTTGTGGTGACCTTCGTACCACCCCCAGCCCTGCATCGTAGTCTAGAAAATTGTCTGCAAATTATTGGTCATTAACTGGCAACCCCAAAGCGGCCAACATGCTAATGGTAGAAAATTTCTTTATAAATAGTGTACCCTTGAGATCAAGATCCTAATTTACTTTGTTCCATATTCATAAAAGAGAAGTTGATTTCTTTTTAAAAACTAAGTTAAGGTTTTTGTCTTTAGTGAATTCTAACATGTAGCTAGAAGTTTCCAGTGCAAAACTTACTTTTTTGTTTTAAGCTCTAAGTGACTTTATAACTTCTAAGAAGTTTCCATGTTGGAAATTGAACTCTCCTGTGTCCATGGGGCTGGTTCAGATAGAACTATGTGGTCAGTCTTCTGCCATTGTCCAGGCCCACTTCCTTGAACAGCTCCCTTTATGAGACAGATGAGATTTAAAAACTTGGCTCCTTAGAGCCCATGGTGATGCAAATAAAGCTGGAGTTGATGCCATATATGAGAGAAGGTGGGCCACCAGTCCACGGACTCTAAGTCCGATCACTCTACCAAAGTTGATAAGCAACTATCACCTGCAAAAGGGAAGACCTGGCAGGGGAGGTAGCTAACTGTCTTGTCTGATTTTTAGATCTCTGCCAAAAGTCTTCCTAAAAGTTGTTGTTATTAACCTTCCCAGTATTGGAAGATCTGAGGGCTGCATTTTTGTGTTCCGTTCACAGGGCTATCCCTAGGGCCTGTGACAGTGACTGGCATACAGTAGAAGCTATATCCCATATAAAAATAGTTTAATAAAAGAATATTTCTTCATCTTTAAAATGGGGATATTAGTTGGACCCATATCCAGGATTGATATTCAGTTGGATATTCCATTCTGATGTATAATTTCAGTGTCACAGGGGGGTGAGGATTGCACGAGTTCAAACATTTACTGTAGAACGTGACACATAGCAAGTGGTCAATAAATTTTAGCTGCTGCTAGTTGGAAGGCAGGGAGGCTGACATCCAGGGAGCCTGGGGAACAATGAAGGAGCCCAGTAGTGGGCACCCCTGAGTCAGAGAAGATAACACAGCGGTTCATGCTGAGTCCCACCTAATCGTGGGGAAGAACAGTTGCCAAGAGTGCTATTGTCCTTGATTTCTGGGCCCAGGCTTGACCTTGACTGCCAGGATAGGGGATTATGGGAGGCAGAGTGTATTCTGAGGGCACTGATGACATTAGAGGCGAAAGGGCAATGGTGGGGGAACTGAATTCAAATGCATCCCCCACCCCCACCTGCAGGGAGCTGGTTTACAACCTAACCATTAGTTTGCTATCCTTGACTTAATACATTGTATAGTGGGGTCTCTGTTCTCTATTAAAATGCAAATGTCCTCAGGGCAGGAGGTCATACTTTAAATGGCGTTTATGTCATCTGCTTAGGGATACTGTTCTCCCAGGGACGAAAGGTAGAATTCTGAGAGGATGGGCCACAGAGCAGTTATGTTTGATAATGGGGCACCGAGATCACCTGAGCATGGGACAATGCCCAGGAGAGTGGTAGCCCCATATTGCCAGGGAGGACCACTGTAAGTGGGGAGCTATGGAGGGTTAAGGTGGAGGGAGCAGGGTGCGAATAGGACATGGAGGAGGGCCCTCCTACCAAGATAATCTGTTGTTTACCCGGAAATAAATCTTGCAAGGATGAGAAACCCAGCATTATTTTCAGAAGGTTTTCAACTTAATTGCTGATTGTTTTTTTCCCTAATAGACTTTATCAGTTTAGGATACAGTGCATGGTACTCTCTGGTTAGGCTACATGTATGTAAGAATGAAGACAGTTGTAGAAGGTGAAGGTGGGTTGGAATTTATGCTATCTGTGTATTTGGTAATAATTCTTACACTTCACATTTGTATAACGCAATATGTATATATATAACCTCTATAATCTAGTTAGTCACAACAGTTCTGTGAGGTATGTAGGGCATGTATTATTAACTCTATCTAATACACGAAGAAACTAAGGCACAAAGAATTAAGATGCAAGAATAGTGGTAGAAGCCTCTGGGGTTGGGGATTCAAACCATGGTTTTCTGACTTCAGATTCAGGGATTTTTTTTTTTTTTAAATCATCACTTGGCTGCCTCTCAACCACAAATTAATTGGTGGCATCTGTCAAGCTGAAAAACAAAATCATTTTCAGTATTTTTCTTTTTGCCTTTAGATAGAAGAACCTTTGGGCCCTACCAGCTTGCTTTCTATTAAATATACTAATTGAAGAATGAACTAGTTCTGTTCTCTAAAGCAGCAGTTCTAGAGGGTACACACGATTCATCCAGGAATGGGAAGAAAATATTGGGACTTTAAGTTTCGTATTTTTGGATGTATTTAATTGAACATACCACTACAATATGCCTTAATAAATATATACATGAACATACACACACCTATAGAGAAATAAATGTGTGTAATTTATAAGTAAGTATATTTACAAATATTGAGATGCATTTTCTTTTTCTTTTTTTTTTTTTAAACACTGAATTGCAGGCTCACAAAAGCTTGGAAATCATTGTTCTTAACTGGTAACCACTTTCTGTAAAATGTCTGCACTGTTTTTAGCTAAGCACACTTCTTTTGTTTCACCTTAAGCTTAGTGCAACAGAGTATGGCAACCCAGCTGCTGTACCCAGAATAACAGAGGCTTTGAGTGAGAAGGGTCTAGAGGGATCAATTCACCTAACCCCTGCATTTGACAGAGGAAGAAACTGAGGCTTACAGGGGTTAAGGGATTTGCCCAAGCTGACAAGTTAAGGTTGAGCCCAACAATATGGGAACGGATGGAAAATCCAGTTAATGCTCAGCTAGCCATGGTAATGTGTCATGGGGCTGGCTTGCAGAAATTAAATCCGTTAATAATCCCCAAACCTTATTTTAGCCAGAAGTTTTAAATGCCTCACCTATCAAACTTTTTGCTAAAGATGATAATGTAATGGTTTTGTTTCTTTGGGCCCCCAAGAATGTCTGCATTAAGCAAAAATGTCACTCATATACTGCTCACTAGGTATCTGGTTACATGCAAATACAAATAGTGATTTAATTATACCCAGTAAGTGGTAAAAAGACTTGTATTGACACAAATATACTCCTCATTCCTGACGTTGTAAGAAAAAACCAAATTACAGTATTCCTCATTAGGTAAGTAATTACTCAAAATCCACTGAATTTTGAAATACCATAAGGCTGCTTCTGACAGGACCACCGTCTCATTGGAATTTAAGACCAGAACAATGTGGACTGTTGTCATAGGCTAAAATTCCAGTGTGTATTAAATTCTGTTCTGAATTCACAATATTCTCCTGTTGATCTAGCCATATATTTAATCACCAGTGTATACTGGTTTTATTTACTGAAATATGGCAGATAAGATTAGTCTTCATTACTTTTTTAATTTTGTAGAAATATCCAGATCATTATTGAATGACTTCCTCCCGCCCGTGAAGTTTAAAATAATTTTGCCCTTTCAAAAGCAAAACAAAATACCTCTAAATTACCATCACCAACCAGCT
This sequence comes from Martes martes, assembly GCF_963455335.1. NCBI lineage: Eukaryota > Metazoa > Chordata > Mammalia > Carnivora > Mustelidae > Martes > Martes martes. Next base: position 37,164,583 of record NC_137899.1, read on the forward strand.
AGTATCTTTGTTAGGAAGCTTATGAAATTTATAGTTTAGTTTAAGGAGAATTGACTTCCTTATACTGTTGTCTCATTTTCCCCCAAATTTCTTATTTATTTATTTATTTACTTACTTACTTGACAGAGAGAAAGATCACAAGTAGGCAGAGAGGCAGGCAGAGAGAGAGGGGGAAGCAGGCTCCCCACTGATCAGAGAGCCTGATGCGGGGCTCATTCCCAGGACCCTGAGACCATGACCTGAGCCGGAGGCAGAGGCTTAACCCACTGAGCCACCCAGGTGCCCCCGTTTCCCCCCAAATTTCAATTAGGGTATCTCTTTTTATTTATTCAATCATTTTATGTCCCCTTAGCAAATGGCATTTTCCCCCCATTCTATTGTATTTTCTAACTGATTGTGCATCATATGTAATTACTGCGAACATTTTTTACTTTTTAAAAACTTTGTAATCTGTCACTTTACTGAATTTTCTTATTATAGTAGTTTTTAAGTTGATTCTCTTGGGTTTTGCACATTGATGTCCATCTCTTATATGAATAATAACTATTTTACCTCCTTTTTTCAGATTTTTATGCATTTTGTTCTCTTATATAACTTTGTCAACTATGACTAGAGCAATTATATAACTATGCTTCAATTATTGAGCGCTAAGAAGTTTTTCCCATTACAGTAAAACTGCAATGAACATCTGCACAGAATTTGAGTAGTTTAGGTAATTTCCTTAGGATAGATTTCCACAAGTATGATTTGTTGGTCAAAAGTCATAATAATTTTAAAGAATTTTAATACATATTACCATATTTTTTCCCCAAAAGGCTCTGTCAGTGATTACACACACCTCGCTCCACTGGCAGCTCCTGGCACAGATGCCTGCTTCCCATACCTTCCTTTGTGGGCCTTCCCTTTTTTGCCCACTTAGGGGGGTACCAGGGAAATCCAAATCAAACCTCCCCAAATCAAATAAAGATCAGACCTAAGAAAATAAAAATTGCAACTCAAGCAACCCAATAATCAACATGGAGATGACATTTCAATGATTTGGAGATGATTTGCTTACTCAGCCTGCAAATCCTCCTCCAGTCCCCATTTCCCTCATTCTTCCTATTCTGAACACCACTAAGAGCAGTAGTTTCCACCACCTTAATTTCTCTCCTCCCCATTCTTTATTCTCTATTCACACTGCTACTGGTCTAGGTCAGTGGCTCCTCAACTCTCATGGGGACCACTGTAATCCCATCTAAATGAGCTGACCACTCCCATGGAATCCTTGATCCGCTTCTACTCAAAGCCCTTCAATGGCAGGAAAACTCCCGAAGATGGTCACCATCTACCTGTTCAGTTTCTCCTTTTAACCTCTCACTTACATACCACCTTCCAGCCATACCAGAGTATTTGCAGTTCCCTGACAACTTGCAGTTCCAAGTGTCCGTATTTGCATGTGCCATTCCGTGCCATTCCACCTGCAGGAATGCCCTCCAGAGCCCCGTATACCCCCCAACCCCATTCATCCAGAAAAATCCTTTTTATCCTTCAAGATCCAACTCAAAGGGCTCCTGTCTGGTAAAACCTTTTCCATTCCACTTCTCACCACCTCCCCCCCGCCCCCCGCCCTAGAACTATTACAGGAAGACCTGCCCATTGATGGACTATGGCGGTATTTCTTGAGGTTACTGTTGTGCCCAGTTACTGGAGTTCTTATATAAGTGAAACAAGGTTGATACAAATTGGTAGAGACTGGCTTTCCCCCCTTTTTGGTGAATTATATTTGTTTAATGTGACTTCAAGTTTATTCAGTACAAATCTATTATTTCCACCAGCAGTATAAACACAAGAATCAACGCAACAAGCCAGGGGAAGGATGCTTACAAGATAAGAGCCACTCTATGCCTCCCTGCTTCCTTGTGCCTCAGGCACTTGCCTTGCTGACTGTTAACGATCACCTTAGGCCCTGAAGCACAGTGATGAGAGACCCCCAGTGACTTGCAACTTCAGACAAACCTTTTGGTTTCCCCCCTCTTTTTTTTTTTTTGGTAGGGGAGAAATCCAGAAATCCTGTGAGCTAGTCTGATAGAAGGTTAAAGTCTTAGAGCTGGAAGTGGGGTGTGGGGGGTTAGCATGTCATTCAGTTCAGTTCTTTGCTTATAGAAAGACAAGAGAAACAAACCAGTGCCTCCTGTTTCTAAAGGTCTATGGGAATGAAAAACACTTTGTTCATCCAAGGCATCCTCTGTCAGCCCTCATCAGCAAGGAATCTCTGGTTCTCACTTCCTACCCTGCCTGCCCTGCATCACCTTATCTGTCTCTCCTAACTCTATTTCCCTCCTCTAGGGTGACTCACGCTGTCTCTGGTTCACTAAGATTGCTAGGCACCAACTGTCTTCCCTGAATACTGTGAGTCACATGCTTCTAACTTCTACCAGGAAAGCCTCCCTCTGATTCATGTTCTGAAAAGTTGGGCTCGGGGGGAGGTGAGAAGCAGGGAGAACCTCATGGTTAAGCACATATGGCACCCACAATTCAACAAGGAAAAACAGAAGAAGTGCCCCCATCACACACCTAGGGAACAAATTTTGCTCTACAGCACAGCTGCCCTTCTGCAAACTCTTCTAAAGCAGGCCAATTTATTCCAAATTCCACCACAATTGTCTGTGAATGTCTGGTGAGATGTTCAAAGCAAGTTAACCATCTACAAGTTATGGGAGGGCCTCTTTTTTGTGGATTCATTGAGAAACATGGACAAAACTGCTAACATATGTTTCTGTTGCTAGGCCTTAGTCTTATCACAGTTTGAAACTGTAGAAAATCAATTACGTGCTTTGAATTACTCCCTTCCCTGGCACAAAAGCATTTCTTCATTCTTTCGGGATAGTGAACACTTTGCAACAACTACCACTAAAAGCCTGTTAGGATTCTCTGCTAAATTAATGTAGTACAAATAAACCCAACAGAAGGCCGGTAGAATGCTAAACATTCTGCTCTCTCCTCTGTTGTGGCTTCCTTGCAGCTTGGGACCTTTCTGCCTTGCTGATGCAACATCTGGACAGCATTCAGGGTTGTTTCTCAAGGACACAAGCGTGCACCTCCGGTGAATTTCAACTTTCAACATCTCTCTGGCTCTAATCTATATTTAATGTTTCATGACTGGTAGTCAAAGGAGCTTCAGCTAAATATCAGGTTGGAATGAAAATGATCCTTGGGAGAACATTTGCTTCCAGTGTGCGCCAGCAAAGTGTCTGTGACAGAGGCTCTCCCCAGAGATTTGTTGCCCATTCTCTTGCAGTAATAATAATTACGCCTTATGATTGCTGTGCCCACATAATCAAAGATCGCTTCATCAAATGTGATCCCGAGGGGAAGCTGCCTCTGCTCCTAACTGGATGTCAGTCACGGAGAGCAGTACCCCTAGGGATCCCCAATCTTTCTTGTGCCCTTTTCAGTACTGTGTTGTTAGCATTGTGTTTCTTCATATTCTTCTCAATGCAAATGATGTGTAAATCATGCCCTCCAGAAGGCGCATGTGGTGAGGGGGAGAGGGTGGGGAGGGAGGTGGGGCTGGTGTATTCTTCTCCCCCGGCTCCCCTCCCCAACCTACCACAGGGATTTCTCGCATGGAACATAATTACATCTGTGCCATATGGGCTCATTTATATTCTATTACAGGTTAAGCTAATACGACTCAGAAATATGCTAAAAATACCTCAAAGTATTCTAGAGCTGTCAAAACACTTGTCATTTCTTCCTCACCTGTTTCATTGCTAGTGTTTTTGTTTTTGTTGGGAGATTCAGAGAGCTAAGAAACCATGCCGGCATGCTGGTGTCCAGTCTATAAATATAGTTTAATTTCCTGTATTATTGCAATCTTTGGGCTTGCAAAGAAAAGATCTTTCTTTATAGGCTGGAATGGCCCCAAGACATGGGCATGGAAGCTCCTATACTTGTAGATTTTAATTTCCCAGGAGGTGGAAAATACAGATTTCAGATGTGTGGTTTTGTCAGCTTTGGAATATTTCTTGTCTTTGTTTGATGTAATTATTCATTGTGATAGAGAAACACCTGCAGCGGGCTGACACACCAGAGAAACGTGCTGCTTGCGTTATAGGAGTTGGTTTGGATGTCAGGCAAATCTTGTTGAGATCTTACATGTGGCATGATAATGAGACGTACAATCTGTAATGAGTAATGAGTCCAGTAATGATTTACAGGGGCATGTTGGGTTGTTCGTATGCAATGGGTAAAGTCCACCAACCCGTTAATTTCTACCACCAGTTTGGAAAATTGGTAGGTCATGCTTGTGTAGACTCTTAACCTCATGGTTTGATTATATAATTAATTTTTTTCACCACTATTATCTTCACATGTTAGTGGAATTTTTAAAAATTAATCTTGGGAACAGAAGAGCAAGCACAAATACTGTACTTTCCCATGCTTGACAAGTAACATTTCCAAAGCGTATAGGGTGCTAATCACAGTATCAGCCATCAGTTGAATACACAGACTACTTAACTGAGAACTGAACGCCCACAAAAATTTGCTAATAACTGTTCTATACTATCTGATCGAAAGAATAACTGTTTTATACTATCTGGTTCCAATCTCAAGTCTGCTACTCACTAGCTTGTTATCTTGGCAAATCCTGTAATTTTTCTAGTTGCCCTATTTATAAAACGAGCATATGGTAGCTTTCCCCATGGGATTGTTGGAGGTATTAAATGAGACAATATATGTAAAATACTAGGCACAGTATCTGGCACTCTGGTGTGTAATAATCACTTAGTAAATATTTGTTTTTATTATTGCTGTTGGTTTCTAGTTTTATTATAAACTGCTTCTTTATAATTATATGGCTTTTTTAGTTAAAAATTAAGTTTTTGCCCAAATCACATTAGTTACACAGACTTCCATTTCTCTTAGTTCATACACGCCAGAGGTTCTTGGCATTTTGGATTTACAACCAAGTTCTTACGCCATTTAGAATCATTAGAAATTTTGTGAACTGGCATGGGAAGAAACAGAAAAACTCAATGTTAACGCACTGAAGACAAGATTTCTACTTGACATACAATTTTAAAATATTTGTACATTAGGATTGCTCAGAATACAAAGTGTCTGAATTCATGCAATTGAAATGTTACATTTAAGTCAGAAGGAATTGTAGTTTATGGTGGGCAAATGGTTGATCCAGTAACTATAACTATAACCAAGCTTTTAGTTCTAACTTCTTTCAATTCTTTTTAAAAAAATTATTTTATTCAAATTCAAATAGCCAACATATAGTACATACTTAGTTTCCGATGGCTTCTTTCAATTCTGAATGTAGAGCTATATGAACACTTTGAAGGGGTGTATGTATAGGGGTGTGTGTGTGTGTGTGTGTGTGTGTGTGTGAAGGGGAGAATCTATGTTGTAGATACCTGTACACAAGAGAACTTAATTTTAGGGTTTCATTTAAGTGTTCCTATGCAGCCTCATGACCTTGGGTAAGTTATGTGCCTTCCTAGTCTACAAAATTGGGCTCTAAATTCTCAGGTCTCCCTTCCTTTTATGCTGTTTATACAGCTCATGAAATGAAAAAAAAAAAAAAGTGGAATTAATATGAGGAGGGCTGTGAGTTGCCTAGATATCTCAAACTTCGGTTTTTTAATGGAAGGTCTCATATAAATGATCCAGAAATAGGATTTTTCTCTTTCCCTTGTCTTGATTTGTGGTTAGGGATAGAAGCAATGGCAAAGTGATGTGTGCACAATCTTTTACAGGTGACATCCCCATCTCCTTCCCTGGCCAGGATGTAGGTACTAGGTTTTTGGACAAGGATGTCGAAGATTTAAAGGGTTCAGTAGCAGTGTGATTCTAGACCTTCATGATTTATGAAATTTCATGATTAGAACTGATATTTTTCAGTTTTTAGAAAGTGCCTTTTTCCCCCCTCAAAATTACCCCCTGAGACTTTTCTGCAGAAAAGATAAGGCACACAATTTTTTAAATTAATTTATTTATTATTTGAGAAGAGGAGCAGAGGGTGAGAGGGACTTAAGGACACTCCACACTGAGTGCAGAGCCTGAGGTATGGCTCCATTTCAGGACCCTGAGATCATGACCCCAGCCAGAAACCAAGAGTCAAACACTTAGCAGACTGCACCACCCAGTTGCCCCAGGCACACAAACTTTTAATGGTAAAGTTCAATCATCTTTTCTTTTTAGTTTTTTTTTTTGTCAACTGTATTGTCAATTGCTTTTAAGTAAAAATAAAAGTTTTACTCTTTAACCTTACATATTAAAAATACAATAAATCTTTAAAATGGTAAACAGGATTTGTTTCTGAAGCTGAGTCAGTATGAGATTAATGTTTTCCAAGATGTCATTTGGTTCGACCCTAAATCTTTTCTTATAATATCTTCCCTAACCTATTCCTCTATTGTCCACATGAGACCACAGAGGGTGTTAGAGATAAGGATTGGTAGAAATCTCTTTTACTGAGAGTCAAAAAGAAGTCTTTTTCTTTTCCCGTGTAGTTTTTCTTAATAGGTCAGGAAATATTCTTTGGGAAAAGCTGGAAGTAAAAGTACAGTAATATTAAGACAACCATTAAGCTCACAAACAGATATTCATTTGTTCCTGTGGGGAGGGGTGTGTGTGTGTGTGTGTGTGTGTGTGTGTGCGCGCGCGCGCGCGCGTTTGCTTTTACTTTAAGCCAGAATTCATTATAAACTTAAAATTAACTGCATTTTCTCTAAAAATGTCCAGCCAGAATGTGTCTTAATAAGGGAGGAAGACCCCTCACTCCAATTAAAAGCTTTGTTGTCCCAACTTAAGCTTGAAAGGCAGAAGAAGTAACCTAAATTGTAACCATTCTGGCTCTTCATGCCAAATCCAGATGCTTAAAGCTTTCAAAACATAGGTACTGTGTTCCCATGTCTCCTGTAAAATACATTTGTCCTATCTAGAAGGAAAGATCTTTCAAATTTGAACATCCATTTATAGAACTTTTGGAAAGAAAAGCAAATTCCCAGAGTCCCAATTGAGTGAAAAAAAAAATCGATCATAAAAAAAATTCCTCTGAAGATGAAAAAAACTCAAAACTTTACTCACAAAATCGTGTCATATTCCACATAACCTATGTAAACTATCACCTAGAATACAGTGAGAAATCTGAGAGCCACGGCTAATTTTTCTTTTAAATTTTAGAAAATGCTCATTGGAAATTTAATATATTAGAATTATAATGTTTATTCCAAATTGTTGCTTTTTGTTAACACACTTCTTTCTTGTATTTTGTAGGAAATTTAGAAAAATCACAAGAGATATAAGGAAGAGAATAAATTTCACAGAGATAACCCCCTTGACATGTTGTTTTATCTCTTTCTAGTCTTTTCTCTATGCATAAAGGTATATTTTAAAGTAATGAGACTATGCTACGTATAAGATTATGTATCTTGGATTTGCCCCCTTAGCTTTCTTTCATCATTTCTTCATATCTTTAAATATTTTTCTGAAATTCTATTTTTAACAACTGCATAATATTTCATTGCATAGTTAGTTGTTCCATAATTTTGTTTACCTTAATTTTCCATTGGAGATATTACCTTCTTAGTGAATTCAGTATTCAGTGAATGATCCTTCTAATGTTGTGGGTTCTCAAACCCCTGACCTCTTTTTCCCTAGCAGTGTTGTCCTTCCCTTCAGTAGCCACCCATTCCCATGGGCAGCCCTTGATAGACCATGTCACTCTCACTCTCTCCATGTCATGTATCCCACCCTAACCAATATCTCCTGACTTTCTGGATGACCCTCTCTAGTAGTCTGACTATAATTCTTTGACTCCACTGGGACCTCTAATTCTACCACCTTTTCACTACCTCTTGCTCCCTTCCTGTCCTGGCTCCCCATCACCTGGCTGAATTTCACCCACAACAATCATTCAGTTGTGAACATACCTTTAATTTCATTCTCCATTCCCCCTTTGTCATGTTCGTTTGGAGAAACCACAATACTGCTTAAATCCAACTCTTTGCCTACTCTGTATGTACACCTGGGTAACTTACGGCTGGAGAACACACAACCAACCAAGCTGATGGCTCTCACTTTAAATTCATAAGCACAAACCCAATAAACTCTTAGTGCTCATAGTAACCATTCTATACCTCTCTAGTCCATCTGTTCCCCTATTCGTTGACTATTTGCTACCTTCTTTTCTCCCCTCAAACCTCCAATACCCTCCCCCTCCAATCTTTATCATCTTGGCTGATGATGTTGCATCCTGCTTTCCTGAGAGAGAAGAGAACTTCCACTGATCCTTACAATCACCTCTCCACACTCACATTTGTTCCCCCCCGCCCATATGCCACTGCCCCACCTGCTCTCAAAGATGCATATCCATGCCCCTAACTAAAGCCAGTCCTTCCATTTATGCACCCAGTCCCATCCCTTCTCACCCCCTTGTTTTAGCAGTTAGTCTTTCTGTCTCTTACATCATCAAAATGTTCATTCTCTACTGGATCATTTCCTGTAGCACACAAACATGCTGTTATTCTCCCATCTTTCCCTATAAGCCACCACCCATTTCTTTGGGTTCTTTACAGCATAATTTGTTGAAAAGGATGCCTATACTTGACATATCTTTTTTTTTTTAATGAAGATATTTATTTATTTATTTACTTACTTACTTACTTGAGATAGAGAGAACAGGGGGAGGAGTGGAAGAGGAGGGAGATGGAGGGGTAAAGAATCCCAAGGGGACTCCACACTGAGTGTAAAGTCCAATGCAGGGCTTGATGTCAGGACCCTGAGATCATGACCTGAGCCAAAACCAAGAGTCGAATGCTTAACCAACTGAGCAACCCAGGTGCCCCTCTGCTTGACATTTCTGATTCTTTTTCTTTCATTCTCTCCTGAATCCTCTCCAATCCTGTTTATAACCTCTTTCCACTACCTCACTGAAACTGCTCCTGTCAAGATCATGAATGACTTTCCTAGTGGTAAATCCAATGATCAGTTCTCACTTCTCATATATTTGACCTTTCTTCATTAGGCTTCTGGGATATCACACCCTCTGGGATTTTCTCCTGCCTTACTAACTGCTTCTTCTCAGTCTCATTGGTTTTTCCTCTCCTACCCCGTCCCTTAAAGTTGCAGGTCCCCAGTGTCTTGGGCCTTAGTCCTCCTCTCTTTTCTGCCTATTCTTATTTCCGTGGTGATTGCAACTAAACTTATGACTCTAAATACCACTTAAATGCCTAAGACTCGAGTTTATCTCTTCATCCCAGACCTCTCTTTTGATCTCCAGGCTCACATGTAGTGACCTATTGTATCTTCTTTTGGTCTCTAATTGAATATGTCAAAAACCAAATGCCTGATATGGCCCCTATACTAGCACTTCCTACATCTGTCCCCATCTCAGTTGATGGCAACACAGTCTTCCTGGGGCCAAGGCCACAACTTTGGCATCAACCTTGACCTTTATCTTTTCTCACACTATCTATACAGATCATCAGAAAATTTCTTGTTCTATCTTCATTGTATACCCAGAACTTGACCATTTCCCAGTACCACCTCTGTTACCACCTTGGTCTGAACCAGTATTACCAGTTTCTTAACCTATTTTGCTGTTTCTATCCTTGCCCCTCCCACCACCTGTTCTCAGCATGGCAGCCAGAGTGAGCCTTTTAAATCTAAATATGATCAGGTTATGTCTCTGAATCTTCTAAAGACTCTCCAGTTCACTCAGAGTAAAAACCAAAGTCGGGGCACCTGGGTGGCTCAGTGGGTTAAGCATCTGCTTTTGGCTCAGGTCATGATCTCAGGACTCTGGGATCAAACCCCATATGGGGCTTTATGCTCAGTGGGGAGCCTGCTTCTCCCTTTCCCTCTGCTTGCCACCACTCCCCCTGCTTGTGCTCTCTCTCTCTCTGTGTCAAATAAATAAATAAATAAACAAACAAATAAATAAATAAATATATTAAATAAAAATAAAAATGAAAGAGTGAAAGCCAAAGTCTTTGCAATGGTCTACGAGGCCCTGTGTGCCCTGACCTCAGTTCCCTATCTGAGTCTTCTCCTTCTCCTCTCCCCTGAATTCACTACACTTTGGCCACATTAGTCTCCTTGCTATTCCTCAAATATCCAAGCAAATTCCCATCTCAGGGCCTTTGTGCTGGTTGTTATGTCAGCCTGAAAAGCTCTTCTACTCCTTATGTGAATGTCACCTTCTCAGTAAAGCCTGCCTTGGTCGCCCTATTTCAAAATGCACCCCCAACATCTCCTGTTCTCCTGATCTTCCATATCATGTTTTCTCATTTTTCCTTTCCCCCATCATTTGGGAAAGCTTCCCGTATCAAGTGGGAAGCTTCTTTTTTATCTTGAGATTTTTTTTCTTTTTTATTAACATATAATGTATTATTAGCCCCAGGCGTACAGGTATGTGAATCGTTAGGCTTACACACTTCACAGCACTCACCATAGCACATACCCTCCCCAATGTCCATAACCCAACCACCCTCTCCCTGCCCCACTTCCCCCGGAAACCCTCATTATCTTAAGATTTTATTTTATTATTTTTTTTCATTTATTTGAGAGAGAGAGAGAGAGAGAGGGAGTGTGCACGGGCAGGGGAATGAGCAGAGGGAGAGGGAGAGAGACAATATCAAGCAAACTCCAAACTGAGTGCAGGCCTGACTCAGAGCTCCATCTCACGACACTGAGATCATGACCTGACCTGAAATCAAGAGTCAGATACATAAGCCACTAAGCCACCCAGGTGCCCCTCACATGGGAAGCTTCTAACAAGCTATGCAATTAACTTATTTTATTATGTTTGTGATTATTATCAGCATTCTTGTCTGAAGTATAAGCTCTCACAGTGTCAACGTCTTCATTTTGTTCACTCAGATATAGTAAGTGCCAACAAAAATGTCTGGCACATAGTAGGTGTTCCATAAATATCTGTTGAAAACCTTTAATATCTAAGCCTATTCATATAGAAAAGGCAAACATTTTAAAGACATGTTAATCTCCTTACTTACAAGTCACTACTTGTTTTGCAGAACCTGTTATTTGAACTCAAGTGTAATTTCTAACTTTGATTTATAATGCCTTAGTTGAAGCTTCACTTTTTCCATCCTTTGGAGAAGTTGACTTTCAAAACTGTTTTGATGATAGATAAAATGAGAAAGAATAGCAAGGTACTGAAAGTAAAGTGAAGAATTATGACAACCATCTGGATATTTCAGCAACATGAACTGCAGTGGTGATCCCCTGTCATTCCGAGGAATATATGGCTCCCAGCAGAAACACTTTAATTTGTCAATTGGAGCATGGAGAATGGTGCGTTGGAATGAGCATCGTGGGGGGCTGACTGTGAAAAGGAAGTGGAAAATAAAATGGAAGGAAAATAGATGTGCTAGAAAACGTACCCAATGCTTGTAAATGACCATGCCTTATACTTACCCGTTGGAAATGCCAGTGTCTTTTCTAACCGAGAAGATTGTGACGTGAGCTTACTGCGCAACATTGAAAAGATGACATTTCTCTTTTTCTCAGATCTGGAATATTGTGTTTTTAACTTAATGGAGAACCGAGCGGTAAGAAGTTTGCTTAAACTTCTCCCCCACCCCACGTTCTAGAGCCTGAGCTCATGCTACTACTAATCTGCTGGGAAAAACAGATTGAAAAGGATCTAAAGAGACCCTTTTCAAGCATGAAGGCATTCGAATCTAGCCAAAGACACAGGCGTTACAGCCATTAAACAATCACCTGCATTAGTCAAGGAGCACTCAGAAACAGGGCTCGACCCACCAGGGGAGGATTTTGCTAAGGAAACCTGGTTCTCACAGAAGAGAGAAGCAAAACTGCCTCATAGGAAACCAGTTGTTTGTGTGCACATGGCTCCAGCTGCCTAAAATCATTTTATCCTCATCTGCTTTAATTAGAGTTCCCTATTAGTTTTTTCCTTTCCAGTGTTTCCTTTCCAGTGTTTTTGCTTTCTAGTGTTGACAAGGATCACTTTATCTTGGGTGAGTGAGGGTTGGATGGGGTAGGAGTGGGGGATGGGCAAATGGAACCTTAACCACTCTCATTCGTTACTATTGCTATGGTTTACTTGTTGGGGGGAAATAAAGGAAAGTAAAATAAGTGATTTGCCAAGGCAAATCAGGTTGCTCAGGCCTCAGAAGGGCAGTAGGTAACCAGGAGGCACAGAGCACAAGGTTTTCAGAACAGAGAAAAATGATTGGTGGGGAAGCAGAGGTAAACAATGCTAGGCTGTGTGTATATTGGGGGAACACTGCAATTTTCAATAGCATGCTCAGACAATGCTTTATGGAGAGTAAACCTTTGAGTCAAGATCTAAAGGGAGTGAGGTCTTAAGTCATGGGAAGGGAAGGCATTCCAAGCAGAGACAACAGCAAAGAACTTGAAATGGAAACATGCTTAATGGGTTTGCAGATCCTCATGGACATTGTGTGGCTGGAAATGAGTGGCCCTGTTTTATTTCTCCCTGATACTCATCACCACCTGACATGTGATGTATTTTCATATTGATTTGTGTAGTCTTACTATTCTAACCCCAGCATCTAGAATAGTGCCTGGCATGTATTAGGCACTGTGCTTTGCTACCCAGATTTCCCTTGAGGAACAAAGATTGCTGGGCATACTGCCAAAAGATAGTTCCTACCCGTCAGCCTCTGTAAAGAGATGTCCTACAACCAAGAACATCACTCAAAGTCATCCTCCTTCCTGTTGGCAAAGACTGATCAATGCAAAGGTATAAAGTCCTGGATGCCATGCCCCAATGTGGGACAATTCTGAAGGGCCACCCAAGTTCTAGAACTTTCCATGGCTTTGCCTGAAGCATTCCTTGAGACTGTATCAGAGCTCTACTTTTCTTTTTGCCCACTGCTATTTTCTTCCTCTCCTTTTCACCAATGTTGATTTCAGGCGCACTCCGTGTTTGACATACTGCATGATAAGCTCTGTCTCATAGTCTGCTTACTAGGGAATCCTACCCAAGAGGGTGTCAGGGTGGTACTGAGAAAACAGATGCTTGAATTTTGGAAGAGAAACACCTGCCAGCTGACAGGCACTGAGGACCCAACACTGATGGAATGTGGTATGTCCTTCACATTAGGTAGCAGTGCAATTGTTAAACCTTTTTATTGATGGTAAACCAGGATGATATACTACCGAAAAGAAATGTGAGAGTGATACATTATATAGGCATCTGAGACATATGGGAGCAATTATATCTATAAGGACTTTGGAATTGAGTGGTGGCTCTTGCTGAGCTCAATTAATACTCTGGGAAAAGATTTTGTAAAATCTAAATGGTAAGGTTGATTACTCAGCAATGAAAAGTCAAGTTTGAAAACCAAGGGACTTCCTTGGTAGCATACAAAAAATTGCCCATTTTCTGTAGGGAGAAGGCATAAAAAGTTGAGGAACAGGACTAAGACTTAAATGGAAGAGAAAACAAGCTCTAGAGAACATAAACTCCCAACATAATGATGATGACCTTCTATCCTAAGGTCAGCTTCATTATGAGAAAGCAGACCCTAACAAATGGGATGGGACTTCTAGCTTAAAGCCCCTGAAAATCTTGAATCCCTAGCTGCAGTGCATTCTAGTAAATGTTTAACAACTAGTTCTCCAATACATTCATCAGATATACTTTTAAGTTTATTCCATACAATTATTATTTTCTTCATTACTTCCTTTGTCTGGACAGTCCTGAAAACAATAAATTAAGACCTGAGTTAAAGTGTTCATTAATTTCCATGGAGTAAGTACTCCCACCATGGCCAATTTCAACATGACATTGCATTGAACATGCTACTTGATAGCACCCTGTTATATATATTTTCTCCATACAGACACAATGGATGCAAACATCCTTGAGAGTGTAAGTACAAGTAAAATGTAGTAAATCACCAGGAAATGAGTTTTCAGTATGTATGACCTTTGTTTTATTTTTAATTGTAAGTTTATATAATTTTATTTATAATAATGGGTATTTTTACAACTGGTTCACAAAATTCCTGAAATTGAACAATTGGCTCTTGAGATGGTGAACTAACCGGTAAAGAATTCTTAATTTTATTTAAATTGCAATCAGTTATCTGGTGTGAAATCAAGTCTCCAAAATTTACTAGGATCTAACACATTAAGATTATGCGTTTTCTTTACATAGTCAATGACTCTATCAAGGAGAATGGTATGACTAATCTCTTAGGCTACCATTCTGCCAACTTTGGTTTGGAAATAACTGAGTTTTAAACTGCATATCATTTTTTAGAATCTGTCATCTTTTTACATATGCAAGGATCAATTCAATTCCCCTAAACGAAAGAACACCATCATTATTCTCTTCACCTAAATTTTGCCAACAGTGCCTTCTTAGCAACAGGATCTCTGTAGTTGGTTAGGGATTATTTTATAACATGACAAAAGATTGCAATATAAAATTTGTTCCAATTAATATTCTCAAAATGTTTGCCTGCTGAAGGAACAACTTTTCTTTAAAGTGCTGTGGATTTTCTTGACATGTTGTAGTGTAGTGAAACCTCCTGTTTCGGCTTAATGGAGTTGGCTCTAAATAGAGTGGGATGAAAAAAAAAAATAGAGTGGGATGGAGCCAGAAAATTTGGTAAAAGACAGAAACTAGCATGACTATACTCTTAGGTTGCAGAAATAAATCTTGAACAATAAAAACATTGGGGTTACTTATTATTGTCTCATTTTTTAAAAAGATTTTATTTATTTGAGAGAGAGAATGAGCTGGAGAGAGGGGCAGAGGGAGAAGCAGACTCCCTGCCAAGCAGAGAGCCCAGGTCCAGCAGAGAAAATGCTTAACCAACTGAGCCACCCAGGTGCCCAGTTGTCTTGTTTTATTTGAACTTTTCTTCACTGGCCTATAGAATTATGCGGCCACTTCCTTCATTACTTTAACAAATATTTGCTATAGGTACAAACAGTTTCAAGTAACTTATTAAGTGTCAACCTAAATGAAGAAGTGAACTGAGGCAAGCTCAGTTACCAGAAATTGAGCTTATTCGACACTAAGAGAAAAATTGCAATTCATGAAAAAGAACTACAATGAGCTATAGAAATGCCTATTGAAATTTGCGGCCGAACTGTATTTATGGTCAAAGAGTGCCACCCCCCCCCCCATGAGAGCAGGAAGCTCATTGGCTGGAGCATGGGGGAAGATGTGCTTGGTGGCTGCTCATTGGTCAGGAAACAAGTTCCGGTTTTCCGTAAATCAGGCACTTACGGGGAATCAGGCTCTGGATTCTTGAGTTTCATATGCCTGAAAGTGTCTGTGAGATTCTCCGTTCACTATCTTCCTGGTTCCATTTTCGACTGACATCATTTCACGCTAGAAATATAGTATCTGCATCGTGGCTTCATAGTGCAGAGCTTTTAACCCTCACTAACAGGGCCAGGGCAAGAGACTAGTCCGCTGTGGGCCTTTTTCCACTTTGTGAGGGAGATGAGCGGCTCCGCACATGAGGGAAGCCTCTTCAGCCACCACTCGTCCCGTGGGAGCTGCACGGGAAGGAATTTAGCATCTATCCTCACCACTCGGGTAAGTGAACATTTCCAAAGAATTTTTTTACTTTCCTCTGCTACCTTGTTCTTCCCGCCACGGAGGGGTTTTCGTACTTCAGGAAGGTGCTCTGAGGAGCAAGTTGGGAGAAAGGAAGTGAAGGAGGGTCTGCCGGGCTGGTTTTCATCAGTGAAGGGGCGATTTTTGTCTCACCCAAGTGTGGAGTGAAAAACTGTGGAGCAAAATGTAAGTCAGGTGGCATAGTTGGACAGCTTCCCCGTTTTTTTCAGAGTTGGCACTTCATGCTACAGTTTTATTCTTTAAATTGAGGTATAATTGACAGAACATTGTATTGGTTTCAGCTGTACAACATAATGATTCAAGATCCTACCCCTTCTGCCTCTGCCCACCACCAATCTGTGCTCTGGGCCTATGAGTTCAGTTTTGTTTTTTGGGATTCTGATGAAATCATAGAGTATTTGCAGTTCTCTGTCTTATCTTACTGTGAACACTTGGGTCATTTCCATTATCTGGGCTGTTGTAACATGGGGGGTGCATATATCCTTTTGAATTAGGTTGCCCCCCCCCTTTGGAGAAATACTCAGAAGTGGAACTGCTAGATGATATGGTATTTCTCTTTTTAATTTTTTGAGGAACCTCCATACTGTTTTCCATAGTGGTCACATCAATTTGCATTCCCACCAACAGTGCACAAGGATTTGCTTTTCTTCACATCCTTGCCAACACTTGTTCTCTCTTATCTTCTTATTGTTAGCCATTCTGATTGATGTGAGGCAGTTTTTCATTGTGGTTTTGAGTTGCACTTCCCTGATGATTAGTGATATTGAGCACCTTTTCATGTATTTGTTGGCCATCTGCATGTCATCTTTGGAAAAATGTCTATTCACATCTTCCCATTTTTAAATCAGACTGTTTTTTTTTTTTTACTATTGCGTTGTATGAATTCTTTGTATATTTTAGACTTTTTAATTTTTTTCAAAGATTTTATTTATTTTTATTTTATGGAGAGTGCAGGCACACAAGCATGGGGAGGGACAAAGGGAGAGAGGGAGGATCTTAAGTGGGCTCCTGGCTAAATACAGAGGCGGACATGGAGCTCCATCCCATAACCTTGAGATCATGGCTTGAGCTGAAACCAAGAGTTGGATGCTTAACTGACTGAGCCACCCAGGCACCCCATATTTTGGATTTTTAAAATGTATTAAAATTGCGAAATGTTAGAGTCTTTTTCTAGTGTCTACAAAATCTGCAAATCTAAAAATACTAATAGATATAACAAGTCATGAGCTAATAGAGCCATTGGCCCTCTCCATTATTATGAATGATTAAAAACTGATTTTATTAAACTAAGCAAAGAGTGAAGGGAAGAGATGTTAAGAGCTAATATTTCTTGGGCACCTGGGTGGCTCAGTGGGTTAAAGCCTCTGCCTTCGGCTCGGGTCATGATCCCGGGGTCCTGGGATCGAGTCCCGCGTCGGGCTCTCTGCTCTGCGGGGAGCCTGCTTCCTCCTCTCTCTCTGCCTGCCTCTCTGCCTACCTGTGATCTCTGTCTGTCAAATAAATAAATAAAATCTTTAAAAAAAAAAAAAAAAAAGAGCTAATATTTCTTATTGCCAATGTCATACTCACTTAAGACCCTTTGCAGTTGCTATTCCCTTTGCCTGCAGTGCTTTTGTATCAGATCATCTTTGCATAATTAGCTCCATTTAGGTCACAATTCAAAGGGTACCTTTTCAGGGAGGCCTTCCCTGACAACCTATTAGAAAGTAGCTCTTATAGCATCCTTTAATTTCTTTGTAGCAATTAGATTTTTTTGAAAATGTGTATGTTCATTTTATTTGTTTACTTGCTAATTTTTTTGTCTCTTCCCTGAACTGAGTGGAAGGAAGTCAGAGCTCTTGTGTACTTTGTTCATGGCTGCTTCCTGTGGGTGTTTGTGGTCCATAGTAAGAGCTCTGTGATTGGTTTTTTAACAAATATATGTGAATGGTAATATTTAATTGCTTGGGGTTTTTGTGGTATATTCTTCATTGGGAATCCCATGATGGATTCCAACATTTAGATGATAATATGCTTGACTTACCGTCCTTAACCTTCCAAATGCTAAGCCAGCTATTTACTGATAGTCATAGTCCATTTAAAAACATTAAGGGATTTGTTACTCTGATCAGGTTTGTTTTAGACTTTTATAGATCAAAATTTTCATTGAGTAGTGTACCTCTGTCTTTTCAAAATGCTTACAGACTTTGCATCTTCTGTCTTACAGTGTTATCACCTTGTTTGGACTGATAATTTAAAATTGGAGACTTTGTTTATCTTGTGTATAGCTTAAGTTTCATGTTTATGGGCTGAGTAAATGATAGGACATATAAGTGATTATGAGATGTGTGACTTAAGCCTACAGGGAAATGTTACTTTTGTATCCAAATAAATGAGTTTGGGCTAAGAAGTTCAGGAAATGACTAAAACTTAGTATAATAAGTTATAATTAAATTGTTATATAATCTATATATTATAATTAAATCATTAATTAATTTAATAAGCCATAATTAATTAATTTAATTAATTTATTAATTTAATTAATTAATTAAATTTAATTTAATAAGTTATAATTAATAATATCACTGGTCAAGCTGCTTGAATTAGGCAAACCTTAATTATGTCCTGCTTCACAGTCACTACTCAAATGTGATATTGCAAAGAGTAAACTCTATGTGCACAAATTAGCAGAAAGTCTGGTGTTCTCTAGTGTTGCCCACTTGGAATATTTCTAAAAATCCTGGAAGAAAACTCATGTTTCCCACTATCCACTCTTATTGTTTTCTTGACCAGGCATCTTGTTGTGGATGAATACAATAATCATTCCAAAAATAGATTGTCCGTCCAGTGTTCCTGACTTTGCTTTGTTCATGGGCCTGTCTTAACTTCCCCCAAACCCAGCTAATATCAAACTGTAACATTTAACGAACTATACCAAGGAACTTGGGTGTAACAAAATGGCCACAGCCAACACGTATTAGTTCCTACCTGTTCCTACTTTGTGATAGCCATTTACCTTCTGCTGTCTTTTCTACATCTCTCAAATCTCTCTTTTCTCTGATCCAACAAGAATTCCAAGCCCTAAATCTTTTCTCTCAATTTCAAACACATTTCAATCAATATCTTTATGAAGATGTCTGATAGATTGAATTATTAGACCCAATTCTTCATCATTTCCTGTATTCATATCCTTTGTCTTATAGTTTAGCTTTGCATTCTCTCCACTAAAGGTAGTGCATACTTCCTTGCCTCTTGACTTCAGGCTTGGCCATGTGTTTTACTTTGGTTAGGAGTATGTTAGCAGCTGTGATGCAAAATGCAGCTGGAAAAGTGCTTTGCCCCTTGATGTGCTTTTGCCATCACCATGCAAAGAACGTGTCCTGAATAGCCCACTGGGACTAAGGAGGATGAAAGACATGTGGGAAAGACCTAGATCTGCAGACCTGCAATGTGAAGCAAAATCAGCCCAGCTGACTCATTAATCTGTGAAAATAATTTTTGTCAGTCACTGCATTTTGAGGTTGTTTATGTACCATTGTTGTGGCAAAAGCTAATTTATACAAGATGTTACTCTTTCCATGGTAAAGTCAAATATTTGCATCTTTATGCAAAGTAGTTTGTCTACTTATATTCCCGCCTGTCCCCATTCCAGAGTAGCATTTTAACTTTACCTTTGCATAATCAAAATGCATGTTAAAAGGCTTTCTCAAAATAAAAGAAGTTTTCACATAAACATGTTTTTCGCCTTTAACTGTAGAACAGAAAACCAAAAACTAATTTTATTTTTTATTTTTTTAAAGATTTTATTTATCCATTTGAGAGAGAGAGAGAGAGCATGAGAGCGAGCATGAGAGGGGAGAAGGTCAGAGGGAGCAGCAGACTCCCCGTGGAGCTGGAAGCCTGATGCGGGGCTCCATCCTGGGACTCCAGATCATGATCTGCGCCAAAGGCAGTTGCTTAACCACTGAGCCACCCGGGTGCCCCCAAAACTACTTTTAAATGACCATTTTCCTATCTCTGAAAAATATAAAGTAAAAGCTCTGTGCTCCAGATGAAAATCCAGATTTATCAAAAAGACAAATTAATTATTGATTTGTTTTCTTTCTGATTAAATATTTCTCTACAAATGTCTCTTCATTTTATAAAAATACTCCTTGGCATACTAATTCTTTTAGTATGGCTGTCTTCTGCCACTGGAGTCTGTGTCCCCTAAGAGGAGGGCAGAGACTGTCTTTTTCATCTTGATGTCTCTAGCACCAGTTCTATTGCCTGGCTGATTGTAATTGGTCAACAGTTGCTTGTTGAATTTCTTTGCAATTAATACAGATATTATAGTAATTCATACAAGAGGGAAAATGCTGAGGATTAGGATGGCCTTAGAGAAGGTTCAGAGAAGTGGTGTTGGTGGTGATCCTGAACATTGGATAGGATTTGAGTTGACAGAGAAGAGATGGGGAAATATTTTAAGTGGGGTATGAAGTGAATGATACATGATAACTGGAAAGCACAAGACTCATTCATAAATGTTTAAAACATAATTTATTTTATAAATATTTTTACATATAATTTTAAAGAAAATTTGTAAAAAATGAAGGTAATCTATTATTGAACTCAAAGACTGGCTAATATTAATAGAATTTCTTTAAGGTATTGAAGAAAATACACGTACAGTGGGGATTTGTGGGGAAAACCATTTTCTTATTAGTATGTTGAAAACTGGTAAGTAGACACTTTCCAACCCTAATTATATTTCTGTATTAATCCTATTGCTCCCCCAATTTCCCTAAAAATGCTAATGAGATTTGCTTTGATTTGTATCTGTATTCTGTGTGTCATTATTCCTTATTTCTCAGACTTATCTTGAAGCATATTTGAATCAGATGGGTTCAAATATTCCATCCATTTGTCTTGAGGCTCTAGTAACAGGTGCTCAAAGTATTTGCTGTGACTATTTTTTATTAATAACTATATTGCTAGTAATAACTAAGGACATTGATTCATTATGTCAGTTGTTCTGTGAGGTTGGTGCCAAATTTAAGTCTGTTTTTTAGTTGAGGAAGTTGAGGCACAGAGAGATTAAATGATTAAAAGATGAAGTACCAAGTCATACCAGGTGTAAGTAGCCGCACCGTGACTCAAGTTCATATCTGCCTAACACCACACCATGCTATTTTGAGTCAAACTGTATGGTTTGGAAAAACCATATAGAACCTACTACATGTCATCCATACTTTCTATTTTAGTTCACTCATTCAATGGACAAATATCATTGTACTACAAGATAATGTGTTATATATTATATAAATTTGTGTGTGTGAATGTGTAGATACAGGGTGATTTGCCTTTCTCACTTCCTGATGATAAAACCTGAAAAATAATTGCCTCTGTGACACACAAATTGCACATTTTTTTTTTTCATTTTTAGAGACCGTGGAATGCTCGTTTACCCCTCTTTAGCTTGGAAGTTACAATGTGCTCATCGCTAGCAATAGTGAGCCTGCTGCTGGTGCCTTAAAGTCAGTGCTTAAAGAATCATAAAAAATTAAAATTTTACCTTTATTCAAACTTGTCAGGAAATCTCCCCATAACCCTTTGTATCTGAAAATGCATTATAGCTTGTTTAAAGCACTGTGGGAAACAGTTTTACATTTCTTTGGTTGCACATAAAATCACCTTATGAGCTGCCAGATGAAAACTGGGAAAGCTCAGTGAATGGGGATGCTTTCTTCAAAACCTCCTTGTGAAATGGAGCTGCCATGATCCCTGTTTAAAACTCAGAGTTTGGCAGAATAGTTTAAAAAATGATCCAACTACTTTCTGCCTACAACAGGTACACGTATATTCAAAGATACAAATAGGATGAAAGCAAAAGGATGGAAAGAATATACTATACAAGCAATAACCAATAGACAGCTAGAGTGCTATACTAATATCAGAAAAAGTAGAGTTTAAGACAAAAGCTGTCTCTAGAGAGAAAAAAGATCATTTTATAATTATAAAAGAGTCAGTCTATGGTCAGTCTATTAGGAAGACATAGCGGTTGTAAACATATATGTCTTATAACAGAATCTGAAGTACACAAATCTCCCTTCAAAACTGACAGAATTGAAGGGAGAAGTAGACAATTCAGCAGTCATAGTTGGGGACTTCAGTATCCCTCTTTCAGTAAAAGATGGAAGAGGCAGAAGATCAATATGGAAATGGAAGACATGAGCAACACTGTAAACACTGTAAACCAGACATCTGTAGAACACTTCAGTCAACAGTAGCAGATTACACATTTTTCTCAAATTCACATGGAACAGTCTCTAGGATAGACCATACGTTAGCCATGGAACAAGTCTCAATACATTAAAGGACTGAAGTCATACAAAATATATTTTCTGACCACAACAAAATTGAATTCATATAAAATGCCAGAAGAAAATTTAGAAAATTCACAATTATGTGGAAGTTACAAAACAAACAAACAAAAAACAAACAACAAAACCCAAACACAGATAACCAAAGGGTAAAAGAAGATATCACAAGAGAAAGTTGGAAAGTTAGAAAGTACTTTGAGAACCTACGCATCATTTAAAGAACTGCGGGATTTAGCTACATGGGTACTTAGAAGCAAGCTTATAGTTCTAAAAGCCTGTATTTTAAAAGAAAGTTCTCAAATCAATAACCTTCTACCTTACAGAACTAGAAGAAGAAGAGTAAACTCAAAACTAGCAGAAGGAAGGGAGAAAAAGAGATGGCTTTCCAAATGTTAAGATACTTAGTGGTTCTCCTATAAACTCTTGGTGAAATTTTTCATTTGAAGAGATTATTTTAATTTATAAGTAGAGAGACCATTTAAAATTTTATTTTATTGTTATAAAAGTCACACTAGTTCACTGTAGAAAGATTGGAAATTTCCTAAAAGTATTTTTAAAAAAATCACAAACTAGAGTTAACCACCATTAACATTTTGGTACATTCCCTTCCAGTCTTTATTTTAAGTCCATATGTATAAAACCTATAGAGTGGACAGGAAATACATACATATCTCTATTTTTTCACTCAAATTTGGTTGTAAGTTTCCCTATATTAATAACATTTCTTTGAGATATACACAATGACTGTTATAATAAGGCACAACAGCTTAATTTATTGAACCATTTCTCTATTTTGGACATTTAGAATTGCTTCTAATTTTTTTTTCTTAGAATAAAGTTATAGGTGTGGGATTACTAAATCAAAGATTAAACTGCTTTAAAGTTTTCACCTGTTGTGATTTGCCTTTCAGAAAGGATGTGCTAATTTACATTACCACCAACAGTGCATTAGAATGCCTGTGGAGATATTTTCTGAATCCTAATGGAGTCATATAATTTGACAAATACTAATATATTTATAGGATCAGAAGTTTAAAATATTTAACATCAAGACCATTCCAGAAAATTTAGAACATTACTTAAAAAATCAATAAAGAAATTACTGTTTACCTTTTCACAAATGACCAAAATACTACTAACTTGAGTTAAAAATTTTTTTTTCTACATCTACTCATAAAATCCAGAATTGGAATTTAGAAGTCCTTGTGTTCAACTACTTAAATTTACAGACTTAGTTAATTCAAGGCTTGAGGGATAAAGTGAGTAACTCAAGTCACATAGCTATGCTAATGACTTAGAGTCCAGCACACTTTGTTTTTTAAACAATTTACTATCTTAAAAGTACAAGTAATATGTGAATATAATCCTAGGAAAAGTCAAACATTACAGATACAGGAATGTAGATATCCATCTCTCTCTTTCTCTCTCAGAAAAAGTGCATGCCCCTCCCCTCTCCATCCTCAGTTCCATTCTACTTCTCAGAGGTTTGGTGGGGATCCTTCCAGACACTTTCCAAATTCTTAAAGTTTAAATGAAAATTTTTATTTTAGTATCTCTTCAACTTGCTTTTTTCTTTTTCTTTTTTTTTTTTTCACTTACCCATATGTTCTAGAGATCTTTTCATATTAGCACATACCTACCTGTATTTTTAACTGCTACCTAGTGGTATAATATGGACATATCATAATTTACCTAAATGTCCTTTTATGAATGTTATTCATTTTAATTTCTTGCTTTCTCAAGTGATGCTACAATGAACATCTTTGGACATACACTTTAATGCAAGTATGCATGTGTTTCTGTAGGATAGATTTTTCAAATAATCAAATTGCTGGATCAGTGGGTATACATATACTGCCAAACTATCATCCATATAGGCTATACTATCACTATTAGTATGCTAGGCAGAATATGCCCACTTTCAAAAAGGTCCATTTCCTAATTCCGAGAACCTCTGACTATGTTACCTTAGCCGACAAGAGGAACTTTGTAGATGTGATTAAGATTAAAGACCTTGGAATAGGGAGATTATTCTGATTTATTTTATTGGGCCCAATCTGATGACCAGAATCCTTAAATAAGCAGTGATTCTTTCCCTGCTGTGTTCAGGAAGGGTCTTGTGACTATGGAATGATTAGAGAGATACAACATTGCTGGCTTTAAAGGTGAATGAAGGAAGCCAGGTATGCTGGTGTCTTTTAGAAGTTGAAAAGGCAAGGAAATGATTTCCCTCCTAGAGCCTCTTTCAGAAAGTAATACAGCCCAGGTGACACCTTGATGTTAGCCCACTGAAATCTGTATTGGACTTCTGACTTACAGAACTGTAAGATAATAACTTTGCATTGTTTTAAGTAACTAAGGTTGTCACAGTTTGTTACTGCAGCAATGGAAAACAAATATGATTCATTTAGGAGAATACCCATTTCTTGAAATTCTTAACATTAGATATTTATCAGTATTTGCAAATCTGATAGTCAAATATTGTGAACCACTGTGCTTTCATTTGAATTTCTTGGATTCCTGATGAGGCTCAGCTTTTTTCATATGTTCTTGACCCTTTGAATTTCTTTTGTTACTTGGCAGGAAATAACCTAGGTTCATTCTTCTGTCATATTGTTTACCATTTCTCATTGGTTTGTAGGGTCTCCTTTATATTTTATATATTCTGCATTTAGTAATTTATAGCCTTTAGTTGTTATGTGTGTGCCAAATATTTTTCCCAATTTGTCACTTGTTATTTTGATTTCTTGCCATTTATTCTACTTTATTGCAGTTGCTTGATCTGCCTGGTGATTACTTAGCTCATCCCTCAGTGTTGTCTGTGGTAAACACTGCTCACATGTGCCATATATTAGGATGTTGTTGAAATGGGAACTGTTTATGCTGGTGTGCTTCTGCAGGTTTGAAGAGATTAAAATATGGGTTTCTTCTGCTATCTGAAAGTAGAGCATTCCTTTGAAAACTTTTCTAAGCTGAAAAGGCGTAAAGCAAAGAAGCAATTACCATTAATTTATACGGAAAAATTTCTGAGTGTTCCTAAATCCAAAATGTAGCCTTCTGTTCAGTTTTTCTAATACTTAAGGACACATGTTGCTAACTGGTACATAAAATAAATTGAGATGAAGCACAAATGCTCACGCACACAGTTCAAAGCTCTGGCAGCTTGATGCTGAAATGTGGAGTGTAGTTCCCAGGGAAGGAACTTGGTGGGGCCACTTGCTGCTCAAGGTGTGCGCTGTCTCTGTCACATCTCTGCTGCAAAACAAACACTGAATGCTAATTTTTGCTTTTCTCCTTTTTTCACTAAGGCGAAAATCCTTTTTGGATTTCTTTTGATTAGTGAAAACAGGTATTAATATAGGTCTTTTGTAAAAGTGAATTGGTATAATGAACTTTTGAAAAGTGGGGCATACCTGTACCGCCTATTCTATGAAGGAGAAGATTTATTTGTACAGATAGTATGGAAGGTTACTTTCTTAAAAAAAAGAATCCACAGATTCTGTAAAATCAATGAACTGAGAAACAGAAGGATTGAGTCAGATGATAGGTTTTTTTTTTCCTTTGATGCTACATGAGCTGTTGTACTGAACACAGAAGTGTCGGTTGAGTGTTTAGCCCATGCTCTATTCTATACTCACCCTATTCTATTCTCGCTAAACCAGAATTTTTAAAAAGGAAATGTCTTAGGGGCCTCGGAGAGTCAGGTGCATTTAAAATAAAATATGTGACTAAAAAAGATTAAAAGCTAATGTTTATTGATGAATTACTATGTGCTAAGCTTGCCAGTGAATCCTCAGAGCAATTCCATAAGGTAGATATTATTATTCCATCATACAGAAGAGAAAACTGAGATTCATTCAGAGAGGCAGCTTGACCAAGGTAGCTTTAAAGGGTAGAACCTGAACTTGAGCCAGAACTATTTGACACTGTCTTAGCCACTATTAACTATGCCAGATATCGCATCTGAAAACTAGTCTTAGCCATTGTACAATAAAAACTCTTCAATGATTTGAGTTAGTAAAACATTCTGAATTATGTCTTGTTTTATGATTTTTGATGACATATAGTAACTAGAAACCAGACTACAAAGTGTCCAGAAGGAGAAGATCTTAAAAAAAAATTGTGTAGGTAACAGTGATTTATAGTCGTTGGTTTATCAGTTGATTACCTGTTGGTTGTTTCTGAAATAGTGAGGGATGCTTGTAAAGTGGCTTTCCTCATTCCTCTGCAGTCTTATTCATTCTTAATTTGCAAAATAACCTTTTATTCAGAAATAATAAATACAGGAACTTCATTATGGTTCCTAACTGATTTATCTCAAATGCTGGATTTGTGGAATCTAGACTAATGAGTTTAACTATTAGCTCTTGCATTCCTGGTTTCTCTTTACATGCCTAATGGTGGGGGCTGAAGGGGGAAAAGAAAGCAGTCAACTGCTAGTGTACAGGGAGATTGCACTAATTGGTTTCTGGAAAGAAAAAAAATTATTTGCGAGACATTTACAGGTGGTTTAGAAGCTGTTAAAAGGCCCAGGGGCAGGAGGAGAGCCATGAGACTGGTCTTGCCCTCTGTCCTCCTACCCCGAGGGGGGCTCTAGAACAAGATTACACAGAGCTATCTCAGCAGTCTCCCCAGGCCAGTGCCTTCCCACTGCTTATCTCACAAAATCTGAGTTTGTGCTCACAGAAAAGGTTGAATCAACCTCTTCAATGAAAATTCCTTCTCCAGTATCTTCCCAGAAGAAATTAACTACTTCATTGCCAAGAACTGTGTAGGGCACATTTTGACTGAATAATGGAAAAGCATGTGTGTGTACGTGTGTGTGTGTGTGTGTGTGTGTGTGTTCTTTGTTCTTTTAAATTTTATTATTTTTTTATTATTAATATATACTATTTGTTTCAGGGGTACAGGTATGTGGTTCATCGGTCTTATATAATACGCAGCACTCACCATAACACATACCCTCCCCAATGTCCCTCACCCATCCACCCCATCCCTCCCATTCCCTCCACTCCAGCAACCCTTGGTTTGTTTCCTGAAATTTAGAGTCTCTAATGGTTTGTCTTCCTCTCTGGTTTCATCTTGTTTCCTTTTTTCCTCTCTTCCCCTATGTTCCTCCTCCTTGTTTCTCAAATTCCACATATCAGTGAGTTCTTTGTTCTTTTAAATTTTAAAAGCCACACATGATCATGGGTGAGATAGAAACTCCTGGTTTGCTGAGGATTTTTTAAAATCTTATTTTCTATAGTCCCAGCCTTTGCATTGTCAATGACAAAGTAACCCACTTCCTAAAGTTATCGTTATTAAAGATGTCCATCGTGTAGTAGACACAGGTTGTTTACCAAAATTGCTTCCTTTGAGGAAACACTGACACCCAGTCTGCCCCCAGAGCTCCCAGAGATGGAATGAGGGGCCTTACCTATCATTGAGAATGAGCCCTAACCCTGGTTCTAATCATTGCTTCATGGCTTGGGAGCAAACTGAGCCTTCCGTGGAGTTTTTGTGAAAGCCAACAGATTCTGTCTCCTGTTCTTGCAGATCATTCTTTCAGGAAGACCTGAAGTTCACTTGCCATTGGCCATATTTTTTAACTAGGTGAAGGAGGCAGCTATCTGGGATGAGAAAGAATGAGGACAAAACATGAAGGGAGGCAGAATCAGTGGAGAAACTGAGGACAATTGCCTGAGCCCCCATATCCAGCCACTTCTTGGGCCACTTCCACTTTACAGGTTCATGTTGATATGAGCCAAACCACCTTTTTAAGCTTATGCTAGTTCTGCTCAGTTGTGTCTTGTCTTTCTTTTTTTCTTTCATTCAAGAGAGAGAAAGAGAGCATGTGAGTGAGCGATTGTGAGGTGGTGGGGCAGAACAATAGAGAGAGAGAATCTTAAGCAGGCTATCCATGCCCAGCATGGAGCCCAGCTTAGGGCTTGAACTTAAGACCCTGAGATCATGACCTGAGCTGAAATCAAGAGTGGGACGCTTAACCAACTGAGCTACCCAGGCACCCCAGTTCTGTCATTTTAACTAAAGATTGTGAGTAAAACTTTCTTCCATGTACCTTCAAACATCAATTGCCCTCCTTCCCACTTTTACAAAATAGGATCACTCTATGCATATCGCTTTACACATAGCTTTTTCACATTATGTGTCATTTGCACTTCTCTAGGTACTATATTTAGGGCAGCTTCATTCTTTTTATTTTATTTTATTTTTTTAAAGATTTTATTTATTTGACAGAGGCACAGTGAGAGAGGAAACACAAGCAGGGGGAGTGGGAGAGGGAGAAGCAGGCTTCCCACGATGCAGGGCTCGATCCCAGGACCCTGGGATCATGACCTGAGCTGAAGGCAGACGCTTAATGACTGAGCCACCCACGTACCCCTTAAACTCTTCATTGACAGGTGAACATTTTGTTTATTTCCCAGTGTTTGATATCACAGCCTAGCCTGCAGTGTACATCTTTATAACAATATCTTTAGGCATTGGGGTACATATTGTTATAAGATAAATTCATGGCAGTGGCAATTTGGGTCAAAAATTTCATAGAATTTGGGGCACCTGGGTGGCTCAGTGGGTTAAAGCCTCTGCCTTCGGCTCAGATCATGATCCCAGCGTCCTGGGATCGGCCGCATCGGGCTCTCTGCTCAGCAGGAAGCCTGCTTCCTCCTCTCTCTCTGCCTGCCTCTCTGCCTACTTGTGATCTCAGTCTGTCAAATAAATAAATAAATAAAATCTTTAAAAAAAAATTTCATAGAATTTTTCATAGAAATTACCAAACTGTGCTCCAGGAAAATTGTGTCAATACTAGCCTTACAGCAACAGCATATACAAAAGGTCCCCTTTCCATACCCTAACCAAGGTGGGATATTATTACTTTAAAGTCTTTGGCAGTCTCTGAGATAAATATTTATGTCATTGTTTTAAGGTGTGATTCTTTAAATACTAGTGGGTAGAGACTTTCCTTCTGCTTAACGGTTATGTGCATTTCTTTATCTGGGAAATGTTTGTACGTACCCTTTCCCTATTTTCTACTGGGGTCTTTATGTTTTTCCTGGTAATTTGTAACAGCTCGTTATATATCAAGTGTATCAATTCACTGCCTGTCATATATAGCCTGTCATTTTTTCCTAATTTGTCTCACTTAAAAAAATTCTTGTGTGTGATATCTTCTGCCAGACTTAAATTTTAATTTTCACATAGCCAAATATATTAATATTCTCCTCTTTTGCTTTAAAAGCTCAATAATGTTATAAATCTACTCCTAACATTTATTCTCAAATATTAAAAAGTAGTTACCTATAAGAAATTAATTTCGTGGGTGAGAACATTGTGTGCTAACATTTTAAGGCTACTTGATGTAGTAGGAATAATTTTGTGAAGAAATTACTGTATATCTCTTTTAAAACTGTTCTCTTACAGTGCATGCAGTGATTTTGACTCTGGACAAGTTTTTAGCCCACTCTCAAGTAATGATTGGCAAGAGTTGAGATGAAGGTTAAGGGGTTGGATACTGTTGCATCTCTGCATTCATCTTGGTGAATGATCTTGAGTGAATCATATAAGGTCTCATTTTCTCCATCTTGGGTTTTGTTTTCTCCATCTTGAAAGGAGTAGAATGGATGCGATAAGCTCTGCAAATGTTTCTAACACTAAACTATCAAGAGTCTATGAATTCTTTGCACATACTTTATTTATACAGCCAAGATTTGAATCCAGAGTCTGAACTCTCTGTCCTAAAACTATTACACTGTCTCTTGTGCAGTGTTCCATGTCTCTCTCACTGAAGGGAAAGAAAGAGGTGTCAAAATCTGTGTCTGAGGGGTCAAGTGAAGGGAGAATAGACCTGGTGAGGAATGAGAGTACAGAAAAAAGATGAAGGGAGAAGAATTGTTCTTGGGGTAATACGTGGTGATTCTAGAGATGGTGATCAGGTAAGACCAGAATTGGGAGGAAGGTTGGAGGAAGACTATCAAGGGAGAAAGGGGATGGAAATAGATAGCTTGTTTCAAAAAAAAAAAAAATTAGTTTCTGTTGGCCATGTGTCTGTCAGGGTCCTCTACATCAAATGCTAAGCCAAAATGAAGGGCGTCTCAGTTTACTTGTCAAAGAACCCACATACTCAAGCTGCTTAATACATCTGCCCGTGATGAAATATAAAACTTAATAGAGAGTGGGGAAATGAAACATACGAAAGAGATATATTGTTTGTGTGTTTGCTTGCTTTGCCTTTTAGAGAAATCCATGGAAAATTTCACAAGAACTGAGGAGAATGAAGAACCAGACAGAATTAAGGGAGGAAAATTGGGAGGGGGGATCTCTGTTCTTTAGAAAGCAATGAGTAAATTTATTAATCAAGAAATAAAGACTGTTAACTAGAATTCCAATAAAAAATTGAAAAAATAAAATAGTTTCCAATTAAAAAAACAAAAACAAAAACAGAGAGACCAAATGGACCAAAAGCATATGATCAATGAACATTGGGACTGTTGCTCTCATCTATTACAGATCTTCCAAATGTTTCCAGCTGGGAAAATTTTTATTAAATGCTTCTGGACTATCCCAATGAAGATGATGATATTTTTCTCTTTGTAACATATGGACCCCAATTCCAGGAGGTGATAGAACCAGTGTACTAGGCTGATTTTAAGCTTTTGAATTTTTGCTGATCTGATGGCTGAAAATTAAAAGGCTGTTGTTTTAACCAGAGCTTTTCTGTCTGATTAAAATTGAGGTTGACACCTTTTAATATATTAATTGAACATTCTATTCTGTGAATGCATCTTTGTATCCTTTGCTTATTTTTCTCTTGGGTTGTTTGCCTTTTTCTTATTGATTTATAGGCGTTCTTTAAAAATTCTGGTTATAAATACTTGGTCAGTTCTGTGTGTTGTACATAACTCTGTGTAAGTCTATAGTTTATATTTTATCTTAATAGTACATTTTATTGGGGCGCCTGGGTGGCTCAGTGGGTTAAGCCTCTGCCTTTGGCTCAGGTCATGATCCTAGGGTCCTGGAATGGAGCCCCGCCACGGGCTCTCTGCTCAGCAGGGAGCCTGCTTCCCTCTCTCTCTCTCTGCCTGCCTCTCTGTCTACTTGTGATCTCTCTTTCTCTGTCAAATAAATAAATAATCTTTAAAAAAAAGAAAATAGATATAGCAAATTTTATCATACAAAGTTTTCATTTTAATATAGTCATATTTGTTAGTTTTTTAAAAATTACTGTGGTTTGTGGTTTTGTGTCTTATGAAGTTATTCACTACCCCATGGTCATAAAAACATTCCTTTTTTTTCATAAAAGTTGAGAAATTTTGCTTTTCTTTAGGTGTTATTCCATTTGGAATTGCTTTTTACATACAGTTTGAGATAAGGAGTTCACTCTATTTCTTCCTATTAACCAATTATACCAATATAATTTATTAAATCACCTGTCTTTCCTACATTAACTTGGAGATTTTGTAGGATTTCTACATAAACAATTAGTATAATATGGAGTAAAGATAGTTACATGAGTCAGTGCAATAGACTCTACTTAATAGAGACTTTCTAGTCAATAGAGAGTCTCTATATAGTCAGTTGATTTGGGATAAAGTAGTTAAGGCAATTTAATGGAGAAATGATCATTTCTTCATTAAATGGTCCTGAACAATTGGGTAGTTTTATGCAAAAATAAAATAAAATATACCTTAACCCTTAACTCATATCATATACAAAATTTAACTCAAAATGGATCCTAGTCCAAAATCTAAGAGTTAAAATTGCAAGACTTCTAGAAGAAAACATAGGAAAAATTCTTAGTGACCTTGGATTTGGTAAAAGACTTCTTAAATATGACACTAAAAATCCAAACCCCAAAATAAAAAGTTAATAAATTAAAAACTTTTCCTTTCCTTTTCTTTTTAAAAATTTATTTATTTGAAAGAGGGGAGGGGCAGAGAGAGAGGAAGAGAGAGAATCTCAAGCAGACTATCTGCTGAGCTTGGAGCTCAACATGAGGCTTGATCTCATGGCCCTGGGATCATGACCAAAACCAAAATCAAGAGTCAGACACTTAACTGACTGAGCCACCCAGGTCCCCCCAAACTTTTGCTTTTCAAACAACACTGTTGTGAAAATGAAAGTCAAGCTATAGCCTAGAAGAAAGTATTTGCAAAATATATCTGATGAAGATATATATAGATATATATCTATATATATCTAGATATCTAGATATATATAGATATAAAATCTTATAACTAATTAGCAAGATAAACAACCCAATAAAAGTTGGTAGGATTTAAATAGACACTTAACTAAAGAAAAATGGATGCAAAAAAAAAAAAAAACAAAAAACCAACAACAAACAACCCAGGAAAAGATGCTCAACATTATTAGCCTTTAGGAAATCGAAGTCAAAACCATAATGAGATATCACTTTGTACCCATTAGAGTGGCTAAAATTCCGAAATTGAGAAAACCTGACTATACCAAGTGTTGTAGAGGATGTGTAGTAACCAGCAATCTTATACAGTGCTGGTGAGAATGTAAAATGGTACAAATGTTTTTGGAAAACACTTTTGCAGTTTCTTAAAAAAAGTTAAACGTGCACTTATTTGTGACCTGAGAGAAAAGAAAGCACATGTTTATACAAAGGTTTATACATAAATGTTTGAGCAACTTTATTAATAAAAATTAAAAATTAGGAGCATCTCAAGTGACCATCAATAGGTGAATGGATTTTAAAAAACCCTCCAATATATCCACATGATGACTTTAAATGAACGAAGGAATATCTGGGAATTCTGGGGAAGATGGTGGAGTAGGAGGAGTCTTGGTTTACCTCATCCCATGGGTACATATCAATAACATCCTTATCAGTGTAAATAACCGAGAAAAGGACCTGAAGACTGGCAGAACAGATTCTCTGCAGATGAATTGAGAGAAAAGGCCACATTAAAGAGGGTGTGAAGGGCAAAGATGCAGTTGGGAGCCAAACTGACCTGGGAGACTGTCCACAGGGAGGGGGGAAACAGCGAAATACACAGAGAGGAGAGGAGCAGACCCCACATCAAACATTTCAGACACAGGGGACCCACACCGGGAAGACAAATCCCCATAATATCTGGCTTTGAAAACCAGAGGAACCTAACTTCATGAGTTCTTACAATCAGAGCAGGGGGCGGGCGGGAGGGCTTAACACCTTGAACTTTAAATAAAAACAGCAACTTTGGCTCTGGCAGAGTTGGAGAGCAAGAGGAAACTGAGTCCCTGCCCGTAAAGAGAGCACAAAAACAGCCTTGCTGAAACACAGCATAGAAGCAGCAGTTTTAAAAATGCCTGGGGTATGTGGCAGGAGGTCTTTTTACTAATCTCAGAGCTTGTGCTGGAAGGGCAGGGATATTTGGAGAATTCTGTAGAAATAAAGGAGCTGATAGTTGCCATTTCCCTCTCTTGCCCCCCAGCTTAGATACATGGACAGCTGCAGAAACCAGTGGACTGTAAACACTCTTCACCCCATGCTCTTTTGTGGACCCACTCCATCCATCTTGGCCTGGGCAGGAGTTTTGCAGTGGCTGCAGGCCCCCTCCTGCAGCAGATTAGTGCAGACTTCACTAATAGTGCACACCCCACACCCAAATTCTCTTGCAGACCCACCCCCTCCAATGTGCCCTTGGTACGAGTCCATCTAGAGCAGTGCCACAATCCTGGAAGTAGGCAAACAGCCCCAATGAGGGCCAGAACTGTAGAAAGACCCCTGCCCCACTGGCGGCAGACAGTCTCACTACAGTCTCTGCCTTTCAATGAAAGCTTCTCAGGGGACAACACAGGGAGAGCATCCTGCAGATTAGTGCATTTGCATCTCTGGCAAATGCCTGGTTTGACTCAACTCAAGCCCAAGATGGCCCCAGACTGGTCCACTAACAACATAGCAGAACTGCCTACAATAGGCAGATGACTGGACTGAAGACAAATACAGCTCAGTCATAACAGTAGGATGCATGCAACATACATAGGAGATACCCATGAAGTGCCACGTTCTGGTGAACAGAGAACATTGTGCTGCAGGACACTACAGGGCCTCTTCTTCATAAGGCCATTACATTCAAGAGTAGAAGATGGAGCTGGCTTTCCTACACATAGAAAGAGAGAGTTAGACAAAATGAAGAGACACAGGAATATGTCTTAAATGAAAGGACAAAATCACAGCAGAAGAGCTAACTAAAATATAAGTAATGTGCCGGATAGAGAATTTAAAGTAATGGCCATAAAGATATTCACTGGACTTGAGAAAAGAGTGGAGGACTGCAGTGAGACCCTCAACAAAGAGAGAGAAACACGAGAAAGAACCAATCAGAGATGAAGAACTCAATAACTAAAATTAAAATTACGCTGGAGGGAATAAATAGTAGACTTGAGGAAGCAGAAGAATGGATCAGTGACCTGGAGGACAGAGTAATGAAAAGGAAGCAAACTGAACAGGAGAGACAAAAAATAATAAAAAGTGAGAATAGCTTAAGAGAATTCAGTGGCACCACCAAGCATAATAACATTTGCATTATAGGGATCCCAGAAGGAGAAGAGAGGAAAAAAATGGGGCAGAAAATGTTCTTAAAGAAATAGCTGAAAACTTCCTGAATCTGGAAACAAAGCAGATATCCAGCTCCAGGAGGCACAGAGATCCAACAGAATCAACCCAAGGAGGTCCACACCAAGACACATAGTGATTTAAATGGAAAAAAGCAGTGATAATGAACTTTAAAAGCAAGAGAAAAGAAAATGGTTTCATACAAAAGAAACCCCATAAGGCTATCAGCTGATTTTTTTAGCAGAAACTGCAGGCCAGAAGAGTATGGCACGATATATTCAAAATGCTGAAAGAAAAAAAAAACCCTGCAGACAAGAATACTCTATCCAGCAAGGCTTGCATTCAGAATAGAAAGAGAGATAAAGAGTTCCACAAATGAAAGTTAAAGGAATTCATGACCACTAAATCAGCCCTGCAAGAAATGTTAAAAGGGATTCTTTCAATGGAAAGGAAAAGACCGTAAGTAGAAGTAAGAAAAATAGGAAATACTAAAGCAGTAAAATGAAGTAAATCTATAAAAATTAGTTCAGGGATTCACAAAATGAAATGATATAAAGTATGACACCATATACCTAAAAGGTGGAGGGAGAAAACTAAAGAATGGGTTCAAACTTAAGTGACCATCAACTTAATATAGATTGCTATATGCGTAAGATGGTGTGTACAAGCCAAATGGTAAGCACAAATCAAAAAACCAGTGATAGAAATGCGAAAAATAAAGAGAAAGGAATTCAAGTATATCAATAAAGAAAGCCAGCAAACTGTGAGAGAAGAGAGCAAGAGAAGAGAGGAACAGAGAACTACAAACACAACCATAAAACAAGTAATGTCAGTAAATACATACCTATCAACAATTACTTTGAATATAAATGGACTAAACACTCCAATTAAAAGGTGTAGGGTGTGGGGCGCCTGAGTGGCTCAGTGGGTTAAGGCCTCTGCCTTCGGCTCAGGTCATGATCCCAGGGTCTGGGATGGAACCCGGCATCGGGCTCTCTGCTCAGTGTCTCTCTCTGCCTGCCTCTCTGCCTCCTTGTGATCTCTGTCAAGTAAATAAATAAAATCTTTAAAAAAAAAAAGGTGTAGGGTGAAGGAGTGAATACAAAAGCAAGACCCATCTATATGCTGCCCACAAGAGACTCATTTCAGACCTAAAGACACATGCAGATTGAAAGTGAGGGGATGAAAAAGCATTCATATAGACAAATGGAAGTGAAGAGAAGGCTGGGTAGCAACAGTTACTTATTTATATAAGGAGCAATACTTATTTATTTAGACTCTGTAAGTACTTATTTATTTATAGACTTTAAAACAAAGATTGTGGCAAGAGATGAAGAAGGACACTGTGTAATCATAAATGGATGAATCCAACTAGGAGATAAAACATTTGTAAATATTTGTGCACCCAACATGGAAACACTCAAATACACAAAGCAGCTAATAAGAAAAATAAAGAAAGTAACCAGTAGTAATACAATAATAGTATGGGACATTAGCATCCCATTTACATCAATGGATAAATCACCCAAATAGAATATTAACAAGGAAATAGTGGCTTTGAATGACACATTGGACCAGATGGATCTAATAGGTATCTTCACAAATTCCATCCTAAAACAGCAGAATGCACATTCTTAAGTTCATGTGGTGCATTCTCCAGAATACATCACATGTTAGGCCACAAAACAAGTCTCAACAAATTCAAAACGATTGAAGTTATACCCTGCATCTTTTCCGACCATAATGCTATGAAACTGGAAATCAACCACAAGAAAAAATTGGGAAAGACCACGAATACTAAAGAACACATCAATGAAACCAGGAGCTAGTTCTTTGAAAGAAAATCAAAATTGAAAAACCTCTAACTAGACTCATCAAGAGAAAAAGAGAAAGGACCAAAATCAAATGAGAGAGGGGAAATAACAAGCAACACCACAGAAATACAAACAATTATGAGAATATTATGAAAAATTATATGCCAACCAATTGGGAAACCTAGAAGAAATGGATAATTCCTAGAAACATATAACCTCCCAAAACTGAATAAGGAAGATACAGAATATTTGAAGAGACTGATTACCAGAAATGAAATTGATTCGGTAATCAAAAAAACTCCCAACAAACAAATTTCCAGGACCAGATGGCTTCTTAGGTGAATTCTGTGAAACACTTAAATAAGAGTTAATACCTATTCTTCTCAAACTATTCCAAAAAATAGAAGAGGAAGAAAAGCTTCCAAACTTGGGTAGGGGGTTGGGTGAGCCTGGTGGTGGGTATTATGGAGGGCACGTATTGCATGGAGCACTGCGTGTGGTGCGTAAACAATGAATTCTGGAATACTGAAAAGAAATTAAAAAAAAAAAAGTAAAACAGAACAAACAATAAAAACAAAACAAAAAACAAAACAAAAGAACTTCCAAACTCATTCTGTGAGTCCAGCATTACCCTGATACCAAAACCAGATAAAGACACTACAAGAAAAGAAGACTATGGGTCAATATCTCTGATGAAGAGAGGTGCAAAAATCCTCGACAAAATATTAGCAAAGTGAACCCAACAATACCTTAAAAAAAGTCATTCACTGTGATCAAGTGGTGTTTATTTCTAGTATGCAAGAGTGGTTCACTATTCACAAATCAATCAGTGTGATGCATCACATCAAGAGAAAGTCTAAAAACTGTATGATTATTTCAATAGATGCAGAAAAAACATTTGGCAAGGTACATTTCATGATTAAAAACCCTCAACACAATAGGTTTAGAGGGCACATACATCAACATCATAAATATCTGAAATAAATTAGAAAAAATAATTATCTGTAATAAAAAGGAATAATATATTGATACATGCAATAACTTGGATGAATCGCAAAATAATTATAATAAGTGAAAGAAGCCAGATGACAGAGAGTAGAGATCCCTTTCTAGAAACTCCTATGTTAACAGAACTATTATGACTGGAAGCAAGTTAGTGGATTGTCTGAGGAGGGAGGAATTATGAATGGACTTGAAACTTTGGGACTGAGAGTTATGCTCATTATACTGCTTGCGATGGTTTTATGGATGTTTACCTATGATAAAATTTATTAAATTATACACTAAAATATATGCAGCTTACACAAGAAAGTTATAAAAATGAATATGTTCAGTTTCTTTTGATGTCAGGTAGTGTACTAATAATGAAGACATCAACTTCTTTTAAATCAAAGACTTTTTCAAATTCCCATGCTTTCTTTTTTAAAGTTTTTAATGGACAGCTCAGTTACATGTATATAAAGGAAGTACTTCTTAATTATAGCATGTAGATTCCAGTGTTCCCATATCACTGGCATTAAAATTTTTGATTAACCCTGGAATGACTGCTGATAATCACCTGGAGTGGTGGGAAATTAATCCCTTAGGCATAGAAAAAAATGTTGGGTGTTTGGGATATAATTTTTTTTTTAAATCAAGAAAATAAAAGGCACTTAAGATTCTTTGCCTAAGATATGAACTTAGAATAATTTCCCTCTGATATTATCTGCAAAAAAGGTGTTTTTATTTTCTTAAAAAATGGAACTTCTCACCTTTGATGATAAGATATAGTGAACATAAGAGATTTTAAACATGACCTCTCCCATTCTGTTCTTGAACTGATTATTTGTAAAGTAAACATCTAGGCAGTAATGCATAAGGACATACATTTTGTGTCTTCTGCCAGTACTGCCCTTTCCCCAAACATTTTCAAAATTTCTCTTCAGTAGAGTCATGTCTGAGCCACTATAGTTATAAATCACTCAAAATGTTATTACAAACTTTAATAATCCACTCCACTTACCAGATATGGTTCCACATCATATCGTACTATTTTTAAAATCCCTCAAAATTAATTTCCCCACACAAATATTTATAATAATATTTTGAAAAAAATGCTACTCTTATTTGACTACTAAGTTGCTTTTCAAGGACAAGGACATGTCTTTTTAGTTTTGACAATAAAGAAATAAGATTTTATTTTTTACATTTGAAATTAATACATTAGTTCTTCATGGAAATATAAGGCCTAAGATACACGTACAGTAATACCATGTTAATAAAAATAGAAGCCAGCGACATTCTAAGGTTATTTCCATCAATGGCCATAATTTAAAAATAAGAAAATTAATTTTTCTTGATCCAAATTAGGGAAATCTTAAAAATGATTGTCTCTAGAGAATTTTTTTTTAAATTTTTTATTAACATATAATGTATCATTAGCCCCAGGGGTACAGGTCTGTGAATCGCCAGGTTTACACACTTCACAGCACTCACCATAGCACATACCTTTCCCAATGTTCATAACCCAACCACCCTCTCCCTACCCCCCTCCCCCCGGCAACCCTCAGTTTGTTTTGTGAGATTAAGAGTCTATTATGATGTCTCTCTCCCGATCCCATCTTGTTTCATTATTTCCTTCCCTACCCCCCAAACCCCCCACTTTGCCTCTCAACTTCCTCATATCAGGGAGATCATATGATAATTGTCTTTCTCTGATTGACTTATTTCACTCAGCATAATACCCTCTAGTTCCATCCACATTGTTGCAAATGGCAAGATTTCATTTCTTTTGATGGCTGCATAGTATTCCATTGTATGTATACACCGCTTCTTAATCTACTCATCTGTTGATGGACATCTAGGTTCTTCCCATAGTTTTGCTATTGTGGATATCGCTGCTATAAACATTCCAGTGCACGTGTCCCTTCGGATAGCTACATTTGTATCTTTAGGGTAAATACCCAGTAGTGCGATTGCTGGTTATAGGTCTGTTCAGGTTTTCTATTTTGTCCTGGTTCAGTTGTAGTAGTTTATACGTCTCTAGGAATGCGTCCATTTCTTCCAGATTGTCAAATTTGCTGGTGTATAGTTGCTCATAATATGTTCTTATGATTGTTGGTATTTCTTCGGTGTTGGTTGTGATCTCTCCTCTTTCATTCATGATTTTATTAATTTGAGTCCTTTCTCTTTTCTTTTTGATAAGTCTGGTCAGGGGTTTATCAATCTTATTAATTCTTTCAAAGAACCAGCTCCTAGTTTCGTTGATTTGTTCTTTTGGTTTTTCTGGTTTCTATTTCATTGATTTCTGCTCTGATCTTTATTATAATTTCTCTTCTCCTGCTGTGTTTAGGCTTTCTTTGTTGTTCTTTCTCCATCTCCTTTAGGTGTAGGGTTAGGTTGTGTATTTGAGACCTTTCTTGTTTCTTGAGAAAGGCTTGTATCACTATATATTTTCCTCCCAGGACTGCCTTTGCTGTGTCCCACAGATTTTGAGCTGTTGTGTTTTCATTATCATTTGTTTCCATGAATTTTTCCAACTCTTCTTTAATTTCCTGGTTGACCCATTCATTCTTTAGTAGGATGCTCTTTAGCCTCCATATATTTGGGTTCTTTCCAAATTTCCTCTTGTTGCTAAGTTCTAGCTTCAGAGCATTATGGTTTGAAAATATGCAGGGAGTGATCCCAATCTTTTGGTACCAGTTGAGACCTGATTTGTGACCCAGGATGTGATCTATTCTGGAGAATGTTCCATGTGCACTTCTAGAGAATATTATTTAAGAGAACAATGTCACTTTCAGATCTGTTCCAAAATTCAAATTCACCTGATAGCAGAATTACAGAATGATGTTTTAATTAAATTTGTTTATCAAAAACCTGTTAGATTTTCATTTCTTTGGGACATACTTTCACCAGTTAGCTGTTCAGTTTCCCAGGTTAAACTTTATTTACTGCTGTTGAAAATATTAGGGATATCAAGAAATATTAGACTATATTCATTGTATTTTCATCTTATCAGAAGGACATGCCATCTTACTAGACTAAATGGATATATTTATAGGCATGTGGTCTGGGCATCCCCACAATAATTTTAAAGAAGGCACTCAAAGTACCAGTGATCTCATTAACACCTGTATCTTGCTCCTCCTTAAAAAGAAGAGATAAGCAAGTTAAAACTGGCACTAAAAAGAATACTTAATCTTTTGGGGTCACTATGTAGAAGGGTTCAATATGTTCAGGGCCCTGTTTAGATAATCTGTGTGCCTTCATAGATTATGAAGTTTAGCTGCAGAATCCACGCCAAGAAATATCTCAGCTAGGCTTTCCAGCAGAGTATTCTTTAGAGCAATGACTAGGCCTTTAGCATAGCTGACTGAAGGCACTCCATTTACAGAGTAGATGGTTATGTAAGAAGAATATTTGTTTTCATGGTGAGGTTATAACACAAAGATTAATAAGAATACTACAATAACAAGTATTGCAGAAACCCCAAAATATGGATCACCTTCTTTGTGAGATGTTTATTTAATATCTCGATGCCCTCTTCTTTGGAGTATGAGTAATTGTAACTGAAAATCTTAAGAAGAGGCCCTAAGGTGACTGACTCAAATGCATAAGCAGCCCAGTTGGCAATCTCACCGGCTCCCATTGAGAGCAGTCTCGCCCACAGCCTTTCTTTATAGTCAGTGATACTGTAATAGGATTGTATGGAGCTAGATGGTAGTGCTACTTATGGTGAGCATAGCATAATGTATAAACTCGTTGAACCACTCTGTTGTACACCTGAAACTAATGTAACATTGTCTTACATTATATATATATTCAAAAAATATTTTCAAAGTTAAACAAATAATTAAAACGAAAAGATTTGTGTGGTCATGTTGATCTGCTCTCATAGATCCTCTTCTGGTAAGTTGCAGGAGATCTTGTTCTTGTTGGCTTTATTTCAAAATGTAGTTTTCTCTGATAAAAATACTGATGTTCATAGACAATCCCAGACTCACGTAAAGGTCGTATAATCTATGCTTCTTGATGTAGCATTTGCTCCTAAAGCAGCTCCTGTGTATCACAGGAAGAAAAACTGTTGATACTGGGAAGAGTGTGGTTCATAAAGGACGAAAAATGTTGACACTGGGAAGAATATGGTTCAGTCTTCAAACCTCAGACTTTCACATCCCCATACAGGCTTTGGGCACCACCGCAGCCCCTTCATGCCCCCGTCTTCATCTATGTCCCATGGGAAGTAGGCATGGCCAAGGCTGCTGCTGGGCTCCTCTCCATGAGGTAGTGCCAAGCTGTTCCTTCTAGGATGAGCCTTGACCACTTTTGCTGCCACTGATTTGATGAAATCCTGTCCTAGTGCCACCTAATTCTGGGCCTGTAATAATAGATATCAGGA
Organism: Martes martes; assembly: GCF_963455335.1. NCBI lineage: Eukaryota > Metazoa > Chordata > Mammalia > Carnivora > Mustelidae > Martes > Martes martes. The sequence continues at coordinate 37,206,296 of NC_137899.1, forward strand.
ATTTATCTATATCTATATCAAGTATATTTTAAAAATTACAGTTAAGACAGTGTTACATTAGTTTCAGGTCTACAGTTTAGTGACTTGACATCTCTTTATGTTATGCTATGCTCACCACAATTGTAGCTACCATCTGTTGCCATACAAGACTGCTACAGTACAATTGACCATATTCCCTATGCTGTACCTTTCCTCCCCATGACTTACTCATTGCATAACTGGAAGCCTATGTCTCCCAGTCCGCTTCACCCATTTTGCCCATCCTCCAGCCACTCTACCCTCTGGCAACTACCAGTTTGTTCTCTGTATTTGTGGGTCTGTTTCTGCTTTTTTTGTTTGTTCATTTTGTTTTTTATTTAAATGAAATATGCTATTTGTCTTTCTCTGCCTGACTTATTTCACTTAGCATAATACCCATGAGTTCCATCCATCTTGTCACAAATGGCAAGCTGTCAATTTTTATAGCTTAGTAATAGTCAATTTACATATATACCACATTTTTTTTTATCTAGTCATCTATTGATGGACACTTAGGTTGCTGCCATATATTACCTATTGTAAATAATGCTCCAGTAAACATAGGGGTACATGCATCTTTTCAAATTAGAGTTTTTTGTTTTTTGGGGTAAATATCTAGCAGTGGAACTACTGGATTGTATGGTATTTCTACTTTTAATTATTTGAGGAAACTCCATACTGATTTTCACAGTGGCATCAATTTACATTCCCATCCACAGTGCAAAAAGATTTCTTTTTCTCCACATTTTCACCAACAGTTGTTATTTCTTGCCTTTTTGATACTAGTCTGACAGGAATAACAAGCTATCTTATTGTGGTTTTGATTTGCATTTTCCTGATGATTGGCAATGTTGAGCATCTTTTCATGTGTCTGAAGTTATTTGCATAGCTTCTCTAGAAAAATGTCTATTTAGGTCTTCCACCCAGTTTTAAATCAAATTTGTTTTTTTTTTGGTGTTGAGTTGTATAAGTTCTTTATATATTTTAGATATTAACTTCTTATCAGATATATCATTTGCAAGTATCTTCTCCCATTTAGTAAGTGGCCTTTTCATTTTGTGGATGGTTACTTTTGCTTGCAAAAGTTTTTGTTTTTGTTTTTCTTAATGTAGTCCCTTGCTTGAGGAGACATATCTAGAAAAATGTTGCTAAGGCCTATGTCAGAGAGGTTACTGCCTTTGTATTCTTCTAGGAGTTTTATTGTTTCAGGTCTCACATTTAGGTCTTTAATCCCTTTGTAGTTCATTTTTGTGTATGGTGTAAGAAAGTGGTCCAGTTTCATTCTTTTGCATGAAGCTGTCTGATTTTCCCAGCACCATTTATTGAAGAGACTGTTTTTCCCCATTGTTTATTCTTGCTTCCTTTGTCATAGATTAATTGACCATATAACTGTGGGTTTATTTCTGGGCTCTTTATTCTGTTCCATTAATCTATATGTCTGTTTTTTTACCACTACCGTGCTGTTTTGTTATTGTTATGTAATAAATCTTAAAATCTGGAATTGTAATAACCTCTAGCTTTATTCTTTTTTTTCAAGATTGCTTTGACTATTTGAAGTTTTTTATGATTCCATACAAATTTTGGAATTATTTATTCTACTTCTGTGAAAAAATGCTATCGGTATTTTGATAAGGATTTCACTGAATGTTTAGATTACTTTGGGTAATATGGCCATTTTAACAATATTAACTCTTCCAATCCATGAGTATGATATATCTTTCTATTTGTTTGTGTCATCTTCAATTTTTTATATCACTGTTTTATAGTTTTCAGAGTACAGATCTTTCATGTCCTTTAGTAAGTTTATTTTTAGATATTCTTTTTGTTGCGATTGTAAATGGAATTGTTTTCTTAATTTCTTAATTTCTCTTAATGCTTTGTTTTTAGTGTATAGAAACACAACAGGCTTCTATATATTAATTTTGTATCCTGCAACTTTACTGAACTCATTTGTTACTTCTAATAGCTTTTCAGTTGAATCTTTAGGGTTTTCTTTGTATAGTACCATGCCGTCTGGAAATAGCAATAGTTTTACTTCTTCCTTTTCAATTTAGATGCATTTTTATTTCTTTTTGTCTAATTGCTGTGGCTAGGACTTCTAATACTATGTTGAATAAAAGTGGCAAAAGTGGGCATCCTTGTCTTGTTCCTGATCTTAGAGAAAGAGCAACAAATAATTATTCTGTCACTGAAATGCATGTACCATTGGTTGTGAAGCTTAATTTATAAGGTGAAGGAGGAGCACCTGGGTGGCTCATTCAGTTAAGTGTCTGCATTTGGCTCAGGTCATGACCCGGGGGTCTTGGGATCTAGCCCTGCATCAGGCTCCCTGCTCAGTGGGAAGCCTACTTCTCCCTCTCCCGCTGCCTGCCACTCCTCCTGCTTGTGTTCCTTCTCTCTGTCAAATGAATAAATGAAACTTTAAAAATAAATAAATAAATACATGGAGAAGGATTCTCAACATGCACGTAGACTCTCAAACTGATTACTTAAAAAAGTGTCTGAGGGCACCTCAGTGGCTCAGTTGGTTAAGTGTCCAACTCTTGATCTCAACTCAGGTCTTGATTTGAGGGTTGTGAGTTCAAGCCCTGCTTGAAAAAAAAAATGTTGTCTGAATTTGTATATTTATGCATATAACTCGGTGGGTCCAGTGAGGTCTGATTTTAATAAGCTTAGGCAAGAAAATCCCAACCTAGGAGACAGTAAATGGAGAATCATCACAGAGATACTTTCTTTAGAACATTATGCTTTCAGACTTGTTCATTTCTTTTTTTTTTTTAAGATTTTATTTATTTATTTGACAGAGAGAGAGAGAGAGAGATCACAAGGAAGCAGAGAGGCAGAAAGAGAGAGAGGGGGAAGCAGGCTTCCTGCTGAGCAGAGAGCCCGATGCAGGGCTTGATCCCAGGACCCTGGGATCATAACCTGAGCCAAAGGCAGAGGCTTTAACTCACTGAGCCACCCAGGTGCGCCAGACTTACTCATTTCTAATTGTTAGTATAAGGAAATAAGGGCCGTTGGTCACTTTTTTTGAGTATCTATGCTCTGACAAACGTCTAGGTACACTTGATAGTCTTTTCCTTTTCTGTCTCTCCTCCCTAACTTCCTCAGTAATGCTTGGTACCATCACATAAAAGAAAGTTGCCTCTGAGAGGAAAAACAACAACAAAAAACCTTCATGAGATGCTTCTCCAGTCAGAAACACTTTAAAGCAGAATTGAAAGATCATTTGCTTCTGCTTATTTTTTTAGAGACTTGTTTTCCCATCCCCACATGTGTGTGTGGTGTATGTGTGTATATGTATGTGGTCATACAAATCTTCTGTATGCATTATAGAAGCTTGCTTCACATGCAGACATAGACTGAAAGGACCACATTCCTGAATGAGGGGGTAAATTAAGATCCACACTATTTAACCCCTTGGCTTTTTCTTGGTGGGGAAATGGCAGGGAAAAGCTTCAGGTTGTGTACCAGCATAGATAATGGAAGCACCTTTTGCTGACATCGTTCTCTCAAAGCTTACAAGCAAAATGAAACTTGTCTCTGATCAAGAAAGGCAGCTGGAACTTTCATCTGTCATCTGTCTGCTGTCAAATGCATTGTTAATGTCATATTGGATCATATGATAGTGGGATAAATCTGTGAGTTATTTCAGCCACACTGTGGACAGTAGAGTGAAGTGAAGTGAATTTTGATGTCCAAGAACATTCTATTGTCAGTGCTTTGTTATGGGCAGTATTTCCTAGAGTAAACAGAAGCTTTAAAGAAAACATTTGGTGGATTTTCCCATTGTTCAGATTTCTTGATTCCTCCTGGTGAGTTTCCCTGGATATATGCAGTATCTTCATTTTTACACAAACAACATGTTGCGGGCAAGTGCTAGTGGAATTATGAAATCTCGGCACCACAGGTGCTGAATAGGAGCTACTGAAGGACATGCCATGAAAGGGGAGAATGAGAAGATAGATCCTTTGGGGAGTCTTACTCCAAGATGAATAAACTCTTAAAACAGAAAGAGGCTGCAGGAAGGAAAGTTAAAATTCCAGTATCTGTCTTGGGATGTGAAGAACAACAAGTGTTCTTGATTCAACCCAAACATGGCTGATTGACTCCAGAGTCTGGCTGACCCTAGCATAGCTGGCTGACCCAAGTCTTGCCCATCCCTTGAACCAAACTTGAACTCTGTGTAAGCCCTGGAGTTGTTTGGGAGATCATTTGTGAAAATATTTTCCTCTCTTTGTCTCCTGGTTTGGCCTAAGAACGCTCTGAGGAGAGCCATGTGGAACCACAGGGGATAGAGCTCATTTTAGTGTATGTATCTGTGCTTCTTTGACCATTTTCCTGCAAGTTTTGGCCAAGGAAAGAGTGATGAGCATTGACTCCTTGATTTGTTCAGCATGGTGTGAGCAAACTCAGTTTTTCATTGAGGCAGTGTGTGGGAGAGGAAGCACTGGATTCAAACTTAAAAGCCATAGTTCTGGTGTTCTGCTCTAAATAACCCTTCAAAGCATGCTGCTGAATGAAGGAGGGATGAACAAATGAAGGAATGCTGGCTGGGCCTGGCCATTTCAGCAAACATGAGGCTAAACTCAGCAACCTCAGGAACCAAGGACCAGGGATTACCACTTTGCGAGTGTAAGTATCCTAGATGCTGTGTGAGAAGTAAAGATCCAAGCTGTGGCCCTGCTAGGTGTTCCCAGTCTGAGGACCATTGAGTTATAAACTTAGAATTCCATACATAATTTATAAGAGAGGTCTCATATCAAATTCCACATGAAGAAGGAGTAAAAACTCCGGCTGAGCTTTGAAAGGTGAAGAGGGTTTGGATGGACAGAAAAGGAGAAAAATGCATCTAATGTAGCAGGTAGAGAAAAGGCACAGAAATGGTTTACATCATGATGGTAGCGTTTGTGACACAGTGAGCTGATCGAGATGACTGAAGGAGGTATTGGGGATGGTGCGGGAGCAGGGTGGGCCTGAAGGAGGCAAGAAAACAAGGTCTTGGTGTAGCAGGAACACAAGAAGGAACAAGGTGTCACATGAAGATTTTAAGTTGAAGAGCATTGTCCTGGATGACTTGTCTGGCAGAGTGGGCCCCTGCATGCCCACGTCCTGTCCGAATCACTCCTTTGTGCAGCCACTGAGCTTGGATGGAAATCCAGTGAACATTTCTGTTGCTCTCCCAGGTGATCAGATATGCAGATATGTGGAGCAAGTTCCCTTGCATACTCCCTTTTCTGAAAATTAACCAACATGACGGAGACTAGATCACACGCTTACAAAACAAACCAAATACCTCTTCCCTCTAATATGATTTACCAGATGACAGATGATCCCAATCCCTGTAATTACTTGGATACTTTAATTGACTTTCAGTGGCAGTAATAAGTAACTGGAGTTCAGGCTTGTAGAATTTCCTTCCTAATTGTCACTGTTAAACCGCTCATTATAGAGATAAATAACACACCACTTGATTTAAACCGTTTCTTCCATCCATGTAAATTCCAGTGGCAGTGCCCCAGCATTTGCAGGCTCCTAGGGGAGCTGTTTAGGGGTGAGAAACACAGTGGTGCACCTAGAGGGCTGCTCAAGCTGGTTGGCTGTTTCCTTTGAATTACCAAGCCACAAGTTTCCAGCACTGACGCACTTCCTAGTGCTTTGGATTTAAAAAGCTGTAGAAAGGATAATTGACCGCAGCTTGTCAGCACAAGAGATTTACTGTCATTAGCACGAACTCAGATGAATTACTTTAATATCATGGAATAAAAAAAATGGTCAGATACTTTCCTTTCTCAGTAAGTTGAGGGTACTTAAACAACTTTTCACACTTCACTTCTGCATTTGGTGTAAAGGAAGGAGGAAATCATAAAGAGCTGCAAGTGGGAGTGGAGGGGAGGAATGGGATTAACTTGGCAGAGGTAGGAAAAGGTAGATTTCAGATTGTCAAATCAAATCCAAGTGAACAGATTTCTTCAGGGTTTGCTTGTTTTCAGGGTGGTATAAAAGCTAAATAGACAGTTATTTTAGGTTCCCAGGATTGATTTCTACTTTCCAGTGTAGTATTAACTTAGGAAATTCTTTTTTTTTTTAATTAAAAAAATTTTTTTTTCATTTATTTATTTGACAGAGAGAGAGAGATCACAAATAGGCAGAGGCAGGTAGAGAGAGAGGAGGAAGCAGGCTCCCTACTGAGCAGAGAGCCTGATGTGGGGCTTGATCCCAGGACCCTGAGATCATGACCTGAGCCGAAGGCAGAGACTTTAACCCACTGAGCCACCCAGGCGCCCCCTAGAAATTTCTTTTTTTTAAAGTTTTTTCTTTTCTTTCTTTCTTTTTTTTTTTTTTAAAGACTTTATTTATTTATTTATCTGACACAGAGAGAGAGAGAGATCACAAGTAGGCAGAGGCAGGCAGAGAGAGGGCGGGGGAAGCAGGCTCCCTGCTGAGCAGAGAGTCCGATGCAGTCCAGTCCCTGGACTCTGAGACCATGACCTGAGCTGAAGGCAGAGGCTTAACCCACTGGGCCACCCAGGCACCCCGAATTTAGAAAATTCTGTTACAACTTGGTTTTTCTGTTTGACTCAGTTGTAGAGAGGAAAAAAAAAAAAAAAAAAACGAAACTGGAAATCCTGCAGGGTAGTTCCTAAAGCCTTTATTATACCATAGACACCAGACACCATTTGAGGGACCTGAATTGTTTCAGTCAGGGCCATGCAAAAATGGCCATCTAACTTGTTCTATTTTGTTTTGTTTTTCAATCATCTCTTCTGAGAAGAGCACCAGCGCCCAGGCACAAAGAATGCCTGGAACTGGAGCAATTTATTTTCATTTTGCTTCCCTGTGATTCTTTTTGCAAAAGTGTTTGCCTCCTAACTCTTAGAACCCAGGACAAGCCACCACTGGCAATTGTTTCATTTTGATTTTTGGGAGGAGGGCTCCATTCCTGTCTGATCATTGAAACTAGACTTGTTTTCCTATCTGTCTCCTGCTTCCACTAAGATCGAAACATGTGGGCCTGGTTCCTGTGGTTATTATAACTGAAATGGAACTAATCCCACTCATTTCTGTGTGGCTCAGCACTGTGAGTTAATATCTGTGAATGTTGTTGCCAATTACTGTTGCTGGATTAGTTGGCGGTGAGCACTATTTGTTCTTTCCCCCTCTTTATTTCTCAAGCACATTATAATATACCTGAGAGGTGAAAGTAATAGAAACTCCTCTGAAAGGAGAGAAGAAAGTCTGTAAAAATCTAGCAGCATATGTAGTTACTGCATATTTGATTATTTCCCTTTCACCTCTGAGTCTTGTGAGAATCACACAGAGGGAATGAACATAAAATAAACTTGCTAGTAGCTATATTGTTAAAAACATACAATAGCAACAACAAACGTAATAGCACTATGGACCCTGGTATTTCTTTGCACTGGCCATCATGTTCTAGGTCTGAAAGTGAGAGAGCTGCGCTTCTCAGAGTCCATGAGTGGTGGAAATTCCAGAACTTGGGACTGCAGGGTCTCTACCCAACTCTGGTTTCTACTATTTTGAGTGAGTTGTTGCTTTACTGCATCCCATTAATCTAGTGACAGCTTGCCTCCAGATTGCTTTGAAAGAGTCATGGTTTGAATTTCCTAATTCCATTTTCAAAATTAAAAATGGAGCAGAGTCCCCAACCCCCTGGCTGTTTGTCCAGACTTTGTGTGTTTGCATGACACAGAAAAAGACACAATACGTCTTTTTATTTTATTTTTTTAAAGATTGTATTCATTTATTTGACAGAGAGAGATCACAGATAGGCAGAGAGGCAGGTGGGGCGGGGGGCGCAGGCTCTCCGCTGAGCAGAGAGCCTGATGCGGGGCTCAATCCCAGGACCCTGAGATCATGACCTGAGCCAAAGGCAGAGGCTTAACCCACTGAGCCACCCAGGTGCCCCATAATACTTCTTTTTAAAGAAAAAAAGTCATGTAAAATGGATAGAGTTAGGGTGGAGAGAGATTTGCAGAAATAACTTCAGAGTTGTCTAAACTGAGCTATAAAACGTTACTCCGTCCCTACAAGATGGGTAGTAATGGAACTACCTTCATCATTGCAAAATGTGTGTGAAATGGTGGCAACTTTCATACGAGAAAAAAGAAAATGGCAAGAAATAGCAGTGTACCTGACTGGGTTATATTAGTGTGTGGTAATTCCTTGTTGTAGCCAGGGGGTTCTTTCATGTTCTCCAACACAGATTGGATCCAGGCCTGACTAGGATGACAACATTACCTCCTGAATGGGTAACCATTACTTTTAAATAAAATCTGCATGCTTGGTCTCTGCTGGGGGTTCAGCTTTAACTGGCCCATCATATGCCTTGCAGTGTGTGAGCCCAAAGCAGGTTGGAAATAAGGGAGCTCATTAGATTGGAGGTGCTTGTAGAGGGGTTGGGAGGCACAGATTGGATGCTGGTGATGCCTCTGGCCAGGAGTGTGCAAAATGGACATAGTCCATTTCCAGGACCAGAATGCAGGGGGAAAAAGAACTTTTATATATAAATATGACAACTTGACATCAGAAAGACTCAGCATCCCTCTCCAGGGATGGCTTGGCCCATATCCTGGGTTATACAGGGTGTTTGAAATTTGCCAGAAAGAGAGACACAGAGATTGAGAGAGAGAGGGAAAGGGGTGTGGGGTGGGGAAAAGAAAGGACCAAGGGAAGAAAGAGAAAAAAACCAAAGGTTGTATTTAGTTTCTATGCCTGTTTTGTTTTTTATAGTAGTGCATTTCTGGATGAGGTACGCATATGGTATGTGGGCATGCTTCCCTGGATGTTGTCTGCCTTGTGGAGCTCTTCCTTTTTACCTCCACTCCCCTGACAGCTCAGCTTATCTTTCTGGTAATAGAGAGACCATCAGTTACCAGCAGCCTGCCCATAAGTATTGGGGAAGATAGAGGGAGGTGGCAGATATGAAGTTACAAGGGAGATAAGGCTGTATGTGGAGTGACACAAATGGGAAAACTCCAGGTCTTTTCTACAGTCATGATTTCCTCAACTCCTCACCATGTCACTGGGCATGGATGAACACATAGGGGATTTTATTTTATTTTATTTTATTTTTTTCAAAGATTTTATTTGCTTATTGGACAGAGATCACAAGTAGGCAGAGGCAAGCAGAGAGAGAGGAGGAAACAGGCTCCCTGCTGAGCAGAGACCCTGACGTGGGGCTCCATCCCAGGAACCTGGGATCATGACCTGAGCCAAAGGTAGAGGCTTTAACCCACTAAGCCACCCAAGTGCCCCAGGGGATTTTAATCTCTACACTAGACCCTCGAGATTCTGTGGTATAGATTTTGATGGTTGACTTAACATATTTCAGTCAGGCATCAATATTTGCATATTCCCTATTGTTACATGTTTCCCCCCAAACTTACAGTTTTATTCTCTCTCCAAGCAGTTTATAAAATGCATGGATGGCTGGATGGCTCAGTTGGTTGTGTCTGACTCTTGGATTCAGATCAGGTCCTGATCACATGGCTCTAGGGATTGAGCCCTGAGTCAGGCTTCCCACTCAGCAAGAGTCCATTTGGACATCCTTTTCCTCTGCCCTTCCCCCTGATTGTGCTCTCTCTCTGTCTCTCAAATAAATAAATAAATATTTTTAAAAATAAGTAAGATGCAAAAGGTATAAAAGAGTAAGTGAAAATAACCTCTAATCTTACCACCCAGTGATAACCCATGTAATACTTTCATAAGTGTCTTTCTAGATATTTTTTCTTTGCATGTATATATATATAGATACAAACATAAATAAAGATGTATATGTTCTTTCAAAATATTTTTTCATTTAGAAATATGTCATGGCCAAATTCCTGTGCCCAGAGCTATGTTTTATACCATGCTCTCCAGTTGACTTCTTGGTGTTAATTCTTTGGTTTCTTTTTCATTATTATAAAGTACTTGTGGATACATCTTCACATATTTTATGACATCTTTAGGATAAATTTCTAGAAGTGGACCTGCTGATTAGAAGATTGTGAGTGTTTGAAATTTGGCTAAATGTTCTCATATTGTCTTCTTTTTTTTTTTTTTAAGATTTTATTTATTTATTTGAGAGGAAGACAGTGAGAGAAAGCATGAGAGAGGAGGTCAGAGGGCAAAGCAGACTCCCCTTAGAGCTGGGAGCCTGATGTGGACTCGATCCCGGAACTCCGGGATCATGACCTGAGCCGAAGGCAGTTGCTTAACCAACTGAGCCACCTAGGCGCCCTCATATTGTCTTCTAAAAGGTCATATCAGTGGTAGGTATCATGGATGCATCTATGGTAGTTGTTTTTTTTTTAATAGTACTTATGTATTTATTTCCTGCCTTTCTACAGTATAGAAAAAATATCTAATTACTCTTCTAGAAGGAAAAGTCATACTATAGTCAGACGACTATTTTGTCAAATTAATTGTCCTTTTATGGTTCCTGGGTTTTAGTTATTATTTGCTATTAAAAAGTAATATTATAAATGGTCATTTCTTCAAGTTTCTTTGTGATTTTCAGTTGTAATTTTGTGATTTCAAGCTAATCATTCCTTGTGGGCATGGCGATATTTGGGTAGTTTGTAGGGAAGCATATATGTTAGATTTGCTTTGGGTTTAAATTGCAAAACAGTTAGATAATTCCTGTGGACAGTGTAATGTGAATGCAAGACAGAGGCCCTGGGTATCTCATCCCCATTCAATCTGAAAACTGACCAGCAGCAGGCAGCAGGCAGCAGGCCATGCACAAGTGAAGGCATATGCCATGAAGACACATGCAGATAAAGGTTCAAAGGTTCTTAGCCTGTTGCTAAGGAAACATGTCCATAGTCTTATGAATAAACAGAAGATAGGTGAACTGAGTGTGTCACGTGTGGATGGGGGAAGGGATGGAGAAAGAGTTATTGTAACAGAAAAGTATGGGACACATTGGAGTAGGGTGGGGAAAATTAGGGACAGGAACCACCTTATCTAGGCTTTTTAGACATCAGCAAAATAATCAGATTAAGGTAAAAAAATGTAATTTCTTTGGCAAAACTGAAACTTAGGCACAGAATAAACAGTTTATAAATTCAGCCAGTTGATTTTTAATGATTTCAGTGCATGTGTATGTGTATGTGTATGGCTGTGAGTTTGCATAGAGTTCATTGTTCAGTAGTGGGAAGGACATACATCACACAGCCTGATACAGTATATTGTGAAGCTCAGTTCTTTAAATATGAAATCACAGCTATAGGCCCTCTGGCCCTATGGGTGCAAACATAGGCATGAGAACTAGCCCAGCACCACTGCCATTATCATCTGGTATCTGGGCCCTTCATTAATATTTATGGAGCCATAGACTAAGCATAGTCTCCTCCATAACTCAGGGAACCAATTCTGCACCCCAAATAATTTTTTTTGAAATTTTTGAATTTTTTAATAAACATATAATGTATTTTTAGCCCCAGGGGTACAGGTCTGTGAATCGCGAGGTTTACACACTTCACAGCACTCACCATAGCACATACCCTCCCCAATGTCCATAACCCCACCATGCACTCAAAATAATTTTTTTTTTTTTTTTAAAGATTTATTTATTTATTTGTCAGAGAGAGAGAGGAGCGAGAGTGAGCACAAGCAGACAGAGTGGCAGGCAGAGGGAGAAGCAGGCTCCCCGCCGAGCAAGGAGCCCGATGTGGGACCCGATCCCAGGACGCTGGGATCATGACCTGAGCCGAAGGCAGCTGCTCAACCAACTGAGCCACCCAGGCGTCCCCACTCAAAATAATTTAATCTAGGGGCACCTGGGTGGCTCAGTGGGTTAAAGCCTCTGCCTTTGGCTCAAGTCATAATCCCAGGACCCTGGGATTATGGACTCCGCATTGGGCTCTCTGCTTAGCAGGGAACCTGCTTCCTCCTCTCTCTCTCTGCCTTCCTCTCTGCCTCCTTGTGATCTCTTGTCAAATAGCTAAATAAAATCTTTTTAAAAAAAAAAAGTTTAATCTTGGCTTTTAATGTGAAAGCAAAAAATTTTAAATGTTTGCAAATCCAAAAAAAAAAAAAAGAAGCCTTAAGATAGGCTACATGGCTTTAAAAAGTTCATTTTTTTCCTGAATTGAGAACCCATGCCCTATTCTAAAATAATCCTGCAGGTGATTTTGGCACCTCTCCCTTCTGAATGGTCCTTTTTTTTTTTTTTTTTTTTTTTGACAGACTGAGATCACAAGTAAGCAGAGAGACAGAGAGAGAGAGAGAGAGAGAGAGGGAGAAGCAGGCTCCCCACCAAGCTGAGAGCCTGATGTGTGACTCAATCCCAGGATGCTGGGATCATGACTTTAGCCGAAGGCAGAGGCTTTAACCCATTGAGCCACCCAGGCGCCCCCTGAATGGTCCTTTAAAAAAAGAAAAAGATTTATGTATTCATTTGAGAGAGAGTGTGCATGCGCACATGAGCAGGAGGAGCAGAGAGAGAGAATACAAGGAGACTCTATGATAAGCATGGAGCTCCACACAGGGCTTGATCTCATGACCCCAAGACCACAATCTTAGCGGTAACCAAGATTCAGATGCTCAACGAACTGCACCATTCAGGCCCCCCGCGAATGGTCCTTTTTGAGCTACATTCCATAGGGATATTTTTCTTTGTCTCTCATTCTGTCTTGTTTTCTTATGCAAAAGGGAAGAAGGGGTTTAAAAAAAAGCCCTATAATAAGCTGAGCACCTAATATGTGCCAGGCACTATACTAATTACTTTATATAGGTCAACTCATTCAGTGCTATAGCCTTATAAGATAGATTGTATCATCCAGCTTGAGAATGGCTAAGTTGTCTGAAGTTGTACTAATTTTGGTGGAAAAGATTCATATTCAGATTAGCATGACACCAAAGCTATGTAATTTTTCCCTGAGCTACATGGAGAAAGTAGCAGAGTTTTTGGGATCCCTTGTTTATTCTTGGCATCATAGCAGTCATTATTATAGAAACATGGCCCAGGGACACCTGGGTGGCTCAGTCGTTTGGGTGTCTGACTTTACGTGTAAGCTTAGGTTTTGATCTTGGGGTTATGGGTTCATGCCCCACATTGAGCTCCACGCTGAACATGGAGCATACTTAAAAAAAAGGGGGGGGTGCCTGGGTGGCTTCTTCAGTTAAGCATGCAACTCTTGATTTTGGCTCAGGTCATGATCTCAGGGCCATGAGACTGAGCTTCGAGTGGGGCTCTGTGCTCAGCAGGGAGTCTACTGGAGAGTCTCTCTCTCCCTCTTCCTCTGCCCCTCCCCCTGCTTTGCTCACTCTTTCTCTAAAATAAATAATTCTAAAAAAAAAAAAAAAAGAAGCCCCAGAGTCTTTTGAACAGTATGCACGTAATTCACACATTGTAAAACACATTTTTTATTCACCTATTTGTGTCTCATTTTGTGCTCTGCATCATAAGGGGTGCAAGAAAAGTAAGATGTCTTGGTTTTAGCCCTAGGAGAGCTTCTAGAGCTTCTAGTCCAAATTGCATCAATTAGTGGCCCCCAAATACAACAGTAGGCAATATACATTCATAGCCAGACCAGATGAGATGACACAAAAGAGGATTCTGTGTAAATATTAGCTGCCTTCCCACAGAACAATGGCAAGCAGAATTGGGATACCAGTTCTTCATGGTAGCCACAGTTTAGTGAATAGGGTCCCCAAAATGTAAAATAGTCCAAATATATGTTCAAGTAATTCGACCTATTTCAAGAGAAATTTTATGGTTTCAGTAACCTGGAGAAAAAATTGAGCAGAGGATATTTTCCTAGTTAAAAATTTTCTTGTGAAGTTATGTGCCTTAATTTAAAATTTAAGCATCCTAATAATGTTGATGATAATGATAGTGATGACTAAATTTATTGAGCACTCACTCTAAGCTCTATGCTAACACTTTGCTTGTATTATCTCATTTGGTCTTCATAACCATCCTATGAGATATGTACCCATTTTACATATGAGGAAACTGAGACCTGGAAAAGTTGGGTGATTCTCTTGCAGTCTCAGACAGAAAACTGTGAAGCCTCAACTCAATACAGGTCTGTTTGATTACTCCATATATACTTTTTCTTTTTAAACAAAAGAAGCAAATTGTGCTAACAGTGACTTTTGGTTTTCATGTCTGCCTGGTAATGGACTTAGCTATGCACACAGGCTGCATGCAGTGTAAGGGCTCCTGCTGAGTTGTGTCTGTCCTCATTGGACCTGTCACTCTCCATGGTTCTTTTCAGGCCTGTCAGGATATTCTCTGCTTCTTATTTAATGCATAAATCTCACCATTTGTGTTCTTCCTCAGCTAGTCTGGCTCTAAGTATGCATTGCTTAATCCTGTATCGGGGCAGAAAAGTAAAAGTAGAAATCAAGGAATTAATTCTAGAAAGCTACTATGGGAAAATGCAATGTATAAGAGAGGAAACGGTTCTAGGCATGGTTGGGGTTAAGGAGGGGTCTTCTTTAATTTCTATCATTTATGTCTTATCCCCATGACTAGTGATCCCTTTGGAAATCATTTAGAAGTTGAACTCAAGATATTGGCTATCAAGTAGGTGAGCTGCTCAGTTTAAGAAACCATCCCTGAATGTTCACTTTAGGAAGAGAAAGTAAAAGGAGGAGAGTTTGTTAGATTGCAGAAGGCAGCACTTTGTTGATGGACACGTGGAAGGGCATGAGATGGGTTCCAGAACATACAATTATTGTGATTCTAAAAGCTTTGTTTAGAGTTTTCAAGTAAAAATAAATTTCTTGAGTACTTGCTGTGGGGAAGGGCTTTGTAGGGCTATATAGATAGACTTGGCAGTTCCTGATTCATAGGGAACCTAAAGCAATTAATAAATTATAGTATAAGTCAACCTGTATTATTAATTCATTCTTATGCAAATCAACCAATTAAAAAAAATAAAGGGTTTTGAGCACAGGCAAAAAAGACAAGCACAATCAAAATGCATGCATTGATTTCTTCTTACTTCATTTGACCAACTCTTTCTGACACTTTTGCATCCACTCAAACACTTATTGAGCACCTAGTTCAAGCTCAGCACCATGATAAGAACACAAATAAGATACTGTCTCAGTGGAGAAAAGGAAATAGAATGACAATCCAGAGTAGCTGATCTTCCTGTATAAGTAGGATCTAAGTACTTGAGGTGCTCATACAGGAGATGACTTTGGTTTGATCTTGCTGGCTGGGTGCATTCACACGACAAAGGAGCCAACAATCATCTTTTTGGAAGAAGAGCAAGAATTCCAGTACAATGTGAGTATAAGGCACATGAGAGGAGACAGGCCTGGAGAAAGAACAAAGAACAAGTTTCTGGAGGAGCTCAGATGTTGTGCTAGAGATTTTGGATTTTCCTAAAAGTTGCCAAAACCCCATGGAGATGTTTTGGCCAGGAAGTGACATGGTTTGTTTTTTTCAGATCTCATCTGCCTTCTGTGTAAAAGATTGGCCTAGATCTGGAAGATATTGGGGTGGCCCCTTCCAGCTGTTCTGAAGAGAGTATCATCTCATTGAACTTGCAAACTCAGATTGCTCTGCTCCCCATTCACCCATAAAAGGCCACAAGGTCTAGACCGTCTCTAGTCAGCTCTCGCCTCTTTTAGCGTCAGTTTGGATTATCCTTTCCCACAGCTAACTTACCCTCTGTGGTTCTTTTCTGAGGCAAGCTTCTCGATCTAAACTTTTATCTGGAACAGGCATTTGGGCTCCTCTCTAGGTCTTCTAAATGAGGTGGAACAAAAAGGAACAAGCAGTGGTAAGGAGAGAAACAAGCCCCTGGAAGGCTTCTCTGCCTCTGATGATTTAAACCCCTTCCAGAATGAAAGAAGGAAAATGTTAAAGACTAGATATGCTTTCAAAAATAGAGAACTTGGGGTGCTTGAGTGGCTCAGTGGGTTAAGCCTCTGCCTTTGGCTCAGGTCATGATCTCAGGGTTCTGGAATTGAGCACCGCATTGGGCTCTCTGCTAAGCAGGGAGCCTGCTTCTCCCTTTCTCTCTACCTGCCTCTCTGCCTACTTGTGATCTCTCCCTCTGTCAAATAAATAAATAAAATCTTTAAGAAAAATAAAGAATTCATAAAGTCATGGAATTTTGGAGCTGAAAGAGGCCTCAGAAAGCCAGTCTCCAGTTTTCAGCAGGATTCTAGAAAGAATACAGGACTTGAAATAGCCTATTGTCCCTATGACTGTTTATTGGACTTGAGATAAGTAACTTAGCCTCTCAGAGCCTCAACTTTACCTGTTAATTAAGGACAATACTCACCTCTCTAAATGAAATTGACTATTATATGAGAAAAAGGTAAAAAAAGGTTCTGATTTCAGAAACTGAGACACAAGCAAGTTAAGTGGGCATATAGAAAGGTAGTCCTTTCACTGCAGTGAGTGGATTTCTTCACAGCTCTGACCTATGAAACCCCAGTCTGGCCTTCCTGAATCTGTAAGCATTACCAAGCTGACATGCCACTTTTAATGAGGTTGGCAAAATCTTTTTGTGTGCTCTGTGTTCTCATGTTCCCTAAGTGTTGAACATTTCTTGCTTTAAAGTAGCTGATGGCATTGAACCCTGATTGTATGTCAGTCTTTGTTTTAGAAGTAAAGGCTTAGGATGGATTTTACCTAGCAGTTCACAGTCTGTCTCTGGGGATGCCTTAGCATCTCAGCATCTTCATGTCACCTGAAAGCCCTTTGTGGTTGTTTCTGGAATGAGTCCCAGTGCTTACCTCACACAGGTATGTTAGCGCTTCAGTTTCTGTGACTTACCACTTTTCACTCGGTTGTCAGAAAAGATGGTTGCCTACTTGTTGACTCAATTGTGAGAAATCGGGCAGCAAAACAGATGATTCTCTTTACAGTTTTGCCCCAGTTTAGCCTAGTCTTCTTTTCCTGCTTCTGTGCAGATCTCCTTTTTCTTTCTCAAGCCATGACCTGTTTGACATGAGATGTGTTCTTTAGTAAGCCCAGTGGCTTGATTACATCAAGGCAGGAGACACCCAAGACTCCAGTGAAAAGGGTTGATTGCAAGAATACGACAGTTACCACATCCTCAGATTGGCTTTTTAATAAAAACTTGCTAAAAACAATTAATTTTTTCCTGATGATTTTATTTATTGCCTGGACAAGACACATGTTTTGGCTGTGTTTACACAGCTCCTACTGATGGTTACGGCTACTGGAGTTGGTCACTCATGACTGGACCTTCTATAGTGGAGTCCCGGTTTTGATTATCTAAGATCAGGTTGTCAGTCACAGTTGTCTGTGACTGCCTCCCTTCCACCCTGCTTTGCTGCCTTTCCTGTCATGATGTCAGCAACAATAACAGCACTAATTATAATTAAAAATTACATCTGTGCTTGCTTTGTGCATGAAGCTTTCCTAAGCATTATATCTGTGTTTAATTAACTAGTTTAATGTCTCCACACAGCAAATTTTATAATCTCAAGGAATCGAGGGACAGGAACCTCAGAGGTATGATAGGTGCCACTGTCAGACTTTGGGGACTTCAAAACCAAACAGTTGCTGTCAACATGGGCAGATTTTGACATGCCTGGAAATGTTTTTGATCGTCTCAACTGGGGGGTGCTGCTGGCATTTAGTGGGTAGAGGCAAGGGATATGGCTAAACATCCTATAATGCACAGGCCAACCCCCTATAACAAAGAGTTACCCAGCCTAAAATGTCATGAATTCAGAGCTTGAGAAATTTTGGAGCCACATGATTTAAGTACTTTTGGCAGATTAAATAAATTCCAGTCCTGCTTCTGCACCTTACTAGCTGTGGATCTTGGGCAAGTAGGTTATCCTATTGAGGCCTCAGCTTTCTCATCTTTAAAATGGGAATGACAATAGTAATATGATGTTATGGGGTTGATGTCCTGATTAAATGTATTACATTTAATCATTAATACATGTAAAATGCTTAGCTCAGCATCTGGTACATAATAGATGCTTCGTATAGTAGTTACTGTTTTTATTAGATAGAGCCCTTCTGGTCTTAGGCTTCTTCTTAGTCTTGAGAGGATACCTTCAGTTCATACCATCCAAGGGAATAGCTTTTTTTTTTTTCATCTCAATCCTAAAAAAATTCCTGTCTTTTTTTTTTCCATCTCAATCCTAAAATAATTCCTATTTTAGCCCCCCTTGACCTTAGGAAGGTCAAGAAAAGTTATCTTTGATTTCTTCCATGGAATGTGTCTTTTTTTTTTTTTTTTTTTTGCTTGTTGTTGTTTTTACAAAAGAAAACCACAGTTCTCTGTCCTGCACTTGCATTTTGTTGCTTCTCTGTTTCCATGTCTACCTTCTAAGGCCTGGTCTGTCCACCTGATCCCGCTACATCATTACACCATGTGCTTCACTGAAAGGGAGCCTTCTGTGGTTTATCCAAGTCTACATTGCTCTCTAGAATAGGTGTTCTCAGCACACAGAGAAGGAAAACTATGTCTGCTTAATCCTCAGGTAGAATTATGGGCTGATATCACTGGCATCATCTTGGAACTGAGACAGACTGAGACAGAGAAGTTTTCACTAACTTATCCAGCAAGTGAGTGAGTGAGTTAGGGATACATCTAGCCTCTAGTCTCCCTCTTCCATGTTTCTGGATTCCCTCTAAGGGAATGTTAGTGAACTATGGCTAAATTTTTGATCTTCAGAGTCTCGTGTAGCTATTTACTATGTTTCTGTGGTGGGAGGCTCACTCTGAACCTAAGTTGGTACATGATTTTGATTCAGGCCCACTGGGCATTTCTGAGCTGGTAGAGTAGGCATACCAGAAAATCCTAACAGAAGAGGGAAAGCCTATTCTGAAGAAAATAGGAAGCTTGAAAAGTGTGACCTTGTAATGAAACTTCAGGGTTATGGGGATAGGGAAGAGTCCCGAGAACAGAATGGTATCTGTCACTTTGTGTCCATGAAGATGAATCTTCTGTGAGACCCAGTGAGTTTAAATGGGAGTTCTGTGGTAAGCAAGGAAGCAGTGAGGAAATTTTCAAGATTTGTTTTAGGAAAATTTTATAAAATTTTGTGCCCAAAGAGCATAACTATGTGCCTACCTAACAAAATGTGAAATGAAAACACTAAATGGTTTGACATGTAGGAGTTTCTGATGCATTGGCAGAGGGGAAACATCTGTTCTGGGCGATTGTGGCAGAGTGCCATTAGATGCCTGAGGAAGGATGGTGGAGAAGTAGGAATGCCTGTTAGCGTGGACATAAGACCCTTACTGCAGACCCAGTAGATATTCCTAATGTTTCTGCAGGCAAAAGCCTGTGAATTCGGATTTGTAATGTTAGTCTATTGGTATATAGAGGCCAGAGGAAATGGATGGTATCTGAAATTTCACTAAGATTTTGGTACCTCAAAAAGCTAACAAATATGGTGGTTTGTTACACTTTTCTTTCAGTCCTTCAAATTGGCATTTTGTCCTAGCATACATTATAGATTATTACTTTCAAAAGTCTGCAACACATTGCTAGAAATAATATTCTTATAGAACAGCCTGAACCATAGGAGAATGGTCCCATCATGTCATTTATGAATTACCTCAGTATCAGACGAGGCATTCACAGTAATCAAAACACATTAATTTTAAATGATGTTCTATGTTTTAGACAACTACTATATCCATATTGAAGTAGTTTAAATATAAATGAGGCCCATAGAAATGTCAGGCAAAATACAACTGCCAAAATTATAAGATCATTGGCAAATGTTTGAATGGCAGCCCAGGGCTGGGCCTTAAATGTTGAGAAGGAGCTTCTCAAAAGCAATTCAAGCTGTAAAAGCAAAGATACGTTTTGGAATCCTATCCACTAGGAATTCATTTATTCACTGTGTTGACTACCTATGGCTCCCTGGCATAAACTGGATAATAGGTGATAGGAATGCTCTGGAGCTACCTGGAGGAGATTAGTAAAGAGAACTCATGTGTCAGTTATTTACTACTGCTTGGCAAAACTTAAGACAATAATTTTATTCTCTCTTATAATTCTGTGAATTGACTGGGCTCATCTGGTCAGTTCTTCCTTCAGTGTCTCTTACAAGGTAAGAGAAGGTGGCTCGAACTGGTCATGCAAGATGACTCCACTCATCTCAGACATTGGCAGGATTGGCTGTAAGACTGAGACATCTTTCTGTCTCCATGTTTGTTTCACTGTGCTGCTAACTTGGGCTTCTTTAAGTGGGCTTCTGAAACCTCAATCTCAAGAGGTCAAAAGCAGAAGCTGCTAGGTCTTGTGAAGGCTTAGACCCAGACATGCACAGTGTCACTGTCATCATTCGCTATTGGTTAAAGCAAATCATAGGGTCAACCCAGATTCAAAAGACATACTACATGACGTTATTAGTACTGGGATGTGGTTCATTGGGGGTCATCCTGGAGACTGGCTGTCACAGATAGCCAGGGTAATATCAGATATTAGGGATAGGGAAAGATAGGGAAAGTGAGTTTTGAACTCAGACAAAAAGAGCTGATTCACAAGTAGATTAAAGCATGTTAATTAGCATATATAGAAACATCAGTTACTCCCAAATTACAGAAAGTAATATCCATGGCTAAATAGGGATTTTTTTTTTTAATCCCAAAAGACATATTATGTGGCAAAGAATTGGATGAAGGTGACTTTGGGTTTCTCATGCTGAAAATGTACTTCAGGTGAGGGTGGCATTATGTTATTACATGAAAAGAGAAATAAAGCCTTATTCATTTGGATGTTAAGAAGTAGAAGCCAAAGGAGAGGGAGACATTTTAAAGTAAAGTAAAATTTGAAGGAGAAGCTGTGGAATTCATACTGAATGCTCTTCATTTTCTTGGGGTAGTTAGAAGAATGATTATTTACTTAGGGTTGAGAACAGCAGAGTTTGGCATGTGCTGTGGAAAATGGAAAATGTTTCCAAATAAAGGGATCTGGTATGCTGAGAAGCACCGGCCTCAGCTGATACTGGACTTAGAAGCATGTAGCAAGGCTCATTGGCAGAGGCATGTGGTTTTCTTCTACAGCACATTTACAGTCTGGGACAGAGACAATTGAGTACTTAGGTCTTCATAAAGAAGCAGGTTGTGAATGTTGGAGGTATGTTCCTCTTTCCTTTCTTCAGGGAGAACTATGTGGAGATAGCTTGAGGATCTCGTAGGCATTGCTTTTCAGGACCTTCCAGGCATCTGTTGTCTCCAAGGGGCGTCTTCGTGCCTGGCACAGCTTCCTCCCCAAGGGAGACTTCTTTCCAATAAACTCAGCATGCAAAACAAGGCACGTTGGACTCATTGTAGTTGAGTTCAAGATGGAAAAGATACTTTAGAAGAAAATTTATTTCTGTAGCATTTTCATATCAATAATTACAAAATTAAAAAATTTTTCTTATATAAATAATTCATGATCATTATATAAAGTTATAAAATATAGATGAGCATAAAGAAGGAAACTTAAAATTACCTTAATTTCACATCTCAAAAATAATTGTGTCAATAATTGTGTCAATGAAAAATTTCCATTTTTTTCCCTTATATATATACAGAAGTGTCATAAGAAAGTGTAGGGCAGTGATTATATTCAAGACCAGCTAATAATTTTGGGGGCCCAGTGTAAAACTAAAATGTGGGTCTTCTCATTCAAATATTAAGAATTTCAAGATGCTCACAAAAGAGCATTCAACCAATTGTGGGGCCCTTCTAACTTTGGGGCCTTATGAATGATATAGGTTCCATGTTCATGAAGTCAGCCCCGCTTATCCCCTAATTTCAAGCATAAACAATTTACTGCTGTAGGAATTTCTCCTTTCTTCCCTTCTCCTAGCCTCAAGGGCAGCTTTGGGGCTGCCAGAGTATTTGCAGCTGCAGATGTAGCTAAAGCCAGTCCAGGGGACCCTCCTCAGGTTTCATCCTCAGCAACATGTTAAAAATGAGTGGTTTGGGGCACCTGGGTGGCTCAGTGGGTTAAGCCTCTGCCTTCGGCTCAGGTCATGGTCTCAGGGTCCTGGGATCGAGTCCCGCATCGGGCTTTCTGCTCAGCGAGAGCCTGCTTCCCCCTCTCTCTCTGCCTGCCTCTCTGCCTACTTGTGATCTCTCTCTGTCAAATAAATAAATAAAATCTTTAAAAAAAAATGAGTGGTTTGCTTTCAGATATTTTCCATTTTCTCCTTTAAGTACATGCTAACTTTCCTTTAGCCTCGTCTCCAAGGAAACCTGGCCCTTGAAACCTACTGGGATTTGCCCTGCTAGGTTTTGGGCTTATTTGGAAACTGTGATTCCTTTTTCCCTCCCAGTTGCTATCCCTTGGAATGGGAATGCCTAATATATGTCTGTTCCACCATTGTGTTTTGGAAGCAGATAACTTGTTATCTAAGTTTCCTAGGTGCACAGATGGAGTAATTAGGCTTCAGTATGGACCATGCCAAGTCTCACCCATACCTGATTGAGTTGATTTAGGAGGTGAGATTGGGACTTTTTGAGTCAATTACATTTAGATGAGATTTTAGACTTAGAGTTGATGCTGGAATACCTTAAGACTTTTAAGGATTTGGGGAGGAAGTGAATGTATTTTGCTCATGGAATGGATTTAAGTTTTGAGGAGGCTAGAGGGTATATTGTACCTTATAAGTTGAATTGCGTCTCCCCAAAAGATCTACTCCAGTTTTAGCCCTGGGAACCTGTGAATGTGACCTTATTTGGCAATTAAGGTCTTTGCAGATGTGATCAGGTTAAGGTGAGGTCATACTGGCTTTCAGTGGACCCTAATCTAATGAACGTTGTTCTTGTAGGAGGGAGGTTGGACACACACACACACACACACACACACACACACACACAAAGGGAGAAGTCTGTGGGATGATAGAGTGAGACAGAGATTGGAGTGGTACACTCCAAACTAAGGAGCACCAAGGACTTGAAAAGCAAGGAGAGAGATGTGAAACAGAATTTCCAGAAGGAAGCAACCTTATCAACACCTTGATTTCAGAACTGTAGCCTTCAGAACAGTGAGAAAACAAACCTAGAAGATTTTAAACACAGTCCCACTTATGATATTTGACAATTATCATTATAGCTAAGCATGAAAAATGAATTTTAGGGGGTCAAGAGTGCCAGTAAGGAGACAGGTCACTCCCATGTTTCTTCACTGGTTCAGACAAGAGATAATTGGTGACTCAGAAGAGGGTGGTTGTGACAGAAATGGTGACAAGTAGTTGGACCCAAATACATTTTAGAGATAGAGGTGATAGGACTTGCTAGGAGATTGAAACAGGGTGAAGGAAAGAGAGGAGCCAAGAATGGCTCCAAGGATCCTGGTGGAGCCCTGGGTGGATGTGGGTTGTAAGGAGACTTAGAGAAGAGCAGATTCTGAGAGGTTCCCAAGATCGAGTTCCTATTTAGAGCTCACATTGAAATGTCAAGTAGTGAAGTCCTTTCCTCAGCTAGTCTGGAGGGCAGTTGGGTGTCCAAAAACCTCAAAAGCCTCCCAATGAGAGTCAAAATGGGAGAGAGTCTGCCTGAAAATGAAGTCTATAGAGAGCCAGAGAACAATCTGATGACATGCTTTGAATTCTTGGATTTAATTAGCCCATGCTTGAAGTCTGTGCCACCTCTTTAAGTTTTCATTACAACAACTTCTCTTCTTTTTTATTGCTTAAATTTATTAAGTGAGGTTTCCATCATTTGTCTCCAAAAGAGGCCTGTATATGAAAGAACTATAACTCAGCAGATGTTGTATCAGAACTGATGACATAGCAAGGTCCTTTATAAATTGATAAAGTTTCTTTAAACAAAGCCTAGAATCTATTTTCACCTGTTGCAGGGGAGGGGAGACAATTTGAATTTATAGAAGAAAGGATATGACATTAAAATATTATTAAGCAAAAAAATTTTTTTAAATACTCAGTTACTTCATAAAAACAAGACTGCCTCCTTCCCCAAACTCTGTCCCCAGGACACTGCACAGCTCCTTCCCCTCCAAGAATCCCAGGGAAGCAGTGGTGGTCCCAGGGCAACTGCCTCTCTTAACTCTCTCTTTAGTTGCAAACCTCTGAGACTTCAGAGTTTGTTCTCATCTGTGGGCAGCTGGCTTATGCTTTTCCCCCAGATCCTGTAAGCTGTATCCTTAAAGCTTCCAGCCCTTCCCCACATGCAGGGGAAGAGCAGTGTGGCACTTATTTATTTCTGAGGCACTGCTGGAAAGGAAGAGCAGGGCCATGTTGGAAGTATTGTTAGCTTTGCCTTATTAATAAAATAAGGTTAATGATTTATTCATAGCAGAGACAATGCCGCTCCGCTCTGGAGGACAGCACAGAACTGTTACATTCTAGACAAGCAACTGCTGTGGAAGAGATATGAGCCATCTGAGAAATGGTCTTGGGCTCTTTTTGTGGGGCTGTGAGCAGATTGTTCTGACCACATCAGAGCTCAGAAGCAATTATTTGTATACTGTGAGTGTTGTAGGATAAATGGTGGTAATGGAGGTTTCTGGAAAGATGTCCCCTTGCTTTTCCATTTCTCATCTAATGAGTGTTTGTTCACCTTCTTGCTTTATCCTCTCTTTCTCGGTACCTGGAAGATGCCTGAGTTGTAATTTGAGATGTATTATCTGGGGAATATCAGTATAATACACATCTGAACATGATCTCCATCAAAGGGAGCTCATCCCAGGAAGCTGGAGAGAGAAATGGTATTTAGGCTTTTCTGGTGCTAGCCTAATCATACACTATTTTTAAAGATCAAATCTTTAAAAATTATATTTCTTCTTTCCCAAATGGACTGCAGAGTTTTTAAAAAAATAAATATTAAAGGGGCACCTGGGTGGCTCAGTGGGTTGAAGCCTCTGCCTTCGGCTCAGGTCATGATCCCAGGGTCCTGGGATCAAGCCCTGCATCAGGCTCTCTGCTCAGCACGGAGCCTGCTTCCTCCTCTCTCCCTGCCTGCCTCTCTGCCTACTTATGATCTCTGTCCAATAAATAAATAAAATCTTAAAAAAAATAAAAATAAATATTAGAAAAGAGATTTGATACACTGCAGATTCCTGGTAAATAACTCGTGTGTGTGTGTGTGTGTGTGTGTGTGTGTGTGTATTTTTTTAATGCTAATTACTGTCATTGATTAAAGACAGAGTAGATTACTATTAGTTCAAGTGTGTCAGATAGTTCATTGGTTGATATGGTTCAGAGGGCAAAGTGAGGCAGGATTTGACAATTTACAGAAAAACAAAAGCAAGAGTACTCATTTCCTAGCAAATCAAACTAGGCTTGGACAGAATGGACAAAAGTCAGATTTATTTACTGTCCTGTTGCTGCTTTTGCTCTGTTGGCCTCCCATCCGAGCTTCCATGTTGTCCCCTGAGACCAGATTTACATCAAATGTCAGAGAGGAGAGCTGGAAGTTTTCCCTCCACTTAGAGGGGAGAAACGAGGCCATGAGAGGTATTGAAGGAAATCTCATTGTTGTTTATATGCTTCCAAACAGCAAGGCTTCCTGAGGGACCCCCCTCCCCTCTGCTCAGCTTCCTTGAGACAAGATCAGATGTTTCAAAGCATTTCCACCTTTACTAATTTTTAATGCCTCTACCAGACTGAGACTTGCCCACTGGAAAAAAAATCTATGGTCATGGAAACAGGCAAAAATAAAAGTGATCCTCTAACAGTAGCACATTTAACTTCTTCATAACTATCAGCAGGAACTAAAGACTATAGCTTTTGCCCAATATATTATGCCTTAGAAATATCTTAGGGTAATGATCACGCTGAAAATCAGAATATGTTTAAATATAATTCACAAAATTCCGAGTCTCCTTACAGAAGAATCAAAGTGGCTATCACCCAGATCCTTTGCTGTAACTTCTCCAGCTCCTGACCCCACCCTGCCCATTCCTTTCCTTTGCTCTTTTGCCCAGTTTCCCCCCAAAAGCCACCCACGAGTTTCCATGTGGGAGCCAGGAATGTAACCCTAGGATTTGGTTTTCCAGGCCATCAGGAGATAACATTGCCTATCAGCCAAAAAATAAAGCTTCCTGACTGCAGTTGCAGAAATTACAGCTAATTATAAGCTCTACGCTTCCTGCAAAAGATATATATTTTAAGCTGCGGGGCTGACTTTCTCCCTTGGCTGTATTTAAAGGTTAATTTCTGACCTGCTTCCTGGTTTAATGGAATAGTTTAAATATTACAAATCATTACTTGATTCTAATGAATTATATCTCCCCTGGCACCTCACAAAATCCTTATCATGCCAGAGGAAATAGTTGGAAGGAATAGGGCAGTCTCCATGATAATAAACAGAGTAACATGCCATGGGATTATAGATTTCAGGATCCCCCAGCTTCTTGGGTGGTTGAAAGCATCTGGCCCTTGGCCTCACACTCCTGGCACCTGAGGCATGTGGCTAAGCAGCATGAACACCCTCTCCCCTGCCTTGCATGATTGTTCACTCTGCTTAATTGTCAGCCCCTGCTAAGAACATGTACCATCTCATTTTCCCAGAGATTGTGGAAGTGTTGAGCTTTGCTTGTGGCCAAGTTGGGTAGCTGAATGTGCAACGTTTCCTTCTTTGATAGGCAAATGCTGGGGGTGATCTGAATCCTATCTGAGGACTTTTACTGAATTCCAGTTTCCAATTCTAGTGCAGATCGGGACCAAAACAGTTTCTCTTTGTGTGTAATTGTGTAGGCAGATAGTCTTACCCAACTTTGTCTGTTTACCTGTATTGTCATTCTTATTAAATAGAAGAAAGTATCCAAAACACAGGTATGCAACAACAAAAGTGATATTCTAGGCTTGAAATAAAAGATCACGTGAGAAGTCCTTCTGCCTCCCTAGGAGCAAGAGGGAAGAGATTTAAGTCTCTTGATTCCAGTGAAGCAAAGAATAGCAAGATAAGACTGTGGAGAGGTCTCTCAGCATTGACAGCTAAATTGCAAATTTCCATGTCTTTAGCTGTTTGACAAAAACACCCACGGGGAAAGTGAAAAATCCAACCACTTGTACAGATGATTTGATAGTGTTGTTCTGAATGCCCTGATTTCTCCCTCAGTGACTAGATTTGAAAACAAAGTGAGTAACCTTTGAAGTATCAAGCATGCATAAGATGTCAGATCTCTTGTTAGACGGAATTCACTCATACTATATTGAACTATGAATAATGGAACTTCTGAAATAGTTGATAATCCATAATTACTTTTATAAGGGAAGCCCTGTGAATATATGGGTTTAAACTGCTTAGTTGATGTAATTCAAAGGTCTAACTTATTCCATGACCTATTAAAGAATCTCATACTGCCCTCTGCAGCTAATTCCACCTTAGAAACAAATTTGTTTTTTTCTCAGGAGGTTCCCCAATTAAAATTTAAAGGTCACTGGAAGAGGTAATTCACCTTAGGAAGGGCCAATTTATCAGATTGTTTTCTAAGATGACGGGTAAGGCCAAAATGAACTCAGTATTCATGACTTGAGGGAGAAGATAGTAAATGTGGAAATGTCCAACAGGGGCTGAAAGAGTTCCAAAACAAACTTGGCCATCTTTGTGGTGTGCACACTAGCGTCAGGAGCTGTTTTCTTAATGGCCATTAGCAAAAAAGGAGAAGTGGCCTCCCACTGGATAGATGCTGATTATTCCCAAACAGAGAGGCAAATACCCACATAGAAAAGTAAAGTTCTTCTGTGTGTGTATATGTGTATAACACTACACTAGTAAAATTAACATTTGGAGCTTTTATTTAAGATGGGAAAGCAGGGCCTTTAGAGTTATTTTCTTTGAGGAAAGTTAAATGAAACCAAAACTCTACTAGGGATAGATTTGAGGGTAGATACAAAATAAATAAATAAATAAATAAATAAATAAATAAATAAATAAATAAAATAAAAAAGGCTGTTTTCAAGGAATATCACATCTAAAAAGATGAATGTCATGAAACTTGGTTTTTTGTTTTGTCCAGAGCAGAGAAGAGCACAGGAAACCAGGGAAATCTCAGCTGATTTTTCAAGGGGGGCAAAACAAAATGTCTCACAAATCCTAGTTTGCTTTATTTTATTTTATTTTATTTTATTTATTGATTGGGGGAGGCAGAGGGAGAGAGAGAATCTTAAGCATGCTCCACACTTAGCACGGGAGCCTAAGATCATGACCTGAGCCAAAGTCAAGAGTTGTTTACCTGACTGAGCCATCCAGGCACCCTTATAAATTCTAGTTTGCTTTAAAAGGAGACATATCTGATGGGTGTTTCACAGATAACTGCAGAAGGAAGATTTTAACATAATATCTCTTTCAGCAAGATAGTTTATCACACTCAACAGAAATGACAGCAAAAGGAAAAAAGGATGGGAAACCATTTTAGGGTGAGCAAAGGGTGACAAAAGGATGGGAAAATCCAGCTTCACCAAATATTTATTCATGCTTATATAAACCTCAATTAGCTATCTTCAAATGCTAAGTCTCTGTTGAAGAAAAGGAGCATTTGGAAATGTGACTTGGAAGTTGGTTGGTGTCAGTTATTTTGCTGCATTGTTGATTAATGTAATTGAAGTATATATTACAGAAACAGAAAAGGAAATGTGACTTCTTCAGGGACCCATTAATTTCTTAAGGATAAAATGTTTGAAGGTTCAAAGGCTTTGTTGAGGCTTATTTTAAATTTAAAATTTCCATTGCCAAGGGATTGATTACCATTCTACATTAGCTTTGTCAAACACCAAGTTGATCTCACTTCTTTCAAAGTTTTGTGGCACTTAACTATTTCCAGAGCTTTTTTTTTTTTTTTTTTTTTTTTTTTTTTTTAAAGAGAAGGCTGTCTTACAAGTTCTCTCAAGGACAAACTTGCTTTCCCTTTACAAGAACAGCAAGATGAAAATTTCTAAAATCTTAAAAAGAGCAATTCCTACTCTTCCCTTCTTTGGGACCTTGAAAGTCATTCCTGCAAGTCAGGTACAGCACGTCTTCATTCAAACACTTTCCCATATTAGTTTCTGTTTGGTTTTCCTTTGACTTTAAGACATCAACTTATTTAAGTGTCTTTGTGCTTTTGAATCTTAGTAATGTTGTTTAGGGACTCCTCAGTAAGATTATTCAAGCTTTTTCCATCCCTCCACCCCAACGACAATACCTAGTTCTTTTTATAACTCTCTGTGGTCTTCCTCTGATCACTGTTTAAGGCGCTCTCATAAACAACACACTTCGAAAGTAAGCCAAGATGTCCCAAGCACCAGTTCTTAGTTTTGCTGTTCCAATAGTGAACTCATTAGTTCAAGAAGTCGGACTGCAGCATTTCCGGCTCCTTGGAAACCCAGCCAAAAAGAAAACTGTCATTTTATACAAGAGCAAGAACAGGAAATATGCCATCAGGAAATCAGGGCTAAGGTGGAGTACCATCTGCCCAGATGAAGGTGGTCTGAGAGGACATGAGGCTGCATTAGAAACAATAGCATTGTGAGCAAAGGCTTTGCCACAGGGAACTAATAACAAGATTTCTGATACCGTAGAGCATTTCAACAGAAAATCTTTGTTCCTACAAGAGGAAAGATATTTTCTGCTCACCAGTTTTGCCTTTCTCTACCTTTCCAGTCCTGGTGCTACTGCAAGATGTTGGGAGTATGAAGTTCAGCCAGCGGGGGCCGCCCTATTAGACTCTTCTTCCTTTGGGGCTGTCTCTAAGTACATTGGGAAATGTGGACAGACCTAAATGTTCAGACCTTGAGAACTGCCCATCCACAGCCATACCCAAGCCTTGATTCCATGTAGCCCCGAGAAATTTTGGCTTCTGCTAACAGGGACACACATTGTCTCATCTGGTTTGGGGAAAATGCTGTCATTCACATTGACACTATTTTCAGTGTCTTTTCTGTTTGAGTCCAATTTTGAGGATGACTCTCTGGATCCTATTGTAAATATCTTGAAGGCAGCAGCAGGCTAAGTCTGGTTAAAAGAAATGTGACTGAAAACACTTGCCTTCTTCCGATCTTCCCACAGTGGTGTATTTCAGACCTCCTCTTTATTCTAGACCTTTGTCTCAGCTTTCCCCCTTACAACCGAGCTCCCAGGAATAAACATATTCTAAATATCTGCTTCTGAATCCTTCAATCCCCAAGAATTTACAGGAGAATCTGGACTGAAATGGCTTTAATGGGCTCCCAATCTGTAGTGACATTTGTGTATTAACTAGCTCTCTTACCCCTTAACTGAAAATAGGGAGTTGTGAATGAGTGGGGCGTGTATGTGTGTGTGTGTGTGTGTGTGTGTGTGTGTGTTTAACCAATGGTGAAGACACTTGGGGACTGAGATGCGTGGGGAGCAGTTTCTTATTATGTTAGAGCAGGAGTAGGACTGATCCACTGTTGGATAGACAGCCAAATGCCTGAAGATGGATCCTTAGTACAGGCAAAGGATGAAGATGATGATGATGATATGGAGAAGGGAAGAAGGGAAAATAGAATGTAGAGGCACAAAACCAAAAGCTGCTATGAAACCATTGATGGTAAAAAAAAAAAAAAAATCCCCAGTGGGTGTGTGGTGGACAGCATGGAGAAACAGTGAAGGGGGCTGGGTTTTGCCTACATGGTTAAGCTGAAAGCTCCCTCCTGGATTTCACTTTCCAGTCTGGTGAGCACAGGAAAGAAGCTGAGCTCTCCCATGGGGAATTCAGAAGTTCTTTGTTTTTGCATCATTTTCAAACTTTACAGGCCAGTTTCCTCTATAGCTAAGAACGTGGGGACAACCTTGATATTCTCGACACTCAAGGAGCCTTCCTTTGTGAGGAGCTCAAGAATAGAGCTGGTGAGTGACCTCTGGTCAGTGGTTTTTATTAACAGCAAGAGGGTAGATGCATTGGTGGGGATCTAGTTCCCTCTCCCTTTTTCAATATTCAACAAACACGGACTTACATCGTCATCCTAGGGTCAGAGAGTGTCCTAGGGATTCAGGATGTGTAGGAGAAAGTGGTCCCTGCCAAGAGTTGGAGATACAGATTGTATTATCACCATCACCATTGGCAAAGCAAGGTCAGAGAAATTAAATGGCTCAGAACCAGGGTATCCTAAAGGATTTCACTAGATAATCAATTTGAGAATTTGAAGGCTGGATTTCAGATGGTTTTCACAGTCACGTCTCCTTTGGGAGAGGCTACACAGAAACAAACCTATGATCCTACTCTCCCCCACTGTTATCTCCATAAATGGATGGAGAATCTGAGTTGGAGTGGTTGTGACTGGCTGGATCATATTGATTTGTTCAGCCCCCAGTCACTCATTTTTCAATACTATCCTAGACCACTGAGTCATGGTAATGGCACATAAGATTATGACTACAGCAATAACAGTTACTACTTCTATCAGCACTGTATCTGCTGATATTGTATTCATCTAGGTGTCACTTTCACTACAGAGTGCTATACAAACATCAACCCTGCAGGTGTTGTTTTTACCACTCTAGTGTGGTTGTTGAGAGCATGAACTTGTGAGTCAAACAGACCTGGATTTGAGTCGCTTTGTCATATTTTACCCAGGAGGAAACTGAAGCATATGGGACTGTTATTGGCTGAGATCACATAACTTGTAAATAGAAAAACCCTGTCAGAATTTGATCTGTTCCTATCTTACTCCAGAATCGACACATTTCATTTTGGGATGCTATCTGCCCATATTAATCCCAGCATTTATTGATAGTAGGAACTATTTGTCAGGCATTTACTGTGCATCAAGCCCTATACATACATTGTCTCATTGAACTATCATCAATTGTTCTTTATGATTACCTCCATTTTATGGTAGAGAGAAGGAGGCCTAGAGAGATTTAATACCTTGCCCACCATTTTACAGTTAGAAAGTAGTAGAACTCAATCGGGATCCTAGGAGTCAACTCTGCAGCCCATTTTCTTAACCACTATGTATGCTACTCAGACAAGAGATTTGGAAAGGACAGCAGGATTGGTGTCATATTTAAAATTTCCTTTCATCATTGGATGGACGTTTCTAATACTGCCTTCTTGGTTATAGAAAAACTCTTGAGTATCCAGTGAGGACACCAGGTTAGCAGCACTGGTGAAGCAAATATACAAAAACACAGCCCTCATTAAACCCCCTTGAGGTAAAGGGGTCCTTTTAGGTCATGTAGTCCAACTTCTTAGTTAGTTCAGAAAGTTGATGTTTTCATGTCCCTGCCAAATGGAGGAGGTATCATAACTAAAAAGAAAAGTGTTAGCCCTGCATTATCTAAAATGCATTTTTTCCTGAAATTTGATTTATTTTAAAGAGTAAAGATACCCAATATCAGATTAGGATTGTTAACACTGATAAATGTGGTGCTATTTTTAATTAGACTTGACTTCTAAACCATGCAGATTAACTGTGGGTAGTAGGATTAATGGATTTTTAAAAAAACTTTGTTTTTCTGTGTTTTCTAAGTTTTCCATTTTTTAAAATATATAATTGTCCCACAATTAGAAAAGGAATGCTATATTTAAAGAGAAATGATCAGGGGCGCCTGGGTGGCTCAGAGGGTTAAAGCCTCTGCCTTCGGCTCGGGTCATGATCCCAGGGTCCTGGGATCAAACCCTGCTCTGCGGGGAGCCTGCTTCCTCCTCTCTCTCTGCCTGCCTCTCTGTCTACTTGTGATCTCTGTCAAATAAGTTAAAAAAAAAAACTAAAAAAAAAAAAAAGAGAAATGATCAAATCAAATTTTATTGGTATTAAATAGTGAAGTAGAAATAGCATTGGTCTCAGTTAA
Source organism: Martes martes (assembly GCF_963455335.1). NCBI lineage: Eukaryota > Metazoa > Chordata > Mammalia > Carnivora > Mustelidae > Martes > Martes martes. Next base: position 37,238,991 of record NC_137899.1, read on the forward strand.
ACAAACCTGGCTATTGAATCCCTGCTCTGTTCCTTATGATTTGTGTAGTGTTAGCTTCTTCTTAACTTCTCTGAACCTCCTGTCTCTGTGGGTCGATGGATGTTTTCACCTTCCTTCCAAGACTGTGTGAGGCTTAAATGAGATATTGGTGTAAATCACTTGTTAAATCTCTTCCCTTCCTTTCCCTTGTATTCCTTTCACCAGTTAAAAATACAACTTGCAGGGGTCAAGGGCAACTAGGTGGAAGGGGAATGTTATATTGAAGTTCCTAAAAGCATTTGGCAAATGATGAATTACATAGTCCTTAGGTTCTTTCTGCAGTGTCTTGGGGATAGCAGTTAATGAACTCATAAACATAAAACAGACAAAATGAAAATTGGACAAGAAGGAGGTAGCAAAGATACAGTAAGGAAACATTTCAAGAGTCTGTAGCTTTGTAATTTAAGTTCTCATCTGCATCTCATTATCTTAATAATCCAAAACAACAACCCTTCAGTGCCTCACACAGAGGGAAGATGGGAAATAATTTCCTTGGACAGGGTGCCTGGCCTCTCTATCACATTAGATATTATTTCCAAATGTTAAGTGTCAAGGGAGAGTTTCACATTCTCCTAACCATTAAACCATTTGGCTCCCTTTGGGGAAGGGATGAATTTAGTAATCCACAGAGCAGCCTCCAGGAAGAGACTTCTCTGGAATTCCAGAGCTCCAACAGGAATACAGTGCAGCATGTGGAGCCTCCCCGAGAAGCAGTTTATCCAAATATGCATCCTCCTCCTAGAGACCTCAGATAAAACTCAGTTCAGTGGGGCCATGTAGAATTTATTTCATTTTTTTTCTCCTGGGAAATTCAATGTATTTTAAAAACTGTTCATTTTGAAATATTTCAAACTTACAAGGAGTACAATAATAGTACAAAGGATCTTATATACCTTTCACACAAATTCCTTAAATGTTAACATTTTAGTGCAGTTGCTTTATTATCTCTCTAATTATATGTAATTATTATCGTTACTATTTTCTAAAACCATTTGAGAACAAGTTGCAAATATGATGCCTCTCTACACCTAAATACCTCAGTGTTCTTTCTAAAAACAAGGGCATTTTCTTACATAAACACAGTAAAATTATTATAATCTTGAAATTAACACTGCTATAACACTATTATTTAAACCTCAGACCTTACTCAAATGTTATCATTGCCCCAGTGATCAACTTTCTGACAATAGGATCCAGTCCAGAAGTAAGCATTGTTTTTGGTCTCTTTAGTTTTTCTTTTTTTCTTTTTAATCTCGAACTTTTCCTCTGTCCTTTCTGGTCTTTTAGGACTTGACATTTTTTTAAGAGTATGGGCCATTGATTTTGTAGAATTGACCCTTAATTTGGATTTGTCTAATGTTTCCTCATAACTATTTTCAGGTTGTGCATGATTGGCAAGAATATTATAAAAGATATGTTAGCTCTTTCTCAATGTATGATACCAGGAAGCACCTGATGTCAACTTGTCCTATTATTACCATCCTAACTGGAATGCTATTGTTCTCTTTGTCATTAATACAAATCTTGCAGAAAGATACATTGAGAGTATTTAAATATTGTGTTTCTCCTTAAACCTCTACCCACTAGTTTTATCTTTAAAAATAGTTTAAAACTTGGCCCTTTTTTGAAACTTTTGGCTAAAAATAACAAAGGTTTACTATTAAAGTTCTTCTCCCCAGAAAGCCATGTGTAAGAAGGGTGCACTTTAAGGCAATGAGGCATCTCCATGACAGGGCCCAGATTCCTGAAGACCAGACTTGATCTCTCTGGGTGTCTCTGAAGCTCACTTTGTTTTTAACAATTCCTTCCAATCCAACTGGGAGAGAAATCTTTAATACCCCCCCAAGCTGGCATTGGGATGAGCTGGCCTTCTGCCAGTTTCCAGAAAACCTCCTGTACCATCTTCCTCCCATCTCTGAGACTGCAGTTCTGGTGGTTTGTTCTGAGAGCTTTTTGTGGAGCTTTTGTTTTTTCATGTCTGTGAATCTCTTCATGATGGCTTCTTGCTTACTTTGGAAATTGTTAACTTTTGCCTCTGAACCCCATACCTGAACTGGTAGACTAGAGTGGTGACCAGTTGGGAGGTCGTCAGAAGGGCAAGAAGCCACCATGTGAGAGCTCAGTCTTTCTGCTCCTCAGAAGACCGTGTGAAAATACACACAGCCTGTGAGTGTCCCTTAAGCTCTGCAGAAACCTGTCCAGGAGGACTTCCTGTCCTGATTGCATGTCTTCCCACCACAGCCCCATGGGTGCTCAATCTTCTCCTCTCTCTCTCTCTCTCTCTCTCTCTCTCTGATTCATATCCCCTGGGAGAGCCCACCGTTTCGTCTGACAGAACACATATGTGGGGTAAGCCTTTTCCTTTCAAATCCTGCATGCTTATTCAGAAACAAATGGGGGAAATTTTAAAAAGAAAGATATTGGCATTCTTTTCTGTCTGCCCAGGATCTGGTGGTGATTTGCCGCTGCCACAGTCTACAGTACCTGCCGTAGTCATTTAGATGGCCTGGGCTGGAAAGGCTGAGTTCAGTGTTGGTGCTGGCAGCCACACTCCACCCCAGTGGAAGCCAAATGCATTCTCTTTTCTTTTTTCTCTTCTCTCTCTCTCTTTTTTTTTTTTTAACAAATCTATGATATGAATTGAAATACAAGGAGAAGTTGGGTTCTCCCCCCCATATAACAGACTTATTGAGATACAGTCCACATACCATACAGTTTGCCAGTGAGCAAAGTATACGATTTAGTGATATTAGTATGTTCACAGAGTTGTGCAACCATCACTACTATCAACTTTAGAATATTTATATTTATATAACTTATATAATATATTACACATAATATATTATTATATTTATTTATATTTGTATTTATAGTTATATATTTATATATTAATTTATATTTATTATTAATTATATTTATATTCCAAAGAAGAAACTCCATACCTGCTAGCAATAACTCTCTAGGGGTAGTTTTCTTAAAAATACCAGACTCTGTCTCTTGAGCAATAGTGGCCATCATTTATTCTTTCTTGGGCTTACCTATCAGTAACTGTCTTCCAGATGAGCTGTGCCTGAAGTGAGCTGAGAAGAGTTAATTAATTGATGGCAGCCATGTAGTTAGGTTTCCTTCCCTAGGGAGTAGTAAACTGAAATTGTGATTAGTGAATGTCTTCTGATTTGTTCCCTGGAGAATAGTGAGTGGGTTATTCTTAGGAAACAACATGATTATGGGAATCATCTTTTCTGGGATTTATGGTTTTAGTAGCACTTTCATATACACAATATTATTTCATTTTCCCAAACAACAATTAGAAGTAAAAATAACAATAGAATTCATTTATAAAATGCTTCTTCTGTATCTGGCAGTTCTAAGTGGTTCACATACATGAATTAACTTATCTAATCCTCAACCACCAGATGAGACGGGGCTCTGTTAAAATTAGCCAGAAATGCAGAGAGGTTAAATGATGACAAGCCCAAGTTCACAGGGCTCAGATGCCAGGATATGCAGTTTGATTCCCATCTGAACTCTAAGTACCACTTTAATTGCCTTCAGTATTCCCATTTCAGAAGCAAGCACTGAAGCTTTGAGAAGTTATCCATTATGAGAGGAACTAGTTAGGACTTGAATACAATTATTTCGACCTCAAGCCCTATGAGCCATGCCTCCATCAATGACTTAATTCAATATCTTGCCCGATATACAGAATCAAGTTATTCATTTAATCACCACACTTACCTCAGTAAAAAAAAAAGGGTGGGGGACAGAAAATATTCCCTATTGAAGCTTCATATCATTAGATATATTGTCATTGTGACATTATTAGTGTGCAGAACAATTACCAAAATATTATAAGGTTGTCTACACTTTTGGTGGACCAGAAGTATTTTTAAAATCAATCTGCAGGATCAGTTTTCCCTTTGCTACATTTGCCTCTCATTGCAACCTCTCTCAATTTCTCTTTGTCAGTGTTTCCTATTCACAAGAAGGGAATGAGGCACATGGATTTAATAATCAAGGCAGTGATTCATGTACACTTTCATCTAGCCAGAAAGCAGTAGTAGGCCCAAGAATTGATTTTGGTTGTGTATCATTTTAAAAGAGTTGACACACATGTCCTTTAGAGAGAAAATAATAAAATTTAAGAAGCAAAAGCCAGCTTGGACCTGCCAGCTGCAATGATTGGTTACACAGAAGAGACCCATGGATTCTGAAGCCATTTGGGTTTTGTTTTGTGTGCTGCAGTAGCACCAACTGTGATCTCTACCACTTTAAATGGTTTAATGACTTCTGGATAAGTCTTCAGAGTTAAATGGTTAAATCACCAAATGCTCCATAAAATAATTATGCAAACAATTTTCTGGCTAATTATCTAACATGAACAGAAGCACACAGCTCCTGAGGTATATAATTGCTGTTTCATCAGGGCTGGCTATTGTATTTACATAATTCCTTCACTGATCTCAGTGTGGTTTGGTAGGAGGCCACTAACATAATATCTCATGAAATGAACAAGTTAAAGTAATAGCTCTGGTCTCAGCTAGTGAATTACTTTGATTTTTTTTTTTTTAAGGGAATGGATTAGGGCCTTCAAATTCATCTATTCTGGACAAGCATATAAGCAGTATGTACATTTGTGTAGTGTGTATTGTGTAGTGTACATGTCTTGGACATGTATATTTAAATTGTCTAGTGGGGTAAAGATTAATATTTTAACTTATTGGATATTTAATATACATATAGAGAAGCATATGCATCATAATTATATGGTTTACAAATGAGCGATCTTATGTAACCCAGTATTCAAAGAAAAAAAAAAAAGAATATCTTTGGGACCCCAGAATCTTCCTTTGTAACCCTCTTCCAATTCCTACTCCTTCCAAGGGTAATTACTATCTTGACTTCTATCAGCAGAGATTAATTGTACCTGTTTTATACTAAATTTGAATGAATCATACAGTGTATGCCCTTTTGTGCCTGGCAACTTTCATGTAATACCATGTTTATAAAATTCATCTGTACTGTTGCAATTTATCCATTCTCATTGTGGTATGGTATCCCATTGGGTGAATACACTATAATCTATTTATAATTCTACTGTTGAGAAATGCTTTGATAGTTTCTAGTTTGGGGATATCATCTGAATAAAGCTGTTGTTAAACATTATGCATATATCTTGGTATATAAATGCACACATTTCATTTAGGTCTATAGTATGTATGTGGGGGAATTTCTGGGTTGTAGTGTGTGTATCTGTAATATTAGTAGATATTGCCAAACAGTTTCCTTGAACCTATTTGCACTCCCACCAGCACTAGAGGAAAGCACTACAGATGAATGTTTTGAAGAATTCTAATTGGTGCATACTAAATTCTAAAGGGTAGTGCAGAGTAAGGAAGAGAGAACAATAGTTCTAATGGAAAGGACTCTGGCAGTGTGTCCTGAGGAGGAAAGGATAGGGATGGAGGAAGTGTTCATATTCAGGGTCATCTCGTAGCTGGGAAAAGTCTCTGTGGATGTTTATCATCCAGTCCCCTCCTGTAGTACACAACATGTTCCTGGAGAATCACCCCAGACCTTTCTCCCTTTTCTCTTTGGTCCATGTGGTACATGCTCAAGGGCCTCTCAGGTCTGAAGCCCCATTCTGGAGGCTTAGGGATGCCCTACCTCCTAATATAGCTACCTTTGCTGGGATATACATATACTTACTAGTGGTACCTGGCCCCTCTGAAGCAAAGAGAAGGAGGGATGAGAAGTGAAGAGCAGGAAAAAGAAATCAGAGAACAGAATGGAAATCTGACTTGAGTCCAGCCATCTGGTTGTATAACTTTAAGCAAGTAGCTCAAATTATTTCACAGCTTTGGTTGCCTCAGCTTCAAAAAATGAAGACAACAGTTCTTAATTCACTAGATTTAGTTGTTGATCAGGTGAATTAAAATAATGTATGTAGAAATGCTTTGGAAACTTTAAAAAGCAAACCCTGGATATCTTTTTTATAGGCTATTATTATTAATAATCAAAATGTTACTTTAAAGTAGAAATATATCTCTAAGAAATGCTTTTTGTTCCACTTTTCTATTCAAACTATAACATTCACAATAATGGGCAAAGAAATAATCCCTCTCAGCAATGTTAACAGGAATAACTGACAAGAGTGTTGGAAATAATTGCATTTCCTAGGATTACCCAGGATTCATTGCTTCACTCATCCAGGCCTCCATCCAGACTCACATCCATGAATTAATTAGTTTAAAAACTTATATTTATTGAGGACTCTTTTATTTTAGGACAGTCCTAGGCAGAGATTCATAACAGTATTCAAAGATAGACTTCGGTCTCTGAATCTCTTGCTTTTGTACGGAAGGGAACGTGGTAGTGACTTCTGAGATCAGATTCTTTTTTTTTTTTTTAATTTTTAAAAAAATTTTTAAATTTTTCTTCTTTTTTTTTAAATTTTTAAAAAGATTTTATTTATTTATTTGACAGAGAGAGAGAGAGAGATCACAAGTAGGCAGAGAGAGAGGGGGAAGCAGCCTCCCTGCTGAGCAGAGAGCCTGATGCGGGGCTCCATCCCAGGACCCTGAGACTGTGACCTGACCCGAAGGCAGAGACTTAACCCCCAGAGCCACGCAGGCACCCCTCTGAGATCAAATTCTTACAGAACTCTCTTAACCCCCCTCTCCAAAAAAAAAAAAAAAAAAAAGGTTAAGAAGCACTGTTTTAGGGATGTGTGTATTAAGGGAATATGAAACTTTATGAAATAATATGTGATTATCTATAATGGAACTGTAAATTACAGGCTTCCCAGTAGCAACAATAGGTACCACAGAATAACAGAATAATGCTTTCAAAAGGTTGAGGGGAAATATATATTATCTTAGAATAATATACTAAGCTTGATTATTATTCAAGCGTTGAGTGAAACAAAAACAAAAAGCATTTTCAAAGAAACAAAGATAGAGTTAACTAACTTTAGACCCTTGCCAAAATCACTATTAATGAATATCCTTCAGGAAATAGGAATTTTAAGTCTTAAGTAAAAAAGCAAGAAGGAATGATGAGCAAAGAAATTTGTAAACATGTGTATAAATCTAAAGAAGCACTGTTTTTGTTTTTTTTTTAAAGGTCAATTAGGGACTTGTTCAAATAATAAAAAACTAAAATGCTAGGTGACAATAATATGTACAAAGAGGGTGGAAGACACTAAAATTATAAACTTCATATTCATCGTATTATTTGGAAGGAAGATAGAGATAGATTTATTCTAGACTTTGAGCAGGTATGTCTTTTAAAATTTAAGAGTAACAAAGAATAGGAAAAGAAAACAAATACATAAAAAAGAAAAGATTAAGAAACACTAGAGTAATCTAATAACCAGGGAGGAGAAAAAAATAAGCGAAGAAAGGACATAATAAATAGAAAAAACAAAACATATTAGAAAAAGTTTAGATGTTTCTGTAATCTCACTAAATGTAGACAAATTAAGTTAGTCAGATTATGTTTAAGAAACAGAACCCATGTATGTGCTCTTTAAAGAAATGTCTAAAACATAGGATGCTTATAGATTGAAAGGGATGGAAAAAGATAAAACAGGTAAATACTAATACTGCTAGAGAAGTAATATTAAGGCAAAAAAAGCATCATTTAGAATAAAGAAGGTTGGAATTTAATGACTGAAGAGCAATTCACAAGGAAGCAAGGGCGATGCTGAATCTGTATGTTCTAAACATGACAGCCTCCAAACTTACAAAGTAAATTTGACAAATCTATCTTAAAGGGAAATATTTTTGCATGGTTCTTTGATGAACTGATGAAAAGGTAAAAATTGGTAAAGATACAGATGTTTTGAACAGTACAAGTAACAGACCAACTTAATGGAGATATATATATATATAGAAGCCTGTATTTCTCATATAAAGAATTCACATTCTTTTCAAGTATACATTAAAACACCACAAAAGAAGTCCTAAGGAAGACCAAAGAGTCAGTAACACAGAGCACATCTCTTTCTACAATGCAATAATATTAAACATCAACAACAACAAAAGAGCCTCCCAAACCCATATATTTGGAAAGGAAAATGATCTTATAAATATTCATGAGTTAGAGAAGAAATAATGATGGAACTTATGAAATATTTAGACCTGAATGACCACAAAACACTACCTAGAAAAACTTGTGGGATGCCAGCGTGCCCTTAAATTTGCACTTATTAAAACTTTGTGGTAACTATGATGATAGAACTAGACAAGACTATTGTGTAGGAGAAGAGGATCAGAGAAAGTTTCTAAAGGAGCAATATCTGATATGAGACTTGTAATATAGGAAATAAGAAGTAGAGGAAAACATTCATGAAAAATATTCAGTGGTAAATTATACAAAGAAGGAGCTATTGTGCCTAAAGATAGTTACACTGGTTTGTTGGAACTTTGTTTTAGGTATGCCCTCTGAGTTTTGTTATATAACATATTCCTTTAAAGTAAAAACAGAAAATTACTAAAGTGATAAAACTTTAATTGGATGGTTGTTTATAGCACAGAATAATTGTTTGAAAGTTACAAGGGGTGTAGTTTCATACATCATTATGTGGTAATCTGTAAACCAGGGGTAGGAAATGGTCACTGGGAAAAGAGACTGAAGTAATTGGGATAATTGAGATCAAAATTGTATATTGGGGTCCCAATTCCTGCAAGGGAAAAATAGCTTTTACTGAGACTAGTGTTCCTGCAGATACAGTATGGAAAAAGAAATGTTTGAAAGCACTGGACAGTGACCAGAAGTAGGCAGAAAAATTGACCCATGACAAAAGGGAGTTTGTCCCCTGAAGAGATTCTCAGGATGCATGCTACACGGAGTCCTAGAACTTAAGCCAAAAACACCACAGTTGTTTGTCTGTTTTTGTTTTTGTTTTTTGGCCTGAAGGACAGAGTGTCGGGTAGACAGAATGGCTGGAAATTGAGGGTGGGAATCCCAGAAAGGATGAAGCTGTGGTGAGGAAGAACCTAAATTCTGCAAATAAACTCCATTTAAATCCTTAACTGACTTCTGAGCAGTTCAAGCACAGGTGGGATTCCAAATATCCCAGTGAGAAAATGACATCTAGGTAGCTGAAAGAACTGAGGGAAGATTGTAGCAGCTGGAACCACAGGGGGAAACAGTTTGGAGTTTGAGTCTTGAAAAGCTAAAAGCACGTGAAAAACTCTTTGGACTTTTCGTTGAAATACCAGTGAGACCTTCAGAGTAAAGAACATGTAACAGAACTATTGGGTTCACTCCAGAACTAAGGGAAAATGAAAAATAGATATAATAAAGAATAAAACCAGGCCTCCAGAAGTTAATGGTGACCTGTTAGTAATTTGACTGCTTATTTGAACAAAATTGATGGATACTCTTCAGAGGAAGATTACAGAATAAGAGCGTGTATAATTTATCATTTCAATAATTTAAAAATTACTAGACATGCAAATTTTTTTATTGTAATCTATAGTCAAGAGAAAAAATCAACTAGATGGGCAAGTGATCCAAATATTGGATTTGGATCCAATTGGAATTGGAATTAAGAGATAGGAATTTCAGGAGAGGTTTAAAGATTGAAAAGGAGCCACATTAAAATCTTAAAACTGAAAAATACATTATCAGACATTTTAAAAAGTCATTAATTGGAAACAACAATATATAAGGAAAACAGAAAAAAATATCAGGGAACTTGAAGGCAGACCAGTAGAAATTATCCCAAATGAAATGCAGAGAGAAATAAGATTGGGAAAAAAATCAACAGAGTCTTAATGACACGTGGGTCAGTATTAGGTGATCTCATGTAGGTTTAAATTGATTTCCAGAAGGAGATGAGAGAAAGAATAGAGAGAGAAAAAAATAGTTAAAGAAATAATGGTTCAGTATTTTTAGAGTTGATTAAAAATAAGCCCGGCATCCCATGGATCAAAGATGTCGAATGAACCCTAGTAGATTAATATTAAGAACCCAGAAGAATAAATACAAAGAACTGCATCTAGAAACATCATAAACAAGCTGCTGAAAACCAATGATAAGGAAAAAATAAAAATTTTATTTATTTGATAGAGAGACAGCTGGAGAAGAAACACAAGCAGGAGTGGGAGTGGGAGAGGGAAAAGCAGATTCCCCACTGAGCAGGGAGCCTGATGTCAGGCTTCACCCCAGGACCATGGGATCGTGACCTGAGCTGAAAGCAGACACCTAATGATTGAGCCATTCAGGCATCCCAAGAAAAAAATTCTTAACAGAGGGAAAAAGACACATTAAATATGGAAGACAATGGTTACAATAACTGCCAACTTCAAAAACAACAGAAGCCAGAAGACAATGGAATGACATCTTTTTAAATCTTACCATTTGGAATTTTACATTTAGTGAAATATCTTTAAAAATTAAAGCGAAATAGAGATATTTTTAGATAGATCAAAGCTGAAAACATTTGTACCAGCAAAATTTACTACAAAAAATGCTAATGGTTCTCATTGTCTAAAATTTTAAAAGTTTTTTTTTTTTTAATCTAAAAATGCTAAAAGTTCTCCAAAGGGTAAATGATGTAAGTCTGAAATTCACATGTACAGGAAGAAAGAGTACAAGTAATGGTAAATATGTGGGGAATTATAAAATACTACTTTTTCTTTTTAAAAAATATAAGCCAACTGATAATTAAAGCGAATAATTTATTACAGAAGGTTATAACATATGTAACCATAAAATATATGAAAGGCTAGCACAAAAAAAGGGCCAGTGTGTAAATGGAATTGTACTCTTGCAAAGTCTTTACATTATCCATGAAGTAGTACAATATTAATTCAACATAGAGTGATAGGTTTAACATGTATATTATAATTTCTGGGAAAAGATATAAAGAGGCATGGATAAAAGAAAGTCAACAGAGGAGAATATGGGATGAAATACTAAAAATTACTTGACTACCACAAAACACAGGAATGGAAAAACAAAAGAAGGGGGGGCAAATAAAGATGGTAGACTTAAACCCAACAATATCAATAATTAGATGAGCTGTCAATGGATTAAATAGTACAATTGAAAGGCAGAGATTTTCAGACTGGAAAAACAAAACAATACAGCAACCAAGACCCAAATATATGCTGTTCAGAGGAGAGATACTTTAAATACACAGATACAGGTTGAAAGTTAAAGGATGGAAAAAGATACACCATGTGCATACTAAATATAATAAAGTTGGTAGCCATATTAATATCAGATAAAGTTGACTTAGAGTATTACTAGAGGTAAAGGTCATTTCATAATGATAAAAATAACCAATTCATATTGACCCAACGATGGTAAATATGTAACCATCTACTAATTAAACTACATATAAAATTGAATAGCAAAGTTGTCCCCTATTTTTTTGTGGGAGAGCTCCTATCCTTTCCTTTCTGTAGCTGTCGTATACCCAGGAATGATGTGAGGATAGAGATATTTTAAATAGTGTTTACAAGGAGTATAATTGTACATGCAATGTAGCTAAATAGTATGTTTCTTTCTGCTGTGAAACTATATTTGGATTTCAGGTGGTAATTGTTTGTTCTTTTTTAACTTGAAAATGAAAAATACTACTGTTTTTTATGGATGTAACCCCAAGTTCATGAGCTATATTTAGGAATCTCCTTTTAAAGTTCTCTAGGCAGGAGTTGTGACTGAAAATGGGCTGGGTAGTGTGTCACAGTCATAATGTACCCTGTGGTGAAGCCATTCCACCAGTGTTTCTTTCTGGATGTTAGGCTACCAATGGTTCCACAGATTGCTGAATTCCTGGCATAAAAGTGGAGATAGCGGTCAGTATGCAGTCATGATGCTCTATTGTAATAACAACCACACTCATGACAACACATTGAGTTGTCCCACTATTCAACATTTATCAAAGTTTCATCTGCCATGGACCTTTTTGTGATGCGGAATTAATTTCAACTTATAGGAAGACTTTCATCTTGACCCAACAAAATGAACAATAGACCTTTAGGAAAGAGAGAATCAGCTTTGTGGAATTCAAAAAGATCCCTGTCTATCATCTCAACCAGCAATTTCCAAATTTAATGAACATAAAAATTACCAGCAGAGGGGCGCCTGGGTGGCTCAGTGGGTTAAAGCCTCTGCCTTCAGCTTGGGTCATGATGCCAGGGTTGTCGGATCGAGTCCCATGTCGGGCTCTCTGCTCAGCGGCGAGCCTGCTTCCCTTCCTCTCTCTCTGCCTGCCTCTCTGCCTACCTGTGATCTCTGTCTGTCAAATTAAATTAAATCTTTAAAAAAAAAAAATTACCAGCAGAGATTGTTGAAGTGCAGATTCTAGGTCCTTTTCCCAGAGATTCAAATTGATGGTCTGGAAGGGGACCCAAGAATCTAAACTTTTAACAGATTCTCTGTGAAGTAGACCTCACGCTATACTTTGAGAAATACTGATCTAGTTTCAACAGATCATACATGAGAGATGTCTTCCAGCATCTGCTTGAACTCCAGCCATGGTGAGCTCAGTACCTCACAAAATAGCCCATTCCATTTTGGCAAGTTATCCTTATTCTGAGCCTAAGTCTACCTCTGCCTCCTGTATCTTCAGGCTCTTTCCTCTGGAGCTACGCAGGATAAATGAAATATTTCTAAGTCAAGCAGAGAGAGTCAATTATCATATGGTTTCACTTATTTGTGGAGCATAAGAAATAACATGGAGGACATGGGCAGATGGAGAGAAGAAGGGAGTTGGGGGAAATTGGAGGGGGACCATGAGAGACTGTGGACTCTGAAAAACAATCTGAGGGTTTTGAAGGGGCAGGGGGTGGGAGGTTGGGTGAGCCTGGTGGTGGGTATTACAGAGGGCACGTATTATATGGAACACTGGGTGTGGTACATAAACAATGAATTCTGGTACACTGAAAATAAATTTAAATAAATAAATAAATGAAATATTTCTCCTATTATGATGACCCTTCATGTCTTTTTTTTTTTTTAAGATTTTATTTATTTATTTGACAGAGATCACAAGTAGGCAGAGAGGCAGGCAGGGGGGTGGGGAAGCAGGCTCCCCGCTGAACAGAGCTTGATGCGGGAGTCGATCCCAGGACCCTGAGATCATGACCTGAGCCGAAGGCAGAGGCTTAACCCACTGAGCCACCCAGGCGCCCCCCTTCCTGTCTTTTAATATAGTTATTGGGTCTCCTTGATAGATCTTTTCTTTTTCATGTTATATATTATCACGTACTTTAACAATTTCTAAAATGGTGTGATAATTAGATGTATCACCCATCTTGATGTTTGTAGCTTGTGTCTTAAAATGTAATATCAGAGCTGAAGAATGTATTTCAATTTACATTCATAATTACAAAGTGCTATGAGGGTCATTACCTTTGCTGGCTTACTTTCATAGGTTTTGTTTGTTTGTTTGTTTTTAAAAATCTTTAAAGGTAGTATAATTCAGCCAACTTTGTCTTTTTAAAAAGATGCCTTGGCTGTTCTGGGACCTTTACATTTTCATATAAATGCATAATCAGCTTCTCAGGTTGTCCAAAAGAGCCTGATGGAATTTCAGTTTTGTTTGCATCAAATCTAGAAATCAATTCAGATAAAATTGACATTTTAATAATATCGAGTCCTCCAGTTCGTGAGTACATTATATCTGATTATTTCCAATTATAAGTCTTTTTCAGTCTCCTGCCATGTTTCATATTTTGTGATGTTGACCTCTAAGTATTCACATTTTGATGCAATTGAAAATTTTAAAATTAAAGTTCAAATTGTTTTCTGCTAATACACTGACATGCAATTGACTTTTATATATCATATCTTATAAAATGTTCTAAACTTGCTTATTATAGTTTGTTGGTAGATTCTATAGGTCTATTTAGGTTATAATGTTGCCTGTGAATAAAGACAGCTTTATTTCTTCCTTTACAATCTGGGTGCCTTTAATTTTCTTTCCCCTTCTTTATTTAACTGACAGGAATTACTGGAACTTCTGGTACAATACCAAATAGAAGGAGGGAGAATGGACAGTCATGCCCTTGTTCCAATCTTAAGGGGAAAACAATTCAGACTTCCACCGTGTAACTTACAGATTTTTTTGTAGACGTACTTTATATGGTTGAGAAAGTGCCCATCTAGTCCTGCTTGGTGAGTTGGTATGGCTTGGTTTCAAATCAGGAATGGAGTAGGAATCAACATTTTTTTCTAAAGGGATAAACAATATTTTAGGCTTTCTGGGACATATATTATCTCTGTCATATATTCTTCATTTATTTAATTTTTTTCTTTTGGTTTTTGTATAACCCTTTAAAAATATTAAAAAAAAATTTTTTTTAGCTTCTGGGCCGTAAACCATGGTTTGCTGATCCCTGACGTTCAAGTTTGTTATGCCTCTGATTCTCACAACTCACAGTAGGGGGAAGTGATATCAACTTGCTAGGCCTCCACATCCCTAGTTTTGGGGTACCAGAGAAATGGAATGAATTGATAACCTAATCTTAGTCTTTAAATTCATTATTTTTCATTAAAATATTCCCGTAAAGAGACAGTAATCTCTATTTGCCTATGTTGACTTTTTATTTATTTATTTATTTACTTACTTATTTATTCTCAGTTAGCCACCACATAGTACATCACTAATTTTTGATGTAGTGTCAGTGATTCATTAGTTGCTAATAACACCCTGTGCTTATCACCACACGTGCCCTCCTTAATACCCGTCACCCAGCTACCCCATTCTCCCATCTCCCTCCCCTCTGAAACCCTCATTTTGTTTCCCAGAGTCCATAGTCTCTCATGGTTTGTCTCTTTCTCTGATTTACTCCCTTCAGTTTTCCCTCCCTTCCCCTATGGTACTCTGTGTTAGTCTTTATGTTCCACATATGAGTGAAACCATATGATAATTGTCTTTCTTTGCTTGACATATTTCACTTAGTATAATCCCTTTCAGTTCCATCCATGTCACTGTGAATGGTGGGTATTCATCCTTTCTGATGGCTGAGTAATACTCCATTGTATATATGGACCACATCTTCTTTATCCATTCATCTGTTGAAGGGCATCTTTGTTCCTTCCACAGTTTGGCTATTGTGGACCTTGCTGATAGGCTATGTTGACTTAATAGTACTGAGAGATATTTTTAATGAGAAAAGACATGAATACTATAAACTAATTAAAAATTAGAATACCTTCACCTTTTTTTCAACTTTTTAAAAAGATTTTATTTATTAATTTATTTGACAGAGAGAGGGGAAGTGGGAGAGGGAGAAACAGGCTTCCCACTTAGTGGGGAGCCTGATGTGGGACTCGATCCCAGGACCGCAGGATCATGACCTGAGCCGAAGGCAGAAGCTTAATGACTGAGCCACCCAGGTGCCCCTTTATTCAACTTCAAAAAAAAGATATTTTAGAGAGCAAGAGAGAAAGTGCAGGGCAAGGGAGGGGTGGAGGGAGAGGAGAGAGAAAGAATTTCAAGCAGATTCCCCGCTGAGTGCAGAGATTGACGCGGGGCTTGATCTCATGACCCTGAGATCAACACCTGAGCTAAAATCAAGAGTCAGATGCCCAATCAACTGAACCACACAGGCATCCCAGAATGCCTTCACCTTTTTGCTCATCTATGAAATTTCCAGTCATCAAAGAGTAACACATTTTGTTCTCTGTTGGTCTAGTGGGCCAGCCACTAATGCACTCTATTCTTTCAGCCCTTTTACACTTGTGAATCTGAATGTTTTAAGACTTGCCTGTACTCACAAACCAACTAAAGAAAGTTGAGTGTCTTCTGAGATCTCTTGGTCTTCTAATTTCTCTGTCTATTGTGTTTTTTAGGAGAGACTCTCTTCTTTAAATCCATTTCTCACATAATTAGAAGGAAAAAATCCTACAGAACATAAAATTTACACTTTCCACTATGATTTCATATTTGAAAAAAATACTTTGAGCAGATCTAGTTTGACCTCTGCAAATATTGTTACCAGAATAGGAAAGTTTTTAAAATATAGTTTCCTTCTTTTAAAATTAGTATCATTTTTAAAATTATCATTCCTTGGATTTGAGTTTCTTTCCTTTGGTGTGCAGTTTTGTGAATTTTAACACATATATAGATTATGTAGCCACTGCCATAGACCGCATATAGAACAGTTCCATCATCCTCCAAAGCTCTTCCTGCTGTTGCTTTATAGTCATAATTTCTCCCACCCTTAACCACTGATCTATTCTCCATCCTAGTTTTGTCTTTTCAAAAATGTCATATAAATGGAGTCATACAGTATATAACCTTTTTGAAATAGTTTCTTTTACTCAGTGTGCTGTCTTTGAGGTTCATCTGACCTGTGCATATCAATAGTCTATTCTTTTTTATTGCTGAGTAGTATTCCTTTATACAGATTTACAACAATTTGTTTAGGTGTTTATCTGTTGAAAGATAGAACATTTGGGTGATTTTTAGGCCTTGGCTGTTATTAGTAAAGCAGATATGAGCTTTTATATGAGGGTCTTTGTGTGGATTTAAGTTTTCATTTCTCTCAGTACCCTGGAATAAAAGAGCTGAGTGATAGGTTAACTTTATAAAAAACTGCCAAGGCACCTTTGGGAGTGGTCACATTATTTGCAAACCCACCAGCAGTATATGAAAGTCTCATTTGCTTTGTATCTTTGTCAGCACGTGCTAATCCAAGTATTTGTTTTAGCCATTCTAACAAGTGTGTAGCAGTGTTGAGTCATGGTCTGAATTTGCATTTCATTAATGGATAATAATGTTTAACATCTTTTCATGTGCTTATTTGTCATTCTTATATCTTTTAGTGATGTGTTTATTGAACTCCTTCACCCATTTTATTTATTTTTTTTATTTATTTTTTTATTTTTTTATTCAACAGACAGAGATCACAAGTAGGCAGAGAGAGAGAGAGGAGGAAGCAGGCTCCCCGCAGAGCAGAAAGCCCGATGCGGGGCTCGATCCCAGGACCCCGAGATCACGACCCGAGCCTAAGGCAGAGGCTTTAACCCACTGAGCCACCCAGGCGCCCCTCCTTCACCCATTTTAAATTTGTTTCTATTGTCTTTTTATTGAGTTTTCAGAGTTCTTTATATACGCTGGATGCATATCCTTAGTCAGATATGTGTTTTGCAGTTATTTTCTCCCAGCCTGCAGCTTGTCTTTTTATTCTCTTGGTAGTATCTTTGACACAGAATAAGTTCCAAATTTTGGTGAAGACTAATTTATCACATTTTTATTATATGGGTGGTATTTTTGGTGTCATTTCTAAGACCTATCATGGTCATGAAGACTTTCTTTTATATTTTCTTCTCAAAGTGTAGTAGTTTTATGTTTCCCATTTAAATCTGTGATCCATTTTGCATGAGGTATGAAGTTTGGGTCAAGTTTGTGTTTTTACATATGAAAGTCCAGTTGTCCCAAACACATTTATTGAAAAGATTATCATTTATCCATTGAATTGCTTTTGTCCGAAATCAAATAGCCATATTTGTATATGTCTGTTTTGGAACCCTGTTTTGTTCCATTGATCTGTTTGTATCTATCTCCTTGCCAGTCCCAAACTGTCTTGATTACTATAGCTTTATAATAATAGTAAAGTTCTAAAAATCTGACACCAAAGAGCTACAACTTTATTCTTCTTTTTCAAAATTATTTTAGTTCTTCTAATTCCTTCTCTCTCCTTTATAAATTTTAGAATCTACTTGTCTATATCTACAAGATAATTCTGCTGAGATTAAAAAATATATTTTATTATTTAAGAGAGAAAGTTAGACAGTGCTCACGTGCGGGGTGGGGTGGGGCAGAGGGAAAGGGAAAGAGCGAATCTCAAGCAGACGCTGCCTGAGCATGAAGCCAGACTCAGGGCTCCATCTCATGACCCTGAGATTGTGACCTGAGCCAAAACCCAAAAACCAGATGCTTAACTGACTGGGCCATCCAGGTGCCTCTGCTGGGATTTTTATTCATATTGCTTAAATCTGTAGTGCATTGTGGGAAACTTGACATCTTTGCTATATTGAATCTTCCAAACCATGATAACATATGTCTTTTCATTTATTCAGATCTTCCTTGATTTCTTGTGTCAGCATTGTATAGCTGAACATGCAGCACTTGCTGCATCTTAGTTATAGTTGTTACATAGTTATGGTTAGATTTATAATTAAATATTTCCATTTTTGGAGCTATTATAAATTATATATTTTTTAAATTTTAGTTTCCAATCTTCATTATTTATATATAGAAATACTGTTGATATTTGTGAGTTGAATTTCATCCCCACTGTTTGTTTACAGAATCCATTGGTAAATATTGAATAGTTTCTCACAATATTTAGCCTTCAAATGAGAGAGCAGAGCAGTGGACCCCTTGAGGCTAAGACACAGCATAGACGCAGAACAGAAGGCAAGCATAGTACATGTGGAATACCATAGGCTTAGGTAAAATGAGACAGCTCAAGGAGCCCATCCTGTTTTCTACACTGCTTCTCAAATATGTGATCTTGGGCAGTCACTTGGCATAAGCCTGGTACACTGTGGCTTCTCAGCAAATGTTAGCTTTCTTTGAAGAGAGGAGACTATGGAAAAATCTAGAACTATCATTTCCAGATTTTTTTTCCCTTTTAAGCATTAAAGCTCTTTCTTCTAACAATAGCCTGTATGTCAAACCCATAAAAATGAAACCGCTCTAGCAGTGTGATCCAGTGTCCTCGCCATTTCTTGAGTTATTTCTGGACCCTACCATATCCCCTCAGCAGTATCCACTATTACCCAGAACTTCAGGAGGACTTTCTGAGAAAAAATTGTCTGTAGTTTGGATGTAGGAAATCCTATGTAAATGGCCAGACTCCATAAGGTCTGAACAGAGAAGAATGTATAGACTTGTTACTTAACGTGTAGTCCCTGGACCTGCTGCATCATCTGATCCCAGGCCCCATCCACACCTACTAAATCACAGGCTGCATTTTGACAAGAGACCTTGCAGATCTGTGTGTAGATTAGAGTTTGAAAAACACAGGTATGGTGTGAGGAGGGGGGAATCAAACACACATTAGTGTCAACACAAAATGCGAGGCATACCAAAAGAGCTCAACTAAATTTTGCCAAAGCTGCATTCCATTAATCCTCTGTAGAAATTTAAAAATTTGTGTGATATTATTAGCATTTTCAGATTTCTTCAGGGAGCATGAGTTTGTTAAAAGGGTAATACATTTTACTTACATTTTTCTCTATGACCATTCAGACCCATTTTTGGCTTTTTAAATTATCTCTTGATTATGCCAACAACCTCCCATGAGTATTAGTGGGTTGTAATTATTTTGTTTAAAAAAAAAAAACCTTCCCAGCCACAAACAGAAATTCTTAATTACCTGACTCAGTAATGTGAGCTGTTACTGGAATATTAGCTATTTGAGTAAAAAGGTACTGCACACAAATAATTAAATAAGATAGAGAATACCCAGGCAAGAATCTCTACTTCTTTTCCACAGTAGTGGCTCTGTGGCTGTCTATCTAGATGCTGGCATTCTTTTTGTAAATGATTGATTTTTCTACATCTGAGTACTGATAAATCTATAACCAGTTCTTATGTTAATATTGTGCCAAGATGAAAAACAGAATAATAATGACACAGCAGGGATTACAACATTGAAAGAGAAATTGAGAATTCAGGATATTGATAAGGGATTTATTATCTCTTTTGTGACCTTACCTAGAGTTCAGAAATTGTGATGTCCTCCGAGTTTCTTCATCTATGAAGTTGGGATTAGTTAGTGATTTTCAAACTGTTTTATAGCCATGAAAACCCTTTGTGCAAAAGAAATTGTACAGGCAGCCCTATATGTGAAAGGATGAAACAGGAACAGCTTGGGGGAAAGCTGAATTGGAGAGTGGGTTTCAAAACTCCAGGCAAGTTTCTGTCTGCAGTGTTGCCTGTCTCTGAAAATGGAGCAGCAGTGCGTGAAAATCAATGGGTTGAAGCCAACTTGTACTTACTAAAATAATTTTATTTTTATTCTTGATAAAAACTGATTTATAAATTACATCTCTGAGGGGAATCTCTGTTAAAGTAAATGGGTCTTGGCATTTCTGGGTTGACATCAAGGGAATCAGATCCCATCCATTCTTTCTGAGCAGTACATTTCCCATTCATTCCCCACTTGCGATTCTCCCAGCTGCCACCCTAGCTCAGGCAAACATAACTCCTGCCTGGACAATTATGACACCCTCCCTCCACCTCTTATCCTTTGGGGAAAAGCCAAGGTTTATATATACCAAAGAGGCAAGGAATCCTGCAATTTGTTCCTGGGTTTGTTATAAATCCCTCCTGCCAGTGGAGAGTAGAGTCCAAAATCCCTGGCTTGGCAAGAAGGGTTCTCCTCTTTGTGGCCTCTACTTAGCTTTCTATATCATGTTTCCCTTGGTGAGCCCCAATCTAGTCAACAAGAGCTACTCTCTCTTTAGAATTGACATGCCATTCAGTGCCTTTCTCACTACTCCTTTCCCCATCATGTCTTACCTATTCTCTTTGTATGTCTAAATAATACCCACCTTCCAAAGTCAGCTCAAATGCTGTCTTCTCCCTGAGATCCTTCCTGGGTCTCTCTGTTCTTCCCAAAGTCCTACCCAAATTAGTAATAACCCTATTACTTAATATACATATGGACCCTACCTGAGCACTTACCCATTCCAATCTGTGTTATAGCTGTATACATCTAGTTCACATTATTATCGGCTTTCTATTTTCTCTCCTGTTGGCTGTTTAGAGCATAAACCATGTCTTGTTCAATTCTGAATCCCTCATGGTGTCTAACACATGGCAGATGCATAGCAGATATTTGATGCACAAAATATAGTCTGCTATAATATCATTATTGTCTCTCTGAGGAAACATGTGTTACAGAAACAATTGATTCAATGGTAAAAGGAAGTTATGAACATCAAATTTAAGATCATAACAAAATTATTTTTCCTATAAGAATTTTAAGAATAAGACTTTTTAATAACTTTAAGTATATTTTGTTACCACAAGTGGGTATAATATATTGGGTAAACATAACTTACTAAAGCAACCTAAATGCTTTTTCACCTCTCTTTAACTCACTCATTGGTTTCTTGATCTTTATCACCTTTGATCCTGAATTTGTACTTTTATTTATAATACAGTTACAAACTAATCATAGTGAACCAAATCTACAGAGAATAATTGAAAGGCTAGAATGCAACAGAAAAGTCAGTTACCCAAATTAATTATGAATCTCTTTGCTATGTATTGAGAAATATGAATTATGATGCATTGTCCCCTGCAAGGAATGTAAACAAAGGGTAACATTTATTCTCCACTCCATACCCTGTATTTCATTGGCTTCTGCCCTCTCTTCCCTGGGTACTGTCAAGGACCTTTCTTTACTCACCTAATTCCCTCTTCCTTATAGAAGAAGAGTGAGCATATCATTTATGGGCTGTAGTTTTTGTGGTCGGCAAAGTCTCTTCCCACTTTAGCTCAGGAGCTCCTTTCTGCTGTCAGGTCCATGGCTGATTGGGTAAATGGATTTGGAGCCTGCTGAGTCACCAGTCAGTTAAATCTGATGGCCTGGAGTCAAGAGAGTATTAGAGCAATTCCATGTTGGCATCAGGTCCACATTGTGTTTTCTAATCCAGACATTACCAACCCCTGCATTTTGAGGCATGTTGAATGTGTTTCCTGTCCATTTCAAGATCTTCACTTGGTTCTCTGGTTTATTATTATTATATCTGTTCTCTTTCCGTCAGAGCATGTAAAAGGAGACTAATTAGTCTTGGGCTCTCTAGTCTCTGACACAAAACCTCTCTTGCATTTGTAAAATATTTTGGAATTTATGAGGCGTGTTTACTTCTGGTAGCTCACTTAATTCTCACAACCCTGAGAGATACATTAGGTCTTCCCAACCTTGCCCATGATCTTTTCAGTGGCAGGGGATGAGGTCTTCCAACATTGTAAAACAAATGTTCTCTATACTCCATCTTGAAATTGGCCTTCAGCAGTGAGTTGAACAAAATTTCTTCTATTCTGTTTCCTGTGAGCCAGGGCTAGGAATTCTCTTCGGCAACACTTTCAAGCAGAGACTCCCTATGAACTGGGGGACAAAGTGTATAAACAGAGGAAGATGCCTATGAAATGAACTTGAGAGGAAGTGATGGATAAAATGATTGTGACTTGTAAGTGGTTAGCTTGGAAATGCAGCTATGGCAGAAATGCTGGAGAAGAAAGAGGGTTTTGTTTGTTTGTTTGTTTGTTTGTTAAGAAAGAGAATTTTAAAAAATGAGCCTTCATTCTCTTGGTCCTCTGACTTCTGTCAAGAGAGTCTAGTTGTGAAATCTGTAGGATGAATGGATAAGGAAGATGTGGTCCATGTACACCATGGAGTATTATGCCTCCATCAGAAAGGATGAATACCCAGCTTTTGTAGCAACATGGACGGGACTGGAAGAGATTATGCTGAGTGAAATAAGTCAAGCAGAGAAAGTCAATTATCATATGGTTTCACTTATTTGTGGAGCATAACAAATAAGATGGAGGACATAGGGAGATGGAGAGGAGAAGGGCGTTGAGGGAAATTGGAAGGGGAGTTGAACCATGAGAGACTATGAACTCTGAAAAACAATCTGAGGGTTTTGAAGGGGCGGGTGGTGGGAGGTTGGGGAAGCCAGGTGGTGGGTATTAAGGAGGGCACATATTGCATGGAGCACTGGGTGTGGTGCAAAAACAATGAATTCTGTTAAGCTGAAAAGAAAAAAAAAGAGAGAGTCTAGTTGTGAAATCTGTAATAAACTATAGTATACTCTGGTAGTGAGGAGGAGTTGAGGCATCTGGAGAACTGGGAGATCATTTGAAGAAGAAGATGATAGCTTATGATACTGGAAAGCAGTTAAATATCATTAATGACCCTTAATTTGAATGGGAACAAAGCTATCTCCTGTTCCCTTGATCTTTCCCCAGGTTAATGCATACTGCTAGGTTTCTCCAAGATGGACAGAAATGGAATTGCTGATTGAGCTAGGATCCCATTTATTTTCCAAAGGCAAAAAAGTCCTTTCCGAAATTGCTGCTTGACAACTTGAACTTATACCTTCACCATCGGGTGCCATTCATGTAATATTTAGACAGGACAGCAAATTAGAATTATATCAGTGAGCATGTGTCTTCTTAAGGGCTCTCAAGCTCTGCCCCTCCCTGCTCCAAATGGGTATCACTTGGCATGTTTACCCTGGATCTTGCCAAATTAACCTACAGGGTTTTATTGGGTTGCTCAGTGTGGATTTCTCACATAACATCTTAAGAAAGAAGAAAAGGAAAGGACAGTTTATTGAGTGTATATCATTTTTTAGGCAGGATGCTAGATAATTTTTAAAAATTATCACATTTATCATTGCCCTTTACAGGAAGACATGACATCTTACATTTATAAATGGCATCTTACATTTATAAAATAGCCCACAGTTTATATTTCATGTAAATCATCTCATTTAATCTTCCCAGTGGTCTTCTTGTGAGGAAGGCATGATCCCCATTTCAGAAATGGAAAAGCCAAGATTCAGAAATGTTGACCAATATGCCAAGGTTACAAGGAAAACTTTGAGAGAGCTGATTACCTGTACCCAGATCAATATTTATCTCACCAAGGCCATAAAATCCTGGTTTCCTTGTGGGACTTGTTCTGAAGGCATAGAAAGAATGTAAACTTTAGAATCATGCAGATGTGTGTTTACATCCTGGCTCTGGAATATCCCAGCTCTGGGTCCTTAAGCAAGTTTTTTAACCTCATGGAATTCCAGTTTTTCATCTAAAATGGGGAAAATAGTAATTAGCTGATAAAATTGCTGAAAATATAAATGAGATCAATTGTACTTTATACTTAAAGCTTAATGGTTTTTAACAAATGCTCATTTCCTCTTCTGTTAATATTCTAGATCAGGTAATCACCAATGAAGTGGTAGATCAAAGAAAGTCTAGGGTCAGATCTTCGGTGTATGATCAGAAATGTGAGCACATGTTTATCAAAAGGAAGAATATCATTTAAAAATTGAAAGTCACGGGGCACCTGGGTGGCTCAGTGGGTTGAGGCCTCTGCCTTCAGCTCTGGTCATGGTCTCGGGGTCTTGGGATCGAGCCCCGCATTGGGCTCTCTGCTCAGCAGGGAGCCTGCTTCCTCCTCTCTCTCTGCCTGCCTCTCTGCCTACTTGTGATCTCTGTCAAATAAATAAATAAAATCTTAAAAAAAACAAAAAACAAAAAACTTTAAAAAAATAAAAAAAAATTGAAAGTCACTATTCTAGAATGTATTACCTCAGAATGTGTAGTGAGACATTTTACTATGTACTTTCTTCATGAAGGGGGCACCATGTTGGGTGCTAAAGAGGATATAAAGACATGGTCCTGCTTCAGAGAGTGAGCTTTGGTCTGTTGTGAACATCTATTCTTCCTCCAAGGGCCACTGTGACATGAGATGCAGACTCCCCAAGTAGTCCCTCCACTCTTGTGTGGTTTCTTAAGGAGTTTGCTTGCACCTATAGGGCCAAAGCAATGAAGGATATAGCTTAAAAGTGATAAGAAAACTTTATACCCATCTACCAGTGGTATCCTTGGCAATCCCTTAAAACATGCTTGGAACCAGGTCTGGGTGTCTCTTAGCTCTTATGGTCTCCAAAGTCAGCCATGCCTAATTGCTCTAACATAGTTTTCTCCTTAGTGGATGATGAAGCCAATTTAGTAGGTATTGATCAGCATTTTTCAAATTAAAAAGACCTTACCAGATTACAAAATATCAAAATGCATCATATTTATCCTTAGTATTTTTTTCCATTAAACATTAGCTTGTGTAAGATATTTTCTAGTGCTGGTGGCCATCAAAAATGTTTTAAAAATGTGTTCTAAAAAAAAACAAGACCTTGCATAAGTGCCAAGAATGCTCAAGAATAGGTGACAAGGTTTAGACTTGGGTTTAAGTCTAGCACTTTGAGGCACTTAAGTCCAGCACTTCTAGGCATTTCCACTAAAATATATGTAACTGCCTTTAGATAAATGTTCTTCCTTTCTGTTATGGCTGCATGAACCATTCAGTTGAATTTTCCCCTGATGTCATCTTCATTTCTGCCACCACCAGACCACCTCCCCCCTCCTCTTTTCATAAAAGAATCTCTTTGACAGAGTGGCCAGATCTAGTCCCTTACCAGCTGGAATATCCCTGCTGTTATACTCTACATCTTATGAAAATGGGTATGTGATCAGTACACTACCAGGAATAATCCAGTATCACTCATAGCTGCCCAGAAATCAATATAGAGCCCAAAGTGTAGGACATTTTTTTTGTTATCATTGCTGTTGTACTCCTCAAGCTACCTTCTACTGTGTTATCTCAGCCTTGAATGGATGCCTGGAAACACCCTCTCTCTTGGGATTCTCTCCTCCATCTTTCCTACCAGTTTCTCCTTGGGATGCTCATCTTCATTCCAGCCCTCTTCATACCCAAGCCAGCTAGTCCCATATCATGCTGTGACCATTCAGATCCAAATTAGCAGATTCTTTTCACTTGGATCCTCCCATTCTTCAGAGTTCTCTTGAAACTAAAACCTTTCTCTTATCTGATACTATTCATTCCTTTAATGAGATGGTATAATTAAAAGTGACAACAATGGGAAGGGACAAAGAGGATGAGGTGGGTAGAGCATCCCATCCTGCCACACTGGTTTTATCTCATTAGACTGAGTCTCTGTTCTCTGCACCCCATTGGACAGTCTGTAGGCTTATATTGAGATTTCTAAAAAAACCTCTGCATTTATCCCACTGAATTATGTTTCAATAAAGAATATTTGAAAAGGGATATTTAAAATACAGAATCACATTATTCCCTTCCCAGTGTTCTGTAGTTCTTTAATTGTTCAGAGAAGGAAGTGTTGTTAAGGACTGGAATGATGACAGAAGGTCTTGTGGAATAGATGGGGTTTGAACCGAATCTGGAAGGGTGGGCAGAACTTAGAGAAGTAAAGCAATGTAAATAGGACTTTGTAAACAACTGTGACAAGCAAAGATGGCAGAAAGGAATCGGGAGACTATATGAATTAGTGTCCCAACCAGGCTGGTGGGTTAGAGAGCTAGATTGGTACTCTGTTTCCCCCAGAGGGAAAACCTTGATGGTTTTTGAGTAAATGAAAATGGTGTTTTGGGGAGATTAACATTATGGTTTGTGGAGCAGATTTGGTGTAAAGAGACATCCAGCAAAGGCAGATCACAAGGAACCCCTATAGTAATCCAGGCTTGAGGCAACCAGGGCCCCAACTAAAGTGTTAGAGTAGGAACTGAGAGGGAAGCAGAGATATGAGGGCTTTTACAAGACAGTTTGCCACTGACTTAGAGAAATCTAATCAGCAGCATTTTATTTATGCACTTATTCTTGAACCAGTTAATTTGCCCTTCAGATGTATCTTTCCTGAATATGTAAACTCTCTCATTAAGATACAAGCCATATGCCTGCTTTGAAGCTAAGCCAGACCCCACCTAACGCTGGCCTTTACCTCTTTTTTCTCATTGGTAATCAGCTCACTGAAGCAGATGTTACTTCCTGACTCCAGAGATGCCAACAGCCTCAGAAGGAAGTGGATTATAGAATTGGGGTCTGCACTCAGCGTGATCCAAATATGGAAATCAAACTGAGGCCTTCTTAGTCTCCATGCTTGGCAGGGAGAATGAAAAAGGGCTTAATGTTGGGCCTCAGAAGACACAGTGGTTACCAGAGCCATAGTGGGCCCGTTTTCTTGCCTACAGAAGGTCTTGCCAGTAATAACAATTAACGCTAATGGCATACTTTCAATTTACCTTCATGGATTAATTCGACAAATATTTATTGGCTATGTACCAGGCATTCAACAAGGCTTTAGGGATAAAAGAAACAAAGGGCACAGTTCTTGGATAAAGTTTCCAGCTGGTAGGAGAGACAGACCTATAAACAAGTAAATACCATTACAGTGGGGTGTTCTGCTCCCTGCTTGTCCTCCATGCACCAAAAATTGTAATGATCTGACACAGTAGAGTAGTTTGGAATTAAAGTCTTCCCACTGCATACATTTTGGTTATCACTTGGAAGGTCAAGAAGGCACATATAAACACCTTATTCTAAACCTTTTATTTGAATAAAAGCAAAAAAGAAAACTCAAATCAGCAAGTCCTCCATAAGACGTGGGAGTTTTCCCCATAATTATTTTGCCTTTTTCCCTGGGCCTTTATTTAACCAGTTGTGGTTACACTGTCTGGCCCTCTTTTATAGAAGCCTTGAACTTCATAATGTGAAGGCTCCTATTCTAAGTCCCTAGAGTGAGTCAGACTGCTGTGGAGAATTCCAACCAACAGCAATAGGAACTAGAAGAAAGATAGCCAAAACTCTTAGTGAAATCCTTCTGTGGAAATTGCAGAAATAGTCTAGTGAGGTTTTGGTCTAGGAGGTTTAGGAAAAATGAAAAAAGTTTGTTAGTGAACATTTAATCTTCACTGTGAATTATAATTACTTGTTTACAGACAGAATAGGTATTGTTTCCCAGTTACAACAATAGAAGTCATCTTAGGAAAAGGTCAGTCTAGGATCACCAAGAACAGATTTTGTTGTTAGTTACTTAATTTCTGTTTTTCTGTAATAAGCTGTTGGTCTTTCCTAAAAATTAAAACCATATATGATTAAGGGTCTTTTTGTTTTACAGTATTTTTTTTTCTTTTTTTTAGTTTAAATGAGGTGGTTTCTAGTGTTGGAGGATATGCAAGGTTGAGGTTGGAGGAAGCTAACAAAAGAGATGTTGAGTAGAAATAAATGCTGTAATTATATTGGCTTTAAGGATTATTTCAAACCTTAGGAAGAGAAGAAGGTATTAAGAACCCCCCCTTCCTTTTTTTTAAACAGAAACTGTATATATACCATGTCTCTAAATAGTTTCTGTAGAAAGTATACTGCCTCCTTTCCCCCCTTCATATCCTCATTAGGCTTAGCTTAATAATAATATGAGGGGCCAAAAAAGCTTTTAAAGCTGATTTCCTTTGGTTTGTAATTCTTGCCAGAACTGGAGGACTGATTGGCTGTGCCTTCTGCAGTCTTCTTGCTATTCGTGGAAGTGTAAAATGAAACTAAGTGCATATGTACACACACAGACTCAAATAGAATGAGAGAGAGAACACGTAAGAGTGAGCCCAGTATGAGGGCACTATAGAAAAATATGTTTATAGTAACTTAATTTTACTAGAACTGGTAGTGGTAGCAGGGATAATAAAGCCCATTAGTAGATTGTTTTCTTGTCCTCAGTGGGTGGTGCCTGCTGATCTACAGCACTTCCCAGAGAAGTCCTGTACTGCATTTGGTTATAGTGGACACAAGACCTGGATGGATCTCCTGTTGATCAAAGACAAGCCAAAGTCTGTTCATGGAGGCTGGAAATGTTGAGATGCTGTCACAGGACTTTTGTGTTCTGTACTTTTCAAGTGAACGTAAAATATTTGACAGCTATATTTCACTCCACTGGAATCGCTCACATCCACACCCATCTCAAAAGTCACTTAGAGGGATACACAGCAATGCAAATAGTGAATTATCCAGTTTAGCTGTGTAGCCAGGTGCCAGAAGTGGTCTTCTCTAAATCCAGGCGATAACATAAATGAGTAAAGCAAAATTCCAAAGTTTTTCCTCTTGCTGATATATGAATTTTTCTCTTGTTAATCAAAAGATCCTAGAAAGTTATATGAATCACAAAGGTACTTGAAAACATCAGTACAACACATGTTGAGGCAGAGTTGCCCAATGTTTGAATTATTCTCTAGTAGTGATGTTTCCATGTAGTTTAACATTTTAAATCATAAGTTATCAGCCTTCCAGCAAGTCTAACATGGTTCTGCCTACCAGAGCCGTTCCTTTATTCAAATTAAAACACAAAGAGCATGATTTCCTGTCCATTAGAAGGAAAGTGGTTGTTTGACATTCCTGGTAACTACCCAAAGCATCTAAAGAAAAGGCCAAAGTCATTCATTCAGAAAATACTTTTTGAGTACCTACAACATTTTAGGCATTACTAGTTGCTGGTGAAACAAATACAACTCTCACCATCATAAAGCTTGAACTCTAGACCTCTACAAATCCGGGATGCTCACCCAGTAGAAGGACTAAATTCTAATTATATGCATAATTAGGATTTGGAACGAAATAAGGTCTGCACTAAAAGGGTGAACAAGGAAGTAAAGAGTCTGGGAATTATGTGAAATGAAGGAAGAGCAAATGAAAGATACTAGAATGTTTAGGGGCATTCTCCTTGGCTCTAGACCAACGGATGGTAGATTTCTGTTGAACAGAGAAAGGATGTAACATTTAGAAACACCTCAGAATAAAATTAGCTGCTTTGGAAGGTGGCAGGAGTCCTACCGGCATGTGCTGAAGTAGCCACCATATTAAACACCACTGATCAGTGGTCTTCTGGAGGCATTTTTGCATCAGACAAGGGTTTGCACCAGATGACTTTTAATGAGTCTTCTGAGATTCATCATTTCAAAAACCTAAGGTCCTATGACTACAGAAGCAATCAGGTCCATTTAGCAATTCATTCTTTAGCCTGCACATATTAAGCCCAGTCAAACAGAAAACTGGGAGAAACTCTCTGTCCCTTTGTTCTAGATGGAACAACACAATATAGAAATGGAAACTGCTCTGTCCTCTTGCCAAGCTCATTCTTAAAGATCATGTCCCTAGAGAAATGGTCACTAATCAATGATTTTGTGATTTTGTGGAAGGGACCTCCAAAATCATGTAGTAATTTGTCATCAACGGAGTCCACACGACAAAAGTATCACTGAGTTTATTTTCCATGATGTGCAAATCATAAATGGTAGATTTTTTTTTAAAGATTTCACTTATTTACTTGATAAACAGAGATCACAAGTAGGCAAAGAGGCAGGAAGAGACAGAGGAGGAAGCAGGCTCCCCACGGAGCAGAGAGCCCGATGTGGGGCTCGATCCCAGGACCCTGGGATCATGACCTGAGCCGAAGGCGGAGACTTTAACCCACTGAGCCACCCAGGCGCCCCTAAATGGTAGATTTTTAATCACCTTCTGAAGAGTGAAATGATGGGAACCATTTGACTGTGGCTGATTACATGCTAGGACGTGGTTACATTCAGTCCAGTTCTTCTAATATTCATTTAATCCTATACTGAGCCAGCTCCAGTCTTCTGAGTTGCCTGGCTATAATGTTCTGACCAGAAAAATCCTAAACTTCTTTCCCTATATTTGCAATTCTCCTTCTTTTCTCTTTCTTCCAACTCAAGCTTTGAGGTTCCATGACTGTTTATATCATGAGACATTTTGTTTCAGAAACAGCAGAACTAATGTCTTCATGAGGAAATGCCCTACAAATGCTCAACACTTTTCAAATCTCTACTTTTTTTTTTTTTTTTTTTTTTTTGAGTGGAAGGAACAATTAAAGAGATTTAGGGGGATGGATCTGGCATACAATACCTTGAACAACCTTTCAGGGTATTTTCTTTGGAGGATGTGGTTACAGCTGTTCAAACTTAAAATTATTTACATTGAATAATAACCTTGATTTTAAAAAGTCATATGACTACATATAAACTAAAAAATGGGAAGGAGTCAAACTTGGTGTTTTTCATGGACATATATTGCCCTTTGGCTGTGGGTTCTGAAGGGTGCTTTTTGGGGCCTAGGGTTGGTGGGAAAAGATAAACGAAGACTGAAGAATGAGAATTTTGCCTAGTGAGTCATATTGGGTTGCAGCTGAATCTAAAAACAGCAGGTACTCATCAGAAAGGTTTATATGAAATCTAATGAATCAGAAAGAGAAAGCAAGAGGAAATGGTTTCTTTTCATACAGGGCCAGATTCTCATCTGATGTAAGTCTTGGAGAATTAGCCAACATATGGAAATTATCCCCATGTGGTTATATGGGATAGCAGTATGAGGAATCATTAAAGGAACAGGAATATTTAGCTTTGTGAACAGAAGATCTGGGTGGGACAGATAGCTCTTTTCAAATACTTGAAAGGTCAGCATGTGGAGGAGGGGTTATTATGTATTGTTCCAAGGGCAAAACGGTCAATGGGTAGACATTGGAAAGACAGGTTGTGGTTTAATATTCTCTTGTCTCCCTCGAGGGCAGCAGAGCATGGCAGTTTCCTCAAAGCAAGATAGGCTTATGTGAGGGGACAGCAAGGTGTTTCTGGAGCCATCCCCTAGGAACTGTTATGGGAACTGATGAGATAGACCCAGCTCTAGGACTGACAGCAAAGTTTAGCTTACCAGGCATGGCTTGACTCCAAATGCAGTTCAGGCAAATAGGCAGCCAGGAAGAATGGTAGACATCTGGACTTTGGAGTCTGGAAGGCCTTCAGTTGAAATCCTGGCCATGTCATTTATTGTCTGTCATTATTGTCTGTAATCTTAGGAGAGTTGCCTGGCTTCTCAGAGTTGCCACTTCCTGATCTGTATAAAGAAAAAATATCACCTGTACTAATGGACAACTATCATTTATGTCTACTCAGATTTCCCTCTCCCTGTTCTATTAAAAGCACCTTGATTTCTCCCAAGTCAAGTAGAGTTCTGGTGTTAATCAGCGTGGCCTGACCTATCCCTTGGGCAGTCAAGTTTTGGTCCCTGGAATTTTAATCTTGAGTGGGGTAACCCAAGGGTGGAAAATGTTTACAGCTGATTTTTTCTGCAGATGGTATTATGAAAGGACTGTCCATCAGTTCCTGCTGCCCACATTTCTGGAGCCACCAGGTTTCTGCCCTTTTGAGGGCATGATTGTTCATCTTCTTGAATTCTGAGAGCTACCCTATGTTTTTCCGATAGATTGTGTTTTTGTATAAGTTAGCTGAATCAGTTTCTGTGGTAATCCGAGAACACAGTAATCAGTGAACACATTTCAGTCTTATTCTTACTTTACCCTGTGTCATGTGACATTCTCTTCTTCCTAGCTTTTTTGTGCCACCCTTCCATCCTGATTTTCCTCCTACTTCTCCTGTTGTACCTATATGTTCTTCCAGTAGATTATGTTTTTGTGTAAGTTATTTCAATCAGTTTCTCTGGTTTATAGAAACAAAGAACTGTACCTGTACACCTACCTTAAGAAGGGTTGCTGGAAGGATTAATTAAGAAAATACATATGAACCCCCTGATACTGTCCTAGAGTCTGACACATAATAGGTGTTGAATAAATGGTAGGTAGCTATTGTGACTCATCAGATGCTGTGGGCCCATCAACTATCGAAAAGCCACATCCTGAAGTTCAGGTACACAGAATCAGAGGGTATCCCTCTGCCCTTCGTCAACTGTCAGGCTGACTCCTACTCATCTTTCAAGATACAGTTTAAGAATCAGGTATATTTCAAAGCCTTCCATCCCACCCTCTATCACTGTAGCCCCTCATCCTCCCCTATATGCCTCAGCACCCTCTGTTCCAGCGAGTCTGCACACTGGGTTTTCATAGCTGATTCTTCACCTCATCTCCACTGTGAGGTCAAGGCAGAGACCAGAGCTTGTTAACTCTGTATCCCCAGTGCCTAGCCCAATGCCTGGCAGAGAGAGGAGGGAGGGAAATATACCAAAGGCAGAAGACCCTATACTGTACTTCTGAGTTTTATTTGTTGTGCATGTGTATGTTGGAGGTGATTTGTTCTTATGGCTAGAGATCCAGTTTAAGCAAATGTGTCAAAATGGGGTAGGTAAGAAAACTTTTAACAACATATTAGTTTTCCTGGCTTTGTTGACAAAGGACCAGGTGGGACCCAGAGAGTGATCTAACTGGAGAGGCTGATGAGAAGATATTGGGGGATCAGATTAACTGAATATTATAGACCAATACTTTCATTTCCTGCTCTAGCCCTAGATGATTCTCAACGTGTTTCCCCAGGATCAAAGATTATAGGATAGTTCACATAAACTGCACTTAAATATGCCTAGTGTAGTCTTACACAAACTGTCCTAAATCAAGATATTTATTGCACAAGCCCAAAGACAACAGAACATACTACCTAATTATTTCTCCTTCATTAGTTAAAGAATGGAATTGGTAACATGTTAAGTGCTTTAATCTCCATAGGCTATAATTCTATGACTAACTTGAAAGCAAAACAAGAAACCCCCCCACCCCCCACCCCCACTAGCCTGGCCTTATTCAGCCCTCGTTTGTTTCCTCTGGCTGTCATTATGGGCATCTCCAGTGATGAAGAGCATTGATGGTCTCTGACCTTGTTGTGCACTATAACCAGAAACATTTAGGTGACTTATATTTACTCATACTAATTAAATTAAACTTAGATCTTACAAGATCTAAGAAAGAAAATGTGGTGCTCCTTATTCTTTGAATTATGAGCTCCTAAGGTAGAGGCTGTAATGTCATAAGAAGTTGGGCATCAGTGTTGTTATCCTCAGACATCATGCCAACCCTCACTCTTGCCCATGCCTCAGAGAGGGATCAGGTGTGAAGCATGCAGGACAGTGGTAGTAAGAAAGGGCTCCTTGCCTGGGGACACACTCAAGAGTGCCTGCCTTCAGCAGAAGTACTGGGCCTGGGCTCATCAAGTGCAAAGGAGAAGAGATGTGGAATTCTCACATTTCTTCCATAAACAGCTTTGTTCCAGAGTTCTAGGAATTACAGGATTTTATCTCTGTCCCACAAGGCATGACACCTTCAGCAGCCAAGCAGCTATTTGCTAGAAGGAAGCAATATTGTTTAGCTAGGAGGAGAGGAGACTTGGCGGTGATTTATGAGATGGGGAAGACAAATAAGACTCATTAGGCTTCTTCTCACTGATTACTTGAGAGAGAAAACCAGAGTGGACACATTTCAACTTAATGTATTAGAGACCTATCTATAAGACAGCTGTTCAAATAGGAGAAGGTCTCAGGAGGGATTGTGGTCCCTGTCCTTGAGGGCTTCACCAGAGACTGGGAGCCCATTTCAGGGAGAAGTTAAGGAGAGACTACAGAAACCTGGTGGGTAACTAGACTCAACAGCTGTAGGGATTCCTTTCTTCCTCAATATGAGAGAACAACTTTAAAAGAATTTTAAAACGTATCAAAAAAAGCAAAGGATTATTCTCTTTTGGTTAAGACAGGTTTTGTGGGGTCTTCATAAGTATGCTAGGGATGGTCATTAACCAAAGAAAGCCCCCTAAACAAAAAGTATACACATTGCCAGAGTAAACTGGCAAGAGCCTGGAGATAAACTCCCAGAATCACAGAACATTAGACCTCTCTACTGGATAACATCTAGAATTATTTTTATTAGTCATTCACAATTGCTTGCTATACACAGAATACTGTTATAAGTATTGGGAGAGTTATAAAATGTTTATGGCCCAAGGAAAGTGAAATATATGGAGGAAAACATTTTTACTAACCAAAAACTCAAAATCAGCATGGAGAAAATTTTGAAAATATTCAAATATGAAAGAAGAAAGAGCAATTGAAGAGGATTCCAGCTGTAATTTAGAAGGCTGGGATCCCTCCAATCCATGCCATACCCTTGTTTTAGTGTTCCATAATGTGGGCCTGTAATGTGACCACCCACATCGCCTTTTCATCGTCTGTCAGCCAGCTCCGTCAGGGTTTGAGGTGGGGTGGAAGAAGGAGGAACTCTGTTCCTGGTGGAGGCTTTTCCTTTCACTTAACAATATTCTAGTTGGTGAAAACAGTTCATACAAACTCCTGGCCTACCTTCCCTGATCTCTTTTTCTTATTTCTCTTGCTTTGTTGATATTTTGTCTCTACTTCCCCTCCCACTGGCAGAGAAGCAGTGGGAGTGAATGAGAAAATGAGTGAATGAGAAGAAGAGAAAACAATCTCTATCTCCCCACTTTAGGCTGTACCACTAATTCTTATTGTCCAGGTGATGGTAATTACACTTCACAGTGTCAAATGAAGCCAGGGGAAGTACCCACATGATGCTGCTTCCTGGCCCAATGGGCTTCTACCTGATTGTGTTAAACATATGCATACACACAGACACATATACACATATTTTGCACTCAGGTTTGGGAAAAATAATAACTCCATTCTTATTTGAACCAAATATCAAGGGACATAGTTCCAATTTGAAAATTATTGGTTAACTTGGTAGATTTTTTAGTTCAGACATAGAAAAATACCAAGTCTATGTGGCTTATGTGCCAGAGAAGGGCGTGAGAAGGAAGGTGTAAGCCAAGAGGAGCTCTTGACAAACAAGTTCAATGGAACTTTGTATTTTCAAAGCAGTTTAGAATCATGAAGTAGCTCACCCAGCTATCCCTAGAAAATAGGTCAGTACAATATTTTCACAAGTGAGGAAACAGAGATACAATGTTTGATTGGGTTACCCAATACATACAACTTGGGTAGGAACACAAACTTCTGAATTTCCATCTAGACATGTTGACTAGGCTACCTTCTTCCCAGAAAGAAAAAAATTAGCATTTAGCAATTTTTATTTTATATTTTTATATGTTAACTAGGCTAGAATACCGCTGGTGTATACCAGGAAATCTTAAACCGATAGCACAGCAAGGAGGAGTTTGAAGCTTCCCATTATTCCCCAATCTATTTTACAGGTCAGCTGCTCTGTTCTGGGGATATAATAGTAGCTGGAGATTTAGGAGGCCTGGATTCTAGGAGTAAGCTGCATGACTTTGCAAAAGCCATTTTAAATCTCCAAACCTTGCTTTTTCACCCTCAAAATAAAGACAATATTCTTGAAAGTTTTTCATTTGAAAAATATAGAAAACACAAAATAGTTAAACCACCCATAATTTAACTGTACTTTTTGAAGTATATACAAAAAGAAGGGTTAGTGTCTCTTCTCTGTTTGTAATTGAATGTGCGATGCAACATCTAATGGGTTCTCTCAAAGGGGGAAATCTATTTTTATCTAACGAGTCACCTCTGTTTATTTAGCTGATAACTTATATTCTAAGATAAGCTTTTTAAATCCCATACCTTGTGCTTATAAATGAATTGAAAGTTGAAAACTATGAAGTATGTGAAAGAAGATGGTATCGTCTGATACATAGAATAAAGATGAACTTTTTATTTGTATATGTGTCTGTATTATGTTTGTTTTATTTGGTTTTAAATTGTTTCTATACTAGAAGTGGAGTAAAAATTTGGAATTTTTACTAAGAAAATGGAAGCTGAATTTTCTATCTCTGATACACTATCTACAAATTTAAATTAAATGGATTAATGAAGTTCTTACTTATGTATTAGGGCCAGCAAGTCTGCTTATAAAGGGAATATTTGTGTCATGGCCTTAATTTTCAAAATTCCTCATATGACCTAATTAACATTGATTAATCAGACCATTTTCCACCTCATTTTTCCTGGGCAAAAACAGAATTTGCCTTATTCCTACGACTTAGGGAAAGCATTGATGCTTAATAGGACCCTCTCCTAAAGACAGAGTTGGGATATCTAGTTTGCAATCTCCAAAACAAACAAACAAACAAAACAAAACAAAACAAAACCCCCACAACCAAAAAACAAAACAATGAAATCCTTTTTCTTACCCAAGGGCTCAAAGGCAGAGGTTCAAAGGTAGGTGTGGCCTCTGCTACTACCCACAATTCTGAGGGAAGTATAAAATCATAGGCTGTTAGATCTCTGAGGTCATGTCCCCAAATGGAACCCCACCAGCAGGGCTCTGGACATGAGGCAGCCTTCTGCTAATGGTGATGGTGATTCTCAACCTTTATTCCTCTATATCATTCCTGATGAGTATTGTTCACACACGTAGCTCATGGTAGGAGACATACAAAAGCTATGGGAAGTGGCAACTTCACTTTGTCCCTGTCAAGAAAACACATGAGGATGCAAATGAGGGAAAGTGACATTAACATAGGGATCATTTTTTTATTTCTTTAGACATACAAAACTTTGGCATTTTGTTCCCAAGTGGTTATGACCCACAAATGTGGCCCAGTGTGACAGCTCAGGACCAGTGGCTAAGGTTAACTAGTCAGGTCTCTTTCATATCTAAATTCTCAACTCAGTGGAAGACACAAAGATCCCAGCAATAACCAGGCAGCAATTCCTCGTAAGATTTTGATCAACCACAGTGGTTTTGTATAGAAACAGTCAGAAGGCTGGCTCAGAACCAGGCCTTCTCTCCCACACTTACAAGACAACATTTCCTAACATGTGGCTTGGAGAAAATTTTCCTCTGCTCCCCAGTTTCTTCCACAAACTTTGGAAGACTTCCTCTCGCTTAAAGTGGCATTTGTATGAGATGGTTACAAACAATGTGGAAACCCAGGTCTACATCATA
The DNA here is from genome assembly GCF_963455335.1 of Martes martes. Lineage (NCBI taxonomy): Eukaryota > Metazoa > Chordata > Mammalia > Carnivora > Mustelidae > Martes > Martes martes. The sequence continues at coordinate 37,276,332 of NC_137899.1, forward strand.
TAAAAGTGAGTCCAGGGAAAGTTCCACAGAGAGTAGGATCCAAGGAAGCTAACAAGGCCAAATATCAAATATTTGAATATCAAATTTCCTCATCCTGCTCACACTTACCCCCTTTTTTTGGTTCAGGGTCACTGATTAAACGTTTTTGACAGATAGTCTCTTCTATTTAAACTCATCCAGACACAGTGCTAACATGTGGCTCCGAAAGTTCCCAGTGCTGTGCTCACCCTGAAAGAAGGGAAGAGTGAAGCCCTTTGCACTGAATCCCCTCCACCCTAAATATATCTTTTCATGATTGGTGAACTTTTACACCTTTCCTGTTGAACAACTGATTTCACATGCCCTCAAGTGTTTGTAGGTGGGAGGGAAATGTCACTAAATGCTGCTGCCTGCTGAGCTCTTGATTTGCACGGATGGGAGCACTGTAATGGTCCATGGAAGCCAATCTTGACACAAAAGGTTACACTCAACGGTACTTTCACTCTGGAAAGGAGTTCTGTATTCAGTCTCGCATTCATGAAACATGAAAGCACATGTCGTAAAAATGTTCTGCATATAAATGAAATAATGCAAAGCAATTATTACGCTTGTTAAGAATGCAACAATATGATTTTGAAATGTAAAGTGTTAATAATGAATAAAATATGTTTTAACTTGTTCAAAATGACTTGCCTCTTTCTTAAATGCAACGTGTGTAATGAAAACAAGGAAAAGATGCCACATTGAAGGACCCTGTAAAAGGCAGAAACCTAAACACAACAGAGACAAAGCCAAAAACCCAAAAGTCAAGTTCCCTGTGTTATCTGTGCAGACTAGCTGTCAATATTGTTCAAATTAGTGGGTTAATTGCCAAATCTCCAGTTTACTTCAGGCTCTGTAGATGAAGTTGGTGTCAAAATTAAATGCTTCATAAATGACTCTTTTGATGTTATCTTCAAATTCATCGCCTTTCCTAAGTAGGGCTATTAAAGTAGCTTCTACAGTGGCAGCAGCCTTTCCAACTAAAGGAAAATAGCTTAAATGCTTAATGGGACCAATTCTCTCTAGAACCCCTGAGGCAAAGATGCTGGGAGTAAGTTTTTAGCGAGTACAGTCACTGGGGGTGGGGGTGCTGGTCAGAGGTGGTGGTAGGGGTGGGGGAAGTAGATTGAGCAGAGTCAGGACCACTCCCACCTTCAGGGTGCTTTGTATTGATGGAGACTGAATAGTCAACTTCATTCATGTCTTTAGAGCTCTCAACCTATTAAGCCAACTCATGTATCTCTGTTCTTTTCAACTTCCCACCCATTCCCTTGCCCACTCACCTCTTCCTCTCAGCCCCTGTCTTTCTAATGTGTTCACCTAGAAACATCAAAGATATCACCCAGGAAGCATCCCCCTTCCCTCTACCATGCTCATAAACCATTGCCCATGCACATACACTCCCTCTTCTTTCTCATGTCTAGGGTAACCCCTTCTATCTGGGCTTTGGGTCCATCCCTTAATGATCCTCAGGGCCTTTATACCACTTTTGAGTATGGGCTCCCTTCTCTCCTTTATAGTCAATTGAGCCTTTAACCAGAGAGTCCCCACACTGACATTTAACATTGAAAATGTCATCTCACCAGAGTGGGCTTGTCATATTAAATACAGGATTAACAAGTAATATTTTAGTATAAGCATGTTCCAAATATTGTGTGGAGTATACTTATACTAAAAAAAGTATTTGTGGTTTATCTGAAATTCGAATGTAACTAGGCATCCTGTATCTTTATTTGCTAAATCTGGCAACCATACTCCAGAGTATGTCAAGGGGGGGGGGGCATACTATTTAATACTGTGGATGGTCAAGTTCTTTCTTGACCATCCACAGTATTAAATAGTATGCCCCCCCCCCCTTCAGATAGTTTCTATCACCTTTTTTTTTTACTTTTTTTGTCTGCATACATTATCACCACTGAGTGTATTAGATACTTATATGCTTGTTTTTGTGCTCCACTCTCTCCTCTCTAAAATGTAGCTTCCATAGCTACAGGGATTTTCAGATACTTTGCTGCATCCCTATTGCCTAAAACAGGGGTTAATACAAGGCGTGTCCAATAAATGTTTATTGAATAAATACATGCTTGAGTTCTCTTTTTAAAATAATTGTCACACAACCCCACAATCACCCTCGATCTACTCCTTCATTTCTCTCCTTGACTTCAGAACCAGATTTTATGAGAGGTCTTAAAATTCACTGTACCTGTGACTTTATCTCTCAGTTCCTCCTCTTCCCACTCCAGTCTGACTCCACTCTTACTCCACCAAAATAGCTTTGGCTAAGGTCACCAGTTACTTCCATGTTATTAAATCACAATAACATTTTTTTTCCTTAAGATTTTATTTATTTATTTATTTGACAGAGAGAGCTATAGCGAGAGTAGGAACACGAGCAGAGTAACTGTGAGAGGGAAAGCAGGCTTCCCGTCAAGCAGGGAGCCCGATGCGGGGCTCGATCCCAGGACCCTGGGATCATGACCTGAGCCGAAGGCAGACGCTTAACGACTGAGCCACCCAGGCGCCCCACAATAACATTTTTTACCCCCATCTAATCTCTCAACAAGATTTGATACTATTGACACTCCCTGCTTCCTGAAATAAGCCCCTATTTCACTGGCCCTGTACCTTCCCCCTATCTCTGTAATCACTACCTCTTAGTGTCCGTTGCCAGTTGATCCTTCCCTGCCTGGCCATTAAAATTTGGAGTTAGTCTGGGACCTCTTCTGTTCTCATTCTTTGTTTCCTCCCCCAGGTAACTTCATCTATGCCCAGGGTTTGAATGACCATTTATTTGCTAACGATTCCTAAATTTGTACATCCAGCCTAAAACTCCTCTTAGTTCCAGACATATATATCCAGTTGCCTAGTTGGCATCTTCACAGGATGTCTCAAATTATGTCAAAGTCAGTCGTCTAAGACTGAATTTAAGATATCCTCTGCTTATCCTACCCCTGTCCTCTTCTGTTATTCCACATAATGGGCAAATGACACCTCTGTGCATCTAATGGCACAAGCCTGATAACTAGCTGCTATCCTTGACTCCTATAAATCTCACCTGCCACATAGTTCTTGAATCCATGCATGCCTTTTTATTCCCATAGTCACCTAGTACAAAGGAGTATTACCT